>NW_027361795.1:15045833-15659166 GCF_039654945.1 Dendrobates tinctorius | reverse complement strand
GTTCGGTTGTGATCTGGTTCTGTCCCTGTTACGAGTTCCGCCTGACCCTCTTGTACTGCGCTACCTCTCGTGTATGACTTTCTGCTTGTGACCCGACTCCTCTCTGCTTGTCCCCTTGGTACCACGTCGCCCTCTTGAGTATGACCTTTGGCTTTGTCTGACTACCCGTCTGTTTGTCCCTCCTGTACCTCGTTTGCCCGTACTGCTGTGACCTCTGTTTTGCCTGACTCTGAGTTGTTGTATGGTGTCCTGTCCTATCTGAATACAGGATGCTAAGCCCCGCCCCCTTGCAGTCACATGACCATAGGTCCCGTGCACATTATTCAGTTTCAGTGTCCGCAGGTCCTATGCCTCTTTACCTTCCAGCGCTGACTGGACCCTGACACTATTAGCCTGAAGCACGCATGGTCACCTCTGCTGCCCACTCCACAGGTATCTTCTAGCACTGCTTCTGTACTCAGGACACGCGCACTGGCTCTATGAGCAAGTGCAGTGCGGTGTCTCTGACAGAAATCATGCAATAGATAAGACAAGTGACATGACATGAAGCAGAAATATCATTATGGGAGAGTGATAAGTAGTTGTGGCTGTAAATATTAGAGTAGTTCATAGATAAGGAGTGATAAAGTTTTATAGTCCTCTGATTGGGGTCTGGCTTTGTGTCGTGATGCCCCCATTAGGTCTGAGGGGCAAATTCCTTAATTAATGTAAAAATACATAAATCCATGCGACATTCATTCCTGCATTGAGTTTGTCAAAGGTCATCATCAGTTTATACTCCCAGACCCTGCTGTCTCTCTGAGATCTGAAATTACCTTTCAAAGCAAGTAATTTCATGTCTATGGCACTGTGATCCGGCATACAAAAGTGTTTGGCCACAAGCAGATCCATTCTTTTTTATCTTATTGTGCGGCGATGAGAATTCACCCTTGTTCTAAACTTTTGCCCTGTCTCCCCTACATACAGACCCCAAGTTGGACATTTAGTACAAATAACTAAGTACACCACTTTACTTAAGTACCAAGTACTTAAATACCACATGGCAAATTCAGGCAACACACATGAAGGAGATCCAACCTGAAGTCCAAGCATTTCCCCAAATTATTGTCACACATCAATAAAGTGGCATCAATACCCCCAGAGTGGAAATAATATAATTGCACAGCATTTTGACAACTTCTGTTACTGGACGTGTTGCTCATTTTCTTTGTTTCTTTGGCAGTCACACAGCAGTATTATTATTATATTATTATTTATTGTTATATCGCCATTTACTCCATGGTGCTTTACACTTGAAAAGGGTTATACATAATAAAAACAAGTACAATAATCTTAAACAATACAAGTCACCGACTGGAACAGGAGGAGAGAGAACCCTGCCCGTGAGGTTCCACAGTCTACAAAGGATGGGTGAGGGTAGAGTTGGTCATGCAGCGGTATGGTGGAACGATGTTTACTCTAGGTTGTAGGCTTGTCAGAAGAGGTAGTTCTTTATGTTCCTTTTGAAGGTTTCCATGGTAGGCAAGAGTCTGATATGTTGGGATAGAGAGTTCCAGAGTATAGGGCATTCACAAGAGAAATCTTGTATGCGATTGTGGAAAGGGGAGATAAGAGAGGAGTAGAGAGGGAGATCTTGTGAGGATTGGAGGTTGCGTGCAGGTAAGTATCAGGAGACGAGGTCACAGATGTATACAGGAGACAGGTTGTGGATGGCTTTGTATGACATGGTTAGGGCTTTACACTTACAGTAGGTAGGAAGGAAGGATCATCCCCGCGCTGCCGCAAGAAGAATTCCAAAAATTGTAGAGGTTTCTCTCCCCTTTTCATTTAAGAAAATTTCTTTTTGTGGTATAACATACTCCCAAATAACTAGACAAACACAATTCCACTTTTAATATAAAAATATTCTTTTAATATTTATTAATAAAAAAAATATTTTAACTATAGTTCAATGCTGGTGTGGCGCCCCTGAGGGTTGAGTCGCAAAAAAGGTACTGCACCTCCTCCTGAGCTGTAGTATCCCACTTCTCAGGTAAGATGGTAACACTTGACCAGACTCCAGCACCTACATCCAGCACAGACACCTTAGAACAGCAGAGCACCCTTTATGGCAGCTGCTTTGGTTCATGAAGGGTGCTGGGTGGTGGGTGGAGTTTAGAGACACTAAGAGGGGAAAGCTGATAGGAAGTTAGAGCAGAATCCCCTGAGAGGGAGAGGAAGGCAGAGGTTCCCTGTAGGGGGGAGCGGAGAGGAGAACTCTCGACAATAATCCCCGACGGGGGATAGAGAGAGGGAGTGTTTCCAGCAGCTCCCTGTGATTTGGAGCTGTTGGTAAGGGAAGAGAAGGACGGAAGAATCAGTTGTTCAGAAGGAAGATAGATAAGCACGGAACGTGAGGAGGAGAGAGACTGGGGGCTGAGGCTAGTGCGGAGCCTTTCCCTAAGTTCATTGCGCCAAGCCCGGGTGCCGGTATCCGAGGCTGTTTGCGATACTAATGATCCTGCAGCAGAAACCGGAGGAATAGGAGTTGAGACCGCACTATTCCCACCAAAGACTAGAAGATACAGTGGCAACTTATGTGTGAGCCGGGACATGATTGACGGAGTCCCCGAAGCAGGCTACAGCCACCTGTCATACTAGTGGAGTTTAAGTAACATCAAGAAGGAGGCGCTTGAGTGTAATTCAGAACTGCAAGTACTTCAGAGTAGCGCTAGGAGACATTCGGAACAGGCACACGAAAGGGAGTGCTGGAAGGGTTAATTCCATCTGCATGGGAGTTGGCTGAGTCCCTGACCTGGAAGCTGCAGCATTGAAGCCGACACCTGTCTGTGCCAGAGCGTGAGTAAAAGAATTGGAACTGCATTCAGCTGTGTCATTGCCTTCTTCCTGTGCAACCCACTCAGCACTGCTACATCTCTGTGCCTAACACTACACCATCTACCTCAAAACCTATTACTACTACCCTGAAACTGCAGTTCTGCCTGTGGAGAGTTATTACATCTTTGCTGCGCCCCACCATCTGTCCCAGAGGATCTGTACCGTAGCATCGGCTTAACACCTTCCTTGCCGAGCACCACAGGTGGCGTCACGAACTACCTACCTATAAACTCTAATCCATTACATTTCACCCATTTTACATTGGACGCCCAGGGCCACGGACTGGGTCACCGCCACCGCGACACATCCCTCTGAGACTCCGGCCCGGTACCGAGTATCCCACAGCCCTGGGGGTGATCCACTGGCAATCTGTGTTCTTCAAGAGTCCATCCCTCCAGCTCAGTAGCTCAAAGTAAATGCCTTCACCTCTGAATTTATTCCATTTCATCTATGTGAGTTCAATTCCACCTTTTTTCTCAGTGAGACCGTGTTTCTCGCCATTTTTTTCTTTTTTCTTTCCGTATCTCTCTTTTTCAATTTCGTTATCCTACAAACAAAAATAAGGTTAAATGTGTAAGATATTAATTTGTATTTCTCTGATAATTTTTAATCTTGTCATGTGAACTTCCTGATGAGCCTGAACTTTGACACTGGGTGTCCTCTGATCCATAGGGCGTCATTTTTCAGTGCTGATGTATATTTAAACCCTGTATGGCTATGACTCTTGTACAATATTTGTGGTATGTCCTGATGAAGGGGTCACCTGAACCCTGAAACGCGTAGAATTAACAACGTTGAAACCTCTACAATTTTTGGAATTCATCTTGCGGCAGCGCAGGGATGATCCTTCCTTCCTACCTAAGTGTATGCTTCAACCAGGTCCTGCACTGACCTGTGGATCTGCAGCAGCCACCATTAATATATGTCCTTCCTTCACTCTCACCAGGTGAGTAGTTTTCTTGTGGGCAACTCTGTGTAACGTTTGATAAGACCCTATTTGCGCTTTTGTGTCTCCCTCTTTTCTCTGAATGGTTAGGGCTTTGAACTAGAGTCTCTGGGTAATGGGGAGTCAGAGAAGGGATTCACAGCGAAAAGAGGCCAGAAAATAGCAGTTGGGTAGCAGAGTTTAGCATAGATTGGAGGGGTGTGTGACTTTTAGAAGGGAGGCCACAAAGCAGGAAGTTGCAGTAGTCAAGGCGAGAGATGATGAGTGTATGGACAAGGGTTTTTTGAAGGTTCTTGATTAAGTAATGTACGGACCCTGGAAATATTTTTGAGTTGTAGTGGGAAAGAATTGGAAAGGGCCTGAATATGTGTTTTGAAGGAGAGATCAGACTCCAGGGTTACCCCGAGACAGAGAACTAGCGAAAAGCCCTCATCAATGCCTTGTAGATGAGGGTTAGAAAGAACATGTGCTCCAGTGGATGGCAAGCGCGGCATCAAGTGGCCTCTCCTCCTTTTCCTCCACCTTAATATCACGCACAGTCCTCATAGGTGTGACCCCAATTACCCTTGTTTCTCCCCGCAAAACAACTCTCTAACCACCCAACTGACTATTGGAAACCATAGATGGGCGAGTCTGCAGAGCTGTTCACATATTCTATTCAATGGGCATCAGAGGTCTGCTGGAAAGATTCACAGTCTCAAGAAAGCATCTGCACCGATGACCAAAAATTTTTTCAGCTGGATCTGGGACCGGATGAAGTAGGGTCCGAACAGAATCCAGACCCTTGTCAAAAGACGCTAATCCCCAGGGGTGGAGGTGATCCTGATGAGACTCAGATACCTGAGGCACACACAGTCTGTACTGTGCTACCAGGGCAGGAAAAGGAGGAGGTTGACTCTCAGGGCGAGAAGTGGGAGAACTCAGGGAATGATGAAGAGGTTGTAAATCCCACTTGGTGTGAGCCCAGAGGCATGGACGTTGAAGAGGAAGACAAGGAGGTTGCATTGCAGCTTCCCGCCCAGACCCAAAGTGATGCAACCACGACAAGCACTGGTTGTGGCCAGCAGAGGTCACGAGTTGCTTAGCCTCGACATTTTTGAGGCCAAAAAGAATGATCCATCTCATGTCATCTGCCAACTTTGTAAAAAAAAAAAAAAAGATTCAGTAGAGACAAAAATTCCAATATTTTGACTACAACCGGCAAATGCACGATCAACATGCATTAGTCTGGGAATCTCACTGTGCTAAAAGGCAGCCTAGTGGGCCACCAACTGCCCCATCAACTGAATCTGTTGTTTCTTCCTCCTCCGTCACCATGGCAAGTTTCTCACACAGGTCTCCGGCCGCAGGACCTCCACTTGTTTACCTACTACAGTCTGGGTGAGTGAGAGCCCGTCAGCTATTATTGTAGTGGACATGCCTCCTGTTTTTGACAGATCTCAGACACTGAGCACATCACATCTTTCTCAATTCACATCTCCGCTTGCACCTCATTCATAGTCCGAAAGTTTTTCATGTTCACCCTACTCCACCCTCTCGCAGCACAGCAGTCAGCCCTTGGTTCCGCAGTTGTGGTGAGGTAGAAGATTGTTTCCTGCTACACATGCCAAAGCTAATGTCATGATCCAGTCCAGGGTTTGTTTTCAGCTGTCTTCTCTCTGGACTGGTCATGCGGGGGCTAATCCCCTCTGTCTCATTTTGGAGCTGGCTGGGATATTTCAGTCCTCTGCAGCCTGCAGGCCAGTGTCAGCTATAGTTCATGCTTCCAGGCTAGAGCCACTGACTTGTATACCCTAGTGATCCTTCTGCCTCTGACTTCCCGTATTTGTGCATGACTCGGCTTGATCTCTGGACTCCACGTCTTGTTTCCCATCTCTGATACCACACTCCTCGACTGGGTTTGATTCTGGCTCGTACCCCGACTACGTCTTACTTCTCACATTTGGATACCTCGTTCTCTGTGGGGTCTGACTTTTTGGCTTCTCTCTGACTATGTAAGGGGGTGACATAGGATTACCGCCCTGCTCTGCTCCCCTAATGGTTCTTAATGTGTAACTATTTACATATGTTAGTTACTGTAATGTCGTTGTTAATACTCAGTGGTACTGCTACATGTAAAATATGTTTTACCCCGCATAGTCAATGGTACTGCCACACTCTTTTCAGTGTTACCATTTTATGTACAATGTTGTATATGCGTTATGTTCCTGTATGTAATACTGCATAAGATAGGGAAAGTAAAGTACACGCTTCGGACATTAGAGGAGGGCACCTTAGTGTTATAGTTCTCATAGCAAAAGGTAAGTGTAGTTCCTTTGGGGGCCACTAGATGGGGGCATACCAGTGTGCACAGTTAGAATAGGTCATAGCTAGTTTGTAGGGGGTTAAAATAGGAGGGGCTGCCGGGTGGTAAGACACGAGTTTTTAGGAAGTTAAGTCAGATGGGGCCAGGGTGCCCAAAGTGTCCACATGGGCTATAAGCCCCGGATGGCTCGGCAGCCACGCAACGTTAAATAGCTGCAACCCACATTATCTAAGGCCACTGGGCATCATTTCAGTGGGCCAGTACAGAAGTCAGATGTGGCGACACATAGCCTTAAGGGCAGGAGTCGGTTGTATTGAGGAACTGAAGGAAGTTGGAGCTTCGATGGGTACAGTACAGACGGGCCGCATGCTTTACCAGAGGCAACCAAACCGGGTGACTGATGATTTTGAGTCTGGGGCGAAACAGGCAGAAGGAATTGTCATCATGGCGAGGTTAGGCCAGGAAGGATCTGGGAGCAGTCTAAGATGGTCCGGTCCAGACGTATGCTGCACAGAAGCGTCAGCGAAGAAGGGAAAGATGAGGAAACAAGTGTGCCAACTGTCAATGTAACGTGTGAAGTACTAAGTAAAGAGAAAGTTCAAATTGTCCGGGACTGTGACTCCTTTACTGGGGGTCACCTGGAGGAGGGGCCATCACCGCCTGGGAAGTGCCCGGGGGGACCTGAAACTGAAGACGCAGGTACGCTGAGAAATGGAATACAGTCTTCTTTGAGGGAAGGTCGGGACACAGATGCTTCAGTGTCTCTGGCCATGACTACAATCCTGGCCTCCCCTTAGTACAACTACGTACATTGCTGTGACCTCTGGTACTTCGTCTTTCTATTTGTTGCTGACTCCGGCTTGTCTGACCACTCTTTCGTTACCTGTGACACCTGTGCTGCTGTTTTGTGTTACTAAGCTGTGTGTGTGCAACCTCTCTTCCCTCATCAGCACCCCCTGGTGCAGGTTGCGCTGTACTGCACTGCAGCAGCACATTACAGCTAAGAGTTTAAACTTCATCATCTCCAATCTGTTCACCATGGAAATGCTGCCTTCCATCTGGTGTATACAGCAGTTTCCAAAAGCTGGTGGCCGTCGCAATCCCACAGTACCAAATTCCCTGTCGCTATTACTTCACAAAGAAAAGATGTGCCTGCACTACACCAGCATGTCGCAGACATCACCCGATCCTTGAAAAAAATCTGTGTCTGCCAGGGTGCATTTTATCACTGACACCAGATCAAGCAAGCATGGCTAGGGGCCTATCATCTCAGTGACTGGGCACTGGGTGACCCTGGTGAATCTGGGGGCAGGCAGGAAAGAGTAGGCTCCACAAGTCTTGGAATCCTCAAAGCTTGCAGGGCCCTTGAGGATGGAGAACTAAACCACTACACACTAGAGGATGGAGAACAAAACTACTTGACAACAGGGGTTGGAGAACTAAACTACTAAACACCTAGGGTTGGAGAACTAAACCACTACACACCAAGGAATGGTGAAAAAAACACTAGACGCCAAGTCTTGGAATCCCAAAGGCTTGCATGACAACGCTTCCTCCACTGCTGCCTCCTCCATCTACTTTAAGGCCTCCACCTACACCCTCAACTCCTCCCTTAATGAGACACGCGTTCCAACAGTGCAGAGAGGGTCCCCCACCTCCATACTGCACAGCCAGGGTTCATTGCAATCAGGCAGTGTTTAAATTAATATGCCTTGGAGATCACAGTTGTGGCTCCCCTGAGGGTTCAGTCGCCACAGAGGTACTGCACCTCCTCTTGAGGTGTAGTATCCCACTCTCCAGGTAAGATGGGAACACCTTGCCAGCCTCCAACACCTGCATCCCACACAACATAGTAGTGTAGCAAAGCCCCTTTGGTGGCTGCCTGCTTGGAACAAGAAGAGTGCTGGAAGGTGGGTGGAGCTTAGACTGACAAGAGAGCGGGAGAAAATTAGGACTAGGTCAGTCTGTGAGAGAAGATCCCGAGAGAGGGATGGAGTGAAGGAAGTGCTGCAGCAGACTCCTGTGACCTGGAGCTGCTGACACAGGAAAGAGCCATAGAAAGCCTGATTCTTCAGAAGGAAGATAGTTTAGTACGGAATGTAAGAAGAGAACTAAGGACTAGGGACAGAGCAGAGCCCTTCCTGAAGTTTGAAGCGCATGGCCAGGGTCCGGTCCCCGAGGCTGTTTGTGAAACACCGGAGGAATAGGAGCTGTGACCACTCTATTCCCACAAAAGACTCAAAGGCACGGTGGCAACCTATGTGTGAGCCAGGACATGATGGATGGAGTCCCCGAAGCAGCCTACAGTCACTTGTCATGCGAGTAGAGTTCCAAGGAACATCTGAGAGGTGGATCTTGGGTTTAACACACAACTACAAGTACTTCAGTTTAAGCGCTAGTGAGGAGACGTTCAGAACAGGCACACGAAAGGGATAGGTGGAAAGGTTAATTCCATCTGCCTGGGAGTTGGCTGGGCCCCTGATCTGGAGACCGCAGCATTGAAGCGGGCACCTGTCTGTGCCAAGAACGTGAGTAAAAGAACTGGAACTGCATTCATCTATCTCATTGCCTTCTTCCTGCGCCAACCCACTCAGCACTGCTACATCTCTGTGCCTAACACTGCACCATCTATTTCTCCTCACTATCTCCTCATTTGCCAACCTCATCTACTCTGCCCTGGGACTACAGCCCTACCTGTGGAGGGCTACAACATCATTGCTGCACCACACCATCTGTCCCAGAGAAGCAACCCTCCAGCGCTGGTCAAACTGACCAGAAACCACAGGTGGCGTCACGAATCATCTCAATGACTTTATCCCCATCACTCTACCTCTTTTACATTGACCGCCTGAGGCCACGGACCGGGTCACTGCCACTGTGACATCTCCCATTGTAATCAACGGGCCCGGCACCAAGTACCCCACGGCCTCTGGGGGCGAGTCACAGTCACACAGCGTGGACAGCTATTTAGGCCGAGTTTTAGCAATGGCTCTCTAAACTGAACCTAGATGCAGGGAAGGCCGTGTACGATAACGGTGCACACCTGATGGTGGACCTACGCCGGGGTAGCCTCACACACATGCCTTGCATGGCTCACATCCTGAACCTAGTGGTACAGCACTTCCTCTGCCACTATCCTGGTCTGAATGCACTGCTGCAGAAAGCACGGTCGCTGTGTGCTCACTTCCACCGTTCTCACCCCGCAGGTCATTGACTTGAATCGCTACAGAGCTATTTCGGCCTAACAAGGAGGATGCGGAAGGGATAACAATATCTCTAAGTTCCGGACTGTCGTCGCACAGGCGGGTGCCATGGGAGAGTGGATTACACCAATTGAGTGGGGCTAATTGTACCATAAAAACTGTTAGTCAAGTTGCAGGAGCCGAGGAACAAATGGAGGAGGACGAGGAGGAAGAGGTGATGATCCCCTCTCTGTTGTTCGTGCTTGGTGGGAGAGGACAGAGGAAGCAACGTTAAGTTTTACCCTGCCACCAATACACCATGGACTTGGATCTCATGGAAGCACCCAACACATGAGCACCTTCTTGCTGCACTATCTGCAACATGATGCCCATATTGTTAGTATTAGAAATAACACTGACTACTGGGTGGCCACTCTGTTAGATCTACAGTACAAGAGTAAATTTTGCCAGATGCTTCCCCCTGTGGAATAGGACAAACGCATGCCAGAGTATCGAAACACGCTTGAAGACAATCTGAAGAGTGGTTTTCCCCAAGACAGCAGTGAGGCACACAGTGTGCATCGCAGTTCTAGACTTTCAACCTTCGGTAAGTCGAGTCATCATTAGCAGCAGCAGTGTAAGTGGTAAAAGCAATTTCTATGAGTCGTTTCACACATTTTTTAGACCAGCCTGTGCACCAGCAGAATAAAGAACAAGTCTGACACGTTGTGAATGACTGGAGAGAATGATGCAGGAGTATCTTGAGCTCAATATCAATGCCATCAGGGAGAATTTGGACCCTTTTACATTTTGAGATCCAAATATTCCAGCACATCTTCTTATTTAAAAATAGAATCTTTATTGAGAAATCTTCATTAAAAATCCAAAAGCAGGATACAGGTTGAAAAACCATGGTAAAGACAGGCATTTACGCGTTTCAACTCAACAGAGTCTTACTCATAATGACATTCCTTCATACCTGTCAGCTTGGCTCATTAGCTCCAGATCTAGCAGACAGCGGCGAGTCACAATTCATGAGCCTGCAAGCCACATGTGGCTCCCGAGCTACAGGTTGGGGACCCCTGCCCTAACGGCAGAGAATTAAAGAAACAAATTATAAAATAAAGAAAATTTCATCTGACTAACGAGATGACATGGGGAGGATTATTTACTAATCACTGGCTTTTGATCACTGTGATAAGGTCCATCACAGTGATCAAGTCAGGCAACAATGGAAAAATTCCTTGCTGCTGTCGGGTACCGGCCAGCAGATCTCGGCGGGTGCATTTAAGGAATGAGGGCCAAGGGATGGAGCAGGAGGGCCCGGTGGATGGCAGAGGTACTGGGGAGGATTTGGGGACATCATTTCTTTCTCTACTTACATGTGGATTTGGTATTGTTTGTTATCCTAATCCTCTACCCATTTGGTTTGCCCCTCCTACTGTTCCCTTGATTTCCACTCAATTGTTTTGTGAGTGTATCCACAGCGAAGACCTGGGGAACGAGTTTATGTATGTGTATGTTTGCTATGAGCTGATCAGACTCCACAACACACTTCCACAAGATGTTTTTTGGTGGCCACCCATACATGCTCGTTCACACACAGGTCCGGACCTGAACGTTTATTGCCACACATTCGTTTGTCATATTTTGGTGAACTCATTCTGGACTCGACAACAGAGGCGTCCCCCTGCTGTCACCACACTCACACCCCCGCTATTCACCAAGGGACACCACCCTCCAATCCTTTCACCATGAGGTCTGCATCTCCCAGGGTTGGTTAATGGCGAGGGTTGAGATTTGTCCTTACTCCCCCGCAGCGCACCTGCTGCACACACCTGGAGGGGAAGGGGACAGGAGTATGGAGGAAATATACACTCGCTGGTCGCCTTCTCCAAACGATTAGTAGGGGGCAGCCTCTTCGGTGGAATTGAAGATTTGACGTGAGCCCCGCGGACTATAACACCAGTCTGCTCACTACAGGGACGTACCCCTTCACCTCGGGGAACCCCAGACAGCACCATGGGGATCACCAACTCCACCCACCAGTCTGGTTATGTCCGCCTGTAAGAACAAGTCCCGCTCCCCAGCAGCGACTCCAGGGGGCTTTTACCAATGCCTCAGGGACATGGAGGAAAAATACACTCGCTGGTCGCCTTCCTCCACACGACCAGGAGGGGGCGGCTTCTTCGGAGGTATTGAAGATTTGGCGTGAGCCCCGCGGACTATAACATCAGTCTGCTCACTACAGGGACGTACCCCTTCACCTCGGGGAACCCCAGACAGCACAATGGGGATCACCAACTCCACCCACCTGTCTGGTTACGTCCGCGCTCGCCAGCAGCGACTCAGTGGGCTTTTGCCAGATCCGCAATTTGCCAAAGCCGCCATTTTAATTTCCTGGTTACCTGAGCAGAGGCCCCAGACCCTGATAACTGCTGCTGCAGCGGCTCTAAACACCTTGCCGCTCCACACTCACCTCAGTGAGGCCTGGCAGAAATTACTCAGCGGTCTCCACATGGCCAAAGCTCACCAGAAAAAAAAATGCACGGATTGGTGATAATGTCACGGTCACGTGTGTCTGGACGCAGCGAGTACCGCAAGGCGAACCCATGTGACGCACGTGACCCTGGATACACCGCCTCCAGTGGGGCGAATTTAAATAATAAACACATGCAGCTGGATACACCGCCTCCAACTGGCGAATTTAGACATTACACGTAAATACAAGTCTGGAAACCCCGCCCCCAGTAAGGCGAATTTAAATAATAAGGGAAACCTGGGAAACATTAACAATGGTGGGCCCTGCGATACGGAATAGGGAAGTGGAGACCTCCTGAGCTCCCCTGAGCCAGTGTCCCTGCACTCCTAACGTTCCCTATGCAGGTTCCGCACCAGGCGTGCAACAGGAACCTAAAAACCCTAGCTCATCCTGACCTAAACCCTCACTAGGGAATTGGTCGGTGCGGAAACTAATCCCACCACTGCACTAAAACACACATGAGGAAAGATGACAAAACAGGGGAAACACCACTTAACTTTGCTCTGTTGCATACGCTCCTAGCAACAGAGCCCACCACCTGTGTGCATCTTCTCCACCGGATCCATCACCATAACTGGATCCTTCACCATAGTGCAGCCTTGGTGCAGAGTCCACCACCAGTTGCAGCTGCCCAGTAAGCAGAGTCCCAAAGATGAGTCCAGCTTCTGCCAAAAAGTCCAGCATGTTTGAGTCCAGCTCTCAGCAACCAAGTCCCGCATGCTGAGTGCAACTCTCCCCATAGTCGTCACTCCACCAAGCCATGCAAGCACTTCCTGCAAACACCATAAACTGTGACTCCACCACGCCATGCCAGCTCTTCTTGCAGACCACCTAGCTGCCACTCGTCCCCTCTGGCTGGGCTGCGCAGGACTCATGTTCAGCTCCTTCTTTCACCCAGGCTTCCTTGTGAATGACTAACACACAATCAATATCACCAACAGTGATTAAACCCACCTGGCTCTCTTTTATAGAGCCTAACACCTGATTTGTAATTAAGTGCACATTAAACCAAAGAAACTAAAGTGCACTACCACTCACCACCACCGGCAACTTAGAATGAACGACACCACATGTAATAATTCTAATGGCCACCGGGGGCAATCAACCCACTTTGGCACCTAGCCAAAGGAAAAAAAGTTCACTTTGTCCATTTAACTTGTCAGATCCAGCCTGGATCATGACACAAAGACTGATTGGTCCTTTCAGTCTGACCATTGGTCTCGGGATGGTAGGCCAATGAAAAGGTCAGACTGATGCCCAGCCTTTTACAAAAAGCCCTCCAGAATTTTGCCACAAATTGCTCCCCTCTATCAGACACCACACTGACAGGCACACCATGCAACCGGATCACAAGCTCAATGAATAGTTTAGATAGAGTCTCAGCATTAGGAAGGCCCGTTAATGGTGCTTAAAATGTGCTTGTTTACTGAACCTATCCACAACTACCCATATCACGGTATTGCCATTAGAGGGGGGAGATCGGTGATAAAATCCATGGACAAATGAGTCCACGTTCTATCCGGAATTGGCAGTGGCACCAATTTCCCGGCTGGCCGGTTGTGGGAGGCTTTAGTGCGGGCACAAATTTCACAGGAGGACACAAAGCAAGTGACTTCAGAAGTCAATGAGGGCCACCAGAACAGCCTAGTGATGGCTTTGCGAGTGGCCGAGATTCCAGGATGACCACTCAGAGCCGAGTCTGGGAACTCCCGAAGCACCCTTAACCGATACTGGACAGGCACAAAGAGCTTTTATTTTCAGGTATGGATGACGGAGCAAGAGATTGGGCCTCACAAATCTCCTGCTTCAATCTCGGGGACACCACAGCCACCACCACCCCGCGCTGAAGAATGGAGGAAGGAGGTTCAGGAGGCGATACCGGATCTAGGCTGCGAGACAAGGCATCCACCTTCACATTCTTGAAACCTGGTCTGAAAGTGATGGAAAACTGAAATCAGGAAAAAAAGTGACCACCTTGCCTGTCTCAGAGTCAGACGTTTGGAGGACTCGATGTAAGACAGGTTCTTGTGATCTGTAATGACAGTGATACGATGGACAGCCCCCTCCAAAAATTGCCTCCATTCTTCAAAAGCTAATTTAATGGCCAACAACTCTCGGTTACCCACATCATAATTCCTCTCAGCAGAGGAAAATTTGTTAGAAAAGAAGGCACAGGGTCTTAAGCTAGTTAATGTGGTGGACCCCTGGGACAACACAGCCCCCACTCCCACCTCAGAGGCGTCCACTTTTATGATGAATAGTTTAGACAAATCAGGTTGAACCAGTACCGGAGCAGTCATTAATTTTTTTTTAACAAAGAAAATGCCGCCACAGCTGGAGCTGACCAGTTTTTGAGATCAGACCCCTTTCGGGTGAGATCAGTGAGTGGTTTGACCACTTGAGAGAACCCCTTGATAAATTTTCTATAGTAATTGGCGAAACCCAGAAATTGATGAAGACCCTTGAGCTCTCTGGGTTGCACCCAATTCACAATGGCCTGTACCCTCCTAGGGTCCATACGAAACCCTTCAGCAGAAAGAATGACCCCTAGAAAGGACAATTCTTGAGTAAAAAATGAACATTTCTCCAGTTTGGCAAAGAGTGTGTTCTCCCTGAGCCTTTGAAGAACCGTACGAAGATGACCCAAGTGACTTTGTCTATCAGAAGAATATATGAGTATATCATCAAGATAAACTACTACATAGCGTCCAATAAAGTCAGAAAAAACATGGTCAATGAAATTCTGGAATACCGCTCGTGCGTTAGTCAAACCGAACGGCATAACAAAATTTTCAAACAGACCCTCAGAGGTGAGAAACACAGTTTTCCAGTCATCCCCCTCCCCCATTTGGATGAGATTGTATGCTCCCTTGAGGTCCAACTTAGAGAACCCCCTGGCCCCCGACAATTGATTGTACAAATCAGGTATCAGTGGGAGAGGATAAGTGTTTCTTATGGTGACCTTATTCAGGTCTCGAAAATCGAGGCATGGGCGTAAACCACCATCCTTTTTTTAACAAAAAAGAACCACGCTGCCACGGAGAGACAGATGGTCATATATGCCCTTTGCGGAGGCTTTCAGAGATATACTCCTTCATGGCCGCCCGCTCAGGGCCAAAGAGATTGTACAGATGGGCTTTGGGCAATTTGGCACCGGGAGCAAGATCAATGGCACAATCGAATGGGCGGTGTGGTGGTAGAACCTCAGCCTCCTTTTCGGAGAACACATCCTCAAAATCCTTCAGGTATTCCGGAATACCCTCCAGACTGATGGATGACATAGACACAGTAGCAAGACACTTTTCAGAACAACCAGGTCCCCATTTAACAATATCCCGGGACCCCCAGTCAATAACTGGGTTATTCCGTTGCAACCAGGGAAACCCTAACACGAGGCCAGTAGGGAGGTTATCCAAAACAAAGCATGACATGCGCTCCTGGTGTAGGGCCCCACCCTGAGGGTGGATTCTCTAGAACTGAAATGGAGACCATCCTTAGTGAGAGGTTTAGTGTCAATAGCCACAATTTTTAAGGGAGTCTCCAACCTAACTGTCCCTAATCTACAGCAGGCCACCAGCTTAGAGTCAGTCAGGTTCAGGGATGACCCACAGTCTACAAAAGCCGAGGTATGGAAAAAGTCGTTCTCAACACCAAGTTCCACCTTTAACAGTATCTTTGAAAATGAAGAAAATGGTACCTAAGGTACCTGAGAGTTTGGGTGACCTCCACGATGATCACTCAGACTCAGCCGCTTGTTAGTCGGTGGACAGGAGGGGCAGTCCTTTTTCCAATGTCCGGGATCTCCGCAGTCATGTCACCGTTTCATCTCTTTCTCCTGGGGGTTGGTGGCTCCCACCTCCATAGGTTCAGATGGAAGCAAAACATCAGGGTTAGCAGGGAACAACGGAATCCCTCGCTGTGTAACACCTCTCTCCCGCAGCCTCCGATCCATACGGATAGCCTGAGTCATAGCCTCCTCCAATGAGCTGGGAGGTGGGTGGAGAGCCAGAGCGTCCTTCAAGCAATGCGACAGTCCCTTCCTGAACAGACATCTCAGTGCGGAGTCATCCCAGGACACCTCAGTGGACTATCGACGGAATTCGGAGCTGTACTATTCGGCTGAGTGCTTCCCCTGCCCCAGACCCATAATAGTGTCCTCTGCCACCCTAACACGGTCCGTTTTGTCATAGATAAGTCCTAGGGCCTCAAAGAACCTATCTACCGACATCCATTCAGGGGCAGTAGGGGGCAACGAGAAAGCCCAGGATTGGGGACCCTCTCTAAGTAAGGAGATAATAATCCCTACCCGCTGAGTCTCATGCCCAGACGATTGGGGTCTAAGAGAACACCATAATTTACAACTCTCCTTGAATATGTGAAATTTCTCTTTTTCGCCAGAAAACGTGTCAGGAAGTTTAACCGAGGGTTCAGAAGGTTGCAAAATAACATCTACAGTGTCACCTGGTGGAGTAACAATATGAGAGGTGTTTCCCTGCATGGTCTTAATAGTCTCAGTCAGTTCTTTCTGTAAGTGGGTATGAGACATGACAAGGGACTGATGATTCACAGAAAAGTCCCTCACCATCTCCGTCAAACTGGACTCTTGATCTGCCAAGTTATGCAGCGGATCCATGACCAGCGAAAAAAAAAGTGCAAAATCCCGTTTAAATGTATAAGTTAGTGATAATGTAGTGAAACCTCCACCAGGGGGAGTTGGTGAGGGAAGAGCGGTTACACACTAAGAGTAGCAACACTGAGCAACAGCACAGGTGTCACAGGTAACGAGAGAGAATGGTCAGATAAACCGAGTCAGGAGCAGACAAACCAGAAGCAGTAGCAATACACGTAGTCAAAATACCAAGCCTAGGGTCAGAAAGCCAAAACATGAGCACAGGGTCCAAAAACGAGAGGTGAAATACATGGTCAGGATACAAGCTGGGGAATCAAATGCCAGAGAGGGAACGTGGCAGCAGATCAGTCCGGGTCATACACGTGGTTACAAGTCAAAGGCAGGAGGCGCACCAAGGTACAAGGCTCAGAGGCTCTAAACTGGAAGCTTGAACTATCACTAACACTGGTCAGCAGGCTGTGAGAGACTGAAATAGCTCAGCTGGCTCCAGAATGAGGCTGAGGAGATTAACCCCCGCATGACCAGTCCAGAGTGAAAACAACAGAAAATAAAATCCGGACTGGACCATGACAGTGTTCATATATTGACATTCCAACAGACACTTAGATTTCACACAGGTGGACTTCCTGTCACTAATCATGTGACTTATGAAGGTAATTGCTTGTACCAGAAATTTTTAGGCGGCTTCATAGCAAAAGGGGTGAATACATATGCACATGCCAATTTTTAGTTATTTGATCCCATAAATTTAATGTATTCCTATATTTTTCTCACTTCACCAACTTAGACTATTTAGTGCTCATGCATCACACACAAATCGGATTACAAAAATATTTAGATATTTAGACACAGGTTGTAATGTAACAAAATAGGTAAAAAGCTAAAGGGGTGAATACTTTTGAAAGCCACTGTATAAAGGGGAAATTTTTATCTTTTGAAGAAATAAGCAGACAAGACACTTTAACATGATACACTTTGACTTTTATGGCATTTCCAATTATAATACAGCTATTAAAAGGGGAAAGTATAATGATTACTGGGAGGCTTAGGAACTGATAAGGAACATTGGACACAAAAAAGATTTCATCTATGTAAAAATTATAAGGTTTGTATAAGGACTTTAGAATGAATCACAATTTCTTGTTCAGCTGAGCGTATTTTACATCCATGAACTGTACATATGCAAAAAAATAGTATATGGATGGACAGGACATGGACCAATGCTAGCCATAATTAAATTCACATGGCAGCTAGCTGGACAATACTAGAGAGTAGGGACAATCACAGAATTGATTACCAAGAAACAAGTCAGGGGTATAGCCAGGGTAATGTCTGGGGATCAAAAAGAGATGTGTAGCAGAGAGATAATCCAAACAGTCAAATCCAGAAATGCATCCATAGAGTTAAATAGAAGCATACACAAGAAACAGAAGTCTGGCCACAACACAAAAGTCAACCAAATATAAATACACAAGAACAGAAATGTAATTTAATAACTGTGAAAAGACAACATATAATTGGAATAAAAATTTTAAGTATATTGCATCAATGTATTCTTCAGAACTTTACAATACAATGGGTATATGTTCAAACAATATCAGTCATTATATTGCAGAGTAAACCCATTGCAAGTTACCATATATACTCGAGTATAAGCCGACCCGAGTATAAGCCAAGGCCCCTAATTTTGCCACAAAAAACTGTGAAAACGTATTGACTCGAGTATAAGCCTAGGGTTGGAAATGCAGCAGCTACTGGTAAATTTCAAAAATAAAAATAGATACCAATAAAAGTAAAATTAATTGAGTCATCAGTAGGTTAAATGTTTTTGAATATCCATATTGAATCAGGAGCCCCATATAATGCTCCATGCAGTTCATGATGGGCCCCATAAGATGCTCCATACAAAATACGCCCGATATCATGCTCCATAAAGTTCATGATGGGCCCCATAAAATGCTCCATACAAAAAATATGCCCCATATAATGCTGCACAAAGGTTAATACTGTAATGGCCCGGTGGCCTGGCAGGCAATGTGAAAGGAAGCAGGGTCTGTTTCTCCCTCTGGTGCCTGGAGTAATTCGCAGCCCCATTGACACCACTGATATCCTTGGCCAGACGATCAGATAGATAAGGGGGGAGACTACCTGCAGCTGCATTCTGAAGCCCTGGTGAGGAGCAATGACCCACCGGAGACAGAAAGATGCAGGAAGGGGAGATGTACTCAGCTCACAAGATGGAGCTGAGGCCAGGAAGGAGGCGGAGAGAGCCAACACTGAATGTCAGAGACGTATGGAGGCTGCAGCTAAGCTGAAGAAGTTTGCTAGAACTGAGGAGGATTCCATGCGATCTGGAGGTAAACAAGGGGAGGAGGAGGAGAATGATTCAGAGGATTCCCTGAGAGAGATGGGGGAGGAAGAGGAGCAGCCGCAAAATGGAGGAGCTGTGGTGGGGGCAGGTGAGACCCAGAAGGCAGGGAAGGATCATGAGAATCCCACACTGAAGGACATATTTGCCGCGGTCTCCTTCTGTAAGAATTCCTTAACCATGCTGACACAGCAGGTTCTGGGAATTCAATCTGAAGTGGCTGGTTTAAAAAAAGATATGAAAAAAGCTGATACCAGAACAGAAGAGGTAGAAAAGAGAGTGGGGCAAGCAGAGGACCACATCACTAAACTCCAGAAAGCAGAAAAAAGATTAGCTCAGCAAATCTCTGAAATAGTGGGCAAAAATGATGATCTAGAGAATTGCTCTAGACGTAATAATATAAGGATTGTTGGCCTCCCGGAAAAATCCGAAGGAAGAAACCCCACAGAATTTATGGAAGAGTGGCTCAGGGAGAAATTTGGCACAGAAACTCTGGATTGTGCACACAGAGTTCCCATGCAGCCACAACCACCTGGTAGGGGACCACGCACTTTGCTTGCTAAGCTTCTCCATTATAGGGATAGAGACATAATTCTAAGGAGGGCGAGAGAGATGGGGGATCTTGCCATGAATGGTGAAAAAGTAGCTGTCTACCCAGACTTTTCTATTGCAGTCCAAAAACAACGTATGCAATTTGGAGGCGTGAAGAAGCGTCTTAGAGAGCTGGGAGTGCAGTACTCCATGATTTTCCCGGCTAAACTAAGGGTGGTGGCGCTTGATAAAGTGCAATTTTTCATCGATCCGATAGAAGCTAACCAATGGATTGACATTAATGCGCATAAACTCCGGGGGAAGACATGAGCTGGAATTGATTGATTAGTCAAGAGGACAATGCCTGAGATGGTCGGCTGAGGACATATTACATCTTTCAGTGTCTCGCAAGGAATTCTTAACCGTTTTTTTCCTGTCGAAGAACTGATTTTTGGTAGGCTTCGGCCTTGTTCCTGTTTTCCTGTCTGTTTTTTTTTTTTTTTGCCATCGGTTCTTTGGCCCTTTTATTATACGCCTCTTGATCTCCTGAATATGATCTTCTTTAGATCCACTGGCATATGGTTGAGATTAAGGCTTTGGCGGGGCGAAATGATTGAGATTTAATGGTTGCCCAATGTTGGGCACAGCGGGGGTGTTTATTGTTATAGTTTCCAAAATTTGAATTGTATATATGTTTTATAATATTATTGATGATGTTTTACAATGGGATCTTCTATCCTACACAACAGGACTGGGGGGGAGCTGGGAAGATAGTTGCTCTACGTATGCAATTAGATGAATGTAGAAGCATAGTGGTGGGGGAGGCGGGAGGGGAGGGGGGCCAGGGACCAGATTACCCAGCTCTCTTTGAGAGTATATGCACTAGGAAAGGGGAGAAGAGGAGGGGGGGATGGGTGAAGGGGAGGGTGAGGGAGGAGGGATGGGTTCAGACAGCAAGGGGAAAAACTACACCGATTAATAATTCCAGTTATCAACACTATGGAGGGGGGGAAATTAAGGTACTAAGTTGGAATGTTAGGGGTTTATCTGACAAAACTAAGAGGGCAGCTATATTCAAATATATACAAGACCAGGGCCCATCGGTGGTATGCCTCCTGGAGACTCATCTTTTACCGGACACAGCGAGACTCTTGAATAGGCGATGGATACAGAGGGCCTATCACTCTACTTTTTCAAGCTACGCAAGGGGGGTATCTGTGCTAATTCATACTTCAATACAATATGAGGAAATAGAGGTGCATATTGACCCTGATGGGCAGTGTGTAGTCATCAAATGTAAATTATTTGGCCACCTTATGTGCATTGCCACTATTTATATTCCACCCCCCTACTCGAGTACTAAGCTGAGGGAGACTTGGGAATTCTCAGGAAGAGGGGGAGTATTGCCTCTTTTGATAGTGGGTGACTATAATAATGTAATAGACTCTTATTGGGACAGGAATAGGAGGCCGTTGGGAGTATGGAGTGACACTATAACCCCATTTGGCAATTTAGTTCGGGAAATGGGTCTGATGGACATTTGGAGGGTAAGAAATGACGGGAAACAGTGCTTCTGCTATTCAGCTTCTCATAATACCCTATCTAGCATCGACATGGCATTAGCTCATGAGTTGATGAATGCAGTGGTGGGAGATGTGCAATACTTACCGAGAGTGATCTCGGACCACAGTCCCATCCTTGTGTCCATTAAACGGGAGCGTTTGAGAGGGGGGATAAGGGGAGAGTGGAAGTTACATCCGGCCTGGATACAACATATAAATATGAGAGCATCATGCGGGAGATTGGGGAATTCTTTGTCCATAATGATAATAGTGCTCATCCTCTGGTGGTATGGGACACCATGAAGGCATATCTCTGGGGAATTCTATACAGGGATATATGTAGGAGAAAGACACAAACTAAGCGAGATGAGGTGGATAGTCTGGAAGCTCTAACTAGGGCGGAAATAGAAATGGCACAGCACGCTACACCCGACACTCAACTGACACTTAGGCAGGCTCATGAAAGGGTCAATAGGTTACTACTAGATAAAGCAACTAAGAAGCAGGCTTTTCAGAAGATTAGATTCTATGAAGAAGGGGAAAAAGTTGGTCATCTATTGTCGATTATAGCTGCAGCCCAGAGAGGCAGCTCATTTATACATAGCATAGATACTGCAAAGGGGACAAGGGTTACTGAGACGCCCGACATTCTGGAGGTCTTCGCAGGTTTTTACCAGAACCTCTATTCATCGAGTAGAATGGGAGGGGAATGGGGGGCGGAGGCATTTCTAGGAGCGGGACTGCTTCCGACACTATCTATGGAAGATAGGGATAAGTTGGAGTCTCCTATCACAGTAGAGGAGTTGGAGATGGCTCTGCATGGCATGACTAATGAGAGGGCCTCTGGAGCAGACGGTCTTCCTGCGGAAATATACAAACACCTAGAAGAAATTCTGCTACCCAAGCTATTAATAGTGTTTGAGGAGGCTATGAAAGAAGGGATTTTGCCTGTGTCTATGCGGGAGGCGGTGATAGTGGTGATTCCTAAGGACGGTAAGAATCCAGGAATTCCAGATTCATACAGGCCAATATCCTTGCTGACAGATGATGTGAAAATACTGGCTAAAGTGCTGGCGAACCGACTAACTGGTGTTATTGATACATTGATCCATATGGATCAATCGGGGTTTATGCCCAACAGATCAACAGCAGCCAATATACGGAGACTATATCTCAATCTGCAGTTGCCATTCGATAACCCAGGTGGGAGGGTGATAGCCTCACTTGATGCCCATAAAGCCTTTGACACTGTAGAATGGTCATACCTGTGGAGAGTGCTGCATAGTATGGGCTTTGGTCCTCAATTTACAGCGTGGATTCAGCTATTGTATACTCAACCCACAGCTAGAGTTAAGATTATTGGGGTAATGTCCGCGGGAATACAGCTGCATAGAGGAACGAGGCAAGGCTGTCCACTGTCGCCGCTCCTGTTCGCTATTGCGATAGAGCCATTGGCGGCTGCTATTAGACGCAACAAGGCAATAAAGGGGTTTCATTATGGTGATTTGGAGGAAAAGGTGGCCCTGTATGCGGACGACCTTTTGTTATTCCTAGGGGACCCCTCGGCTTCATTGGATCATGCTGTGCAGACCATTGAGGGGTTCGGTGAGATCTCAGGACTGACCATAAATTGGTCTAAATCAAGCCTATTTAAAGTGGACAAGGAGGTGGTATGGACTCAGGAAGACATAGGGGCCAACAAACTACAATGTGTGGAAATGTTTAAATATTTGGGGATACAGGTTTCCCTACCGGTGACTGAGTACCTTAATACTAATCTAGTACCCCTAATGGCAATTCTAAGAACTAAGGTGGATACTTGGAACAAATTACACTTGTCAGTGGTGGGAAGGATTAATCTACTTAAAATGGTTTTAATGCCCAAGCTTTTATATATATTTCACAACTCCCCAATCTGGATACCGCAGAAAAGGTTCGGAGTGGTGAATTCACTGTTTAGGGCCTTGGTATGGGGTAAGAAACAACCTAGAATAAGGCTTGAAACCTTGCAAAGACCAAAGGATGAGGGGGGACTGGCACTACCAAATCCAGCACTGTATTTTTTAGCTGCCCAAAGTCAACATCTCAGAGGGTGGTCTAATCAAGAGAAGGCAGGCGTCATCAGAGGAGTGCTGGAATACGTACTAAATAGAAGCCCATTGATACTTGGCCTAGAGGATGGAAAGATGGGTGTAATGGGAGATGGGTGTCCCACTCTGCGACTCTTACAAGACCTGTGGAACAGACTAAAGAGGGTGAGAGGGGTGACCGGGTTGACTAGATTCACAGTTATATGGGATAATAGTAACCTCCCAGAGATTCGGAAACTTGGGAGACTGGAAGGCTGGAAACGTAGGGGGCTGACATTAATGTCTCAAATTATGGATAACGGGGAGCTGAGACCGTTTGTGCAATTACAGAGTGAGTTTCAGTTGCCGGATTCTGAATGGTACCACTACTGTCAGGTACGGCATGCCATTACGGCTCAAAAACTTTCCAGAAACCTGCAGATACAATCTGACATAGTGTTGGACTATACATGTGGTGGTGATGGACTTACAAAAGGGGTAATTTCTAACACCTACAAAGATATATTGCATACACATTTAATGGGGTTCCCACTTAAAGCAAGATCCAAATGGGAGAGAGAGATTGGGGTAATGACTGACGAGGTATGGGACAGCATCCTAGAATATGTCCCCAAAATCACTATGAGTGAACCAGCTAGGTTGTCCCATCTTTATGTGATCCATCGTGTGTAACATACCCCCCTTCTGATGTTTAAAATGGGGCTGAGGGACAACTCTGACTGTTCAAGATGTGGGGGGTCTGATGCCGGAATTCTTCATATGATGTGGACTTGTCCCAGGCTATCTGCGTTGTGGTTTAATGTCATTAACAGAATAGAAGGGGCTTACGGAAGTGTTATACCCAAAAACCCACTGGTCTGCATACTGGGATATGTGGTGGAAATTGAAATAGTTAATAGTGCAAAGCTTGCTATAGCCAGACTACTATATGTAGCAAGGAAGCTGATTGCGAGGAACTGGATCAGGAAAGAACCACCTTCTGGGAGAGAGTTTGTGAAACAGGTGTCTTGTATCATCCAGCTGGAAGAAAGGATATATGCTAAAAGAGGCAATTCTAAAACCTATGAGAGGTTGTGGAATCCCTGGTTACAATATGGTACAGTTAACTGATGGAAATGTGCTATATTTTACAATGGTGGTGTTGTGGATAGACCATTAATACCCGGACAAAGGAACATTTCTGTTTTGTATGGTTTGATTGACAATATGGGTAAAAAGGATGACTAATGGTAAATTACAGTGTAAGAGAAATCTTATGGAGAAAAGAGTTATATATGCTGTCTACATGGGGGGGTGGGAGGGGGGGAACAGGGATGTTCAATTTGTAAATCTATTGTTTGTGGAAGATTTACTGTATATTCTGTATTTTGAATTCTGATTAATAAAAATCTATTTGATCAAAAAAAATACTGTAATGGCCCCATAAGATGCTCCATATTAAAATGTTCCCCATATAATGCTATATAAAAGGCTAATAATGGCCCCATAAGGTGCTCCATAGAATAATATGCCCCATATAATGCTGCATAAAAGGCTAATGATGGCCCCATAAGATGCTCCATCGATATACTGTATATTCCCCATATGCTGCTCCATAAAGGTTGATGGCCCCATAAGATGCCCCATATAATGCTGCATAAAGGTTGATGGCCCCATAAGAAGCTCCATAGATATATGCGCCCCATATGCTGCTCCATAAAGGTTGATGGCCCCATAAGATGCCTCATATAATGCTGCATAAAGGTTGATGGCCCCATAAGATGCTCCATAGATATATATACTGTATGCCCCATATGCTGCTGTTGCGATTAAAAAAAATAACACACTCACCTCTTGTTGCTGGGGGCCAGGTGCTGGTGTCGCCGCTGGCTCAGGGCCCCGGGACCTGCGATATTCACCTGTCCCCGTTCCACCACTGCGTGTCGCTCTGTC
The DNA here is from genome assembly GCF_039654945.1 of Dendrobates tinctorius. Taxonomy (NCBI): domain Eukaryota; kingdom Metazoa; phylum Chordata; class Amphibia; order Anura; family Dendrobatidae; genus Dendrobates; species Dendrobates tinctorius. Next base: position 15,634,201 of record NW_027361795.1, on the reverse strand, counting down.
TTCCGGGTCTCTGCAGTGACTCTTCAGGCAGAGGGTAAGCACTAAACACATCATCGCACCCTATGACCTGAACGTTACAGCCAGAGGACGCGGAAGACACAGCGGCGCACGGCGGAGGAGCAGGGACAGGTGAATATCACATGGCTCCCCCTTTCCTCCCCATCATACTCACCCCCTCCTGGCACAGTCTCTGCAGTCCCTGCTTCTCCAATGCTCTCCGGCCCCAGCAGCTCCCTCCAGTGCTCAGCGGTCACGTGGTACCGCTCATTAAAGTATTGAATATGCGCATATTCATTACTTTAATGAGCGGTACCACGAGACTGCTGAACACAGGAAGAGCTGCGGTGCCGGAGCCCATCTGAGAAGCAGGGACTGTAGAGACCGCGCCAGCAGGGGGTGAGTATGATCTGACAGCCGCGCTCCCCCCCGCCGCCCCCATGGGACAATGACTCAAGTATAAGATGAGAGGGGCACTTTCAGCATTAAAAAATGGGCTGAAATTCTCGTCTTATACTCGAGTCTATATGTAATTATCAAGATTTAAATAAGGGTATTGTGTACCCCCATTGGCTATCAAAACTGGGCTGCCATTGTTCCATTGACCCAATGATTAGGCAATCTTTATTACACATAGCAATTTATGGACATCTATGGTTTGATTTCTTGGCCTGTGTGCATTGGATGACTTTTTATGGACATCTGGTGAGAATTTCATGTTAATATCAACTTTAGAAATATATTAACTTAGAAAATTGGTGACGGGTTCAATACTTCTTTCATCCGCTGTGTATAAAGCTACAATTCGGAATCTTTTTACTATACTTCACAACCTTATTTTACTTCTTTCTATCTTTAACACCATGCTAAAAGTGCTTGCTTACCTAGTTCATAGCTGAAATGAATTGCAAGTCTATCTAATATCTTTACTCAGAGAGTGACTTTCTTGAGTAACCTAAAAAGTTTGAAATTTACAGGAACAGTAGCATCTAAAGCATATTTATATTTTTTATTTATTTTCAGGTCTTACCCCAATGCTTCAGGTAATCCAAGCTATATTAAATGACCCAGAAGATGACACAAAGTGTTTTTTACTGTTTGCCAATAAGGTAAGAGACATGGGCGTTCTTCTATATAGAGGGAATATTGGGGATAGTTATGAAAGTTATGTTTCTGTGAAAAAAAAAAACAGAACATTTTGAAGCATAATTAAAATAGCTTTCCTGGCTCCAAAAAAAAAATAAAATATCTATCCGTCCTTATAATGAGTCACAAAAACAGCCTTTTACTTTTATTTCCCTTTTTTACTTCCTTGTTAGCCTCTTGCAGCGACCCTTGTGGCCTGCAATTGCTTACATTCTGAACATTCCCTGTAGACTACATTCTCCAGGAGGCAGTGCACCTTGATTTTTCTGCCAAAGCTGTATCCAACCTACAGCTCACATATTTCCACTTCCATCACACCTGTATCTAACCAACAGTTCACACACAACCCATTCCACCTAAAAAGCATCATCCTGAGACTGCTATAAAGTCTCAGGATGGATAAATTGTTGCTCACGCTGCATCTTCTTTCTAAGATTCCTCCTTTTTCATGAAGTATGTGCTATCCTATATTAATAATGTTCAAACTGATGACACTGATCCTACACAGACTTAGTGTACTCTAAGTGAAAAATAAGTTAGAGAATGGATTCATTTATTGAAATGTAAAATATCACTTTAGAATGCCAAGAACCAACTCCTTGGACCAAAGTCACTGGTTGATCAGCTTTCTATTCTTCTCTCAGAAGCCTGAACCGCTCTGCCTTTGTGTGTTCTGCTCTCCCATTCACTCACAGCTAGCTCAGAATCACTGGCCATGTGCTTCAAAAATGTATATTTTTATTGGGAAATACCAATGTTTTTAGTTACAGCAATAAAAGGATATAATTAAGAGGAGAATAATATTATATAAGAGGATCTATCACCAGATTTCATAATACAAACCACATAAATTATTAAATTATTATTATTATTATTATGCATTTATATAGTGCCATTTATTCCATGGCGCTTTACATGTGAAAAGGGGAAATATAGACAAGTATAATAAACATGTGTAAGACAAGGGACACACAAGTACATAAGGAGAGGGGACTCTGCCCGCGAGGGCTCACAGTCTGCAGGGATGGGTGAGGATACAGTAGGAGAGGGTAGAGTAGGTCATGTGGTGGTTCAGTAGACCAAGGATCATTGCAGGCCGTAGATTTCATGGAATTAATAAGACTTGGGTATTTACTTTGAAAATCAATGTCTGTATGGCTGTAAATTCCAGATAGTAAACTGCGTAATTTATAAAAATGCACATTTTAGTATGGGGGATTTTAAAAAATGAGTGACATGGATACACTACTTTTAAAATCTTTTCTTTATAATGGATGTTGCAGACTTACTGTATATCATAAAGCCAATGTGGGCCCAGCCAAAGGACTATTCTGACAGACCCTCTTTTATCTACACAGAACATTTACACTACTTTTAACTGCATATATGTAATCATGTAAGCAATATACAGCTTTATATAGGCAAGTAGGGCTCCACAATGCAATTACTCCACATCACTATGTTAAAGATAGTAAAGGTATGATCACTGGTTATGGTAGTGGCAATCCAGGAACAGCACTGTAGTTTTGGCATGTAAAATAAACATGACTGCCTCTCCAAATCATGGGCCCCTACCAGAGGGATCCAGGCTTGAACAGATTTCATATAAGTCTCAAGTGTACTGAGAATCTAACAGGGTCATCAACAGCATTGTCTCTCTAAATAAAGTCCAGGTTCTTTCTCCAAGAATATCAAAATTATTACTCACCTGTCCCAGCTCCAGTGTCGTACTCTGCTTCTTCCTTCCACCTAGCCTGGCTCTCTCTGCGTTATTATTGTAACCCAGCATGCACTGATGCTATCATCTAAGGCATTGTTTCCCAAACCTTGTCCTCATGGCCCCCCAATACATCTTGTTTTCATGACTTAGTATTGTACAGGTGAGAGAACCTGTGGTAGCTACTGATTCCTTAATAATTCCATCATATGTGCTATACTAGGGAGCTCCTGAGTATTCAGGCAGTTGTGCCTATTGCTACCAAGTGCTTTCCAGGAATCAAATCACACTTCCCACTATTTTACTCTAGCCAGGTGCTAGATTATCTACTCAGCTATTCCTAAATGTTATCCTGCATCAATCTCATTTTACCAACTCAATTCTGCTGTCTGGTGCTTTCCAGAACCTCAAGTATGCTGCTTCAAGATACGTGCCAGCCATCTTTTCTCTGCCATTTCAAGGTGCTGACTGCATCCTCAACTATGCTTTTTCAAAGTGCCTGATTGCTTAATCAACTCTGCTGTTACTATGTTCTATCCACACTTCTGCAACAATTAGCTGGGAAATCCAAATCCTGCAGGACACAGCAGGGTTAAATTCCTGCAGGATCTGGCTGTGCCCTCCTATAACCATGTGGAAATTAATACAAATGCAGCAGTGCTAAGGAGCGTTGCACGAGACAAACTCAGTGAGTCGGCCTTGCTTTTTGATATTCACTGTGTTTTAAGAGGATCTGTCATGAGGTCAACAACGCCACTTTTTGCTCTTACTTTATTCCTGCTGCTCTTCTGAGTATTCCAGTTTTTGTCTTTAATAAATGTTCCATATGTGGCGCCCCCAGGAGTATGGTCGCCACAGTGGCATTACCTTCCTCCTAGGGAGTATGATGTCATGCTTGAAAGCAATGAAGGATCTCTCTATCAGTTAAATACAACACACAGCACAGTTCCCACTCCAGGCCAACAGAGGGTGCTCTGAACCAAAACTGGGGGAGGAGCTGCTCTCTGGGGGCCTGGAAGGAGAAATTAGTCTGTTCGTGTGAGGAGGGAAACGCGTGTGGACGTGAGGAGACAAGCTGGAGGATTGAGCAGAGATCAGGCTCACTTCTAGCTGTAGCGCATGGTCTGGAGTCCGGTCTCCAAGGTTGTACGGATACTGATGTTCCTGCAGCAGAAACCGGAGCAACAGGAAGGTGTAAATGCTCTGTTCCCACATAAGACTCAGAGGCACAACAGCAACGTGTGAGCAAGAAGAGGGAGGCTAAACAACCCATCTGCATAGAGAGATCCCTAAGTTGCTTCCAAGCTGGCCAGCCTCTGCTCCATCTGTAATCTGGACCCTGGACTGCACTTACAAAGCACAGTAAAGGCAACGGAAACTGCACCCTGTTGTGTCATTGCATTCTTCCTGCAAACCCTCCAGCACTGCTACATCTCTGTGCCAGACACAACACCCACTTCCTCAACCCTTATTACCACTGCCTTGGGACCACAGCTCCACCTGTGGGGAGCTATTTCATCTTGCTGCCTTATACCATCTGTCCCAGAGGATCTCGCCTGCAGCGTCGGCTTAACCCCTTCATTGCCGATCACCACAGGTGGCGTCACGTATCATCCACTTATAAACTTTAATCAGCCACGCTCAACCCCTTTTACATGGACGCCCAGGGCCACGGACCGGGTCACCGCTACTGTGACACTTCCCTCTGAGGTACCGGCCCGGTACCGAGTACCCCACAGATCCAGAGATATTTTCCTTTTTATTTAGAGCTAATTTTTATAAGCAATACACAGTTAAGAAGTGCTCCCTAGTGCAAATGGAGCACCTGACCAGGGCTATCGGGGTACTCGGCACCGGGCCCGTTGATCTCAATGGGAGTTGTCACAGAAGCTGTGACCCGGTCCGTGGCCCTGGGGATCCATGGCAAAAGGGGGTGAAAGAACAATGAAATAGAATTGATGAATAGTTTGTGAGCCACCAGTGGTGTTCGGCAAGGGAGATGTTAAGCCGACGCTGCATGCAGATCCTCTGGGACTGGTGGTGTGTTGCAGCCAAGATGGTGAAGCTGCCCACAGGTGGAGCTGTAGTCCCAGGGCAGTGTAGATGTAAGGGTAGCTGAGAGGCGCAGGCAGTGTAGCAGCTGGTACCCAGATGTAGCGGTACCAGGTGTGTTGGCGCAGGAATGAATGGAGGACACCAGAGCTTGTAGTTCCAAAGCTTTACTCACAGTCTGTAGCACCCACAGGTGCCTGCCTCCGTGCTGTGTCCTCCGGGTCAGGGACTCAGTCGACCTCCAGGCAAGATAGGACGCTCCCTTCCAACACTCCGCCAACATGTGCCTTTCTGAACATCTCCTCTATAGCGCCTTTAAGTGTGAAGATCTCCTAGTACTGAGTTACACTGGAGTTCCTCCTGACAGATGTTCCCAAGAACTCTACTTGTACGACAGACAGCTGTAGCCTGCTTCGGGGACTCCTTACTCCTGAGTCCCGGCTCACTATCAATGTTGCTGTTGTGCCCCCAAGTCTTAGCTGGGAGTAGTGCATTTACAGCTCACTACTCCACCGGTGTCTGCTGCAGAACAATTAGTGTCCATACAACCTCAGGGACCGGGCCCCGGCCTAGCGCTTAGAACTTCTAGGCAGGGTTCTTCCTCTAACCCACATCCTCTGTGCTCCCTTTTACTTCTACGTTCCGTACTTGTCTTTCCCTTCTATGGAAGCTCAGGCTTCGGTTCAATGTCCTTCTCCTTCTTTCCTTTCCCGTGTCAGCTGGCTCAGATCACTGGCAGCTGCAGCACTCCTTCCTCCATTCCTCTTCCAGGGATCCCCACACCTCTCCGAGTGGCCTGAACCTCAATCAACCTAACTGACCCTCAACCTCAATGAACCTCAATCCTGGAACCGTCCTACTCTTTTATATGTATTCTCAACTCCACCCACCTCCCAGCACGTTTAGTGTTCCAAGCAGGGAACCACCAAAGGTGCTCTGCTTCTCTCTAAGCAAGGAGCCGCAATGCGGTTTTGCTGAACTACTCTATTTTGTGGGGTGCGAGTGTTGGAGCGTGGTCAGGAGCCTCCAACTTACCTGGATGGTGGGGCACCACACCTTAGGAGAAGGTGTAGTACCTCTGTGGCAACTGAGCCTCAGAGGCACCACAAATACCCATTATTTAAAGCCAAACCTTCAGTAGACACTACTCCTGAGAAAATAGGGATGGTGATGCAAGAGGGGTTTCCATGGTCCCTATTCAGGCATCCATTTTCACATACATATTCTATCCATGTTCTTCACAGATAGAATGTGTATCACTATATTCTGGGGGCTGTTGACATCATTGTTTTTCTTGTGGACAGTAAATCTGCAACACAAAATAATTTTTGAATAGTGTTTTATTATACTGGTTGCTCTGCTGCATTATTGGGCAAGTAGGCAATTAGGTGCCCATTTTATTAGAATGGCACCTTTCTGCTGTACATATGCTTTATTTGTGTGTTCCGATATGTATTAATACATTTTGTAAAGTTATTCTGAAGATTGCATTTGTTAATGATCCCCTATGCAAATTGTCTCTTCAGAGAGATAGAGGACTTGAACTCTAGCACCATTGTAAGGAGGTTTGACCGGACTCGGGGTACCTGCATGCCGGGTCCGGAAATAAAAAGGGTGCATCCTCTGTTCCCGGGGGACAGCTTTGAGGAGGTGGACCTTCCCCTGCAGCCTGAGGGAAGCCTGAGTGGGAGAGACCTACCTGCTGACCCAGAGACGAGGGGAGAGTCAGAGCAAGGCGTGACGCGTCTGGCACATAAAAGAAAAAAGCTTGCGAAGCAGGGGAGTCTGGCACCGGCAGAGAGGAGAGTGGGGAGCAGCGCAGAGAGTGGCATGTAGAGGGGTGCGCAGAGCAGTGAGCAGTGTGCTCTGCTTCCCCCATCCGAATGTACCGGTGTGGCAATGGGCCATATATTACCGTCAGTCGCTTTGGGCCCATTTGACCGAGACTGCAGGAGAGTTGTGCAGGAGACACATCGGGCTTAGACAGTACCATGGCCCGTAACCTTGTAGGCATCTACAGTATATGGACTAGGGGTAGTGGAAGGTACTGGAGACTGACCACTGTTACCAGAAGAAGGGGTATTGTTGGCTTGCTGGACCCCATTAATAAGGACACTGCGTCGGCCGTTGCCGGCGCCATTGAGTTCGCAGCAGGAGCTGCAGTTTAAGGTCTTCCTGATATCTGTGCTATTGGACCACCGTTATTTTGAACCGTTGCTCTTCACCTTAAGAATATCCTTTGATTTAATGTACTGTTTGTCTCCCCTGTCTAACCCTTTATGTCCCGTCCTCCTTTCCCATTCATGCTGTTTATCTCCTTATCTCCCTGCACGGAGTATTCCCCTGTAAATAAACCTGTTAACCTTTGCTCTGCCTACGTCCTGTTCCTGCTTGTTACCTTACACCATCTATTGAAAATAGCAATCCTAAAAGTCAAAATCAACCTTTGAATGAGTATTGCAATTTGATTTAGGATAAAAGCCAAACCAGAATCTCTATTTACAGACACGTATTTTGGGGGATTGCACCTCATCAGTGCAAAGTATGAGATCTGATTTGTCTAGGTGAGAGGCTCTGGACTAGGGCCTAGACTCTAAGGTGTAACGTTTCTCCTTGCGAAGAGTGACATGTCAAGCCTGGCATGTCAGAGTGAAGATACTTAAAAGCCATGCGTGTTCTTCCAAAGGTGGCATTAGAGTTCAATTTAATTTCCCAGAGAAGCATACATGGCTTTTCAGTCTCTTCACTCTGACATGTCAAGCTTGACATGTCTCTCTCCATAAGGCACAATGTTTCCCCTTAATGATCATCTACATTTCTTGTTTGGTATATAATGTTCTGTTTTCAAGAGTGGAGTTCACTTTCAGTGCTTACATTGATGACTGTTCTGCGCTGCAAACCTTTTTAGTGCTAAATAAATAAAGAAAAGGAGGGCACCACCCAATGCTGAGGGAACCACCTGTAGTCTGTAGAGTTGAGCGAAACTGGTCGGCCAAATTCAGAATTCGCCGACTTTGGCTAAAGTCGGGTTTCGCCTATCGAAACCCGACCATAGCGTGAGGTTGGCCATGAGGTCGCCGACTTGCGCGCCAAAGTCGCGTTTCCCACAATGCTTCCTGCGCCTTTTCTCAGCCAATCATCAAGGATGCACACTGTGGGCAACGCGATTACATAGGCAGCTGCCCCAACCATCTTAGAGAAGGGCATCCAAGTGATTGGCTGGCTTTGCGTGGCGTCACAGTGGCTATAAAAGGCCGTGCCCACCGACCGCCATCTTACTTCTGCCGATCTTAGCATAGGGAGAGGTTGCGGCTTCTCGTTCTCAATAGGGAGAGTGTTTAGGCAGGAAAAGAAAGAAAAAAAGTGCTTCTGCTGATAGCGATTTTCACTGTACAACACAACAGTATAGTGTGCAGTGACAGGGGAGGCTATATTTGTGTGCAGCAGCTCTGTTGCTGATTAGGTTCCCTGATAGCTGCATTGCTGTTTGCACACTGCTGTGCAGAGTGCTTTTTTAAAAGCAAAAAAACTTTTATTCCTTTTCTCTGCACAGTTACCAAGCATTCATTTTTTCACACTTTTGTGTGCAGCAGCGCTGGTGGTTATTAGGCTGCCTTATATGGCTACCTGATAGCTGCACTGCTGTGTGCACATTGCTTTGCAGACTGCTTTTTTCAAAGCAAAAATACTTTTATTCCTTTTTCTCTGCACAGTAGTTACTGAGCGTAAATTTTTGCATACACCGTATAGAGGTGTACGCTCCTCACACACTACCGTTTACCGGCTGGTATCACGGATAAATACATGCTATATGTGTGTGACTTCGTAAAAAAATACACGGAGATTAACATTTTTCCATACATACACCATATAGAGGTGTCCAATTCTCAAACAGTATCGGATATCTGCTGTTCTTATTACGGTCACATGTACACAGAGTCAGCGTGTGTCTGTGAGACTCCGTAAATACATATACGGACATTTCCATTTCTCCATACACCATATTGAGCTGTCCGATTCTCAAACAGTATCGGATATCTGCTGTTCGCTTTACGGTCACATCTACACAGAGTCAGCGTGTGTGTGTGAGACTCCGTAAATACATATACGGACATTTCAATCAATCAATCAATCTAATTTATTATCGCCAAGTACATATTACATATACAAGGAATTCTTTGTGGCAAAGAGGCAACATAATATATAACAACAGATACAACAAGTAACATCTAACAAGACAGATACAGTATATAGTCTACACATGACGATTTAATTGTTGAACAGAGAGTGGATAGAAGCTGTTCATATGGCGGTTGGTGCTGCATTTGGGGACTCTGAAGCGACGTCCTGAAGGGAGTAGTTGGAATGAGGAGTGTCCCGGGTGAGAGGGATCGGATGAAATTTTCAATGCGTGGGATCGAATACTCTTATCATAAAGATCCTGGATTTTAGGCAGGGGGGAACCTATAATTCTCTCTGCTGTTCTGAAAGTCCTTTGTAAGCGGAGTTTGTCATGCGCAGTGGCTCCCCCATACCAGACTATCAGAGAGGAACAAATCACAGATCTGATGACAGCATTAAAGAATAAGATCAGCAGATTCTTAGACAAACCATATCTTTTCAGCTGACGCAGGAAGAACATCCTCTGTTGTGCTTTTCTTATAACAGCATCCATGTTTTTCCCCCATTTAAAATCATGAGAGATGATAACACCAAGGAATTTGGTCTCTGTGACCCTAAGAACCACTTCGTCATGGATGTAGATTGGAAGTATCTCATGTTGATCTTTCCTAAAATCCACAACCATCTCAGCAGTTTTTTTAGTGTTGAGTACAAGATTATTGGCTTTACACCAGTCACATATTCTTATCACCTCACTCCGATACAAGTCTTCAGCATTTCCCCTGATGAGACCAATCAGTGTCATATCATCAGCAAATTTCAAGATTTTTACTGAGTCTGCTGAAGAGATGCAATCATTCATATAGAGAGAAAACAGTAACGGGGACAAAACACACCCCTGAGGTGCCCCGATGTTTGTGACCAAGGTGTCCGAAGTGAATGGTCCAACTTTTACACTCTGTATCCTGGCTGTCAGGAAGTTATAAATCCACAAGCATAAGTTGAGAGGGACTCCAAGAGCTACCATTTTCTTATGAAGTAAATTCGGATCGATGGTATTGAACGCTGAGCTAAAGTCCATGAAAAGAATCCGGACATATGAGTGCAGTTCATCTGTATGATCCAAAATGTACTTCAGTGCCAGATTGACAGTGTCATTTGCCGAACGATTCTCCTTATAGGCAAACTGAAGCGGGTCCCATAGCTTCTGCGTGAATTTTATCAGGTGGGACATCATAATTCTTTCGAAGACTTTCATAGCTACAGATGTGAGTGCTACTGGTCTATAGTCGTTCAACTCAGAGGATCCCACTTTCTTGGGGACAGGGATAATTGTGGAACTTTTCCAACACTGAGGTACAACGCACTCTTTCAGTGACACATTGTATATATTTGTCAGTATAGGGTCAAGCTGGGTAACACATACTTTCAGACACATTGGAAAGTATGTGCTACCCTGCTTGCCCCTATACTGACAAATATATGCAATATATATACAATATATATATTCCAGTTCTCCATACACCGTATTGAGTTGTCCGATTCTCAAACAGTATCGGATATCTGCTGTTCTTATTATGGTCACATCTACACAGAGTCAGCGTGTGTCTGTGAGACTCCGTAAATACACATACGGACATTTCCATTTCTCCATACACCGTACTGAGCTGTCCGATTCTCAAACAGTATCGGATATCTGCTGTTCTTATTATGGTCACATCTACACAGAGTCAGCGTGTGTCTGTGAGACTCCGTAAATACACATACGGACATTTCCATTTCTCCATACACCGTACTGAGCTGTCCGATTCTCAAACAGTATCGGATATCTGCTGTTCTTATTACGGTCACATCTACACAGAGTCAGCGTGTGTCTATGAGACTCCGTAAATACATACAGACATTTCCATTTCTCCATACACCGTATTGAGCTGTCCGATTCTCAAACAGTATCAGATATCTGCTATTCTTATTACGGTCACATCTACACAGAGTCAGCGGGTGTCTGTGAGACTCAGTAAATACATATACCGACATTTCCATTTCTCCATACACCGTATTGAGCTGTCCGATTCTCAAACAGTATCGGATATCTGCTGTTCTTATTACGGTCACATCTACACAGAGTCAGTGTGTGTGTGACATTCCGTAAATACATATAAGGAGATTTCCATTTCTCCATACACCGTATTGAGCTGTCCGATTCTCAAACAATACTGTATATCTGCTGTTCTTATTACGGTCACATCTATACAGAGTTAGCTGTTGTGAGTTCATTCTCTGGTTCACCAGTTGTGAGTTCTCCTTCCAGACTCCCTCTGGTGGTAACGGGAGGTAGTGAGGCTGATTTGATCGGTGGAGATCTGCCACCTGAGAATGAGGATGACGATTGGATCTCAGGAGTCTCAGATTGGATTTAAGACAGCCGACGCCCTATTCAGTTGCTGGTGATTCCTTCTGCTTGTTAGGTCTTGGTTCTCAGCTCTGTTCCAGTCAGCTCAAGCTAAGTTTCTCTGTTAATATTCACACTTGATTATGTTGTTCTATTCAGTTTTTTGTGTGGTCAGCCAGCCCCGGCTTGGGCTGTGCTGAATTTCCACTCTTATTTGTCTGTGTTTGCCAATTTGCTTTTTGTCCCTTATTAGATTGGCCTCTTTTTGCTCTGTCTCAGAATATTTCAGAGTGCTGATATAGTGGGAGAAGTCTAGTGACTTCAGGGTTAATTTTGTTATCAGAAGTGTTGGACATTATTTTGTAGGGTTTTGGGCAGATTGCAGACAGTGTCTGTCCTTTCCTCTCCTTTCTAGTTAGTTTGGACCCCATCGTTTGCTTAGCCTATTTTCCTACCTGTGTTTGTTTTCATCTTGTTTCACCGTCAATACATCTGTGGGGTCTGTCTATTCCTTTGGGGTCTGCTCTGGGGCAGTTAGTTTTCCCTTTTCTTGCTTTAGGCTTATTTAGTCCTCCGGCCGTGATGAAGGCGTCTAGGTTCATCGTAGGCATGCTCCACAGCAGCTGCTAGTTGTGTGGTAGGATCAGGGATCTGCAATCTGCATAGTTACCAACCTCTCTGGTTTTTCTGGGCTTAGCATGTTTAGGTTTTTTCCTCCTCGGTGACCCATTCATAACAGTTAGCGTGTGTGTGTGACACATATACAGAGATTGACAGTTTCACTAACAATGTATACAGCTGTACACTTCTGATACAATACCGTATATCTGCTTGTTGGATTACGGTGAAATACATACTGGGTGAGCGTCTGTGACTCACAAAATATATACAGAGATTTCACTTCTTACATACACCTTACACAGCTGTACGCTCCTCATACATTACCATTTCTCTGCTGGTATTTTTGGTACATTTTCCCAAACATGAGGAAATATGGTGGAAGAGGCCATGGACGAGGGCGGTGGGGCGCAACTGGTACTGATGGTGGTGGTGGGGCATCAGCTGGTTCTGGCAAAAGCACAATAGCAGCTAAGGCAGGAGGTGTTGAGCCTGCATCATCGTCTGCCACAAGAAGGCCTTTAAGGTTCCCTTTTCTCGGAGTAGGTAAACTGCTTTTACAGCCAGAGCATCAGGAACAGGTTTTGGCTTACATTGCCGAAACAGCCTCCAGCTCTATTGCCTCCTCTTCTGAAGTTACAAAAACTGCAAGCACAGAGTCGTCAGTGCAGGCTTCTGGTCAGGAGCAACACCTTTCCTTGTGTCCTTCACCCACACCAAAAGTGAAGGATGCCGCAGCACACACTTCAGATTAATCCATGGAGCTCTTTTCACATACCATTCCTGGGTTATCAAGTCAAATCCTGAATTCCCCAGTCCAAGATGAATCTGACATGGAGTGCACTGATGCACAGCCACTGCTAGATGATTCCGCTGGTACATTCACCCACAGCACTACATTGCCCTCGCAGTCTACTGAGCCCGAATCAGACCCTGATGAAACTCTGGTGCGCCTTCCCGCATACTATACCACCTTACACGGTGACACAGAGGAAGGTGCAGATGACATTGAAGACAAGGTCATAGATGACCCAGTTTTTGACCGGGATTGGCATCCATTGGGGGAAGAGGGTGCCGGTGACAATAGGTCAAACTCAGAACAGGAGAAGGATCCGCAGCAGGCATCGTCATCGCAGCAGCGGTTATCCGGCAGGCCCGTAGCTGTCAAAAAACTTGGTAAGAATACTAAAAGAGTTGCAGGACAGCTTGGCCAGATGGTCAAATTAGCACAGTGTGCAAGCCCTGAAAATTTGTACCATAGTAGGAAGAGTGCAGTGTGGCACTTTTCTGAACAAAATCCTACTGATGACGCAAAGGTTATCTGTAAGAAGTGCCGAAGGACCTTTAGCAGAGGGAAAAATCTATGAAATTTGAATACCATTTGCATGCTTAGATATTTAACCAACATGCACTTGCAAGCGTGGACAGACTACAAAACCTCAGGTAGCACATGTGCACCTGCTCCGACTGAAGTTAGCCAGCAACGCTCCATCGCTTCCCCCACTGTAAGGCCACCGCTAAGCACACCACCATCAAGAAATGTTGAAGTGTGGTCGGTAGGCCAAAGCAGTCAGGGAATCACAAAATTTTCGCGAGGAAACACTGAATCTAGGCCATCAACACCCTCACCATCACCAACCCCTTCTCAGTCCGTCAGGTCCAATGCAAGTTCCCCCTTATGCAGTTCTCAAGTCCAGCTCACCTTACCAGACACTCTCAGTAGGACAAGAAAGTACTCATCCTCTCATCCGCGTACACTGGCTTTGAACGCCTACATTGCCAAACTAATCTCATTAGAGATGATGCCCTTCCGTTTGGTTGAAAGCAAAGCTTTCCGAGAGCTTATGGCCTACGCTGTCCCATGCTATGACCTACCCAGTCGGCACTTCTTTTCTCGAAAAGCCATCCCTGCCCTCCACCGGCATGTGAAAGACCGCAATGTCCATGCACTAAAACAATCAGTGAGTGGAAAGGTGCACCTCACAACAGATGCAAGGGCCAGTAGGCATGGCCAGGGCCATTACGTGTCCATCACTGCGGACTGGGTTAATGTGGTGGATGCAGGCTCCACAGGGGACAGCGACGGTGGAACAGTGCTGCCTAGCCAACGGTATAGGAAACAGTTTGCTGTAGGCGTTCGACCCTCCTCCTCCTCCAGAAGTGAGAGCTCATCGATAGAGCGCAGTAACACGAGCCCTCCATCCACATCTGTCAGTGTTGCACACGAGGTGTCCCACTATCAAACAGCTAGTGGTAAGCGGCAGCAGACTGTTTTAAAAATGATGTCTTTGGGCGACAGCAGACACACCGCGGAGGTACTGGCCGACTACTTGCATCGACAAATTGAGTTATGGCTGGGCAGTCTACATCTTGAGCCAGGCAAGGTAGTCAGTGATAATGGGTGGAATTTTGTGGCAGCCATAGCCCTTGCCAAACTCACACACATACCTTGCCTGGCTCACACCTTGAACCTGGTGGTGCAGTGCTTCCTAAATTATCCGGAGTTAACAGCCCTGTTCCATAAGATGCGAAGACTGTGCTCGCACATCCGTCGCTCGACCGTCCACTCCAGTTGTATGCAGAAGCTGCAGCGATCACTCCACCTCCCCAAGCACCGCCTAATCATAGACGTTGCTACAAGATGGAACTCCACCATGCTCATGGTTGAGAGGCTGTGCGAACAGAGGCAGGCTGTAATGCATCTGTGGGAGGATACACAGGCAGGCAGTTTGAGGGCAGACATGGAGTTGTCAGGTGTGCATTGGTCAAAGCTGAAAGACCTCTGTAAAGTCCTTCAGTGTTTTGAGGAATGCACACATCTGGTAAGCACAGACGACGCCATCATAAGCATGAGCATACCACTTATGGGTCTGCTCATGCAAACTTTGACGCACATTAAGGATCAGGCGTCTGCAGCTGAAGAGCAACAGGAGGAGGAGGGAAGCCTTGATGACAGTCAGCCATTGTCTGGTCAGGGAACTGTCGTGGACGAGGTGGAGGAAGAAGAGGAATGTGAGGGGGATGATTATTTTGGGGAGTAGGATGCTTCTCAAGGCGCAAGAGAAAATGTGGGCATGCCAAAGTCAGGTACAGGGTTTGTGCGTGACTGGAGGGATATGGATTTGCCAGAAAGTGCTCCTCCACCCATCACTGGCAGTGCAGCATTGACACCTGGAACATTGGCCCACATGTGTGATTATGCCTTGTGGATCCTAAAAAGGGACCCCCGCATTGCCAAAATGATGAGGGATGACGACTACTGGTTGGCCAGCATCCCCGATCCACGCTATAAAGGCAAATTACACAACATCATGCCACAGGAGAACCTAGAGCTAATATTGGCTAACAAACAAGCAACTCTGGTAAACCGTTTGTTGAGGCATTCCCAACACACAGCAGCGGAGCTGGTTCTACCACGAGCCGTATTGAGCAAAATGGAAGAGGTGTTCGTGGTGCACACAGCCGAACTGGCATTGGAGACAGGGGTTTCCTGACCATGTTGTGGTCTGATTTCGCAAGTACCGCGCATACGACAGCTAATACAGAATCGATTGCAAGTGACAGGAGACAGCAGTTGTCAACTATGGTTAAAAACTACTTCTCCTCCCATATCGAGGTTCTCCCTCACAGGTCATTCCCCTTTGATTATTGGGCCTCAAAACTGGACACATGGCCTGAATTGGCACAATATGCCTTACAGGAGCTCGCTTGCCCTGCTGGTAGTGTGCTATCTGAAAGAGTCTTCAGTGCTGCTGGATCAATCCTGACAGAAAAAAGGACCCGTCTGTCGACCCAAAATGTTGATGATCTAACCTTCATTAAAATGAACCAATCATGGGTTTCAAAGGATTTTGTCCCACCTTCCCCTGAAAACACATAGGTTGCCAGAAAAAAGGCTCGCTTTTGTCCTCCTCATCCTCGGACTTCTCTAATTCCTCCATTTGCAGCAGGTGAAACTCCAGCCTACACATCAACATATGCCATTTTTTAAACCTCCCTAACTGGGCTGCCCCCCCCAGGACCGGGGTTACCACCTGCCGCACCCGGGCAAGTGCTGTTGCCCTGAACAGGTGTGTGGC
This sequence comes from Dendrobates tinctorius, assembly GCF_039654945.1. Classification (NCBI taxonomy): domain Eukaryota; kingdom Metazoa; phylum Chordata; class Amphibia; order Anura; family Dendrobatidae; genus Dendrobates; species Dendrobates tinctorius. The sequence goes on along the minus strand of NW_027361795.1, from coordinate 15,618,078 downwards.
CCCACCCTTGGGCGACGGCACTGGCACAGGGCCTCTCATAGTACAATAAAGTGTCTCTGATGGTGGGGGGGCCCACTCGCTGTCAGACACACTGGCGTACTATGAGGGGCCCTGTTCCAGTACCGGCGCCCACGAGTGGGTCCCCCCTGCTTGCTCAGGGCCACAGCACTTGCAATACTTACCTCTCCCTGCTCCACCACGGTGACGTCTTCCGCCTTTCCTGACAGTGACATTCAGGTTAGAGAGTGCGATGACATCACGTCTGTATGCCCTCTACCGAAACAGTACAAGTGCAGAGAGCTTGAAGATGGCAATGCTGAGGAGTCCAGAGTAGAGCAGTGCCCAGCAAGGAGAGGTATTTAATTTTTTAAAATGTTGGGAGCATTTTTTTGCGAGCAATATACACTGGAGAATGATATATGGGGCCCATCATACACTGGAGCATCATCCATTTGGCCCATCATATACTGGAGCATTCCAAATGGGGGACATCAGACAATGGAGCAGCATTTACGGGGCCCATTATACGCTGGAGCATTAGAAATGGGGCCCATTATATATGGAGCATTATTTGGGCCCATAACACACTGGAGCATCACCCATGGGGACCAACATATACTGGAGCATTCCAAATGGGGGACATCAGACACTGGAGCAGCATTTACGGGGTCCATTATACACTGGAGCATTAGAAATGGGGCCCATTATATATGGAGCATTATTTGGGCTCATAAGACAGTGGAGCATCATCCATGGGGACCAACATATACTGTAGCATTATGTGGAGCTCATCATATACTGTATGGAACATTATATGGGACCAATTATTCTGTATGGAGAAATATATGGGGCTCATTATTCTGTATGGAGCACTAGGTGGTGGCCATAATACTGTATGGAGTAATATACTGTCCGTTTTTTGCGCTATTGTAGAATTTTAAATAGATATCAGTCATGTCATGTAAGCAGTGAAGTATTTTTCATTGTACTATACCTATATTTCTGTGCCGCATCGGAGCATTATGAATTGTGGTATGTGTTAAAAGGGCGCACTGACACTCTTTGGCCCAGGGCACACGAAAACCTGGCGCCAGTCCTACCCCCTACAACTTTACCAAATAACCCCCAGTTTTCAATGCGTAACTATTAGTACAAAGTAAATTAAGGTTGACAAACTTAAGTAATAAGAATTGATGTCATTGGCATTGAAATGGGCACTGTAGGTGTGTTTACTGTCCTCCACTCCCTGCCGACTTTGCTTCCCCATTGACTTGCATTGGGTTTCGTGTTTCAGTCGGCCTCCGACTTTTCCCTATAGTCGGCCGATTTCGTTCGACCCTACTTTTAAGAAAGTCGGGTTTCATGAAACCCGACTCGACCCGAAAAAAGGCAAAGTCGCTCATCTCTAGTAGTCTGTATGAAGCCAGTATGAAGAATAAAAGAAGAAAAAAGGTACAGACCATAACAGGGATCACCAAAAATACACATATGTTTTATTTGATACAAAAGAACAACACCATAAAAAACATTTAAAAAGTCATACCATGACATACAAACTGCACATAGTCGCCCATAATAGAGCTACAGTCCCCCAAGGTGCAAACATAGGACAACATATAGGGTGGACACTAAACTATAAAAGCATTCTCAGACTTTTTCAATGTTTTTACATGTTGTTGTTCTTTTGTATCCAATAAAATATATCTGTATTTTTGGTGATCCCTGTTATGGTCTGTAGCTTTTTTCTTCCTTTATTCTTCAAACCTTTTTAGTGCTGCAATATAAGATATTTCTTTCATATTTCTTATTGTCATGTATTTGCACTTTTCAAATTTGGTGTCTTTAATAAAATGGTCACAGAGGAATAGTGCAAGGAATGTTTTTTTTTTATAAAGTTTTTTTTTTTAACACTATTACAGCAAGGGGACCCACTGTCAGCGCCGGCTCCACCCCCTTGCATCGTGCATTTAACTATATCAGCATCATAGATGAAGATATACTTGGAAGCAATGATGGAGGAGAGAGCATCAGGTGATGTTCCCTCTCTCATCATTCTACCTCTGCTTTTGACTCAGTGGGTGCAATGACACAACTTCATGGCACACCACACTGTGTTGTGCAGTGGAGCTGCTGAGACCAGAGCAGTGGGGGAATGGGGAGAGGTAAGTATTGTATTTATTTTTTAAATCAGTGAGTACATGGTGGCCAAAAGACCAGAGGAGTATGGGGGCTACATTATATTCTATGGGGCTGCATTATACTCTATGGGGGATGCATTATACTGGATGAAGACTATCGAGGACTATGAGGAGTTCTTTATATTGTATGAAGGGCTATGGGAAATGCCTTATACTGTATGAAGGACTATGGGTTGCATTATACTATGGGGAGTTCAGTGTACTATATGGAGGACTATGGAGGTGTATTATACAATATGGAGGACTATGTGATGCATTTTACTATATTGAGGACTATGGGGAGTGTATTATACTAAATGGAGACCTACAGCAGTGCATTATACTGTTTGGAGGACTATTGGATGTGCATTATACTATATGGAGGACTATGGAGACACAAAACAATCATCAAATGCAACCTAAAAATCACAAATTTTGATATGTGGGTGGTGATCTTTGTTGAGAGGATGGCATGTTTTCTGCCATAGATGGTGAAGGTAGGGAATATGGTTGGCCCATGAACTGTGGGTTAGATGACCCTGAAGGTAAAGGAGGTCTCTGTGTCTGTGGCTCCTGGGGGTAATGGTAAGGACCACCTTGCCCATAATAGGCACCTTCATTATACCCTGCCTCTCACCTCCAATGTATCCAGTGTTCTGTAATCATTCTATGCCCATCATCATAGCTGGGCAAAATGGCGTGAGAACACCAAAAGTTGCAACATTTTAGTGCAGAAATTGTTTGAATCAGGCAAAAAGGTCTATGGTGAAGCAACATTGCTCTCCTCCCAAAAAAATCAAACAAAATTTTTGCTACCAAATCCAAGTGCCCACCTCCCTTCTGAGCCCCACAGTGTGCCTATGTAGGGAAGGTGACCTGACGGACGGACGGACTAGTCAGAGTGAAGAAAGATAGGTTTGCACAGTGTAGGTAGGAGTCAGTGATTACAGTGGGGAAACAACTAGGAAAGTGTAGTGGACGTGCAGTACCTTGGGATGACCATTAGATGGCAGGGAGGAGTGTGAGCAAAGGACTTTACAGCAGCTTAGGGCTTTAGAAACCGTTGGTCATGGGGGGCGTGGTGACAGTTAGAGTGACAGTTTCAAGGAACCGGGAGAGTTATAAATACTGAGGGAGGGTTCCAGAAGGTTCCAGTCCCCAGGGGGAGCTCAGGTGACAGGAGGACTACGCCAGTCTGTGTGCCCTGAGGAGAATCCGACCAAGGGGACTGAGGAGAGGAAACGTCAGGGGGGTGGTCCTGACAGGAAAGGACCGCAGCAGAGACGAGGCTCTGGGTGAAGGACACCGTATGTAACACGACGACTGAGCAGTAGAAGCGCTGTTGGTTTACGGGCCTAAGGCGGCCACAGTGACGGACCTGTCAGGAGCGTCGACAGTAAAGGAGGGGACGGTGTGTGCAGACACGTCCCTAGTGTACGGTGTGAGAAGCGGCTCTGGAAACGGAGGGCAGCGAGGTGTGCCGTCAGTCGGACGGCCAGCGTGAATAAACTTGGACCTGTTGCACCCAGAATCTGCCTCCATCGTGTCTCTGTTATCATCTCTGCGCGGTAAGAAGTGGGACCACCCCCTATCATCCCCCAGCTCGGCCCACTACCGACACTACATTTGGCGTAGTCGGCAGGATAGACGCCGCTAATACATCATCTTCTGCGGCAGGCCTGCCTCAAAGACTGGAAAAGGACTTGGACTACTCTGTTTGGATTACAATTACCTGTGGATTACAAATGACCTACCTGTGGAATACAAATGGGAAGCGCTGTGGCGGATCTGTGTGGCCAGCAGAGGATCCGGGGCGGTACCAGGTACTGTGCAGTATGGCGGTGTTGCTTCAGCGCAGAGGAGAGGTCCGGGTGTTTGCAGTCATGTTGAATGGACTGGGACCCCCTCCAACGTATCCCAAAAGGAAGCAGTATGTGCCTGGAGATCGACGCTTCCATATATTGGACCCTGACAGGAGGGTGGAGAGGCCTGCCGACACCTCACCTCACAGAGGGAATGGCACAGAAGAAAAACTTGGCTGCGGCTGTCTGATGCCATTCGAGTGCTGCCCAACGGACGGTATGAGACTCTGCAGGTGTCGGGGCATCGGCCGCCTAGAGTGGCAGTGGCGGCAGGGGATGGAGCTGTGCCAGAAGTCGCCCTCAGAGCCACGGGAGAGCAGCGGGATGCTGAGCTGGGGAGCGGAGCCTGAGCGGAGTCAGCGAGAACGGCCGCCACCAATACCAGCAGAGGACTTCTCAGCGGAGCCCCCGAGTTTGGGGGAAAGACCCGCGGGACAGTGGAGCGAGGGACGGAGGCTGCGGGTGAAGCCGCGTATTGATGTGATGGAGGCCGCAGCGCCGGGGAAGGTGAGAGTACCCCCGGCACCACCAGTGCCTCCGCCAGCGGCCCTCATCATTCCGCCGCAGCACGCTGCCCCCTGCGCACCGGAAGGCCTGGGTACATCGGGCCCAGTGGTGTATGCAGAGTTGTGCGAGGCCCCTGCTCAAGTCCCTGAGGTACCCCGCCTGGAGCCGCCAGTGCGGAAGTCATCCAAAGAAGACGCTGCTGCATTCCCCCTGCTGATAGCAGCTGCGTCGTTGGAACCGGCCGTTACTCCGGCTCCATTGGAAGTAGTGGATGCGGCCTGTCCTGAGGCCGCGGTTATGCCGCTGCTGAAGTCGACTGCGGCCGACTTAGTGGGCCTTGTGATTCCAGCCTCCAAGGACCCGGTTGTCCCCATTTGCCACCTGGCCCCAGCGGCTGTTGAGCCGCAAAAATCATCGGCCGCCTCTGATCCACGTCCTTCCTCGGTTAAGTCCCGCCCACCGGACTCCAGGGCTCATGCCGGACCCTCTGTTTGGGTCGCAGGAGTTATAGAGAAGAAGAGGGCCAGGGGGCAGGAAGTCTGGAACCTGCTCCATGAGAGGGGAGAGGCTGGCATGGCGGCTGCACGACCTCCGGGACGGCTCGTTTATACTATCTTGCAGAAAGGGACACTTCTTGCATCCTGGGAGCTCCACGGTTGTGGGGTCCCATACTACTGACCACCGAAAGGAGGATTGAACTGTCAGGAGTTCGTTGCACCGTTGTGCAGGTCAAAAGGACAGTTCGCGGTCAGCTTTTAAAAAAAAAAGAAATGTTTATCTGTGATTTTTATGTCTGTTTTTCTATGTTCCTCTTACAGGATAGATTGTGTTTACTTTTTAGACTGACAGAGCGCGGGATACTTAGAAGAGAGGGAGTGTCCATGTCCAAGGAAGGGAGGAGGAAAGGAGACATGCAATGTTATGTTATATTTTGGTTTTAAAAGCAAGAAAAAAAAAAAAAAATTATAAAAATGGGTACTTGTGCTATTATAAAGTTGTTTAATGTATAATATGCCAAAGTAAATGCAACAGGTCCGGGTAAGGGAAGGTCTGCGGGACCAAAGGAAAGTGTGAGATCCGGTAGGGATCTAAGAGTTGAGGAGGTCTGGGAGACCGGGACGCCGACCATGACATGTAATTGAAAGAAGGAAAATGAGTTGGAAGACGTGAGAAAGACAGCCGTCCTAGGTCAGGTCCCCAACACCACGGACATCCCTGAAGAAGGAAAGGCGGGCGCCGGCAATGATCTGGTAGGTGAGTGGCCTCGATCATGGCGTACCGGATAGTGAAAGGTAACAGTAGGGGAGAGTAGGGGAAAGATACACGCCGTAGAGAGAATACGGGTGTACCTTGCCCAATTTGAAAGACGTTGTCATGTGGCGTGCGCGCTGGTGAGTAGCAGTAGGCTGCTCAGAGCATAGTGCTCCCAGTATGGTTTGGCCACCGCAGATAGTGGGTTTGGCTCAACTTCTGGTCCGACAACAGAATGTAGGTGTAGATTCAGAACGACGAAGGCAGGGATGACGATTGTCGAGGACGACAATGGACAAAGGAAGGGGGAGTGTAGGGAAGGTGACCTGACGGACGGACGGACTAGTCAGAGTGAAGAAAGATAGGTTTGCACAGTGTAGGTAGGAGTCAGTGATTACAGTGGGGAAACAACTAGGAAAGTGTAGTGGACGTGCAGTACCTTGGGATGACCATTAGATGGCAGGGAGGAGTGTGAGCAAAGGACTTTACAGCAGCTTAGGGCTTTAGAAACCGTTGGTCATGGGGGGCGTGGTGACAGTTAGAGTGACAGTTTCAAGGAACCGGGAGAGTTATAAATACTGAGGGAGGGTTCCAGAAGGTTCCAGTCCCCAGGGGGAGCTCAGGTGACAGGAGGACTACGCCAGTCTGTGTGCCCTGAGGAGAATCCGACCAAGGGGACTGAGGAGAGGAAACGTCAGGGGGGTGGTCCTGACAGGAAAGGACCGCAGCAGAGACGAGGCTCTGGGTGAAGGACACCGTATGTAACACGACGACTGAGCAGTAGAAGCGCTGTTGGTTTACGGGCCTAAGGCGGCCACAGTGACGGACCTGTCAGGAGCGTCGACAGTAAAGGAGGGGACGGTGTGTGCAGACACGTCCCTAGTGTACGGTGTGAGAAGCGGCTCTGGAAATGGAGGGCAGCGAGGTGTGCCGTCAGTCGGACGGCCAGCGTGAATAAACTTGGACCTGTTGCACCCAGAATCTGCCTCCATCGTGTCTCTGTTATCATCTCTGCGCGGTAAGAAGTGGGACCACCCCCTATCATCCCCCAGCTCGGCCCACTACCGACACTACACCTAAACTGCAGCTAGTGTCCACATGTTTTTCTTTACTGTCCCAAGGATAACCTACATAACAATTTACAGAGTGCATGTTTCCTGAAGCGCATTTTAGAGGTTAAAATGTAGTTATTTTTTCTGCATTGCCTAATGCTGTAAAAATCTCTTAAATAGCGGTGGTGTCAACATGCACGCAACATCACTAGATGGATTTATTGAGGGATGTCGTATGCAAAAATTCAATCACTATGGAAGTTCTGCTGTTCTGGCACCTAACAGGTTCTCCTAATTAGAGATGAATGAACCTTTCAAGGTTCGGTTCGGCAAACGTCCTAATATTCGCCGCTCATGTTCACCGAAAGATTCATCGAACACCATAGTAACATAGTAACATAGTTTTGAAGGCTGACGGAAGACCTTATGTCCATCTAGTTCAGCCTATTTTTAGTGCAGCTGTTCTGCATTGTTGATCCTGGGGAAGGCAAAAAACCCACAGAGAAGAAGCCAATTTTCTCCATAGGGAAAAAAAATTCCTTCCCCTAAGCTGGGTCAACCATCTACCTATAATATTCTGTTATTCGTAACCTTCTATACAGTTACTCACAAGAAAAGCTTCCATTCCTTTCTTAAATTCATTCAGTGAGTTGGCCATCACCACTTCCTCAGGAAGAGAATTCCAGAGCCTCACTGCTCTTACCGTGAAGAACCCTCTTCTATGCTGGTGCAGAAATTGTCTTTCCTCCAAACGAAGAGAATGCCTCCTTGTTCTTGTCACAGTCCTTGGTACAAACAGTTCATTGGAGAGATCTCTGTATTGCTCTCTGATATACTTGTACATATATATTAGGTCTCCCCTAAGTCTTTTCTTTTCTAGAGTAAATAGACCTAATTTTGATAACCTTTCTGGGTATTGTAGTGAAACAACTCCATTTATCATTTTAGTAGCCCGCCTTTGAACCCTTTCAAGTTCAGTAATGTCTTTCTTGAGCACCGGCGTCCAAAATTGCACACAACACTCCAAGTGTGGTCTGACGAGTGATTTGTACAGCGGGAGAATTATGTTTTCATCTCGTGTCCTCAGACCTCTTCTAATGCATTCCATGACCCTATTTGCTTTGGTGGCAGCTGCCTGACACTGGGCACTCCAATTTAGCTTCTTATTGACTAAGATGCCTAAGTCTTTTTCCATGTCTGATTTCCCCAGCAGGTTCCCATTTAGTAAGTAATTGTAGCATCTGTTTCTCCTTCCCATGTGCATAACCTTACAATTATCTATATTAAACCTCATTTGCCATTTTCCAGCCCAATTCTCCAATTTACTCAAATCTGTCTGTAGTTGAAAACTGTCCTCCTTTGTGTTAACTACCTTACATAGTTTTGTATCATCTGCAAGTACTGATATTTTACTGTGTAAGCCATCCACTAGATCATTAATATATTAAATAGTAGGGGGCCCAATACAGAACCCTATGGTACCCCACTAGTAACCCTGGCCCAATCTGAGTGTGCACCATTAATAACCACTCTTTGTTTTCTATCACTAAGCCAGCTACCTACCCATCTACACACATTTTCCCCTAGCCCAAGCTTTTTCATCTTACTTACCAATCTTTTATGTGGGACAGTGTCAAATGCTTTAGAGAAGTCGAGATAAATGACGTCCAATGATTCTCCTTGGTCCATTTGAGAGCTTACATCCTCATAGAAGCTGACCAGGTTAGTTTGACAGGAGCGATCCTTCATAAATACATGTTGATATGGAGTTAAACATTTATTAACATTGAGATATTCCATAATGGTATCCCTTAGAAACCCTTCAAAAATTTTACCCACAACAGATGTTAAGCTTACCGGCCTATAGTTTCCAGGTTCCCTTTTACACCCCTTTTTGAATATTGGTACCACATTTGCTTGCCGCCAATCAAAAGGAACAGACCCTGTTTCTATAGAGTCTTTAAATATAAGGAATAGAGGCCTGTCTATCACATTACTTAACTCCCTTAATACCCGAGGGTGAATGCCATCAGGGCCTGGTGATTTGTCAATTTTAATCTTACTAAGGCGGTTCTGCACTTCTTCCTGGGCTAGATAGGTAATACTTAATGGGAAGTTTACATTATCACTCTGCATTTCCCCTGGCAAATCCTTTTCCTGTGTGAACACTGTTGAGAAAAAAGTATTTAAAACATTTGCTTTTCCCACATCGCTCACTATGATTTCACCCTCATTGTTCTTTAAAGGGCCAACACCATCAATTTTAATCTTTTTACTGTTTATATAATTAAAGAATAGTTTGGGGTTTGTTTTACTTTCCTTAGCAATGAGTCTCTCAGTTTCCACTTTTGCTAAATGTATTTGTTTTTTACACATTTTATTTTTTTCTCTATAACTTTTTAATGCTTCTTCATTGCCTTCTTGTTTTAGCTTCCTAAGTGCCTTGTTCTTGTTATTTATTGCCCTTTTTACATCCTTATTTAGCCACATTGGTGTTCTCCTGTTCCTAGCCCTTTTATTTTTGTTCGGTATGGCTAGCTCGCAGTGGGTGTGTAAAACTGATTTAAATATTTCCCATTTATTTTCTGTGCTATTTTTGAGGACATTGTCCCAATCAATTCGGCGAAGGTCCTCTCTAAGCTGATCAAACCTTGCTTTCCTGAAATTCAGCGTTTTCGTAACCCCCTTCCAGGGCACCTTACTGAAGGACAAGTGGAATTGTATTATATTGTGGTCACTGTTCCCTAGGTGTCCATCGACTCGTACTTCTGTTATTCTATCTGGCCTGTTGCTTAAAATTAAGTCCAGAAGGGCTGTCCCTCTAGTTGGGCCCTGCACAAGTTGTGACAGATAATTTTCCTTGGTCACTGACAGAAATTGGCTTCCTTTCTGAGATACGCAGGTTTCAGTTTCCCAGTCTATGTCGGGGTAGTTGAAGTCCCCCATAATAATCATCTCATTGTGATTTGCTGCTTTGTCTATTTGTTTCAATAATACATTTTCAGTGGTTTCTGTTATATTTGGTGGCTTATAACAAACCCCTATGAGGATTTTATTATTTTCTCTCCTTGTATCTCCACCCATAGAGACTCCACCTCTTCATTTCCCTCTTGTATATCTTCTCTCAGTGTGGGCTTTAAAGTGGACTTTATATATAGACAGACTCCACCCCCTTTCCTTTTTTTTACAATCCCTCCTAAACAAATCATATCCTTGCAAGTTAGCCACCCAGTCATAGCTGTTGGTCAGCATGCAGGAAAGAAGTTTTGCTTCATTTTTCTTAGCTTCCTTCTGAGTACCCTGTCTTGGGTCCTCTTTACCACATCTAGTATCCTTGATTAGTTTGTCCTTCTGCTGCATGTTCTTGTCTGCTGTTTTTCCTCCCATCCCCTCTTCTTCTAGTTTAAAGCCCTCCTGATGAGTGTGGCAAGTCTTCTGGCGAATGTGTGTTTCCCAGGTTTTGTGAGATGTATCCCATCTCTTGCGAGAAGTCCATCGTAGAGGTAATTCACGCCATGGTCAAAGAATCCAAATCCTTGCTGCCTGCACCACCGTCGTAGCCAGTTGTTCACCTCTAGTATCCTCTTCCATCTTCTTATGCCATGGCCATCGACTGGGAGAATTGATGAGAAAACAACCTGTACGTTCCGTTCCTTTATTTTCTTCCCCAGAATTTCAAAGTCTTCGCAGATAGTTGGTAGGTCATTTCTTGCCGTGTCGTTTGTGCCTACATGTATCAGTAGGAAAGGGTAGTCGTCCTTGGATTTGAGGATAGTTGGTATCCTGTTGGCCACATCCTTGATTTTTGCTCCTGGGAGGCAGCATACTTCTCGTGCGGTTATGTCCGGCCTGCAGATAGTTGCCTCCGTGCCTCTTAGAAGTGAGTCGCCCACAACTACCACTCTTCTTTTCTTTCCGGGCGCACCGCTTGTTGCTCGTGAGTGTTTTTGAGTGTCATTTGTTTCCGCTTTTGTTGACAGAGTAACTTTTGTTGATAGTGTGTCTCCTCTTGTAGATACGGTATCATCCTGAGCTGTGCCATTTTCGTTCTCCAGCATGAGGGCTTCATATTGGTTGCTAAGCTGTGTGGGTGGTGATGACCACTTCATCCGTTTGCTTCTTTTCGTCACATGGCTCCACTTTTCAGCCTCTGTATGTGCTCTGAAGCTTTTCTCATTTTCCAAATCCTGAATGGTTGCTTCTGCTTCATCCAAGAATCCCATTTTCATTCAATGGGAGGCAAAAGCAAATGCATAGACAACACCTTTAAAGGGGGGCAAAAAGCTTGCCAAACAGCTCAAATTAGGGGCAGACATCAGGAAAAGTGGCATCAATTGACCTAGATTACAAATAGTATAATTGCGCAGCATGGATGCATGGGACAGGGCTTGTACCAGCATTTCTAGCTGAAACATTGATCAGTAACAGGTGAATGACTGACTGGTGTAGTCCTGCTGCTCTGAGATGTCTGCCAAATTCAGGCAATTTACATGAAGGAGACCCAAATTAGAGTCTAAACATTTCCAAAAATTAAGGACTGACACAAAGAAAAATGGCATGAATTGACGCATAGCAGAAATTTGATAATGGCACAGCAGCAATCAGCTATGTGCCATGAGCCATGCAAGAGCTATCAAGGTCTGGGCCAGCATTTTCAGCTTTGAATTGAATTTTCAATTAAGATGAAGTGGGTGAGGGATCAGTGTAAGCCTTCTTTGCCAGGTGTCCTGATACCTCATGCAACAGCTCAAACTGTTTTTTTTCCCAGCCACACTCAAGTGGCACAAACATCAGTTTCATAAACTACTATCGGTATTGTGATAAAACACTCCAGGATCGCCTTTGCTGGAGTCAAAGGTCACGTGCGTTCAGCATGAAACTCAGGCGCAGAGCTGGGATTCGGGTATAACTGACACTGGGTCAGGTTTATTAACGGTGAAAGCAATGCATAAAGAAATAAAACATAAAACAAATCCTTGCCTGTCCGGCACTAACTAAACAAGGTACAACCTAACTACCAACTAGCGGGCTTCTCCCGTCCAGCCAAACCACAGTTGCAGTGGGCACTGCTTTCACTCACGTGTGTCTCTCATACAGACAGGCTCTCTGTGTTCCCAGGCTGAGACACTCACACAACCACCTGGCATCCTTTTATATCCGCCTCCCATTATTCATTAGTAACCAGGTGCGATACTGACTAGACTAGGCCACATAGCAAAGGTATCTGGGCGAGATATACCTGCCCTCATCCACTATTCCCACATGATTCTCACAGTATAAAGATGTAAGGATAGTAACACAGGTAGTTGACTGAAAGTAAGTGCAGGCCTGCTGGTCTGGGAGCCCTACAGCTACAGGCAACAGACATGTAGGAGACACGATTTGAAGTCTCCATATTTTAAAAAATTATTGTCACACACCACTAAAGTGGCATCAATTTCCCCAGAGGAGAAACAGTATAATGGGCCTCTGACATACCTTCCACTACAGGGAACACACCAGATGGAGACCCAACTTGGAGTCTTCACAATTCAAAAAACAGTTTGTAACATCAGTAACAGTAGCAACAGCACGCACAGAAGACATGACAAAGGTGTCACAGACTGCAATAATGCAAGATCAATGCATCACAGTGAAAAGGACACCATTGCCTAGTCTGCAGACTGGACTGCAAAAGTAATTGGAGATCAATGACTTGTTCATCTTGTTGAAAGTTCAGCGGTCTATATTTTCAAGGGACAGCTGGATGTGCTTATCCATCAGGACGCCACCAGTAGCACTGAATGCACGTTCTGAGAAAACGCTGACTGCCGGACAAAACCTCCAAGGTGTAACAGGCGAGCTCAGGCCATGCTTCCATTTTTAAAGGCAAAAATGCAAAAGGGTCCAAATTCCCCCTGATGGCATTGATATTGAGCTCGAGATACTCCTACACCATCCTCTCCAGTCCTTCACAACTTGTCAGACTTGTACTCTGTTCTGCTGGTACATGGACTGGTCTAAAAAATGTGTGAAATTACTCACATAAATTGCTTATTTCACTTACACTGCTGCTGCTAATGTTTTGCATTGATGACTCAACGTTCCTGGGGTTTGAAGTCTATAACTGTGATGCACACTGTATGCCTCTCTGCTGTCTTGGGGGAAAACCACTCTTAAGATTGTCAACACGCGTGTATCAATACTCCAGCATGCACGCCTCCCTTTCCAGGGGGCGAAGAATCTTGCAAAATTTACTTTTGCACAGTGGATCTAATAGAGTGGCAACCCAGTATTCAGCACTATTTGTAATCCTAACAATACGGACATAATATTTGTTGCACATAATATTGCAGATAGTGCAGGAAGAAGGTGCTCATGTGTAGGGCGCTCCCACGATGTCCAAGTCCATGATGTCTTGGTGGCGGGGTAACACTCAAGCTTACTTCCTCTGTCCCCTCCCGCCAATGACAGACAACAGAGATGGGATCACTATCCTCTTAATCTCATGACTGTTGTGCACCCATAACCTCTTCCTCCTCATCCTCCTCGGCTCCTGGACCTTCAATAACAGTTTGTCAGGTACCATGAGCCCCCCCTCGATTGCTGTAATCCATATTCCCATGGCACTCACCTGTGTGACGACAGTCCAGAACTTAGAGATATTGTTATCCATTCCGAGTCCTCCTCTACTTCCACCTCTTCCTCTGGGACCACCACCTCCTCCAGTAAACTATTCAAAATGTGCTCCAGTATATACATGACCAGAATATTGATGCTGATGATGGCATTGTCAGCGCTAACCATCTTAGTAGCCATTTTGAAAGAAGAAGGATGCAGAGGTCTTTCATCTTTGCACCACGGCCGTACTGTGTTCGCCCTGGCTATGCAAAATGACATACTGCACCACGGCTCATCGCTGCTGCCACAGTCGCTGCAACAAGTGCACAGTGGAATTCCACTGTGTCAGCACTTCACAAATCAAATGATTAAACGGTAGGCTGAAAGACCTCTGTAACTATGCATATCGATGACCTGCGGGTTGCGATCAACAGAAGTGAGCAAACAGCGACTTTGTTTTCTGCAGCAGGCTGGGATACTGGCAGAGAAATTGCTGTATCACTAGGTTGAGAACATGAGCCACACAAGGCACGTGTTAGGTTGCCCTGGCGTAGGGCCGCCACCAGATTTGCACCGTTATTGCACACAGCTTTTCCTGGCTACAGGGTCCAGTGGAGGCAACCATTGCTAAAATGGCCTGGATAACTGTCCACAACTCTTGAGCTGTGTAACTGTGATCTCCAAGGCATATTAATTTAAACATTGCCTGAAAGCCCTGGCTGCTCAGTACGAATGAAGGGACTCTCTCTGCACTGTTGAAATGTGTGTTTCATTAAGGGAGAGGTTGATGGCACAGGTGGAAGCCCTAGAGGAGGTGGAGGAGCCAGAAGCAGTGGAGGAAGTGTTAGATACAGAGGTTTGTCCTACAAGCCTTGGATATTCCAAGACTTGTGGAGCAGCCTCTTGACCACCTGCCCAGACAGCCACCAGTGTCTCCCAGTGCCCAGTCAGCAAGATGTAATGCCCCTGCACATATTTGCTCATCCAGTTGTCAGTGGTGAATTGCACTCTGGCAGACATAGAATTTTCCTGGGCATGGGTAATGTTGTCTCATTGTCTGTGACATACTTGGGTAGGGCAGGCACATCTTTCTTAGAGAAGTAATGGCACCTGAGCAACTAGTACTGGGGGACTGCGACAACAATCAACAGAATGGAGATGGTGTAGTTCAAGCTCTTAGCTTTGGCATGTGTAGGAGGAAACAATCTTTTACATGACCATAACTGCAAGACTGAGGGCTGGCTGCTGTCTTGAGAGAGGGTGGAGTATGGTGAACAGGACAAACTGCTGGACTGTGAGGGAGGTGCAGGCATAGATGTTATCGTGGATTGAGAAAGATGTGGTGTGCTCAGTAAAACATAAACAACAGGCATCTCCACTTCCATAACAGCTGACCGCCTCTTAGTCACCCCAACTGTAGGGGGTAAACAAGTGGAGATTCTGTGGCCGGAGACCTGTGTGAGAACACTTGCCACGGTGATGGAGAAGGATAAAGCAGCAGATGCGGTTGATGGGATGGCTGGTGGTTGGAGAGCCGCCTAGCCCACATTTCAGTGCAGTGTGATTCCCAGACTAAGGCATGTTGATCGTGCATGTGCAGGTTCATACATGTTGTAGTCAAATTATTGCAACTGTTGCCTCATTGAGTAGCTTTTTTTTTTTTTACAAAGTTGGCAGATAATGTGAGATGGGTCATCCTTTGTGATTTCAAAAAATGCCCAGGCTAGGCAACCCTTGCCGCTATTGTGAACTGCAGACTCGTAATCGGTACTGGATACAGCCAGATTTGGGGCTGACGATGAAGTGCTTGTCGTGGTTGCATCAGGGGCGTCCCTGGAAGAAGCTACTTAGCGAAACAGAGCTCGTCAGGCGGGGGGAGACAGTTAACCTGCTTTCACCAGTGGACGCTGCACCTGTCCTAGGACACCCTTTAATATCAGATACAAAAAACCATTGCATTCATTATCCTGTGCACATGCACTTTACTTACAACCTGTCATTTTGTGCAGCTCCAGGTGCACCCTATTTTATCAACCCTCATGTTATATTCAGGCCTTTAATAGTCATATGGGCGACGTGCAATATTGCCTCTTTTGGCAAAACTTAGTAGCAACAAACAATGGTAGACTATTGTCATCTACTAAGGCATGTTGACGCTTGTATGGACTAATTTGTATGGAAGAACTTTTTGTATTCACATTTAACTTATAAGGTTGTTCAATGATTTTTTTCATGTTACTGCTATTTATCCTTTCTGCCGCAGCTTATCCCCCTTTTTTGGAGGCATCTTGCCCTGTCTTTTTAAATTTTCTCATCTTTTAACTATATTTAATAAAGAATAACCATTTTAACACATTTTCTGTTACCTTCACTTTTTTTCCACATGGTATATACCATTGTGGAACATGTTGAGCCAAGTATTGAAATGACCTTGCCTAAAAAGAAAGGACTATGAGATTAAAGAATTTATTCTGTTGTTCATGCTGACAGGAAAAAAGTTCATCTTGCTCTGAGAGCGAAGGACCATGGGAATCAGCGGGGACCATGGCCTGAGCAAACTGTTACGCTCGCGCCCAGACTGGATGGCATGAGCGTGGGATTGTGGCCCCACTGTGCCACAAGCCAGACTACCCTGGAAGGGGCATGACTTAGCATCTACCATGGTGTTCACTGGAGCCCCTGATGGTGAGGTCAGGCTTGTACGGCAGGTAGCTGCCAGGTACCACTCCAGGGCGGTGTCTGGCTGTAGCAGCTGATTCCACTGAGGGACTGAACACTAATAGCAGGTGAGGGCAAGTACAGACGGGCTCAGCTGATACTCTTGGAAGGCATGCGGGCACAGCAGGCAGACAGGCACGGCTAGAACTCTGGCAGGCAGACGGGCACGGCTGGCACTCTGGCAGGTAGGGCAATAACACAGACAGGGATGAATAGGATAAGAGTGCAGGTAGGTCTTAGTTCAGACTGGATAGACAGTAATCGTTAGGAACCAGTTCAGAATAGAAGGAACAAGACCCGCAGTATGCGGAACAAGAGCAGAACCACAAGGTGCAAAACGGGAGCAAGCCACAGGATGCAGCAAGCAGAGTAGAGAAGAACCGTCAGGTGCAGAGTAGAGAGCAGAGCAGAACTGCATGGTGTAGGGCGAAGAGGAGGGCAACACCATAAGGTGCAAAGCGAGGAGCAGAGCAGCACCGTAAGGTGTAAAGCAAAGAGCAGAGCAGCAGCGTAAGGTGTAGAGCAAAGAGCAGAGCAGCACCGTAAGGTGCAGAGCAGCACCGTAAGGTGCAGAGCAAAGAGCGGACCTGCAGGATGCGGAGAAAAGAGCAGAACCACAGGATGCGGAGCAAAGAGGAGAACCGCAGGATGCGGAGCAAGAGCAGAACTGCAGGATGCAGAGCAAAGAACGGAAGGAGTGAACACAAGGAAACACACAGCGGAATAGGGAAGGCTACAGACAGGGATACAAATGGACACACGTATAAGACTTAGTTCGGACAGGGTCAGGTACGGGATAAGGTACAGGAGCAAGGATTCAGACCAG
This sequence comes from Dendrobates tinctorius, assembly GCF_039654945.1. Classification (NCBI taxonomy): domain Eukaryota; kingdom Metazoa; phylum Chordata; class Amphibia; order Anura; family Dendrobatidae; genus Dendrobates; species Dendrobates tinctorius. The sequence continues at coordinate 15,601,085 of NW_027361795.1, read as the reverse complement.
GGTATGCAGCCCCCTAGGACGCAGAAACGAGAGATACAAGGTACAGGTACGGGCCAGGGTATGCAGCCCCCTTTTGAGGCAGAACAAGAGAAATAGCAGGACAGGACCTGGCAACTCAGTAGCCAAAGACAGACTGAAAGAATTTGTTGCTCAGACATCCTCCTATGGGTGGGGATGCCTTAAGTACCTGATGCCTGTTGGCAATTGGCTGGGCACACCTTAGCAAGGTGCACATTGTCTCTGTAAGAATCAGGAAGTGTCGGGGCCACTACCCTAAGCATATATCCAGGAAGTATGCAGCAAGCAAGGACATGAAGTCCAGAGCATGGAGCCGGCAGAGGACAGAACTCACAGCATGGCCCAGAGTGGTGAGTAAGATGGGAGATGGGAAACCATGCAGTGAGGCCAGCAGGGATGTTACAGTGGGGCATTGGTGCAGATGCTTTACCCCTCTGGATTCTGTGAATCTTTGGAGCAGAGCTCTGATGACCATGGAACAGCTCTGCAGACTCGCCTATCTGTGGTTACCACAGTCATTTGGGCGGTTGTAAAGTTGTGACGTGGGAGGAAACAAGGGTGATTGGGGTGCCACCTCTGATGACGGTACTGTGTGTGATGTTAATGTGGAGTAAGAGGAGAAGAGGGCAATTGGGGCATCGCTTGCCATCCACTGGAGCAAATGCTCTTTATGACCCGCTGTTCGGCTGCGAAAGAAAGGGAGTCATGTTGCCCATAGAGTAACAGATGTTATCAGTTGTCTTTGGAGTCAGTGTTTGTTCAGTAGAGCTTTCAGTAACATTACCACCTAATCTACGTACACGTCGAACATCAAGCCTATTCCCACTTCCACCATGACCTTGCTTTTCCCACTCATGTTGTATGTACCCTTCCCCTCTTTTAACCAGCCATTTCACAACCTTAGGCGCAGACCTGTCAGTCACTTGTCACTAAATGAACAATCAGTATTTCTTTTCTGAGATAATGTGCCTGACCAGCAATATTAGCCTGTTATGATTGAGTCACCGTAGGAGGCAAAAATAGAAATGCTAGCTAAGTCCAGAAAACCAGAGAAGTTGGCAGCTATCGGATTGCAGACCCCTGAACCTATCAACACAACTAGCAGTAGCCGTGGGGGGCTCCTACGATGCCCTAGGCCCCTCGATCACAGCCGGAGGACTACATAGCCTAAAGACAGAAAGGGAAATCTAAACTGCCCCAGAGGAGACCCCAAAGCAAAAGGCAGCCCCCCACATATAATGACGGTGAAGCAAGAAGAAAGAACAAAACACAGACAGAAAGATAGACTGAGCAAAGATGGGGCCCAAGCTAGCTTAGATAGGAAAGGACAGGAAGGCTGCTGTCTGCAATCCGTGAAAAACCCTATGAAAATAAGAGCCAACAAACTGACAGTAAAAAAGGCCCTGAAGACGCTAGGCTTCAAAAAAGGCTATGTCAGTACTCAGGAATATTCTGAAGACAGAGCAACAGGCAAAAGGAGATTCAGCTCACCCCAGCAGGGAATGGCAGAATCCAGAAAAGCAAGGAAAACAAAACACTAATGCAAAAAGGCAAAGCAGAAATCTTAGCTTTAGATGAGCAGGAATCAGACTGGTTTCCTAGAAGTCCACAGAGAAATAACCCGCAGGCCAGAAGGTCGTCGGCAGCCTTATATCCAGTCATTAACTCCACTCAGCCAGTCATCATCATCAGCCCCAGGTGTTTGACAATCAGGCTCACTACCTTTCTTCACCAGAAGAGGGAGTTCCTCGGGCCTCAGTAGTGAAGGGGAAAACGAACTCACAACATTAGCCCTAATGATTTTGATTAGCAAATGAGGCCTCCTAACTGAACCCCAATATTAGCCCTATTTTAATTATCAAATGGGGCCTCCTGGCTGAACCCCAATATTAGCCCTAACTATGTTGATTAGCAAATAGGGTATCCTGGCTGCATCCCAATATTAGCCTTAACAATTTTGATTAGCAAATGAGTCCTGGTGCCTGCACCCCAACATTAGCCTTAACTATTTTGATTTGCAAATTAGGCCTCTTGGTTGCACCCCAATTTTAGGTCTAACATTTTTGATTAGCAAATAGGGCCGGATGAGTCTTGACTGCAACACAGTATTAGCCCAACCAATTTTGAATAGGAAAAGTAGACTCCTGCATGCACAACACCATTAGCCATATTTTGATTAACAAATGGGGTCTCTTGGCTGCATCCCAATATTAGCCCTAACAATTTTTATTAGCAAATGGGGACTGGTACTTTCACCCTAATATTAGCTCTAATGATTTTGATTAGCAAATGGGGCCTCCTGGCTGCACCCTAATATTAGCCCCAACAATATTGATTAGCAAATGAGGCCTCCCAAGTCCTGACTGCAACATAGTATTAGACCAAACGATTAGTAAATGTGGACTTCTGCTTGCACAACACTATTTGCACAAACTAGTTAGCTGCTGGAAGGTCGATATCACACAGGACGGGATCCTATCTAACTATATAACAATTTGCAGGAGCAACCACTCTGCACTGTTACACTGAGAAAATGGCACCAGAAAAACAGGTCTGCTTTTTATATTGAGAGGGACATGTGACTTCGGCAGCCAATGTCTGAAGTCCTTGCGGCATGACGTTGTGGACGGTTTTTGCACCCTGATCGGCTGCCGGGACTGTACACACATTAAATTAGTTTTTTTCAAAATAATTATACTCCTCCGCTCCACTGACTTATACACACCCCCTCCCCTCATAAAACACACCACTCACGATCATTTACCAAAAAGTGACTAAATTGTGCCAGAAAAATTCTCGAGAAACCAAATACGAATCCGAATGTGCTACCTTCATGCCGAATTTTAGATAGGTGAAAATTTTCTTAACAAGTTCACTCATCTCTACTCCTAATGTGATATGGCACTGTCCATCCATTCCTGCAAAATCTGAACTCCAATTTGGTGCTCCTTCCCTTCTGAGTTTTGCACTGTGTAAGAAAAATTGTTTTCAACCACTTATAGGGTATTGGTGAACTCAGGAGATATTGTTTAACAATTTGCGGTACATTTTCTTCTTTTAGCCCGCAAAGAAAAATCGGATGTGTGAATGAGGACTTACATTTACATATAGGCTTTAGGCTCATTTTATCTGCTACTGGCACAATAAGATTCAGTTGGAATGCTGACTGCTCAACTAGCTGACCTTGTTTTTTTTTTTCATCTCTTGTATACCTTACCTGGTAAGTCATAGTAACCTTTACATCTGGCAATGCTAACATCTTATGCTCTCAACAACTACTTCCCTAACAAGTGCTGTTGTATTAAGAACGGCAAATGCAACTAAACTTTTAATACTTACCGCACTTTGCGGCCATTATGTTACAACCTTTACTAACCTTTATTCCATGGTTTTACAGGATAAGTGAGAAACATTTATAGTAGTATGCAAAAGTACTAGGCAGTTATGGGAAAATGTTGCAAAAATAGCATGCTTTCAAAAATAAAATGTAAAGTTTATTTTGATCAATTAATGAAATGCAAAGTGAATGAACAAAAGAAGTACCTTGCGAAAGTTTACAGCCACCTGGAATGTTTCAACCTTTTCCCACATATCATGCTTCAAACATAACGATACCAAATGTAAATTTTTGGTGAATAATCAACAACAAGTGGGACGCAATTGTGAAGTTGAACGAAATGTATTGGTTATTTTAAATTTTTGTGGAAATTCAAAAACTGAAAAGTGGGGCGTGCAATATTATTTGGCCCCTTTAACTTAATACTTCGTTGCGCCACCTTTTGCTGTGATTACAGCTGCAAGTCGCTTGGGGTATGTCTCTATCAGTTTTGTACATCGAGAGACTGAAATTCTTGCCCAGCATTCTTGTGAACAGCAGTTTGCAGCTCTTTCCACAGATTCTCGATTGGATTCAGGTCTGGACTTTAACTTGGCCATTCTAACACCTGGATACATTTATTTGTGAACCATTCCATTGTAGATTTTGCTTTATGTTTGGGATCATTGTCTTGTTGGAAGACAAATCTCCGTCCCAGTCTCAGGTCTTTTGCAGACTCCAACAGGTTTTATTCAAGAATGGTCCTGCATTTGGCGTCATTCATCTTCCCATCAATTTTAATTATCTTCCCTGTCCCTGCTGAAGAAAACCAGGCCCAAACCATGATGCTGCCACCACCATGTTTGACAGTGGGGATCGTGTGTTCAGGGTGATGAGCTGTGTTGCCTTTACGCCAAACATATCAATTGGCATTGTGGCCAAAAAGTTCAATTTTGGTCTCATCTGACCAGAGCACCTCCTTGTACATGTTTGGTGTGTCTCCCAGGTGGTTGGTTGCAAACTTTAAATGACACTTTTTATGGATATCTTTGAGAAATGGCTTTCTTCTTGCCACTCTTCCATAAAGGCCAGATTTGTGCAGTGTACGACTGATTGTTGTCCTATGGACAGACTGTCCCACCTCAGCTGTAGATCTCTGCAGTTAATCCAGAGTGATCATGGGTCTCTTGGCTGCATCTCTGATCAGTCTTCCCCTTGTTTGAGATGAAAGTTTAGAGGGACAGTCAGGGTCTTCGTAGATTTGCAGTGGTATCATACTCCTTCCATTTCAATATGATCGGCTTGCACAGTGCTCCTTGGGATGTTTAAAGCTTTGGAAATCATTTTGTATCCAAATCCGGCTTCTCCACAACAGTATCACGGCCCTGCCTTCTGGAGTGAGTTTGCTGCACTGAAAGTAAAGGGGCCGAATAATATTGTACACCCCACTTTTCAGTTTTTGAAATTCCACAAAAATTTTAAATAACCAAAAAATTTCGTTCAACTTCACAATTGTGTTCCACTTGTTTTTGATTCTTCACCAAAAATTTACATTTGGTATCTTTATGTTTGAAGCATGATATGTAGGAAAATGTTGAAAAGTTCCAGGGGGCTGAATACTTTATCAAGGCACTGTAAATCAAATCAATATATAGTGTAACCATTCTTCGCCTTAAAAACAGTATCAGAGCATGGATTCTTCTAGCTACACACATAGTTTTTGAAGGAACTCAGCAGGAAGGATGTCCCAAACATCTTGGAGACCCCACCATGGACCTTCTGTCTCTTTATGTAATACCAGAAAGACTCAATTATGAAGTTTCCTTGGTTGACCGCTGCATCAACAGTCATCGATGTTGCCCTTTGCTTAGAGTCCTCAATGCTGAAAAGTACAGCAAGATACTTATCTATAATTCAATACCATCTGGGAGTTGTCTGACTCAAAATTTATTCTGCAGCAGGAGGAGTCCAAACATACAACCAATTTCACTAAGAAGTATCTTCAGTATAAACTAGAGAAAGTAGTCCTGGAAGTGATTACAGTTGTGCTCAAAAGTTTACATACCCCGGCAAAATTCTTGCATTCTTGGCCTTTTTTCAAAGAATATGAATGAGAATGGAGAACTGACCATAGATCTTCGGTGGACAGATAGATGTGGACCATAGATCTTCAAGCTGTCATTGATGTTAGAGGGGGCAATATATTGTATTAAAAAATGGGGTATGTGAACTTTTGATCAGGGTCATTTGGATGTTTTAGGTTGTAATTATGATATAAAAAGAGAAAACACAGTAGTTTGACAATAAATGGCTTCACCCAACCAATAACCATGAGTGGAGAAAAAGTTTTGGTGCTATCATTCATATTTTTGAAAATAGGCCAAGAAAGCAAAAATTCTGCCGGAGTATGTAATCTTTTGAGCACAACTGTAATCACAACTGTAATCTCAACATCATCAAGTCAGTCCTGGATTACAGGAAGAGACAGAAGCCATTATCCGGAGATCTGTGGTCAGTTCTCCAAGATGTTTGGAACATCCTCGCTGCCGACTTCCTTCAAAACCTGTACAACTTTATGTAGAAGAATTGTTGCTTTGATTTTGTTTTGAAGGCAAAGAGTGATCACACCAAATATTGATTTAATTAGATTTTTCTTTTGTTGATTCACTTTGCAATTGAATTGCTAAAAATAAACTAATAACACTTCTATTATTGAAAGCATTCTTACTTTGCAACATTTTTATCTACTCCTGCCTCAAACACAGTACTGTAAATAAATTAAAAATGGCAAATTCATAGTGTCTAAAAATAAAAAAATAACAATTTTCTCTCCTTCTAGTCAGAGGATGATATACTCCTTCGTGATGATCTTTTAAGGTTAAAGGATGAGCATTCAGACCGCTTTAAGCTTTGGTTTACTGTGGATAGTGCTCCAGAAGGTAAGTACAGTGTGATATAACATTAATTAAACTAAAGGCAAATTAACACAGTATGAGGACGTCAATCAATAATATAATTATTCTGTGTCCATACAGTTTGACAATTGTCAAACGTACATTCTGTTTACAAGTGGAGATATACTGCTAGCAATGATTTCTAGGCCCGCCTAAAAGATGCAATCAACCAACAAAAGGCTGATCATTCATTTGTTGGCTGATCATTGCTAGGTTTTTGCTTCATTCAAACACAATTGTTGCAAAAACACATCATATTACAGTTCTACAATTTTTTGTAAGTCCCTCTGAAAAAGTAAAGCAGAAATTGGCTACTATCTTTAAATTCTGCAGTTTTAATTTTTGCCATTGTTTTGTTTATATTTTTTAATGTGGTTTACTATCTACTATTTCTAAATTTATCACACCATTTAGTTGTACCTTTTTCTGTAAGCTTCAGTTTTCTATCCATTATACTTTACCAAATATCGAATGTCCAACTAGTTTTCTTCACATTTTCTTCACAAATCAATTTTAGACTGAAAACTTTTTCGGAAATCCAAAATATTTATGATTATGAAAGGACCCACCATGCATAGTCTGACAAAACCTTCTACTGCCCATTTTCTAACTTTTCTTTTCTGTTTCTGTGCTTATGTTAAGACTGGGAATACAGCGAGGGTTTTATTGACTTGAAGATGATCCAAGACCATCTACCACCACCTGCTGAGGACGTCATCATTTTAATGTGTGGTCCACCTGCCATGATAAAACTGGCATGTAGGCCAAATCTAAACATATTAGGATATCATAGAAATATGTGTTATGCTTTCTAATTATTACAAACAACTTTTCCTAATTCCTAACAAAATAGGAGGAACAAGTTAGCCAGTTAAGCATATTTTACTGTCAGAAAGTGTTTAGAATGATTTTCTCTTTAACTTTCAGGTCTTTTCTATATGCAGTTTTTCTTTTACTATATTTGTAATTTAATTTATGTATCTTTCAATGGTAAATACTTTAAAATGCTAAACAGTCAGGAAAAATTACATGAAACAAAGTCAAATGGTTAAGGATCAACATTTATTTCATGTACTGACATGAAATATTACCAAGTATGAAGGAATACTTCATAGAAAAGTAAATAGTAAAATAGAAAAAAAAATGTGTTTTGATCACCTTGCTTTTTAAAGTACACTATATCTCATGTAATAGGATATTACCTAATGTTTCTCATGTAATAGGAATATTACCTAAGGTTGCCTAATATTTCATTCTCGCCATCCGAGAGATGCCGAGGTCTCATTGAACATTTTGACATCACTTTTTGTTCTTCTTGCTGATACTTTATTGACCTTTGCCCTTTAGGTATTTTGGCTTATTGCTGGCGACAAACCGCATCCTGACAAAAATTTCAATTTCTAATTATTAAATTATAGCCTTGTGCCATTGTGTACCGTGTTTGTCTTTTGTGCTCATTCAATACTTGTCTACTTGTTTCATGGAAACTTTCTTTTTTCAAAATAAACTTGATAACAATTTTGAAGCCTCATTTTTGATAGTTTTGTTTACTTTATCTCATGTCATCTGCACCCTCAACAATTTTTTGTTTCATTCGAAGAACAGAACACCTAGAAATATCTGGATCCGGCAAGTCCTTCCTTTTTAGAGACCTTGTCAATCATGTAAGTTTTAGACCGGATCGTGGCTAGTGCTACCAAGGGGTCAGTATTTAGCCCCGAATTTAAATCCAATCAGCTGATGCCATTACAAGCAAAATCATGGGATACCTCTATGGAAGCAAGATGCACACAACAAGATCATAGTTTTACCTCTGAAAATTGGTGCGATATTGGGGCATGCTGAATAATGTAATATAATAGATAAATAGCGAAACCTAGCCTAGGTCGGGGCTCAGAAACCTGCAGCACTGTAGCTGGTGCGAAACTACAACTCTTTTTCAGGGGATGCGGGCAATAGCAGTTTGAAAAAAACTGAAGTACTACAAATTGCTTATCCCTGCCTTAAAAAGTATGAAGAGGCACCAAAATGAGTCAAAGTAACACATTCTGCTAGAACTCTAATTTAGACGTCCATGATTCACATCCGTGTATTATCTGTTTCTCCATGAATAGAACACATACTCATTATATTCTATTAGGCTGTTCTCATGTCCGTGTCTGCAAAGAATGGCAGAGACATACTGTATGCTTTTAATCTGAGTCACAGATCAAAATTACCTATCCAAGTCTATGCATCCAGCACACAGATGGCATCAGTGTGTAATCTGTGTGCCATCAGTGATTAAGGGTATGTTCGTAAGGTCAGGAAACGCTGCAGGTTGGACGCTGCGTACTCACCCCCGGGTGAGCATAATAAACCTTGATTTTCTTATCTTTCAGGTTAGATCAGGGGCATATCTACAGCATTCTAGAATACTGTAGATAAGCCCTGAAAGACAGTGGCCACAGCTTATAGCTGAAAAAGATGACAGGTTCCCTTTAAATGGGTGAGAGGAGGAGGAGGGGGAACTGCACATGATGATATGGGGGGTAAAAGTGACTGCATATGATGAAGTGGGGGAAGGGGGATTGAAAATATTAAAGTTGGGGGTTAAAGGGGACTGTACACGATGAAGTGAGGGGTGAGGGGGACTTCACATGATGAAGTGGAGGGGTGAGGGGGTCTGCACATGATGAAGTGGGGGAGAAGGAGGATTGTAAATAATGAAGTGGGGGATAATGGGGACATCACATGATGAAGTGTCAGGTAAGGGGGCTAAATGATGAAGGGAAGGTTAAAGGGAACTGCACATGATGATGTTTGGGGGTAAGGTTTCTGCAAATCATGACGTGGGGTTGAGAGGGGCTGCAAATGATGAAGCAGGGGGTAAGGGGGACTGTACATGATGAAGTGGTGGGAAGGGGACTGCACATGATGAAGTAGGGGGAAGGGGACTGCACATGATGAAGCGTGTCTGAGGGGGGACTGCACATGATGAATTAGGGGGAAGGGGACTGCACATGATGAAATGGGGGTTAGAGGACTGCACATGATAAAGTGGGGGGAAGGGGACTGTACATGATAAAGTGGGGGGTGTGGACTGCACATGATAAAGTGGGGAGAAGGTGACTGCACATGATGAAGTGAGGGGAAGGGGACAGCAAATGATGAAGTGGGGGAAAGGGGACTTCAAATGATGAAGTGGGGGGAAGGGGACTGCAAATGATGAAGTGGGGGAAGGGGACTGCACATGATGAAGTGGGGGGGAAGGGGACGGACTGCAAATGGTGAATTGAGAGTGAGAGATGGGGACAGCAATTGAATTGATGGTGGGGGTGGGGAGAGCAAATGATGATCTGGGGAGAGAGCAAATAATGAATTTTGAGGGTGGGGGAGTAAATTATGTATGGGATGTGGGGGAGAGTTGTTGATAATGAATAGAGGGTGGGAGAGAGAAGACATGACAATGAATTTGGGAGGAAGGGGCATGTAAATATAATGAGTCGGGGGAGCGGGGGGTACATAGTGGGGGGGTGTTGAGTATGCAGTGACTGGTAATGAATTGGGGGAAAGAGTACAGGTGCTGATTAATTTATTTATTAGGCGGGGAAAATGGCTGTGTTTCGCTAGAAGGGGCTCAGTGGCGTATAATTTATATTTGGAATAGTGGGTTGCATAATAACCAATTATGTATTAATGGTGGGTGCATATCTGTATTCAGATGTGTAGTGTAGAAGAAAGGGAAAAAATGGGGAATGTACTCTGCAAGTGATGCTCTAGGTAACTGTTATTTTATGCAGAGATGAGTCCTGGCTGGAAGAAGTGATGGCGGTCTGCGCTGCATGAAAAAGAAAAGATGAAGGACTTCAGCTAGAGACGTCACTGGTGAGTCAGTGTGTTACCTGTACACCGACACAATACACTGTATACTCTGTACAGAACTCCTGTGTATAATGTCACCAGTGATCACTATATTATCTGTACACTGACACTGTATACAGAGGTCCTATGTATAATGCTACTGGTGATCACTGTATTACCTGTACACCATATACAGAGCTTCTGTGTATAATGTCACTGGTGATCCCTGTATTACCTGTACACTAACACTATATACAGAGCTCCTGTGTATAATGTCACTGGTGATCACTGTATTACCTGTAAACTATACACTATATACAGAGCTCCTGACACAATACATAGACCTTCTGTGTATAATGTCACTGGTGAGCAATGTATAAACCTCTACATTGACACTATATACAGAGCTTTTGTGTATAATGTCACTGGTGATCACTTTTTTACCTGTACACTGACACTACATAAATAGCAAGAAACTAAAAAATAGCGCTGGTCCCCTTAAAAATAGTCTGGATGAGGAAAAAGCCAATATGCTAAATGACTTTTTTCCAACAGTATTTACACAAGAAAATTCCATGATGGATAACATGATCAGTGATAAAAAAAATTCTCCATTAAATGTCACCTGCTTAACCCAGCAGGAAGTACGGCGGCGTCTAAAAATCACTAAAATTGACAAATCCCCAGGCCCGGATGGGATACACCCCCGAGTACTGCAGGAATTAAGCACAGTCATACAGTTGTTGCCAAAAGTATTGACACCCCTGCAATTTTGTCAGATAATACTCAGTTTCTTCCTGCAAATGATTGCAATCACAAATTCTTTGGTATTATTATCTTCATTTAATTTGTCTTAAATGAAAAAACACAAAAGAGAATGAAGCAAAAAGCAAAACATTGATCATTTCACACAAAACTCCAAAAATGGGCCAGACAAAAGTATTGTCACCCTCAGCCTAATGCTTGGTTGCACAACCTTTAGCCAAAATTACTGCGACCAACCGCTTCCGGTAACCATCAATGAGTTTCTTACAATGCTCTGCTGGAATTTTAGACCATTCTTCTTTGGCAAACTGCTCCAGGTCCCTGATATTTAAGGGTGCCTTCTCCAAACTGCCATTTTTAGATCTCTCCACAGGTGTTCTATGGGATTCAGGTCTGGACTCATTGCTGGCCACCTTAGAAGTCTCCAGTGCTTTCTCTCAAACCATTTTCTAGTGCTTTTTGAAGTGTGTTTTGGGTCATTGTCCTGCTGGAAGACCCATGACCTCTGAGGGAGACCCAGCTTTCTCACACTGGGCCCTACATTATGCTGCAAAATTTGTTGGTAGTCTTCAGACTTCATAATGCCATGCACACGGTCAAGCAGTCCAGTGCCAGAGGCAGCAAAGCAACCCCAAAACATGAGGGAACCTCCGCCATGTTTGACTGTAGGGACCGTGTTCTTTTCTTTGAATGCCTCTTTTTTTCTCTTGTAAACTCTATGTTGATGCCTTTTCCCAAAAAGCTCTACTTTTGTCTCATCTGACCAGAGAACATTCTTCCAAAACGTTTTAGGCTTTTTCAGGTAAGTTTTGGCAAACTCCAGCCTGGCTTATTTATGTCTCGGGGTAAGAAGTGGGGTCTTCCTGGGTCTCCTACCATACAGTCCCTTTTCATTCAGACGCCGACGGATAGTACGGGTTGACACTGTTGTACCCTCGGACTGCAGGGCAGCTTGAACTTGTTTGGATATTAGTCGAGGTTCTTTATCCAACATTCGCACAATCTTGCGTTGAAATTTCTTGTAATTTTTTTATCCGTCCACATCTAGGGAGGTTAGCCACAGTGCCATGGGCTTTAAACTTCTTGATAACACTGCGCACGGTAGACACAGGAACATTCAGGTCTTTGGACATGGACTTGTAGCCTTGAGATTGCTCATGCTTCTTCACAATTTGGTTTCTCAAGTCCTCAGACAGTTCTTTGGCTTTCTTTCTTTTCTCCATGCTCAATGTGGTACACACAAGGACACAGAACAGAGGTTGAGTCAACTTTAATCCATGTCAACTGGCTGCAAGTGTGATTTAGTTATTGCCAACACCTGTTAGGTGCCACAGGTAAGTTACAGGTGCTGTTAATTACACAAATTAGAGAAGCATCACATGATTTTTCGAACAGTGCCAATACTTTTGTCCACCCTCTTTTTTATGCTTGGTGTGGAATTATATCCAATTTGGCTTTAGGACAAATCTTTTTGTGTTTTTTCATTTAAGACAAATTAAATGAAGATAATAATAACAAAGAATTTGTGTTTGCAATCATTTTCAGGAAGAAACTGAGTATTATCTGACAAAATTGCAGGGGTGTCAATACTTTTGGCCACAACTGTAGATAGACCATTATTTTTAATGTTTAAGGCTGTGTGCCCACGTTGCATTTTTTAAGTGTTTCTGCCGCTGTGGAAACGCTTAAAAAACACAGACAAAACGCATTCCCATGCAATCCTATGGGAATCCGCAATTGCTGTGCCCATGCTGCGGATTTTTCCGCTGCAGAATCGCATCGCGGTAAAATCCACAGCATGTCCATTAACCTCCCCACGTCATGTGCAGTTCCTTTTAACCTCCCCACATCATCATGTGCAGTCCCCTTTTACCCCCCACATCATATGCAGTCCCCCTTTAACCCCCCTCCCCACATCATCATGCACAGTCCCCCTTTAACCCCCCTTCCCACATCATGTGCAGTCCCCATTTAACCCCCCCACATAATCATGTGCAGTCCCCCTTTAATCCCCCACACATCATTATGCGCAGTCCCCCTTTAACCCCCACATCATTATGCGCAGTCCCCCTTTAACTACCCTCCCCTCCAAATCATGCGCCGTCCCCCTTTAACCCCCACACATCATCATGTGCAGTCCCACTTTAATCGCCCACACATCATTATGCGCAGTACCCCTATAACCCCCATCTTTATGCGCAGTCCCCCTTTAACTACCCTCCCCACATCATCATGCGCAGTCCTTTAACCTCCCACATCATGTGCAGTCCCCCTTCAACCCCCCACATCATCCGCAGTCCCCCTTTAACCCTCTCTCCCCACATCATGCACAGTCCCCCTTTAACCCCCCTCCCCACATCACCATGGCAGTCCCTCTTTAACCCCCCACATCATCATTTGCAGTCCCCCTTACTCCTTCCCCCGTCATCATGTGCAATTCCTCCTCCTCCCCCATTTAATTCATTTTGTACAGAAAACAAAAAAGTTTTGTATACTTACCTCACAGTCGCTCCCCAGCAGCGCGGCTCTGCCTCCAGCTTCCGGTGCATGTCAGGTGGAGCGTACACGATGACTTCATCGTGAATGTGCTGTCACCTGACAGGACGTGTTCAGAAGACAGAGGGAGGGAGCTGCAGAGCCGTCATGATTAGACAGCCGTGCACAGCTCCATGAAAGCTCACGGGCCCCAGCGCCGACATGTGCACCGCAGCGCACACCACTTTACTGCACGATGGGGCCCGATGAACAGTAGCACATAAGTGGGGCCCCGGACCTGCGGGCCCCTCTGTGTACTGCTATTCACCAGGCCCCATACAGCAGTAAGGGCAGTAATGCCCTGATGGCGGCCCTGAATGAGGGCACAGTTTGAAAAGAGGTTAGCATTGAAGGGTGATAATGTGGAAATATAGAGTATGTAACGGCCGACAGCATGGCGGTTATAGCTGATAATGGCAGACAGTGTGGTAGTTATAGCTCATTAAGGCAGATGATGTGGAGGCCATATACCATACAAGGCTTATTTAGGGCATAGTATGGATATTTTTGTGCAGAGGGCACTGTGTTGGGATGTGCTGCAGAAGATGGACATCTGTAGAGAAGAGCTGCGAATGTGAAAAGTCATCATGGCATCAGGACAAGATGGAGACAAAAAGAAAGGGAATGAATCAATCAAAAATGTCATCTATAAGGTACCTGGATGTAAATGTTTTTGTGTGCTTTTGCCTGCTTATCCTCATTCCTGTTTTTCCTACAGTATATGGTCCACAGTCTCGCAATATCTCCTTACCATTGTTAAGGACATACTGGGAGTTGTAGGTTTATGCAATACAAATGTGTATGGGGTTGACATGAGATTGAAATTAATTGCTGTACTAAGCTTGGTTCTTGTACCCAAGTACTTATGGTGATGTTTTCCTGTACTGATTGTGGTTCTGGTGATGTATTAATGTAGTCACGATGGTTCTGTTGATGCATTTATTTAGTGATTATGTTTCTGGTGTTCTATTCATGTACTATCGATGTCTGTGGTGTATCATTTATGTACTGATGATGATTTTGGTTTCGTATTTATATACTGATGGCGGTTCTAGTGATTATTCATGTAGTGATGATGTTTCTGTTGATGTATTTATTTACTGATGATGTGTGACACTAGTCACTTCTCACGGCTAAGCCAGGAGTCAGAGTGGTCAGGGAGTCCAAGGTCAGAAGCGTACATCATAAGCAGAAGGAAGAGACAAAAGCGTAGTCAGATAACAGTCTGAGGTCAGAGTACCAGGAGGATAGATCAGAGCTGAAAGGGTTAAACAGGCAGCTGGTCGGAACGAAGTCCAAGATCAGGCAACAGATCAAGCATATAGAACTCAAGGCACAGGACCCACAAACCTCACAAGATGACTGTACATCTAGCAGTGGTCTAGGAGAAGCTGCTCAGTTAAATAGACTTGGCAATTACCCAGGATAGTGAACACCTGAGACAGCCGACACCTGCCAGTCACAGACTGGCTAGTAGAGCTGTCAATAAACACACTGATGCACACCCCTCAACCAGATTGGATGGCCAAGCTGTCAATCAAAGTACTGACAGCTTCAGCACGCCCCTATACCAGATTGGACGGCCAAGCTGTCAGTAATTGCATCCCCGACACCCTGAGGGGTGTAACTGTGACATGATGGTTCTGGTGTTGTATTCATGTACCATTGATGTCTGTGTTGTTCTATTTATGTACTGATGATGATTTTGGTTTCGTATTTATATATTGAGGATGGTTCTGGTGATGAATACATTACTAGAACATTCATCACTTCATGAATACATCACCAGAGTCACAATCAGTATGTGAAGTCGTCACCAGAAACACCATCAGTTTTGGTGCAAGTTGTATTTGTTGCATGACGGATGTAAAAACAATCATACGTATCCATTTATCTATAATAGGGTCTTTTTAGCTTACATTAGGGTATCTGCCAAATGCTGGACACCTTTGCGCTGGGATCACACTACCGTGTGTGATGCGAGAAACTCGCACGAGTCTCTCATATCAACACCCGGCACCGCCACTGGCACTCGGGACCGTAGCGTGCGGTTGCGAAATACATGCAGCCGCAGCTCCTTTCCTGAGTGCCGGCAGCAGCACCAGGTGTTGATGCGAGAGACTTGTGCGAGTTGCTCACATCACACACGGTAGTGTGATCCTGGCCTGATTGAAACCTATTATCCCCTATTATTTTTTAAGCAATATTAGTTTCCTTGTGTCTGACATGTAAAATATAAGATGTCAGAGACGAATATCACTATTTGTGCCTGTTATTGTGTAAATGGTCCACAAACAATGAATGTCTCTAACTTTGAAATTGAAAAAAGGTAAGTATTCTCGTGGATGTGGTGGTTGGAGCTTGCGTTAGGTGTCCTGTCACCTTAGTCTCTGACCCATTCCTTATGGAGTGGGATAGGTGGGCACCATTTTGCTTCATCTACCTAAGGAACAAAAATACCTTGTCCCAGAGCCATAACGTAGCGCCTACAGACTCTAGCTGGACCCTACAGAAGGTTTTTTTTTTCTTTTGGATTCCTCATTGGAAAATGTGTGAAAACAGATCCATCTCAAGCCCTGTATCAGAAACACACGTTTCTAGCACAAAGCACGCACAAGTTGGCTCAGTAATCCCAAATAGAGGCTTTTGCGGCTCTGTACAGCCTTCTGCACGAGGCCTAGCCGTTATTTACCACAGAATTCCTTATCATTATATTTATCATATTCATAATCACATCAAAAAATATAAATATATAAAAATATCATATTCATAATTATCATATTCTAATAATTTACTATCACAGAACTCCTACAAAAGCGTGGAGGAAAACAACAAGAAATGCAAGAATAACATCACAAAAGACCCATCAAGATGAAAATGGCACAAAAAACTGACTGAATATACAAAAACACAAGAAGAATCCAGTATACAGTGCCAGTATATAAAATGCACAAATTTTATTGACTCAATCACAGAGTATACATACATAAGAATAATACACTCACAATGTAGAAACATTTTTTTTGGCATATTACATGTCAACGTTTCGTCCCTCGCGCGTTGGGGTGCTTGTGGAGACCACATCCTGCAGACCACCTTATATGTAAGTGCTCATTTTATTACCATACTCCATATTTATGCCATGGGTAGACATGTAATATACCAGGCACTTGAGATCTAGATGGCAATTTAGGGATAATATTGAAGCACTGTTTACAATGGCTGTAGGTCAGGCTTTTTGTTGGTACTAACCCCAATTGTGGTTTTAATAGTGACCTTGAATGAAAAAAATTTTTCTACATTGTGAGTGTATTATTCTTATGTATGTATACTCTGTGATTGAGTCAATACAATTTCTACATTTTATTTACTGGCACTGTATACTGGATTCTTCTGTTTTTTTAAGAAATGCAAGAATCTATCATGAAGGTGAAATCAGTGCCCTCCTAGCATAGGAAGCCTGGAAGATGGTCTCCAGAAAAATGGCCGCCGTAGGGACTGCACACGGTGCAGCTCTATAGGGGAGTTGCTTGTGTGCGCAGCACTGAGAAGGCTCCAGCTGCAATGTACGCGTCTGCAGGCGTGCGGCCAATCGCTGGCAGCACCGGAAGCTGCTCTCGGTGTGTTGTCATTTCCTAGGCTGTGGTGGTTCCGGAGACATTTAGTGGAAGCCTGAGGTAAACATGTCCTGCTCTTATTTCCCAGCCGTGAGAACGGAGCTCGGCGGTGTGCGGCGCCTGGAGGATGCATGCAGAGGAGCGCAGCAGACATGGCGTGTCAGCAGCTCCTGCAGCCAGCCGGCTATGGTCTGTGCCCGCCTCACATGCAGAGAGGACAGTCAGCCCGTAGGCTGGAGGATCCTATGTGCTGTGCAGTATGGCGGCCCCATAGGGAGCCGTTACATAAGGATTTAGCTAGGAGCCGGCCCGGGAATCCGCGGCTGCACCTGTCACATTGTACATGCAGTGCGCTCTGGGGAGACGCTGAGCTCAGTGATGGGCATATGTATATATTCCTGCTCTCTGGGGAGACGCTGAGCTCAGTGATGGGCGGCCCATCACTGATATACTGGTACACTGATACACTGGTATATATTCCTGCTCTCTGGGGAGACGCTGAGCTCAGTGATGGGCATATGTATATATTCCTGCTCTCTGGGGAGACGCTGAGCTCAGTGATGGGCATATGTATATATTCCTGCTCTCTGGGGAGACGCTGAGCACAGTGACGGGCATATGTATATATTCCTGCTCTCTGGGGAGACGCTGAGCTCAGTGATGGGCATATGTATATATTCCTGCTCTCTGGGGAGACGCTGAGCTCAGTGATGGGCATATGTATATATTCCTACGCTCTGGGGAGACGCTGAGCTCAGTGACGGGCATATGTATATATTCCTGCGCTCTGGGGAGACGCTGAGCTCAGTGATGGGCATATGTATATATTCCTGCGCTCTGGGGAGACGCTGAGCTCAGTGACGGGCATATGTATATATTCCTGCGCTCTGGGGAGACGCTGAGCTCAGTGATGGGCGGCCCATCACTGATATACTGATACACTGGTATATATTCCTGCTCTCTGGGGAGACGCTGAGCTCAGTGATGGGCATATGTATATATTCCTGCTCTCTGGGGAGACGCTGAGCTCAGTGATGGGCATATGTATATATTCCTGCGCTCTGGGGAGACGCTGAGCTCAGTGATGGGCATATGTATATATTCCTGCGCTCTGGGGAGAAGCTGAGCACAGTGACGGGCATATGTATATATTCCTGCTCTCTGGGGAGACGCTGAGCACAGTGACGGGCATATGTATATATTCCTGCGCTCTGGGGAGACGCTGAGCTCAGTGATGGGCATATGTATATATTCCTGCGCTCTGGGGAGACGCTGAGCTCAGTGATGGGCATATGTATATATTCCTGCGCTCTGGGGAGAAGCTGAGCACAGTGACGGGCATATGTATATATTCCTGCGCTCTGGGGAGACGCTGAGCTCAGTGATGGGCATATGTATATATTCCTGCGCTCTGGGGAGAAGCTGAGCACAGTGACGGGCATATGTATATATTCCTGCGCTCTGGGGAGACGCTGAGCTCAGTGATGGGCATATGTATATATTCCTGCGCTCTGGGGAGAAGCTGAGCACAGTGATGGGCATATGTATATATTCCTGCGCTCTGGGGAGACGCTGAGCTCAGTGATGGGCATATGTATATATTCCTGCGCTCTGGGGAGAAGCTGAGCACAGTGACGGGCATATGTATATATTCCTGCGCTCTGGGGAGACGCTGAGCTCAGTGATGGGCATATGTATATATTCCTGCGCTCTGGGGAGACGCTGAGCTCAGTGATGGGCATATGTATATATTCCTGCGCTCTGGGGAGACGCTGAGCACAGTGACGGGCATATGTATATATTCCTGCGCTCTGGGGAGACGCTGAGCTCAGTGACGGGCATATGTATATATTCCTGCGCTCTGGGGAGACGCTGAGCTCAGTGATGGGCGGCCCATCACTGATATACTGATACACTGGTATATATTCCTGCTCTCTGGGGAGACGCTGAGCTCAGTGATGGGCATATGTATATATTCCTGCGCTCTGGGGAGACGCTGAGCTCAGTGATGGGCATATGTATATATTCCTGCGCTCTGGGGAGACGCTGAGCTCAGTGATGGGCATATGTATATATTCCTGCGCTCTGGGGAGAAGCTGAGCACAGTGACGGGCATATGTATATATTCCTGCGCTCTGGGGAGACGCTGAGCTCAGTGACGGGCATATGTATATATTCCTGCGCTCTGGGGAGACGCTGAGCTCAGTGATGGGCATATGTATATATTCCTGCTCTCTGGGGAGACGCTGAGCACAGTGACGGGCATATGTATATATTCCTGCGCTCTGGGGAGACGCTGAGCACAGTGACGGGCATATGTATATATTCCTGCGCTCTGGGGAGACGCTGAGCTCAGTGACGGGCATATGTATATATTCCTGCGCTCTGGGGAGACGCTGAGCACAGTGACGGGCATATGTATATATTCCTGCTCTCTGGGGAGACGCTGAGCACAGTGACGGGCATATGTATATATTCCTGCTCTCTGGGGAGACGCTGAGCACAGTGACGGGCATATGTATATATTCCTGCTCTCTGGGGAGACGCTGAGCACAGTGACGGGCATATGTATATATTCCTGCTCTCTGGGGAGAAGCTGAGCACAGTGACGGGCATATGTATATATTCCTGCGCTCTGGGGAGACGCTGAGCACAGTGACGAGCATATGTATATATTCCTGCTCTCTGGGGAGACGCTGAGCACAGTGACGGGCATATGTATATATTCCTGCTCTCTGGGGAGACGCTGAGCACAGTGACGGGCATATGTATATATTCCTGCTCTCTGGGGAGAAGCTGAGCACGGTGAAGGGCATATATATATATTACTGCTCTCTGGGGAGACGCTGAGCACAGTGACGGGCATATGTATATATTCTCTCTGGGGAGACGCTGAGCACGGTGACGGGCATATGTATATATTACTGCGCTCTGGGGAGACGCTGAGCACAGTGACGGGCATATGTATATGTTACTGCTCTGATTGCAGCAGGGGTCCGCTGTCACAGCCGCTCATATGCCTGATCTGTCACTGTCATGCTGCCCTAATGAGGCGGTCAGGACACCCATGCTGTTGACCTGTCTATCCTTAGGCTAGGGCTGACTAATCTGTGGCACCACCGCCGAACATTTGCTCCAGGAGCTGCTGGATATGAGCACCTAGAACAATGTAAAGCAGCCGCGGCAGGGTCCCACAGAATGCTCTGTGTTATTAGAAATGTTTACATCCAGCCACCGCAGGAGCCAATATCACCTGATCGGTAGGGGTTCTTGGAGTTGGATTCCCAGCGATCTCATGATTTTCCTATGGATGGAAAGGTCATCATTGTGATGTGTCTGAATGACCCCTTTAAAGAGGTTTTCCACTACTAATGTCACCCTCTTTCATATGTCCTAATTCTTTCTAACAATCAGTTCTCTAATATACTCCTATTACCTGCCCTGCGCCTGTAAGCTCATTTTTGTGTGGGTGACCTAGTACTCTGTTGTGTTCTGGCCCTGCTACTTTCGGTCTGGGTCCAGAATTGGACTTGCTGAGTAGCCCATGTCATTTGTGGGAGACAGCAGTCTGAGGACGCATGCTGATATCAGCATTCACTCTCCTGCAGAGATCCTGCCGATGCTTAGGAGCGCTGTCCCTTCATCTGACAAGCGCTGCAATGTGCTGCTTGTTATTAGAAAGCATATCACAGGGCTTGTCAGCTGAAGGGACGACACATCAAAGCTTCAGCAGGACCCAAGCAGAGATCAGTGAAGCCTGATCTGAGTTCAGTCATGGGTGGTGCAGACTGACTCTGCCAAAGCTTGGAAGTGCCGTCCTTCAGCTGACAAGCCCTGTGATATGCCTTCTAATGATCAGCAGCACATGGCAGTGCTTGTCAGCCGAAGGACTGGCACTCCAAAGCATCGGCAGGATACAGGTAGAGGAGCAGAGTGAAGTCTGATCTTCATGCTGCCGTCTGTCACAGAGATACCACGCCCCAACAAATGACATGCGCTGCTAAGTTTGTCCGATTCCAGATCAGAAGTAGCAGAGCCAGAATCACAACAGAAGACTAGATGACCCATATGGAGATGAGCTTACAGGAGCACGGCAGGTAATAGGTGTATATTAGAGATAGTTAGGACATATGAAAGGAGGTGAAATTAGTAGTGGGAAACCTCTCTAATATATGGTTTGTTGACACATCCATCTAAACAGGGTTGTTCACTTTTAGAAAAGTAGGGTCCAACCTGTGTAAAATACCTAAAATAATAAACTCAGCAGGTAGTAATGCTCCCTGGTGCATCTTCCTGCTGCAGTGATGGTGTCACCACTGGAGAAGAGGCGCTGGAGCTTCTGACTTTATCTGATATACTTTATACAGTTTGGTGTGTGTCCGCACTGCACGAGTGCAGGAGCTGCTTGTTATGTACTATACATATAGTAATCTGCTCGTGGGAAGGCTGTTTTATCTGCCTTAAAATATTGGAAAACTTGGCTTTAATTGGTTCCCTTGGACAGCAAGATTTTCATTTACACAGTTTTGATCATTTAGGCCAGTGATTTTCAACCTTTTTTGAGCCGCGGCACACTTTTTATACGTAAAATATCCCGGGGCACACCACCAACCAAAATGGCACAAAATGACACTAAAACAGTACATATTATACATATAGTTAATAATATAGATTCTAAATGTATTTTTACTCACTCAGTATTCCCATATATATATACAGTCCCATGTAAAGTCATACATACAGTCCCACGTATATGAGCCACATAATTATCAGCATATACCATATATATATATAGTATATGAGCTGGCGCTTGTACTCCAGCCTCATGGCCATAGTATTTCTCATTGTACCCCTTTATATTGCAGTATATGAGCCACATAATTATCCCTTTCTTTTAGTAATATGCCCCATCATTATCCCCTTCTTTTAGTAATATGCCCCATCATTATCCCCTTCTTTTAGTAATATGCCCCATCATTATCCCCTTCATGTAGAAATTGCCCATTCCACTACCTCCATCATTTCCTTCTCCCCACCACCCCATTATTGCCCTTTCGACAACCCCATCATTGCCCTCTCCCCACCACCGCCTTCTTATCACCCCCATCACAGCCTTCTCCATTGCCCTCTCCCCATCACCGCCTTCTCCATGACTCCCATCATTGCTTCTCATCACATCCATCAACTCACCTACACACGCACACAAACACACACCTCTCACCTAGACACACACACACACACACACACACACCCCTCACCTCTCCTCACCGGCAGCTTCCTCTCACTGGCACAGCAGCCGCGGGGCTGAATGATGATGTCATCCAGCCGCGCCGCTGACTGCTGTGTCAGGGAGGAAGCGACACAGGAACACGGGACTGTTGCCTCTCCGACCCGCCGCCCTGCTTGCCTCCACATGGCTAATTTGCATCGCATGTAAATTAGCCATGTGGACACGGGCACACCCGACCACTGGTTGAAAACCACTGATTTAGGCCATTGTATTGTTTTACAGGGTTTTCCCATTTCTTGAAACCCCTCCCCTGGAGGCTGTTTTATGTTTTCATTAACCAGCCAAGGCTTTACTCCCCCTTCCCAGGTGCAGCACTGAGTCTTTATTGCTGTTCTTGGTGCTTGTTTATTGTCTTTCTGAAACCGGTGTGCTCAACGACTTGTGCTGAGCCCATGAGCTCAGTGATTGGCTGCAGTGTTAACAAGAAGTTAGCGCTGCAGGCAATAACTCAGTTGGACCTGGGGAGGGCGGGGTAAAAAAGTTTATTTTTTAACAAATGGTTTTGGTTTTTTTAACCTCACAGTAATGACCTCAATTTAACCTCTAAAGAGCCAGTCATCCTTTTGCAGAATACGAGTATAATAGTAATAGTGGTATATTAGGACCTCTCTGCACGGCCTAAAATGTATTTTTATTTTTTTTTGCCACAGTAAAGATGAAGTACACTGGAAACTACTGACCACATTTTAATGGACTGTCATGTTTGGACAATCCTTTTGTTGCAAAGGTTTAATTAAAATAACTTGATTTTCTTATGTCCTGCAGCATTTGACTCCAGGCTGAAATTTGTGGAGAATCCCGCATTTATTTATTTTTTTTGTAGCTTCACCAAGAGAAAAGAAAAACTACACAATTCTCATGTGAGAGAGCGTGACTGTTGTCGAGAGCCGAACCAATAGACTGAAAAGAATTCTGAGTAATATTAATATAATTTCATCCCTTTCCATTGATGCAACCCACAATGCACCCTCAGACAGAATGATGGAGCCCTCCCACACATGCAGAAAGTATGATGGCTCCCCCAGTTTTATTAAGAATGAAGAAAAGAATGGCATCCTGCTCACCTAGCCCCATGTCACAGGCTGGCGGCTCACCTAGCCCCATGTCACAGGCTGGCGGCTCACCTAGCCCCATGTCACAGGCTGGCGGCTCACCTAGCCCCATGTCACAGGCTGGCGGCTCACCTAGCCCCATGCCACAGGCTGGCGGCTCACCTAGCCCAGTGTCACACGCTGGCTGGCGGCTCACCTAGCCCCGTGTCACACGCTGGCTGGCGGCTCACCTAGCCCCGTGTCACACGCTGGCTGGCGGCTCACCTAGCCCCGTGTCATACGCTGGCTGGCGGCTCACCTAGCCCCGTGTCACACGCTGGCTGGCGGCTCACCTAGCCCCGTGTCACACGCTGGCTGGCGGCTCGCCTAGCCTAGCAAAAATCTTGCGATATATGATGCCATCCATCCTCCCTTCGATACGGTGCAGTCGCTCTGTCCCCTTTGCAGAAAAGCACCCCCAAAGTATGTTTCCCCCACCATGCTTCATGGTTTGGACTGTGTTTTTGGGGTTGTACTCATCCTTTTCCCCCTAAACACGGTGAGTGGATTTGATATCAAAAAGTTCTATTTTGTCTGATCTGACCACATCACCTTCTCCCATGCCTCCTCTGGATCATCCAGATGTTATTGGCAATCTTCAAACAGCCTTGGGCATGTGCTGGCGTGAGCGGGAGACCTTGCGTGCCCTGCAGGATATTAATCCATGACGGCATAGTGTCTTACTAACAGTAAAGTTTTAGACTGTGTCCCAGCTCTCTTCAGGGCATTGACCAGGTCCTCCCATGTAGTTCTGGGCTGATTCCTGACCTTTCTCAGAATCTACCTTACCCCAATAGGTGAGATCTTGCATGGAGCCCCAGACAAGAGAAGAATAAGTCATCTTGTGTTTCTTCTATTTTCTAATAATTGTGCCAGCAGTTGTTGCCTTCTTACCAAGCTGCTTGCCTATTGTCCTGTAGCCCATCCCAACCTTGTGCAATTTTGAACCTGGTATCCTTACACAGCTCTTTGGTCTTGGCCATGGTGGAGAGGTTGGTGTGTGATTGTGCGGACAGGTTTCTTTTATACAGGTAATGCGTTCAAACGGGCAATTAGTACAGGTAATTAATACAGGTAATGAGTGCAGAGTAGGAGGGCTTCTTAAAGAAAAATGAACAGGTCTGTGAGAGTCAGAATTCTTGCTGGTTGGTAGGTAGTCAAATACTTATTTCATGTCATAAAATGCAATTTAATTATTTAAAAATCATACAATGTGATTTTGTGTTTTTAATTTTTAGTTTCTCACATTTCAAGTGTAAGGCTGTGTTCACACGTAGCTTTTTTTTGCGTTTTCGCGGCAATTTTAAACGCGTGAAAATGCAGAAAAAAAGCATCCTATGGGATTCCGCAATGCTGTACTAATGCTGCAGATTTTTCCGTGCCAGAATTGCATCGTGGAAAAATACGCAGCATGCTTATTCTTTGTGCGAAATCGCGGGAAAATCCGCACACATAGGAATGCATTGTTCCACTTACTTTCCGCATGTGGCTGTGCCCACCATGCGAAAAGTAAGCAGAACATTTGCGGATGGTACCCACGGTCTGGAGGAGAGGAAATTCTCCTCGAGGCCCTGGGTACCATATCCCTGTAAAAAATAGAATGAAAATAAAAAAAATCGTCATATTCTCACCTTCCGACGGTCCACCAGGCCTCAGCGATGCGCCCGGCAGGTCCCGTTCCCAGTGATGCATTGCGACAATGACTTTTGATGATGTCGCAATCTCGCGATACCTTAGCGGTCTCTCGAGACCGTGACATCATCAAAGGTCATTGTCGCAATGCATCACTGGGAACGGGACCTGCCGGGAGCATCACGATGATCGGGAACGCTGCGCGGGACGCCGGAAGGTGAGAAAAACACGATTTTTTACTTTTAACATTAGATCTTTTTACTACTGATGCCGCGTAGGCAGCCTCTATAGTAAAAAGTTGGTCACACTGTAGTTGGGTTAAGGGCTGGCTCAGGGATAGGAAACAAAGAGTGGTTATTAATGGAGCACATTCGGACTGGGTCACGGTTAGCAGTGGGGTACCACATGGGTCAGTTTTGGGCCCGCTTCTTTTTAACATATTTATTAATGACCTTGTAGGGGGCATAGAGAGTAGAATTTCAATATTTGCAGATGACACTAAACTCTGCAGGGTAATCAATACAGAGGAGGACAATTTTATATTACAGGAGGATTTATGTAAACTAGAAGCTTGGGCTGATAAATGGCAAATGAGCTTTAATGGGGATAAATGTAAGGTCATGCACTTGGGTAGAACGAACAAGTTGTATAATTATGTGCTTAATTGTAAAACACTGGGCAAAACAGTCACTGAAAAAGACCTGGGTGTATGGGTGGACGACAAACTCACATTTAGTGACCAGTGTCAGGCAGCTGCTGCAAAGGCAAATAAAATAATGGGATGCATTAAAAGAGGCATAGATGCTCAGGAGGAGAACATAATTTTACCTCTATATAAGTCACTAGTGCGACCACACTTAGAATACTGTGTACAGTTCTGGTCTCCGGTGTATAAGAAAGACATAGCTGAACTGGAGCGGGTGCAGAGAAGAGTGACCAAGGTTATTAGGGAACTAGGGGGTCTGCAATACCAAGATAGGTTATTACACTTGGGGTTATTTAGTTTGGAGAATCGAAGGCTTAGGGGTGATCTTATTACAATGTATAAATATATGCGGGGACAATACAAAGACCTTTCTAATGATCTTTTTACTCTTAGACCTGTGACGGGGACAAGGGGGGATCCTCTACGTCTGGAGGAAAGAAGGTTTAAGCATACTCACAGACGTGGATTCTTTACTGTAAGAGCAGTGAGACTATGGAACTCCTTGCCATATGATGTTGTAATGAGTGATTCCCTACTAAAATTTAAGAAGGGACTGGATGCCTTTCTTGAAAAGTATAATATTACAGCGTATATACACTAGTTTCCTTAATATTGTGTTGATCCAGGGAGCTAGTCTCATTTCCGTATGTGGAGTCGGGAAGGAATTTTTTTCCCCAATGTGAAGCTTACTGTTTGCCACATAGATTTTTTTTGCCTTCCTCTGGATCATCATGTTAGAGCAAGTTAGGATAGGATATGGGTTGAACTAGATGGACTTAAAGTCTCCCTTCAACCTTAATAACTATGTTACTATGTTACTCATCAAACACTATGTTTGACGAGTGTGACCAACCTGTCAATCAGTTTTCCAAGCGATGCTACAGATCGCTTGGAAAATGCTAGCATTCTGCAAGCTAATTACACTTGCAAATCGCTAGTTTTTCCGCGGGAAATAGGCCGGAATTAAAATGCGGTTTTCGCGCATATTTCCCTCGGAAGGGAATTCCAGAATTCCTGCGGAAATTTCCGCGGCAATTCCGCCACGTGTGCACATAGCCTAAAAATTAGACCTCTCCATTCTTTGTAGGTGTCAAATACTTATTTTCTCCATTGTATCTGAAATTGCAATATATGTTTAAGATGTACCGTAAATATCTTAGTAAGGTAGTGTATTACATTAGACTAATATTGTAATTAATGATGTATTTTTTTCCTTTTGGTTGCTTCACTTCTGTGTCATGGTATAATTAAAGGGAATCTGTGCCCACATGTGAGCTATCTAAACTATTAATATCGGCTTGCTGGTTATAGATTCTGATTAGAGTGGTACCTATGTGCCTCATATCGGATGCCTTGTTGCTGAGAAATGATTATAAAAAGGAGCAAAATAAGCTTCACGTGAGTCTGCCATCAATGCAGAGAAAATTAAGAACTTGAACACATTATCAAGTTGCAGACCTTTCACTGCACAATTCTAAAACCAGAAAGCTCAGTGTCGGTTTAGCTCCTAATGCTGACTGTAACCATACAGCCACGGTGACAATTTGTCCTCAGGATGTCATATATTCTTCATCATGTCAAAGGTTTAGCTTGCACTACACGACCTTCACGCAATGCGATCAGTAATGTCAGATGGAGGGAACATCACTGCTGCCTTATTGTTTGTATGGTAAATTATTACTTGTGATGAATCGGGCCTTTTAGGATAAATAGATCTGTTTTGAGAGCCTTTTCACATTTGGCCCCGGGTTATTCCTATATTTTTTTTCCTTGAGCAAAGTGCATAAACAATATAACGCTATTATAGGGGCCAGTTTTCCTGCAGGAAATCACTTTACCAAAAGCATATTGTTTACTCAAGGTGGTCGGTCATTATAGAGATTGGTGGTGGAGCCGCTACCAGAGTAGTATTTATTTTATGTCTTACCAGAAAGAATATGGGTTTTTACCTATTAGAGGGAATCTGACAGCACATACTTGCTTTCTGATCCTCGAGCAGCCTGTATCAGGCACTCTGTGTGAGGTCAGTCAGGTATATTTGACTTTTAAACTGATGGTGACCAAACCATGCTGGAAACTTAGAGGACAGGCAGGTCTCCGTCAGCTTCTCTGTTGTCACTGACTGACAGGTCTCCCCCTGTATACACATTGGGAAGCCTGTCACTCCCAGGGCAGCGGGCGGAGAGAAGCCACCGGGGGACCCGCTTGTTTGACTAGTCTCCAGCGCTGCTCGGTCCACGGAGGCTTTTAAAGTACGCTTTTCTCCAAAATGCGGCCGCTTTTCAGAGTCCAATATACCTGGCAGAGATCATACAGCTGATGCCTGCTGCACATGGCTTGGCCATGATGTGTGAGCTGTCAGGTTCCCTGTAACAACTGTCAATTAAGGCATTTTTCCACTGTACAGGAATTGTATCACTTGTAGTATTTGTTGAGCAGAGAATGATCAAATAGTTTTGCTGTGCTTGCATAATGTGTTAAATATGACAATCAGTGACTATAAAATTACAGATGTAATTTGTGGCATGGATTTCAGGAAACCAAAATCTGATTTTTGACTGACACGTGAACGTACATTCTAATTATTGTATCATATGAAATGGCATCTATTTAGATGAATGACCTTAACTTTATTTATGGATTCTGGTTTCTTAGGTTCAAGACAGTGAAGAGCAGGTTATTCCTACTTAATTCCCCTCCCCCACCCCTCCATATAAAGGCCAGATGGCCACTTGTAAAGTATCAGGGCAAGAGGGTAGCTTGCCCAGCAGTTCTCGGGGAGATCCGGAAGACTTAGAGTTAACAGAATTGGGACCACTCTTGGAAACAGGAAGAGAAAGAAAGGGCCCGACTTCAACTTGTGTAAGTGTAGATTTATGTGTAGTATCTGAATATATTGCACCTCTTACTCAAAGTCTCTTTTTGTGTCTGTAGAATGTTTTAGCGCTGCATCATATCATCAGGATTCAGAAATGTAAATGGCTAGATCTACAAAACCACAAGATACCCAACCTTGTCCTCTTTGCTACATTAGGAGAAAATGGCTATAGTCTTTGAAGTGGTTTTTTGGAACACCACCACTTCAAATGTTATCTTTAAGGGAACCTGCAACCAGCCAGACAATTAGGCTGTGTGCACACGTCCGGAATTCCTGCAGATTTTATGCGTTTTTGCCGAGTTTTTTCACCGCCAAAACACTGCAAAAACGCATACAATAAGCAAACCATTGTATTCAGTGGCATTCCGCACATGCTGTACTAATGCGCATTTTTCCGTGGCAAAATCGCATCGCTGAAAAATACGCAGCGGGAATTCTGCACACATAGGAAAGCATTGTTCCGCATACTTTCCGCATGTGGCTATGCCCACCATGCACAAAGTAAGCAGAAAATGTGCGGATGGTACCCAGGGTCTGGAGGAGAGGAGATTCTCCTCCAGGCTGTGGGTACCATATCCCTGTAAAAGGTAGAATTAAAATAAAAAATGTTGATATTCTCACCTTCCAGCGTCCCCTGCAGCGTTCCCAGGCCTCAGCGATGCTCCCGCCAACTCCTGTTCCCAGTGATGCCGTGCGACAATGATCTTTGATGAAGTTGCGGTCTCGCGAGACCGCTACGTCATGAAAGGTCACTGTCGCAAGGCATTGCTGGGAACGGGACTTGCCGGAAGCATCACAAGGATTGGGGACTCTGCGCGGGACGCCGAAAGGTGAGGAAAAACACCATTTTTTATTATTTTTAACTTTTTATATTTTTTACTACTGATGCCGCATAGGCAGCCTCAATAGTAAGAAGTTGGTCACACTTGTCAAACACTATGTTTGATGAGTGTAACCAACCTGTCAGTTTTCCAAGTGATGCTACAGATAGCTTGGAAAACGCTAGTATTCTGCAAGCTAATTACGCTTGCAAAACGCTAGTTAAAACGCTGGAAATACGCGGGAATCACACATGCGGAATTCTAGCGTATTTCCCGCGGCAGGGAGTTGCGGAATTCCCGCGGCAATTCCGCAATGTGTGCACATAGCCTTACAATACAGATGCCATTGCAGTGGACATGTAGTACTACATCAGAGTTATTCGTATGGATGGCTTAATTCCGCTAGAGCACCTTGAGGCCCACCAACAAATCATGTTTTCAGGATTTCCATAGTATTGCACAGGGGATTGAATCATAATCATCATCTGAGGAAATCCAGAAAACATGACATATTGATGGGTCTTGATGAATAGAGTTGGGGAACACTTTGTTAACGCAACAAGATATCTTAAGGCATATGTGAAGAGGGTTGGTGTAAGATTACGAACCATAAAAATCTATTGAAAGATGACCAACTGAAATGAATGTTTACAAGCACAGAATAGTCAAAAAAATGAAACATACCAATGATACTAGGAGCCATGTAATGACATAAGCCTTGATTTCGCTTTAGGGAAATGAAAACCAAACAGGAAAGGGGTCTCAAGAAGAAGAGGAGGAGGAGGAGGAGGTTAGAGTACTGACTCTACCACTTCAAGCTCATCATGCCATGGAGAAAATGGAAGAGTTTGTTTATAAGGTGAGGAAATGGACAGTTCTCTGATGTTTATATATAACAGAGTAAGAACTGACACCAATATCTAAAGACCTTTTTAGGAGGACAAGACCCTTCATTCACGTAACAGGACTGGCCAGAACTTACAACATTATGAGTGGTGCTTCAATTACAAAAAAAAAAAACCAAAAACAAACTTGGCATGCACACATTTTTTTTCTTTTTGGTAGAAGGAATAAGAGGCACTTACCCTTCTTCTACCTTTATTCAACAAGCAGGTGACGCGGTCAGTGGGGGTTGCGAACGAAGGCCGTATTTACAAGCCGACAACCGTTTTGTGCTGTGACATTTCAAATGACAAAACAATTTTACTGTATTTGGATATATTCCTGTCTTATTTAAAAGGGTATTTTCAAGTTGTCTCTTAAACTGCTCACAGCTGTGTAGTCTCCTTTGTTGCTTGGAGGACCAACACTTGAGTGACATTTCTGGTTAGGCGTTTCACCCTGCTACAGCACACTAACAGTTGCCATTCTTCATATAGAGCTAACACAGCATTTTGAACAAGCACTTGGCTCAGGAAAGTGAGAGCTGTGATTAGAAGATCTGCTCTGGAAACTGACGTGCTGAACAGGCCACAGGTTCAGCAAAACAGGTTCTCGTACAGCAAAAGAATGAAAGTAGATAGAAAAAGCAAGTCAATTGCAAATTTGCCTGTCTTCATGCTGTCTAACTAAAGCAATTTAATAATGTGAGAATTCCCCTTTAATACTTCTAAAATGGTGCTTTAAACATTTGCAAGTTTTTACCTAGGGTTTGGTTTACATCTACTGAAATTCAAGTTTTGGTTATAGAAGATTGTAATTGAGAACATCAGTAACTTACAAAGTGTTATAAATTGTTCCAATAGGTGCGACAAGTACAGAAATAACTGCTTGTGACATTTCGCCTTTTAATAACACCTTTGTAAAATATATGCCAAGCCTGCCCAATGTTAGCAGACAGGATTATTCCCGATCATCCTAACATCAGCATACTGCATGACATGATAATGTGTCATCTAATGTGAAGTATACAGTATATTTGGACATTCTGCATAATATATACATGTATAATTAATGTATGTCATTACACTTCTCTTCCTTGGGGTATGTGCACACGTTGAATATTTCCAACAGAAATTTCTGCACCAAAAGCCTTGCAGTTTACAGTACCAGCTAAATTGATGAGATTTCTGAAAGCTCATGCACACGCTGCTTGTTTTTTCCTTGCAGATTTGCAGCAGTTTCACATCAGCAGTATGCCAGTTCTTTCAGCGCTTTTCACTCCTACACATGAATGGAGGAAAAATGCATCAAAAAGACTCTGATTTTCTGCATTTTTCCTGCTGAGAGATGGGTTCTTGGTGCATAATTCTCTTCTGCAAGTAACCGTACTCAGTGTTCACACTTCCTTATACTGCCACACGATTGTTCTGCATGCGTGGCAATATTTAGTTCTGATAAACGTGCCCCTCAGTTGACAAGAAAGCACATTTTACATTTATTTCACTTAACTTTAGCAAACTCATAGAAAAAGAAATTTGGTTTTAGTTTCTTCAATGTTTTTATTTTTTTTTTTGTGATGTAGGAATATAGCGATATATGTGTCCTATTTATTCATTTGGTCTTTTTTGAACATTGCATAACCTTCGCTCAGAGATGGGCATATTATTGAAACACTTGCTTCCTCTATTTCTTTTAGACCGGGTTCCCACTGCGCTATGGCAGTCCGCTTAACGGACTGCGTTACACTGCAGTATAACGCGGTGTAACGAAGTCCGTTAACGCTGCCATAGCCTCCCATTAACTAGCGCATTGCGACGTATGCCGTAAAGCGGCACACATTCGCGATGTGCCGTTAAGCACTGACGGAGCCTCGGACACGGCCTGCAGCGTATGAGGCTCCGTCACAGCTAGCGCTGATGATTCCTCAGCGCTAGCGGTCATAGCATGTCACTGCTAGCGCTGATGAATCATCAGCGCTAACGGTATAGCATAACGCATATCGCGTTATGCTATAGTGTTAACGCAGCCCGTCAACGCTATGCGTGGATAGGGCTGGTTAACGCTATGTGAACCTAGCCTTAGAGTTACAACAGCAGGGTATGTGCGCTTCATGGCAGTTAACATGAATATGAATCAGTTGGTGGGAAAATGTCTTCCATTTTGTCAGTCTCCAGGAGGTGATACAGACCTTTCCCTAAGGGAGAGGGGAATGAGTGCAGACCCCTAACAGTGTCTGTATTGCAGCTATTCTACCTTATCTAGGCTTCCCGCAGTACAAGAAAGCGGTTAATCACGTACCCACCCACTAATGTTAATTATTTAACTCTGCTTATTATATACCTATATATATAGCAAGCTGTCGGGTGAACTACAGAGAATAAGAAGCATCATCTGATTGTGACTGCCGCAGTGGCTAGTGT
Source organism: Dendrobates tinctorius (assembly GCF_039654945.1). Taxonomy (NCBI): domain Eukaryota; kingdom Metazoa; phylum Chordata; class Amphibia; order Anura; family Dendrobatidae; genus Dendrobates; species Dendrobates tinctorius. The sequence goes on along the minus strand of NW_027361795.1, from coordinate 15,568,317 downwards.
GAAAACTGTATAGTGACATAAAACTCTGCAACATATTTACAATAAAAACCTAAATTATATTCTCACTTTAATAGTGTTATCCCCACAATAGCATTATTTTTCACAAAGCACCGAAAGTGTTAGTGTCATATAAGGACTAGGCCCAACATAACTTTAACTTCTTGTGCCTATATGTCTTTCATTAATTTCCTTTTACTCCTCTGTTCCTATTTTTAGGTTATGTTCACACAGGAATCCCTTCAGGGATTTATTTATTTTACTCATTTATATAGCGCCATTAATTCGACAGCACTTTACAGACATTATCGGCACTGTCACCTATGGGGTTCACAATCTAAATTCCTTATCAGTATGCCTCTGGAATGTGGGAGGAAACTGGAGAACCCGGAGGAAACCCACGCAAACACGGGGAGAACATACAAACTCCTTGCAGATGTTGTCCTTGGTAGGTTTGAACCCAGAACCCCAGCGCTGCAAAGCTGCAGTGCTAACCACTGAGCCATCATGCCGCAATCGCTCCTTTTTTTTATGGCATTTTGTAAATCTACGTCATGTTTTTTTTAAAGGGGAGTTCTAAAGTTATTAAATTGCTTTAATTATTTATCACAAAAATAAGCAAGTTTGCAATTGACTTGCTTTTCGTATCTTCTGTCATTCTCATGCAATGAGTGCTTTTATCTTTCATAGTGTATTGCTTGTTTGCATGGAGCTCAGCCTCCAGTCCGTAGCTTAGATACAGTGGATACAGAAAGTATTCAGACCCTTTGCTCAGTATTGAGTAGAAGCACCCTTTTGAGCTAGTACAGCCATGAGTCTTCTTGGGAATGTGCAACAAGTTTTTCACACCTAGATTTGGGGATCCTCTGCCATCCTTCCTTGCAGATCCTCTCCAGTTCCATCAGGTTGGATGGTGAACGTTGGTGGACAGCCATTTTTAGGTCTCTCCAGAGATGATCAAATCTGTTTAGGTCTGGGCTCTGGTTGCGGCAGTCAGAAATGGTCACAGAGTTGTTCTGAAGCCACTCCTTTGTTATTTTAGCTGTGTGCTTAGGGTCATTGTCTTGTTGGAAGGTGAACCTTCGGCCAAGTCTGAGGTCCAGAGCACTCTTCATCCAGGATATTTCTGTACTTGGCCGCATTCATGTTTCCTTCAATTGCAACCAGTCGTCCTGTGCATGCAGCTGAAAAACACCTCCATAGCATGATGCTGCCACCACCATGTTTCACTGTTGGGATTGTATTGTGCGGGTGATGAACAGTGCCTGGTTTTCTCCACACATACCACTTAGAATTATCACCAAAAAGTTCTACCTTCGTCTCATCAGACTAGAGAATCTTATTTCTCATAGTCTGGGATTCCTTCATGTGTTTTTTAACAAACTCTATGTGGCCTTTCATATGTCTTGCACTGAGGAGAGGCTTCCATCTGGCCAAGGAGAGGCTTCCATTGGGCCACTCTGCCATAAAGGTAACTTTGTGGGACTTTCTCTCGTCTCCCTACTGCATCTGTGGAGCTCAGCCACAGTGATCTTGGGACTTCTTTACCTCTCTCACCAAGACTCTTCTCCCACGATTGCTGAGTGTGCCTGGTCTAGGAAGACTTCTGGTGGTCCCAAACTTCTTCCATTTAAGGATTATGGAGGCCACTGTGTTCTTGGGAACCTTGCGTACTACAGAAATTATTTTGTAACCTTGGCCAGATGTGTGCCTTGCCACAATTCTGACTCTGAGCTCCTTGGCCAGTTCCTTTTGACCTCATGATTCTCATTTGGACTGACTTGCACTGTGAGCTGTGAGGTCTTCTATAGACAGGTGTGTGCTTTTACAAATCAAGTCCTATCAGTGTAATTAAACACAGCTGGACTCCAGTGAAGGAGTAGAACCATCTCAAGGAGGATCACAAGGAAACGGACAGCATGTGACTTAGGCCTGTTTCACACTTACGTTGTTAAGATCAGTTGTAATCCGCGAAAATGGCAGAAAACGTATCTGTCCCCGTTTTTACACCAACGTGTGCCACCGGACCGTTTGTTTTGACGGATCCGGCGAAGGCAGAATTTTAAAGGAACCCGTGCCCGGAAAAAAGGAGAGAGAGAGAGACTGACCTTTTCCCGCTCCCGAAACGGCATTCAGGGTTAAAAATGTTCCCGGAGCAAAGCTTCTGGACATGCGCAGTTAAAAATAACGGAGCGTCAACAACAAAAAAAGTCGTAGAGTCCGTCTCATCCGCCCGGGAGAGGGTAAAATTTTGGCGGATCCGTCAAAAAACGGGTGTGACGGACGACCGTCAGTCAAGATCCTCCACTAATGTAAGTCTGTGGGGGAAAAAAACGGTTCCGCCCCTTTTTTGGCGGATCCGATTTTTCCGAAATTGGCGGATTTTGGCTGACACCAAAAAACTGAAGTATGAAAATTTTAAAGGGGTCTGAATACTTTCCGTACACACTGAACATTCATGGAAAGGATTTAACTTTTAACATCCTAGTCAGCTCTCTCCGGCCCATTGATGTTTATGCAGCAGTTAGCTGCTTATCCCCCTCCCATTCACTTCTTTCTTCCTCATCTTCTAAAGAGATGCAGTTATAAATCACCAGCCTGCAGCCTTCAACGAGCTGGTTTCAACTCTCCTTCACTCCACCTGAACAGAGCTTGGAATTACTAGGCAGCACAGACCTGTGTTTGCTGACCTCTCAAAGGAACGCAACAATGTGAAACTCTTAAGTGTTGCTCTGTGATTATCTTCTGTGATATGTATCAATTGCACAGAATTTGGAGTTTCACGTCGGTGCAATGATCTCTAGGCAACAGAAACAGGCGCTGGGCCTCTCTGACTTTTCCCGGCGCCTGTGCACCGCAGTACTTTGCTGTGCCCTAAACAGGGCAGATAAATACGCATGCGCAGGAGCGCAATGCCGGGGAGCCATGAAGCCAGCTGGAGGACTGCATCGCAAGAAGATAGGAGGCGCCGGACCTGCGACACCCATCAGACCGGACTGCCCCCGGGTGAGTATAAGAAAACTTATTTTTCTTATCTTTCAGGTCGGATCGGTGGCTTATCTTCACCATTATAGAATGCTGTAGATAAGCCATGAAAGGCAGTGGCTGTGTCTTATATCAGCCAGAACTGCTCACAGGTCCACTTTAAGGCTGTGTGCACACGCTGCGGATTTTGCTGCGGCTCCGCAGCGGTTTTGGCCGCTGCGGACCCGCAGCAGTTTCTGCTGCGGTGTACAGTACAATGATTCCCTATGGAAATCAAAAACCGCAATGCAGACGGTGCGGAATTTTCCGCGCGGATTATCTGCGGTTTTCAATCCGCAGAAAGAATTGACATGTCAATTCTTTCTGCGGATTCTCCTGCGGTTTGCCATCTCCTCCATTGAGGAGATGAAAAACCGCAGGGCAAAACCGCAGAGCAATCCGCAGGTAAAACCGCAGGTCTTTTGACCTGCGGTTTCACCTGCGGATTGTACAAAATCCGCGCGGATGAATCCGCACCTTTTCCGCAGCGTGTGCACACAGCCTTAATGCTCTCCTGACGGCAGCTTGGATAAGAAGGATGGCTAAATAAGATGATCATGGTCAGATTTCTAGTTGACTTTACAAATGTTTCTTTGTTTGTCCAAAAGGTGTGGGAAGGCCGGTGGAGAGTTATTCCATATGACGTGCTTCCCGACTGGCTTAAAGATAATGATTACCTTTTACATGGACATCGTCCACCAATGCCTTCATTCCGGGCTTGCTTCAGGAGCATTTTCAGAATACATACGGAGACAGGAAATATCTGGACGCATTTACTAGGTACATTTCTTTTATACTTTGTGAAGGAAGCTGTAACTTGTACGAATCTCTTCTGTTATCATAACATATTGTTACATATGGGTAGAGGGATAAACTTGTATGTCCAGTATCTGTAGAAATTGGAAAAATGTCTTAGTTCTCTCCAAACTATGTCTACCATTGATGTGATATATTTTTTTTATTCATTTTTAATGTATTTTTCTCAGACCTTCAAGAGTGCTTACCAGTACACACAGTGCTCACAATTTCCTGAATATTTTTTCTAAAGAAGAAGGTCAAGAAGCTTTTTGGCCCAACATTAACAATAATTCTATCCAGAACACCTATAATATAGATATACTTAAATGCACTTCTAATTTCTGTCTTTGTCTGACTTGTTTGAGTTTTGTTATTGTGCAGGTTTTTTACTATTCCTTTTCCTGGGGGTTTTAACGATGCTTAGACCAAATATGTACTTCATGGCTCCTCTACAAGAGAAGGTGGTTTTTGGAATGTTCTTTTTGGGGGCAGTGTTGTGTCTCAGCTTCTCCTGGCTGTTTCACACTGTGTACTGTCACTCCGAGAAAGTATCCCGCACGTTCTCTAAGTAAGTATGTTTCGATCACATGTTGTTAGAATGCTTGCATTTAATACAGTGAACACAGTTGCAATTGTAAGTTTAATAAGGCATATGGAAATTTAAAGAAAGCTGAATCCGCAGTGTGTATTTGTCCATCTATCCATGGGGAATCCACAGCAGAATCAACATGTACGATAGGATACCGTGTTTTGCTGCTTGCTCACAACAGGTTTCAGCCTGCATTGAAATTTGTTGTGAAAATTGACTTATTTAGCAAATCCATATGTAAAATCCACTGCAATATGGAAGATGTGAACTTACCTTAACAATGATTATGACATTGCTTTAGAAATGTATTGATGCTTAACCCCTTACTGCCATTGGACGGAATAGTACGTCCAATGGCCGTATCCCCCGCCTTGATGTTGGCTCCGGCGGTGAGCCCGCATCAAAACCGGGACATGTCAGCTGTTTTCAACAGCTGGCGGGTGCCTGCAATAGGCACAGGTGGAATCACGATCCAACCACCCCTATTAACTAGTTAAATGCTGCTAACCATGAATAAGGCTCATCGGGGCTGAAACACGTCGGTTGTATCCACTGTGACCAGAACCGCACTTACCATGTTTTTATGGATGGAATTTATTTCTTCAATAAAATTGGACATTTTACTTGCCTGCTTTTACACTGGATTTTTCCTCTTTGTATATCTACTTTAAACCTTAAAAGCTATGAAACGATTTGATGTGCTGTCAGTAAAAGTAATGATCAGGCAATGTTTGCCATAAATGCATCTTTGTATTAATCATCTCCAATTTTCCAGGCTGGACTATTCTGGTATTGCCCTACTGATCATGGGAAGCTTTGTGCCCTGGCTGTATTACTCATTCTACTGCTCCCCTCAGCCTCGTCTCATATACCTGTCCATAGTCTGTGTGCTGGGCATCACTGCTATTGTGGTAGCACAATGGGATCGCTTTGCCACACCAAAGCATAGACCAACACGAGCTGGTAATTTTTAATATTTATCTTATTCATAGAAAAAGTATATATTGGATGCTAGTGCCATTCATGTCAAATTTTTTTTTTTTTTTTTTTTTTTTTTTTTTTGCATTTTTGAGACTTTACGAATAAATTGCAAATTGTAAAATATGACCATTATATTTCTCATGCCTGAAGAAACTGAATCCTGTACTTTTACACTTGTGTTATTAAACAAATTAAGTACTTTATTTTTTCGGACTGTAAGACACACCCCAAGTTTAGAAGAATTAAATGGGCAAAAAAAGAATCAGGATCAGGCATCACAGGTGCGTCTTAGTATCCGAATGTAGCTTAGAGGGGGTCACAGGAGTTGGGAGCAGGGTCATATTTGCTTAATTTGACAGCAGGAGTGGGATGATGCTGCGGGTCCTGGGCTGGGAGGAGGGGTTTCCCGGCGGTGCGAGGAAGAAGTGGTGTCCATATGCACACATTGATCTCCCGGCGGTCTTCAGTAATATGGCATCGGGGGAGGAGGCTTGTGCACAGATAGAATATTATCGCATTAAAAGGGACTTTTTTTTTATTTTATTTTTTTGTCATGTGTTTGAGGCTAAACATCAATTTTGTAATTTGGCAATTTGAAAATAAATTGCCCTGTGTAGGTATTGTACTGTCTATTGCTGGCTGCAGAATGAGTTCTCTGTCCGTCAGATCATTCTGATGTGTTCGGTTGTGTATTTTTATGACCACTTCAAAGTTAAACGTGACTCTAAACAAAGCCTGTAAAAGCCAGACTGCAAAATTTTTAATGAAACCCTATTGCGAAAATATTGTTTAGCCACAAATATATGAATTGCAATTAAAAAAAATGAACACTTTAAGATGTAGTATGCGATTGAAATAAAATCAACACTGAGGCTCCAGAGTGATTGACAGGTCAGTTCTAGGATTTTTTATGTTGTATTATTACTGCATAGTGATCAGCTTTGGAATACAACCTGTTTTTACAATTTACAGTATTATGACTTAGTACAGCATCTTTTAACTTAAAGGTTAGTACAGTCTTGTGAATCCTCACATTGTGTGTGCTGTAAGGATTCTCTGTGCAATGCATGTGTGGTGAGCGAGGCTGGAAACAGTCTAGTCGGAATGTGGCTGGGAGTATGTAATTTGAATGACACTCCTGACATCGGAGAATCCTCACAGCAGTGCGCCTTTTGTCAGGATTCACAAGTCTGCAGTATTATAGAGTGACTGCAGGCTTGTAACTCAAGACTGGACTACCACTTTAATATGGTTAAGTGACAGGAAAAAAAGAGTAGTTATAAATGGTACCTTCTCTACATGGGATATAGTCAGCAGTGGGGACCGCAGGGATCTGTGCTAGCACCGATTCTTTTTAACCTCTTTTTTTTTATTGACCTTGTGGATGGGATTGAGAGTAAACTGTGAGTCTTTGCTGACGACACTGAACTGTGTAGGATGTTAAAATCTGACCTTGACATTACAATATTGCAAAACGATCTGGATAAGATGTCTGAATGGGCAAACACTTGGCAAATGAGGTTTAATGTAGATAAATGTAGGGTAATGCACCTAAGATGGAGTAATCCTATAGCTGCATATACATAAAATGGGAGTATAATTAAGACAGCAGAACAGGAGGCCTTGGCTATTGTGGTTACGAGTAAGCTGAGCAGCAGTGCTCAATGTCAAGCAGCAGCCACAAAATCAAACAAGATTTTAGGGTGTATAAAAAGAGAGATTAAAATCCCACGATCCCAACATATTGTTACCCCTTTATAAATCACTGGTGAGGCCACATCTAGAATATGAGATCCAGTTTTGGGCTCCACATTTTAAAAAGGATATTCAGAAGTTAGAGTCAGTTCAAAGGCGGGCAACTAGATTATTATGAGGGATAGAAGGCCTCTCATATGATGAAAGGTTGGAAAAGTTGGACTTGTTTAGCTTAGAAAAAAGACATCTCAATTATGTATAAATACATGTGGGTGTTTATGACTAACCTTCCAAGGATCTAACAAAGGACCAGGGGTCATTACGGATGGAGGAAAGGCAATTCCAGAAGCTAAATAGGAAAGGATTCTTTACAGTTAGATTTGTCAGGCTGGAATACCGACCACAAGAGGTAGTAATGGCATGAGCATTTAAATAAAGGGCTGGGTGCTTTTCTCACAACAAATAGTATTGTAGGTTCAAGTAAAAGCAAATCAGCGGCACATCTGTCCACACTATGTGAAAATTTAGTTCATGCTTTATTAAAGATTCATTAAAAACTTGGAATTCAAAATATATATAAAAAAACCTGACACATTTCGGCATCCAAGCACAATTAGTCATAGTATATGGCAGAAATATATTAAATGAACTATTTATATAACTCTAAGCCAATTGCAACAGAGGTAGACCATCATTAAATAGGACACCTGTGTTAACTGCGGGTTACATGGATTTATCATACATAAAGGACTGGTTTACAAAGAAAATGTGTACCATAAGACTAAACAACATTTAAAACAATTGTAGACTCTAATTAATGGTTTATAAAGTTGTTTGTTTTTTTTTGGAAGTAAATACTATGGTATGCTAACAGTCAATTGGAGCTGTCAAACTGAATCACGCATTTTGTGCTATTAGTAGACAGTTTTTCTATTATGTGGTAAAACTAATCGTTAAGATTCCATATAAATTCAAGCAATGAAGCTGTATTGATGTTACATATATTGCACTGACTCAAGAAGAAGTAACTTTTTATACAGGGATTATAGTGTCTGCATTGATGGGTCTGGTGTCTCTCATCTTCCTCTTGATAATACCCCATAGATTCTCTATGGGGTTAAGGTCAGGTGAGTTTGTTGGCCAATCAATCACAGTGATACTGTTGTTTTTAAACCAGGTATTAGTACTTTTGTCAGTGTGGACAGGTGCCAAGTCCTGTTGGAGAATGAAATTTCTACCTCCAAAAAAAGCTTGTCGGAAGAGGGAAGCATGAAGTGCTCTAAAATTCCTGGTAAATGGCTGCACTGACTTTGGTCTTGATAAAACACAGTGGCCCTTCACCAGCAGATGGCATTGCTCCCCAAACCATCACTGATTGTGGAAACTTCACACTAGACCTCAAGCAGCTTGGATTGTGCGCCTCTCCACTCTTCCTCCAGACTCTGGGACCTTGATTTACAAATGAAATGCAAAATTTACCGTATATACTCGCTTATAAGCTGATATTTTCAGCCCATTTTTTGGGCCTGAAAGTCCCCCTCTCGGCTTATACGCGAGTCATATACCGGGGGTCAGCGTGGGAGGGGGAGCGGGGGTGTCAGAGATCATACTCAGCCCCTCCTGGCACGTCTCTGCAGCCCCTGCTTCTCCGTAGGTCTCCTGCGCCTGTGTTCAGGGTTACGTGGTACAACTCATTAAGTCATGAATATGCGCATATTCATGACTTTAATGAGCGGTACCACATGACCACTGAACGCAGGAAGGAGACGACCGAGGGAGAAGCAGGGGCTACAGAGAAGACCGTGCGCCAGGAAGGGGTGAGTATGACGGGGGACAGAGCAATATTCACCTGTCCCCGTTCCATCGCCGTGCACCGCTCTGTCTCCTGGGTCCTCTGGCTGTGACGTTCAGCAGAGGGCGCGATGACGTAGTCAGTGTGTGCCTTCTGCTGAACGTCACTGCAGAGACCCGGGAGATAGGCGATGGAGTGGGGACCGGGAAATATCGCCAGTGCCGGGGGGCCTGAGCCAGCGGCGACACCGGCACCTGGCCCCCAGTGACGAGAGGGGAGTGTCATATTTTTTATTTTTTTTATTTTTTTTTTTTTTTTTTTTAATTGCAGCAGCAGCAATATATGAGGGGTATTTATGGAGCATCTTTTTGGGCCAGCATTAACCCTTGTTCAGCAGCATATGGGTTTTTTTTTTTTATTTATGGAGCATCTTCTTGGGCCAGCATTAACCCTTGTACAGCAATATATGGGTTTTTTTTTTATCTATGAAGCATCTTCTTGGGCCACCATTAACCCTTGTGCAGCACCACCCTCGGTTTATACATGAGTCAATAAGTTTTCCCAGTTTTTTGTGGCAAAATTAGGGGGGTCGGCTTATACACGAGTATATATGCTACTTTCATCTGAAAACACCTTGGACCACTGACAACAGTCCAGTTCTTCTCCTTGGCCCAGGTAAGACGCTTCTGGCGTTGTCTATTGGTCATGAGTGGCTTGACACAAGGAATGCGACACTTGTAGCCCAAGTCCTGGATACATCGGTGTGTGGTGACTGTTGAAGCAATGACTCCAGCAGCAGTCTACTCCTTGTGAATCTCCCCCAAATTTTTGAATGGCATTTTCTTAACAATCCTTTCAAGGCTGCAGTTATCCTGTGTGCTTGTGCACCTTTTTCTACCACATTTTTTCCTTCCACTAAACATTCCATTAATATGCTTGGATACACCACTCTGAACAGCCAGCTTCTTTAGCAATGACCTTTTGTGGCTTACCATCCTTGTGGAGTGTGTCAATGACTGTCTTCTGGACATCTGTCAAGTCAGCAGTCCTCCCCATGATTGTGGAGCCTACTGAAACAGACTAAGGGACCTTTTTAAATGCTTACGAAGCCTTTGCAGGTGTTTTTTGTTGTTCTAATTTACTGAGATAATGACTTTTGGGTTTTCATTGGCTGTAAGCCATAATCATCAACATTACCAGAATTAAACACTTGAAATAGATCACTCTGTAATGACTCTATATAATGAGTTTCACTTTTTGTATTGAAGAACTGAAATAAATTAAAGGGAATCTGTCACCTACCCTTTGGTGGGCGATGAAAACGAGGTCGGTCCGATGGGCGGAGTTCCCGATGTGTGCCGCCTCCCCATCCTTGCCCGCCGTCCGCAGGTTATTGCTGAATTGGAGTAGGTGTATGCCATTTTTTGCGTGTGCGCTAAGCATTCATAGCTAGCGCACGCGCAGTATGTTTTGCCCAACTGCGGACAAAGCCGGACTGCGCATGCGCCGGTTAACTAAGCCCCGGAAGTATTTTTCTGTGTTCCGGGGCATAGTTAACCGGCGCATGCGCAGTCCGGCTTTTCGGCTTTGCCCGCAGTTGGGCAAAGCATACTGCGCGTGCACTAGCTATGAATGCTTAGCGCACGTGCAAAAAATGGCGTACACCTACTCCAATTCAGCAATAACCTGCAGACGGCGGGCAAGGATGGGGAGGCGGCACACATCGGGAACACCGCCCATCGGACCGACCTCATTTTGATCGCCCGCCAAAGGGTAGGTGACAGATTCCCTTTAACTTTTTGATGATATTCTAATTTTGTGAGAAGCACCTGTATATTTAGGACAATGCCATACAAATATCAATTTAGCATAAGCCAACAGGACATCCGGCATATCTTACATGGAACAGCTTTCATCCAAGACACGCAAAAAACAGTCAAGCTCTGAGGTACATTTGGATCTTTTCAGACAGTAAAGACAGCTCCTATCACTGAAGAATACTTTAGTACAACAAGGATGCCATCCATTGGTAATAGATGAACAGATCCACAGGCTACAAGGATCTCAAAAAGCAGCCTCCTGGATTACAAAGAGGACAACAACAGGGCGCCTCTTGTGGTCACATACAAGCCCCCACATGAACATCCTAAGGAAAATTGGTGCTGCTCTCCAACCCATAGTCCACAGAGACCACAAATTGAAAGATATATTCCCAGGACTACCACGTCTCTCCTACAAAGAGCCACCTAACTTAAGGAATCTCCTTGTCAGAAGTGTCCTCTCATCACCATCAGTGACTCGCACATTGCCATGTAACAATAAAAAATGCAAAACTTATACCCACGTATTACTCACAAATACAGTCCACATACCAAACACTAATCAGGACTATAAATAAGGTCATGGATTTCTTTTCATTTACATCCTCCAATATGGTGTACATGATACAATGTACAAGGTGCCCTGGAGTTATCTATGTAGGGGAAACCATGCAAAAAGTATAAACAAGGATGGATCTGCACAGACACACAATCCGGAAGGAATGGATACGCCTGTGGAAAAACTTTTCTCTGGACCTGGAGACTGTCTGACAGATTTAAATTTCTTTAGGAGGCATCTCTTCTCCCACCTAATGGACAAATGTCCTGTTGTAATATCCCATAACCCCTTCATGATCGGAGGTATTTTTGGTTTTGCGTTTGTTTTTTGCTCCCCTTCTTCTCAGAGCCATAACTTTTTTATTTTTCCGTCAATATGGCCATGTGAGGACTTATTTTTTGTGGGATGAGTTGTACTTTTTAACAAAACCATTGGTTTTAGCATGTCGTGTGCGGCGATACCAAATATGTGTATGTTTGATTTTTTTTTTTTTTGTTTTCGTTTGAATCTGGCGAAAGGGGGGTGATTTGAACTTTTATATATTTTTAAAAAACTTTTTTGTTTTTTACTTTTGGCATGCTTCAATAGTCTCCATGGGAGACTAGAAGTTGCCACAACCTGATCAGCTCTGCTACATACAGACTGATCACATCGCCTCTATGTATTAGAATTACTTGCTATGCACAAGAAAACAAATGGAGGGCACCGCTGAATTAAATAAAGAAAAAGGGGTTCACCAAAAGCATGTCAAGGAATTAGTAACATGAAAAAAGAAGAAAAAGCGACTTGCCCATATGATGGGAACACCACATATATGAATTATGTAAGCAAAGTTTATTTAGCAAAGCTGACACAGACATGGAATAACACAGACTCCATAAAAACATTTAAAAACATGTACACAAGAGAACAACTGGTCATATCTTGAGATAATGATATAATGACCCTCCCACATCAGTCCCACAAACATGTAAAGGTGAAATACATAAGATATCCAAAAAGACAATCTCTAATACACACAAATAATGAAGATCCAAAAAAAATCTAGGATACACATAGTAATCAGGATACCTGTATTCTATAAGAATGACTATTCACAGCACCATGAAGTTAAATATATGGCCGATATAAGAAAACAGAGCAAGCGCCTACATGCCCCTGAAATGGTTAATAGGACACATACGAGCCGCATGTTACCAAAGGAGTGCAGACATGAAGCCAAATAAGCCAAAGCTCCATAAGCATGCTAATACATGCAAGGATGTTTGAATGCCTAGTGCCTCAGTGGGATAAGATGGTGGGGGGAGCAAACCCCACGCATATCGCCACTAACAAGTGGCTTTCTCAAGGGAGAAATGAAGTGCTCAAGAATTACTTGCTATGAGCGCCAGCCACTGGGTGACGCTCACTGTAAGCCGGCAGTGACAACCATAGAGGTCTCCAAAAGACCTCTGGTTGTCATGCTAACAAACCGGTGACCCGCGATCACGTGACGGGGTCACTGGTGGGCGGATTTCCGGGAAAGATGTGAGCTCACCGCCAGAGCCCACATCCAAGGGAGGAGTCTGACATTGGCGTACTATTACGCCCAACATCGCAAAGGGATTAAATGTAGTGCCTTTTGTCTGATTAATTTATTTGTAATCTGGCCTGAGGAGGAGCCTCTGTGCTCTGGAAGCTTGCAAGCATATATTATTTTCTGGTTAGCCAATAAAGGTATCACTCTGACAATACTTTTGTCATCATTGGGCAGAAAAGTATTCACATCAACTGATTTTTTTTTTTTTTTGTATTTTAAATTTTTTATAATTTCATTCAATACCTGTCTTTTGTCTTGTACTGCAACTGGTCAAGCAACATTTTCAGTGGATGCAGCTTACATACATCTCCTCCGGCTGTCTTTCACTAAATTATGTGACAGCGCTGCTTCTGAATTCTTCCCCCCACCTATCAGCACAAACACAAATCACAGCCACCCGGAAGTTTCTGTTATGTGATAACCTTTGGTTTACTTTTCCCTTTCAACATGTTTATATTTATTTGATCGGTCAGTACGTATAGCGTGAGGTTTTTTCTGTCAAATAACATCTATGAACATATAATCCTTGTATAAAAAGTTAATTCTTCTTGATTCAGTGCAATATATGTAACATCAGTACAGCTTCATTGCTTGAGTTAATATGGAATCCTATTGATAATGTTTCTATTATGTGGTAAAACTAGTCTACTATTAGCACAAAATATGTGATTCAGTTTGCCAGCTCCAATTGACTGTTAGCATACCATAGTATTTACTTCCACAAAACATTATAGTGACAAACAATCATATTTAATTATATTCTGCAATTGTTTTAAATGTGTTTGTTTATTCTTATGGTATACATTTTCTTTGCAAACCAGTCCTTTATGTATGATAAGTCCATGTAACCCACAGTTAACACGTGTGTCCTATTTCTAAGGCCGAGGTCACACTTGTGAGAAACTCACACGAGTCTTGCGTCTCAATATCTGGCACTGCCGCCGGTACTCAGTGTGACAGGCCCTTAAGGCTGTGTGCCCACATTGCATTTTTTAAGTGTTTTTGCCGCTGCGTAAATGCTTAAAACGCTAGGTAAAACGCATCCCATGCAATCCTATGGGATTCCGCAGTTGCTGTGCCAATGCTGCGGACTTTTCCGCTGCGGAATCGCATAGCAGAAAAATCCGCAGCATGTACATTAATTTTGCAGAATCGCGGCGAATCCGCCGCCATAGGATTGCATTGAAACGCTCAATTTACACATGTGGCTATGCCCACCATGCGAAAAGTGAGCGTTTCATGTGCGGATGGTACCCAGGGTCTGGAGGAGAGGAGACTCTCCTCCATGCCCTGGGTACCATATCCCTGTAAAAAATAGGATTAAAATAAAAAAATAGGGATATACTCTCCTTCTGTTGGCCTCCAGAGTCCTCAGCGGTACTTCCCAGGCGTGCTTTGCGGCAAAATGACCTTTGATGACGTAGCAGTCACGTGACTGCTACATCATCAGAGGTCATTCTCGCAAAGCACGCCTGGGAACGGAACTTGCCGGCAGCGCCGCTGAGGAGATCGGGGGCTGCCTGAAGGTGAGTGTATCCATTTTTTTTTATTTTTAACATTCTATCTTTTACTATTGATGTTGCATAGGCAGCATCAATAGTAAAATTTGGTCACACTTGTCAAGCACTATGCTTGACAAGTGTGACCAACCTGCAGTGTGGGCACTTAGCCTAAGGGTGCTTGAATGCCAGAAACGTGTCAGGTTTTTATATATATATTTTGGATTCCGTGTTTTTAATGAATCTTTAATAATAAAGAATGAACTTAATTTTTACATATTGTGGATGGATGTGCCGCTCGTTGCCCTTTCCTTGAATCTGGCTGAACTTCACCAGCAGGACCGGCACCCGACACACAGATTCCAGCCTTCAATATCAGAAATCCCCCCCCCGTCCCCAAGTAGCATTGTAGGTTATAAATCTAGCTATATAGAGAATATATAATTGGTGGAGAAAGGTTGAACTTGGTGGACTTAAGTCCTTTTTTCAACCTCTGTAACTTGGTGTAAATTCATATAGCATTGGTATTTTCTCATCTGAATTAGAGCTGCAGTTGTTGGCCCAACCTTGGGTCTCATGACTTGAATTTAGAACATCATAGTCATATATGATGCTGTTAGTTCAGGTCACAAGGCTCGCTGTCCAGCCAGGAGAAGCTGGTGTTGTGTGAATTGTCCCTTAGCAGAAAAAGATGCATCAGAATTCAACAATCGTAGTCTTTCGGTTGGGAGAATGTATTTTGCATGAAGGATAATCCGTTCTTGATGCTTTCTTTGTAGGCGTGTTTCTGGGCCTTGGCCTGAGTGGCATTGTTCCTACGCTCCATTTCACCATCGCAGAGGGCTTTGTTAAAGCCACCACAGTGGGCCAGATGGGCTGGTTCTTCCTGATGGCTGTCATGTATATAACAGGGGCTGGCCTGTATGCCGCCCGGATCCCTGAACGATTCTTCCCTGGAAAGTTTGATATCTGGGTAAATATGGTCGTTTATAAAAATTGATTGCAGACGTATTATACCTTGCAGCTGAAGAAGGATATCCTAAGGCTATGTGCCCACGGTGCGTGTTAAAACGCACACCAAAAACCGGACTCCTTCCCAGAAATCGCGCGTTTTTTTCCCGCGCGATTTTACCACGATTATGATGGCGATTTTTGCCACGATTTTCGCGTGCGATATTCAAGCACTTTCCAAGCGATTTGAAGCATCGCTTGGAAAGTGATTGACAGGTTGGTCACACTCGTCAAACATAGTGTTTGACAAGTGTGAGCAGCGTTTTACTATTGAGGCCGCCTATGCAGCATCAGTAGTAAAAGAATGTTAAAATGCTAAAAAAAAATAAAAAAAATCGGTGTATATTTACCTTCCGGCGTCCCGCGCTGCATTCCCGGCCACAGCGTTCCCAGTAATGCCTTGCGAGACCTGTGATGACGTAGTCTCGCGTTGCTATAGCGATCTCGCGAGACCACGTCATCACTGGACCGTGCCGCAAGGCATTACTGGGAACGCTTAGGCCGGGAATGCAGCGCAGGACGCCGGAAGGTAAATATACACTTATTTTTTATTCTTTTTTTACAGGGGTATGGTACCCAGGGCCTGGAGGACAGTCTCCTCTCCTCCACACCGTGGGTACCAACCGCACATGAGACGCTTAACTTCCCGCATGGTGGGCATAGCCACATGCGGGAAGTTAGCGATTCTCATGCATTCCTATGGGTGCGGAATCGCGGCAATTCTTTGCGATTCCGCACAAAAGAATGAGCATGCTGCGGTTTTTTTTCCGCGATGCGATTCCGCCACGGAAAAAAGCGCAGCATTAGCACAGCATGTGCGGAATGCCATAGGAATGCATGGGGTGCATCATGTACACGATTTTTAAACGTTTTCGCGGCAAAAACGCTTAAAAATCGCTACGTTGGCACACAGCCTAAAAATTGAAATGGGTATCCTTTTATTTGTAAATTTTATGGCTGCGTTGGATATTTAGAGACTTGTTGTAAACAGTAATTTACAATTTGTGGGTTGGTCATACAGCTACATTAATATGGCGTCCTTGTTTCTTGCTTTGTTTTCCAGTTTCAGTCTCACCAAATCTTCCATGTACTGGTTGTAGCCGCTGCCTTTATCCACTTCTATGGGGTTTCCAACCTACAAGAGTTCCGTTATGGGCTGGAGGGTGGCTGTACAGATGACTCTCTTCTGTAATGTCTGGACATAAGTAGATAATCACCTTTCCTCTGAAGATCTACAAGGGGAGAGTTAGAGAACTAAACCAATTTAGTACCCAACTGTATTTTCACAATAAAGCCCAGAAGCCCTCCGGTTACAAGGCACGGGTCACTATTACCTCCTCATTATGGGAAACGAGCACTTCGGGCACAAGACATTGGAGGACAACATGAAACCAAGCTGTATATTGAGCAATGACTTTGCATTGCCTTGTGAGATAAGAGGAAAGAGGCACTAGTTCTATTATTTTATGTTCTATCAAAATCTTTGCGTCACTATTTTACATCTTTCTACCATCGGTGGTTTAAAGTGTTCTGGAATCTGATAAAAACCAAAACCTTATAGGAAGTCACACCTTATGATTTTGAAGCATCTTGTACCAATGAGAGCAATATATTGTATGAGCAAAGCGTTTGTGGAGCTGACATTTTGCTTTGATGATGAAGACGGAGTACTTATTTCTATCGTGCCCTAGCCATCTATATATACCAAGCACACATGCAAGTATGGGAACGATCAAAATAATGTTTGTCTTAAAACCCAGATCTGATGAACTTGAAAATTCTGGTCTGACTGCGGTTTGCCCCTGTATCAGCTAGTCTCCATTTCATGCCGAGCAAAGATACCTGAGATACAGACTCCAGCAATGTATCACTTACTGGGCTGCTTGCTGCAGTATTGATAAAATCACTGTTTTCTCACCTACAAATCTACCTGCTGAGCTTTGAACTCCGCCCATACTACTGATTGACAGCTCTCTGTATATACTATGCATAGGCAGCAAGCTGCCAATTAGTGGTGAAGTCTGGGATACCCTGAGTTCATGAATATGGAGGACTACACGGCAGAAGGTTTACTAGTTCTTTAGTGATAATCTACTGCTGAGAACACAAAATTACAACAGCCAAGTAAGTGATACATCACTGGAATGATTGTCTCTATCTCTACATTATGCTGCTCTCAGATTTGATCTAAAAAATGTGGTGACAGATTCCCTTTAAGAATATATTTAGGCTTAATCAGTCATAAATAGTTATAGACTGCCTGAGCCTAAAGAGCCGCTCGTCAGAGAAAAAGAGAGATCAGTGGTTCACACCATGGCACAGGAGCAACTGGAGAAGCTCTACAGTGTGAGTACTCTACAAAGTTTCTACCCTACTGTGAATGTGACATGGGGTAGTCAAACACTGGTGTTCAACTTTGAAGGAATGTATCACAAGAAAATTACCGTATCTTGTGGATTATAACACCAGACCATAGACGCACCCCAAATTTTGGGGAGGATAATCGGAATTTTTTTTTTTTTTTTTTTTTTTTTAAATAAAATGGTGGTACGTCTTATAGTCCACTTTTATGGTGGCTTACTGAGGCAGGCTGGTAGGAGGAGGTGTTTGGCGGTGTGAGGCTGTGGCAAGATGCGAGAACTCAATCTGCGCATGCGTTGCCTCTGGCGGCCATTTTATAGAAATCAACCACAGTGAAAACAATGGAAAGTGCAGGGACTCCGCTAACATTTTGTAAAAGCTGAGAGCCCGCTGCAGCCTCACGCCCCCTCCTCCCAGCCTGGGACCCACAGCACCACCCCAACCCTGCCTCCTGGCACCTTGCTCAACCGCAGCCACCCACCCGAAATTTGGAGGGGGCGGGGGGAATGCATCTTATAAGCCGAAAAATGATACCTATTGGTTAAATCAAGTTTTTTGAGTTATTTTTTTATATTTGATGTTTTTTTTTCATATTTTTTCCATATCACTGTAATTTAAAAAAAAAAAAATGAAATTTAGCGATTTCCACAGAGGTCAGTAGTCCTAAAATTAGACTCCTACTTCCTGTTCTCAGCAATCACATGAATATTAACTATCCAGATATTTAGAAGTGTTTCCAGCTTGTACTCTGATTTAGGCAAGGGAGGTGAGCAGTGACCCTCCCTAATGTGAGCGGGTACTCTTGTGTTCTATAGAGGTGAAGATTTTGTTGTGAGACTGCTGAAAAACTCTAATATTAGGCCTATGGTGAAAGCAGATTGAGTTTGTTTTTAATATAGATAGTGATATGGAAAATGTAAAAATAACAAAACAAAATTTGAAATGTAGAAAAAAAACAGATTTGCAAACTGTCGAGTCCATTAAAAAAGCATTTTATGTTACAAAGAAGAAAAAAGTATTTAAACAATGACATTTTTTATGACCCACGCCCTTTAAAATGCATACAATGACTTATTTTCTCAGGATATTCTATGGTATTGAGCTAAGAAGTTAAAGTTGTTGTTTAGCTGTAGAAAATAAATCTTTAGGTGCGTTCCATATAAACATGTGAGATGGATTGCTACATTTTTATTTCCAAAGGTGTCTTCAGCCTCGGTCCCAGTAGCGCCACTTCTGGTTTGTGCTCAAGTGATTCCTAGGATGGCACATGCCAGCAAAGGACTGGTCCATTGTAATAACTAAGGCAACCCCGTGGTTTGGGAAAATCGATGCCTGGACAGAGAAAGGACAGGTTTAGTTACTGAAGGGAGCTAGCCCCCTTTCACAAATAGCATTTATTTGCTGATAACTGAAGATCGTAACTGCTTTTGAAATAAAAGGATACTAATCAGAATTATATGTTTAGATTAGGATCACATGAAAGTATTTTTTTGAACCGCCGTTAGACATTCCCTTTAATTGGATTAGGTCACTAGGTTTTTGCTACCTAATCTGAGAGCAGCATATTCTAGGGGGAGAAACCGGATTCCAGTGATGTCACTTACTGGACTGCTTAGTGTAGTTTTAATAAAATCACTGTCTTATCCACCGGAGATTCTCACTAGCGAACTAGCAAAATTACTACCTTATATTACATGCACTCCACTGATTGGCATATTTCTGCCTATGCACAGCGTTAAAACAGCTGTCAATCAGTGGTGTGGGCGAGATTACACAGAGCTCCACATTCAGAGAATTGGTAGATCTACAGCAGAAAAAACAGTTCTTACTTTACTGTGTGCTGCAGTTTTGATTAAGCGATTCATTACTGGAATCGGGGTCTCTGCCCCTACCTCATGCGGTTTTCAGATGAGGTAGCAATAATCTGGTAACAGATTCCCTTTAAACATTACAACTCTGACTTTTAAAAGAAGTATCTCTTTGCCAACATCACACTAAAGACAGAAACAATCTGTTCAATTATAGTCTTTTCTTTTTAGAATGTTGTGTGTGTGTGTGTGTGTGTCGATTATGTCAAAAGCTAAGGAAATGGCAATGTTAAAATCCATTACCTTTTAGATTTTATTTATTTTCTAAATGCTCTTTTCTTGATATTGTAGCGCAAAGTGGTGTAAAATTGTCCCAGACAGCCTTTTGAAATAATTGTTTCAATAATATTTCTGTTGACTAATTCCAGTACCCATTATATAAAATGTTCCACTGTCTATATAAATGAGTCTCATCAAAATTTAAACTCCATAATCTATCCTGATGACCTATCCAATGGTTTGTGAATGTATTAAAATACTTAATGATCACCGTTTTTACCGATTTCCTGTGCCGCATGAGTGAGGCTAAGTTCACACGTAGCGGAACTCTCGCGGAAATTACCGCGAGAGTTCCAGCATTCCATTCCGCGGGAAAATCGCATTTTAAATTCCCGCGATTTTCCCGCAGAAAAACTAGCATTTTGCAAGCGTAATTAGCTTGCAAAATGCTAGCGTTTACTCTGTCGCCTAATTGGGGGACACAGAACCTTGGGTGTTATGCTGCTGTCCACTAGGAGGCGACACTATGCATAATCTGAAAAAGATTAACTTTGGCTCCTCCTCTGCAGTATACACCCCTGGACGGCGTCAGCCTTCTCCAGTTTTTGCTTAGTGTCTCAAGGAGGCACACCTTTTTTCTTCCGTTTTTTTTCCTTTTTTTCACCGGAAATACAGATGAAGAAAAGTGGGTCTCCAGCGAGACTCCCGGCATGGCTCCCTCCTCGGTCCCCTATTAGGGGTACCCGGTTGAGGTCGAGGTGGTTTTTCCCCATGTCGCTCCCTCCCCAGTCCCTCGGGTCCTGGTTCGAGGTCGAGACCCCCCTCCTTCCCCAACCCCTTTAAGGGGTCTGGGTTGAGGTTGAGGCGAGGATGAAGACCCCCTGACGGTGACAGACGCACCCTCCCTAATCCCCCGCAGGGGGTATTAGGTTGAGACGCCTCAGGTAGGGTCGGAGATCAGGCAGCATTTCGCAGCTTCCAGGGACCCCAGGCTGGCTGAGGGATGCTGTTGGGGCCGGGGGAGGGTGCGGACTGGATGGCACAGCAGAGACAGGGCTTTTCTGCGTCCCTGTCTCTGCAACAGCAGCGGCTCCATAGCGCTTCAGGGGCCCCCATACAAAAACCGCTACCCCCACCGCTATCCAGTCGACCATTCTGGGGGGGTCTGGTACAAATCCGCCCCCCCCCCCCGGACTACCGCGCCGCTCTGGAGCCCTCCTGGGCATCAGACTTCTAATTTAGGCCGCGGCTTCGGCCTAGCTGAAGCCGCCGCCTTTTCCCCGCCCCCCGGATGACCAAAATGACACGCTGGAGTGTCATAGTAGGGGCGGATTGAGGCAGAAAGGGCGCGTTTTTACACAGCCCAGCGCGCCATTTTCAGCTCTCCGCCCCCTCCTCCCTCTCCTCAGAGCCCCAGTGGCCATTTTTTCTGGATGAGATCCAGGAGAGGAGCATCACAGCGGTCTCCGGGGGGCACAGAACTGGGATCTGTCGGCGCTGGACCTAGGGGCACACCGGTGGGGTAAGCTCACAGCTGGGTTCTCATTACTCAGCTGTGAATCTATACTTCCTATAAGGCTTTCTGTGGGTTCCCTCTGCGTAGCCACCCCTGTACGATCCCTTATAGCCAGCCTCTGTGCACTATGCCGGGCTCAAGGAAGAGAACCAGGCAGGAATGTTTCTATGCATTCTGTACAGCCTGCAAAGCCACGCTCCCTAGTGGCAGCACGTATCCGCACTGCCGGGACTGCATCCAGAACTCTGGGTCAGAACCCCAGGGAGTCCCTACTGACGCTTCAGTGTCACAGGCCACGCCGGAATGGGCAACTCAGATGTCTCAGTCTATGTCACAGTCCATAGACAACCTAACTGCTGCATTACTGCAAGCTCTGCAGAGTCGGGCCCCGGCTATGGACGGTACACAGCAAACGGACAGCTTGTCTCAGGAACATGCTGCTTCCGACTCTCACAGACGTAAGCGGACCCACAGGTCTCGATCACCTGAGTCGCACTATAGCACAAGGTCGTCCCCCTCTAGGGAGAGATAGCGTCATTCCAGGTCTCCTGGGCAGTCCCCTGCCACAGACACAGTGCAATTTACCACAGGGATCCCCCACCACAGAAGACCCCCGCCCCAGGTCGCCCTCCAGGGATCACCTTAGCGAGGCACAGGATTCGGAGGGCATCTGTGACTCCGACTCAGATAATGAAACGGTCAGGTCCGTGGTACCTTCTCCCCCTAGCAATACAGCTCTAGTTGAGGACATAATTTCTGCCATTCATCGGGTGCTAAAAATTCCAGAGTCGCCCCCGGAAGTCCCAGAACATAGGATTTGCTTCGAAAGTGTTCAAAAACCACCTAAGGTCTTCCCTAATCACGATGAGTTTGAGAAAATACTTACCAAACAGTTTGCGCAGCCTGACAAAAAATTCGCTAATCGCAATTATTTGGAAGCGAAGTACCCCTTCCCACAGAAAGACACCAAACAATGGACAGATCCACCTGAAGTGGACCCTCCGGTTTCTAGGCTAGCAGCGCAGACTTTACTCTCTCTGCCGGATAGCTCAACCCTCAGGGACGCAGCAGACCGGCAAGTAGAACGCATGGCTCGTTCTATTTTCGAAGCGGCAGGCGCCTCTCTGGGCCCTGCGTTTGCTTCAGTTTGGGCAGCCAAGGCCATCCTGGCTTGGGCCAAAAAACTACAGGACGGTCTTCAGTCTTCAAATCCTGAACTCTCGGACCAAGCGGTCCAGATGGCAGTGGTAGCAGACTACATGATTCATGCAGCCCTGGATTCCGCCAGAGGTGTAGCGGGAATAGCATCAAACGCCATCACGATCCGACGCATCCTTTGGCTGCGAGAATGGAAAGCGGATGCGGCCTCAAAGAAGTCCCTCACGCGACTTCTGTATTTTACTGGAAGACTTTTCGGCAAAAAGTTGGACACCATGATAGCCAATGCCACTGGGGGTAAGAGTACCTCTCTCCCTCAACTAAAACCGAAACGCACGTTTAAACAAAGAAACCAGACGCGATTCCGATCCTTTCAGAATTCCTCGGGCTGGTCCGTTTCGCGCCCAGTGCAAAACCGCAACCGTTTCCCACGCTGAGACAACCCACGGACGCAGCAGCGACCGGACAGGGCTTGGCAGTCGAAAGCAGGCCAAGCAAAACCCAAGGGAGGAAAACCTCAGAACTTCACTTCATCATGACTCGAGACCTCCGGAAGACACCCCACCAGTAGGCGGCCGACTTTTACTCTTTCAGCAAGTCTGGCTGCCTATTACAGAAGACAGGTGGGTCAGGGAAATAGTGTCTTCCGGATACAAGATAGAGTTCACTTCCGTTCCACCGAACCGGTTCTTCCTTTCTGTTCCTCCAACACTACCAGAAAAGGCTCGTGTTTTCCACCAAGCGGTTTCCCCTCTCCTTCAATCAGGAGTTGTGGTGCCGGTTCCCGCGAACGAGAGATTCCGAGGATTCTACTCAAATTTGTTCGTAGTCCCCAAGAAAGGAGGCGGCGTCCGACCCATACTGGACCTAAAACAGCTCAACAATTACGTACGGGTCCGTCATTTCCGCATGGAGTCCCTCCGGTCCATCATTGCATCCATGGAGCAGGGAGAATACCTCGCCTCCATAGACATACAGGATGCGTATCTCCACATACCAATTGCTCCCGCCCACCAAAGGTTTCTCAGGTTCGCGGTCAACCAAAACCACTACCAGTTTGTCGCCCTTCCGTTCGGACTCGCCACGGCTCCAAGAACGTTCACCAAAGTCATGGCGGCCACCATGGACGTCCTGCACTCAAGAGGCATCCTAGTCGTCCCGTACCTGGACGACCTCCTCGTCAAGTCTCCCACTTTCAAAGACTGCGAGGTCAGTGTCTCAATCACTCTAGACACTGAGTCGCCTGGGATGGCTAGTCAACCTACAGAAATCGTCGACCATCCCAACTCGGACTCTAACATTCCTGGGAATGGTATTCGACACCGCCAGGGGCCTGGTGCTCCTTCCCAAGGACAAGACACTGGCCATCCGTCTGGGAGTTCGCACACTCCTTCGCAGTCCTCCTCGATCTCTCCGGTTTGCCATGAGAATCCTCGGCAGGATGGCAGCAGCAATAGAGGCAGTGCCATTTGCCCAGTTTCACCTCAGGGTCCTTCAACTAGCCATACTCAGATCTTGGGACAGGAACCCTCTCTCCCTCGACAGGGAGTTCAGGTTGACGTCATCAACCAGGAGGTCCCTGCATTGGTGGCTCAAACCAAACTCGCTTACACGAGGGAAGCCATTCCTCTCAGGACAATGGAAGATCCTGACTACCGATGCAAGCCTGACAGGCTGGGGGGCGGTGCACCTACATCACAGGGCACAGGGCAAGTGGTCACCGAGGGAAGTGACATTGCCTATCAATGTTCTGGAAATCAGGGCCATTCTCTTGGCACTGAGAGCATTTCATCACTTGCTTGCAGCCTCGCACATACGGATACAGTCGGACAATGCCACGGATGTGGCATACATGAACCACCAAGGCGGGACCCGCAGCGCCCAGGCGATGAGAGAAGTGGCTCATATCCTCCGCTGGGCGGAAGACACAAGGTCGGTACTTTCTGCGGTACACATTCCGGGTGTAGAAAACTGGGAAGCCGACTTCCTCAGCAGGCAAGGAATGGACTCGGGGGAGTGGTCTCTCCATCCCGAGATTTTTTACCAGATCTGTCAACGCTGGGGAACCCTGGATGTGGACCTAATGGCATCCCATCTCAATACCAAGGTTCCCAATTTCATGGCCAGGACACACGACCCGCGGTCGCTCGGAGCGGATGCCCTGGTCCAGGACTGGTCCCAGTTCCGACTCCTGTACATTTTTCCACCCCTCCCCCTAATCGCCAGGGTCGTGAGGAAGATCAAGCAAGAGGGAGTTCCGACCATCCTCATCGCGCCAGACTGGCCCAGACGTACTTGGTACGCCGACATCGTCCAACTTACGGCAGACGCCCCCTGGCGTCTACCCGACCGTCACGACCTTCTGTCTCAAGGTCCGTTCTTCCACCAGAATTCAGGGGCTCTCAATTTGACGGCATGGCCCTTGAAACCTGGATTCTAACCCGGGCAGGTTTTTTCACCGGCAGTCATTGCAACTATGATCAGGGCAAGGAAGCCTGCCTCCGCCAAGCTCTATTATCGTACCTGGAGAGCTTTCTTTTCTTGGTGCGAATCTCATGGACAAGTCCCACTCCCTCATTCCCTCCCGAAGGTACTAGGTTTTCTTCAATCGGCCCTAGATGTCAAGCTATCCTTAAGTTCGCTTAAGAGTCAGGTGTCGGCGCTTTCAGTCCTTTTTCAAAAGCGCATTGCTATTAAACCGCAAGTAAGGACTTTCATCCAGGGAGTTTCCCGATTGGTTCCTCCCTACAAACGTCCGCTGGATACGTGGGACCTCAATCTGGTCCTGACAGCATTGCAAGCTCCACCCTTCGAACCTCTTAGAGGAGTTCCACTCTCCATTCTGTCTCAGAAAGTGGTTTTTCTAGTGGCGATCACCTCGTTACGCAGAGTGTCGGAATTGTCAGCACTTTCCTGCAGACGGCCTTTCCTAGCCTTTCACCAGGACAAGGTGGTTCTCCGCACGGTACCATCCTTCCTTCCGAAGGTTGTGTCCAACTTTCACCTTAATGAAGAGATTTCACTGCCTTCCCTTTGCCCGGTTCCGGTTCATAGAGTGGAGAAGGCTCTGCATACGCTTGACCTCGTCAGAGCATTGCGGATTTACGTGTCCAGGACTGCACCTTTCCGGAAATCTGATTCCCTCTTCATTCTTCCGGAAGGTAGTCGCAAGGGGTTGCCGGCTTCCAAGGCTACCCTTGCCAGGTGGATCAAGTCCACCATACATGAGACCTACCGACTTAACAGTTCCCCTCTTCCGGCCGGTATCACGGCACACTCTACACGGGCAGTAGGGGCCTCCTGGGCCATTCGGCATCAGGCTTCGGCACAACAAGTGTGCAAGGCGGCCACTTGGACTAGCCTACACACGTTTACGAAACACTAGTGTTCATACCCAGTCCTCAGCGGATGCGAGCCTGGGTAGACTGGTTCTGCAGGCGGCAGTACCCCAAGTCTAGGGGACTGTCAGCACAATATTCGTCCACTGCTTCCCACCCAGGGACTGCTTTGGGACGTCCCAAGGTTCTGTGTCCCCCAATTAGGCGACAGAGTAAAGGAGATTTTTCTGTACTCACCGTAAAATCTCTTTCTCTTAGCCTTTAATTGGGGGACACAGCTCCCACCCTGTTGCCCTTACGGGCCGTTGTTTCCTGTTGAGTTCTCATATTGTTCTTTGAGCTCGTACATAGTAGCCTTCTTACAGGCATGGTTATGTTATTTGGTTACGTTCCTCCTTATGCTTTGCCACAAAACTGGAGAAGGCTGACGCCGTCCAGGGGTGTATACTGCAGAGGAGGAGCCAAAGTTAATCTTTTTCAGATTATGCATAGTGTCGCCTCCTAGTGGACAGCAGCATAACACCCAAGGTTCTGTGTCCCCCAATTAAAGGCTAAGAGAAAGAGATTTTACGGTGAGTACACAAAAATCTCCTTTTTTTCCAAGCGATCTGTAGCATCGCTTGGAGAACTGATTGACAGGTTGGTCACACTCGTCAAACACAGTGTTTGACAAGTGTGACCAACTTTTTACTGCTAAGGCCGCCTATGCTGCATCAGTAGTAAAAGATAAAATAAAAAATGGTGTTATTCTTACCTTCCGACGTCCCGCGCAGCCGCTCCCAGTAATCCTTTGCGAAAATGCCCGTGATGACGTACGTTCTCGCGGGATCGCGACGTCTCGCAGTAATTCGCGATGACCGCGAGAACGGACGCCATCGCGGGCATTTTCGCAAAGGATTACTGGGAACGAGAGCGTGGAGAGAGGCGGGAAGGCTGCGCGGGACGTCGGAAGGTGAGAATAACAATATTTTTTATTTTAAATTCTATTTTTTACAGGGATATGGTACCCAAAGCCCGGAGGACAGTCTCCTCTCCTCCGGACCGTGGGTACCATCCGCAAATGTTCTGCTTACTTTCCGCATGGTGTGCACAGCCACATGCGGGAAGTAAGCGGAACAATGCATTCCTATGGGTGCGGGATCGCCGCGATTCCGCAAAATTAATGAGCATGCTGCGTTTTTTACCGCGAAGCGATTCTGCCGTGGTAAGAACACCAGCATTAGCACAGCATTGCGGAATCCCATAGGAATGCATGGGATGCTTATTTTTCGCGGCAAAATCGCGCGGTTAAAACCGCCGCGGAAATGCGAAAAAAACGCCACGTGTGAACTCGGCCTAACCGCGTGACTGCCCTGCTGCTTTAAGAACTCACAAGTGGTCCACATTTGAAGTGGTAGCTGCCTTCCCAGTGTAATTCTAGAAGACTCTGAATGAGACTCCACAGACTTACATTGAGATAGCGACTTCCAGTCGACCACACAAACCTCATGAGCTGGCTTGTTTGTCTTCAGGTCACTTGAGCCAGAAGAGGACCTGAGTGGCCTTGGAAACGGGGGAAGTTGGTGATCGGTAAGTTTTTTCATACTCTTACCCACCGGTACATAAATAATTAGGACTGATTACAGAGTAATAATTTTGATCCAACTTTTTAACATTTTATGTTTGATCTTGTATATGTTTTGTTTGACTATCACATTTATGGTCATACGGCATCTGTGAGGGATCTTGCAGATGGCTGAATCACAGCTCTGTTCATGAACGTTATGTTAGCACCAAGAATGGAAAAGACTTTACTAATCTCTCCAGACTGTATCTGATCCTGTACTTTGCTCTTAGTATGCGTTTCAAGCATGGTGATGTAATATGACCATATGTATCAGCACGGGACACACTGGATATCTCACAAGACTCACTATGTTATAATGTAATGATCAATGTAAAAAAAAAAAAAAAAAGCAATTCTACTTGATTGTGTCAAAAAATGAGTTATATTATATGGTAGGTCTTTGTAATAACAGTATGTATGTAAATACAATATTGCGCATAAATTTATGGTAGTTTGTGGGAAAAAAATGCTGCAAAGTAAGAATACTTTCAAAGTTAGAAGTGCATAGCTAGGTTCCCCTGGTGCTGCCAGTTCTGAGCTGATGGCACTGCTGAACAGCTGATTTTGAAGGGAAGCAAGCACGATCTGATGCACTAAATTTCTTTGACAAGCCACTCAATCTACAGCCCTCAATGCTGCCTATTAGTTGGACTTTCTTTAAAACAGCTTGAACAGCACATCTTTAAAACCCAACCTATTTTGAAACGTTTGCCTGGGACTCCAACCTGTATTGAAATGTTTGCATGGGAGCGACAATGCTGATGCATTATAACTACCTTATGTGTTGTTGCTGTGCTCGGTTTTGCCATGATGTATGACCTGTGACATGAAACTATCTTTCACAGCATCATATTTGTAGCAGAGTTTGGTTGTTAGTCACCCATCTTTAAGCCTCCTAAACAGCTGTTTTAGTTAAAGTGAAAGTCATGTCTGCAAATGCTAATAACCTGCAGATATCTGGTTAATATGCAGATTAGTAGCGATGTATTGCTGCTCGTTCTCCTTACTGAAAGCTCGGCTACCTAGAGAAAATTAACTTTACTTCCTTGGACCCACCGGTTCTTAGTCATAGATGTGTGGAGCGGCTACTGTTATCGCCCACAGTATTGTGAGCTGTGGCTGTAAGATTGAGAGTTTGCTCTGCACACATGCACTGCAGAGTGAGCTGTCACTCAAAGTACCGGGGTCTGCTTACAGCCACTTAGTGTGTACAAAGCAGTGACTAGCCGCTCCGATCATGTCTCTATGACTGAAAGCCGGCGTAATAAAGTTAATTTTCTCTTGGTAGCTGCGCTCTCGGTAAGGAGGCCGGGCAACATTGT
Source organism: Dendrobates tinctorius (assembly GCF_039654945.1). Lineage (NCBI taxonomy): Eukaryota > Metazoa > Chordata > Amphibia > Anura > Dendrobatidae > Dendrobates > Dendrobates tinctorius. The sequence goes on along the minus strand of NW_027361795.1, from coordinate 15,539,585 downwards.
AATGCTATTAACCTACAGATTAACCCTTTATCCATAGCTCAATTGGATTTTCCAGGTTTGGCACAAAAGCGTGCAGTCACGCTATGCGTATCCTCACAGTGCATGACATTGAGATTCCACAAGTATGAGATAAATATATACTGCCAGCCACATTCTGACTAGACATGCGCGGCTTCGCTCAGTTCACTTATGTGACACTTGGCCGTATACGTCTAGTTGGAATGTGGCATGGAGATATGCCACATTGTGACCAGTTTTTGTTAGTTCACTTTGCATTTTGTAAGTATTCTTACTTTGCAGAATTTTTTTCACCTGCCTAAAACTTTTGTGCGGTACTGTATATGCTCAGGATTTTACGTGATGTTTTTATAACTACTTGATATGCCCAGTGTATATTAGAAATCCCTCTGCATACCCACATGCTTTGTATGGCTCTACTACTACCTTCAATGTTGTTCCTCTGAAGAGAATGGCACGACACTATTCTGCTATTCAGGGGAAGCGACAACCAAATGGAAAGAACAATGATGGGTAGTTTGTACACACAGTTTTCACGCAATTTTTTAGCTTTCTTTTAAAGCTTAACTATAAACATCCCTGCTCTCAATACATCATCACATTTGTTCCCATTCCATCTCATGGAGTCTCCCGGTCCTAATTAGTGATGAGCGAGTATACTAGTAGCTCGGGTGACCTCCGAGTATTTGGATGTGCTCGGAGATTTAGTTTCTGTCGTCTCAGCTCCATGTTTTGCGGCTGCTGGACAGCCTGAATACATGTGTACAATAATGCCTGTTTGTTAGGAAATCTCCTTATGTATTCAGGCTGTCCAGTAGCCGCAAATCATGCAGCTGAGGCGATGAAAACTAAATCTCCGAGCACACTAAAATACTCGGAGGACACCCAAGCAACGAGTATACTCGCTCATCACTAGTCCTAATCCTTTGTTAGTTAAAGTCTTTATGATGACAGAAAACTAGCCACCGACAATGGCTGCTGTTACTTTACATGACATTGTATGTTATATCTGTTACTTAAAGTGTATCCCCAATGATATAGAAAATCAATAGTGCAGGGGTGTGCACAATATTTGTTTTTTTGTTAAATAACGTGTAAAGCAGATACTGCTTCTAAATAGTAGCATGGACCAACCACAGTCTGTGGTCTGCGCATACTGGTGCATTAAGAGACAGAACATCCTGCTCTGTCTCCTAGGCTTTCGTATCCACCAGGGAATCAATCCTCGTGGAATCAATTAGATTGACTAATTTTGTTACATTTTTGGATCCCAAGTTATAAAAAGGCATGAATCAGATCATTTCTAGTGCCCAAGCTAGTGGATCTTAAAAGGGAATGTATCACTTATATTTTTACTAATTAAACCAGATACTGAAACCTACTTCATCATTTTTCCAACCTGTCTTTATTTTCTGATTGCAGATATTTAAGTCTATTTTGTGTACATCATTATGGGGACCCCATCTTGCTTGAGTGGCTTATAAAAGAAGTCCAAGCTTGGAAAACATGTCTGATTAATGTAAAAAAAATAATAAATCGGCACCATATACATACATGGGTTGTTGGCTGCATTTTAGCTTAGCCGCTTTAATGACGTTGCAACAACAAAAATGCAACTCGTGGACCGATTTGGAGCTATTTTTTATTGGGCACCCCATAACATTAAGATATGCTTTAAAGCAGCCTCTTGTACCATAGGAACCTGTAGTGTGGAGATGGCTCATAGACTTGAGGCAGAGTGTTTAAAAGCATGCTCTGTGATATGTGCAGAGGTATCTGTGCAGAGACGGGGAGGAGGTGAGCTGCCATTACCTATTGATGTGATCCTGTACCATCTATGGTTATATACAGTATTGCCTTGTAATCCTGCTTGTGATGAGATTGAGATCACTAATGAAAAGTGATCTATAGAAGACTAAAGGTATCAATTAATGGAAAGCTTGAATTTATATGGGTTGTGCATCTGACCAAGTATTATCCTCTTCACCCCAAAGCCTATATTCACCTTCATGACCAGGCCAAAATTTTCAATTCTGACTAGTGTCACTTTATGTGGTAATAACTCTGGAACGCTTCAACATATCCCAGTGATTCTCAGATTTGTTTTTTTTTTTTTTCGTGACACTTTATTCTTCATGTTAGTGGTAAATTTTAGGTTGATTTATGATTAGTGTTGAGCATTCCAATACTGCAAATATCGGGTATCGGCCGATATTCGCTGTATAGGAATTCCGATACCGAGTACCAATATTTTTTCAATATCGGATACCGGAATCGGAAGTCCCCATAATGCAATGAGACACTGTTGTGGCTGTTATTGGCTGCTGAAATGTCATCATGATGCGCGGTCTGTGCCGACTGTCGGGGGTCTGTGCCGACTGTCGGGGGTCTGTGCCGGCTGCCGGTGGTCTGTACGGGCCTCTCGGGGGGCCTGTGCCGGCTGCCGGGGGTCTTGTGTGGGCCTGCCGGGGGTCTTGTGTGTGTGCAGGCATCGTCCGATGGGACTACAAGTAGTCTCATCATCCGGCTAATGTGTTGAATGTAAAAAAAAAAAAAAACATACTACATACATACTACATATATACTACATTCATACAACATACATACATACACTCACTGGCCACTTTATTAGGTACACCATGCTAGTAACGGGTTGGACCCCCTTTTGCCTTCAGAACTGCCTCAATTCTTCGTGGCAGAGATTCAACAAGGTGCTGGAAGCATTCCTCAGAGATTTTGGACCATATTGACATGATGGCATCACACAGTTGGCGCAGATTTGTCGGCTGCACATCCCTGATGCGAATCTCCCGTTCCACCACATCCCAAAGATGCTCTATTGGATTGAGATCTGGTGACTGAGGAGGCCATTTGAGTACAGTGAACTCATTGTCATGTTCAAGAAACCAATCTGAGATGATTCGAGCTTTATGACATGGCGCATTATCCTGCTGAAAGTAGCCATCAGATGTTGGGTACATTGTGGTCATAAAGGGATGGACATGGTCAGCAACAATACTCAGGTAGGCTGTTGCGTTGCAACGATGCTCAATTGGTACCAAGGGGCCCAAAGAGTGCCAAGAAAAACTTCCCCACACCATGACACCACCACCACCAGCCTGAACCGTTGATACAAGGCTGGATGGATCCATGCTTTCATGTTGTTTACGCCAAATTCTGACCCTACCATCCGAATGTCGCAGCAGAAATCGAGACTCATCAGACCAGGCAACGTTTTTCCAATCTTCTACTGTCCAATTTCGATGAGCTTGTGCAAATTGTAGCCTCAGTTTCCTGTTCTTAGCTGAGAGGAGTGGTACCCAGTGTGGTCTTCTGCTGCTGTAGCCCATCTGCCTCAAAGTTCGACGCACTGTGCGTTCAGAGATGCTCTTCTGCCTACCTTGGTTGTAACGGGTGGCAATTTGAGTCACTGTTGCCTTTCTATCAGCTCGAACCAGTCTGCCCATTCTCCTCTGACCTCTGGCATCAACAAGGCATTTCCGGCCACAGAACTGCCGCTCACTGAATTTTTTTTCTTTTTCGGACCATTCTCTGTAAACCCTAGAGATGGTTGTGCGTGAAAATCCCAGTAGATCAGCAGTTTCTGAAATACTCAGACCAGCCCTTCTGGCACCAACAATCATGCCACGTTCAAAGGCACTCAAATCACCTTTCTTCCCCATACTGATGCTCGGTTTGAACTGCAGGAGATTGTCTTGACCATGTCTACATGCCTAAATGCACTGAGTTGCCGCCATGTGATTGGCTGATTAGAAATCAAGTCTTAACACACAGTTGGACAGGTGTACCTAATAAAGTGGCCAGTGAGTGTATATACTACATACAACATACATACTACATACATGCTACATATATACTACATTCATACAACATACATACTACATATATGCTACATTCATACAACATACATACTACATATATGCTACATATATGCTACATTCATACAACATACATACTACATACATACTACATGTATACTACATTCATACAACATACATACATACTACATACATGCTACATATATACTACATTCATACAACATACATAGTACATACATGCTTCATATATACTACATTCATTGCTGTGTGAGAAAGTTCCCACGCAGCTTTTGCCATAAAGTGAGACTAGGGACTATTTTTTTACAGTGGCGGAGGAATACAGTGCGGAAGGATACCTACCTCCCGTCACTGGATTCCTGGAGCCCCGTAGAGAGCGGTTGTATCAGCTTATGCTGCTGTTCTCCATGGGAGATCGGCGTGGGACACGCGTGGATTTCTGCAGATCAGGGAGTATATTGTTTGTTTGTTATTTTCATATTTTTCCACAGATGACACTGGCTTCGGCGATCAAAGTGACAAGTGATGGTGAGTATGTACTCTGTTATATGTACTCTGTCTATATGTATGGTATGAATGTATTGTCTGCGGTATGTATGTTGTATGTATGTTGTATGTCTAGCATGTTGTATGTATGTATGTTGTATGAATGTAGTATATATGAAGCATGTATGTAGTATGCATGTATGCTGTATGAATGTAGTATATATGTAGTATGTATGTTGTATGAATGTAGTATATATAGCATGTATGTAGCATGTATGTAGTATGAATGTAGTATGTATGTTGTATGATTGTAGTATATATGTAGCATGTATGTAGTATGAATGTAGTATATATGTAGCATGTATGTAGTATGTTGTATGAACGTAGTGTATATAGCATGTATGTATGTATGTATGCTGCATGAATGTAGTATATATGTAGTATGGTTTTTTTTTGTTTGTTTTTTTTTACATTCAACACGTTAGCCGGATGATGGGACTACTACTGTCCCATCATTGGCTAATGTGTCAATCACTGTCATTGTAGCAGGCATCGCCCGATGGGACTAGTAGTCCCATCGGACGATGCCTGCACATACACAAGGCAGCCGGCACAGGCCCTCGGCAGCCGGCACAGATCACCGACAGCCGGCACAGGCCCCTGAGAGGCCCGTACAGACCGCCGGCACAGGCCCCCGGCAGCCGGCACAGACCACCGACAGCTGGCACAGGCCCCCGAGAGGCCCGTACAGACCATCGGCAGCCGGCACAGGCCTGTACAGACCCCCGAGAGGCCCGTACAGACCACCGGCAGCCGGCACAGCCCCCGACAGTCTGCACAGACCCCCGAGTGGCCCGTACAGACTACCAGCAGTCGGCACAGACCCCCGAGAGGCCCGTACAGACCACTGGCAGTCGGCACAGGCCCCCCGACAGTCGGCACAGACCCCCGAGAGGCCCGCACAGACCCCGCCCGCACACAGAGACATGCACAGTGTCCGCCTACACTCTTCCCCCCCTCCCGAACAGGATGTACAAGGCAAGAAAGGGTTTTTTTGATTCTGATATTTCTGTCCCATTGACTTGAATGGGACTTCTGGTATCGGAATCGGCGATACCCGATACTTTTTGTGTATCGGGCCGATCCAATCCGATATTTCTGAATATCGGATGGTATCGCTCAACACTAATTATGATATGTTTATTTAAGAAAATTTGAAAACTTTGCAATTTTCAAACTTAGAATTTTTCTTGCCCTAAAATCAGATTGTTATACCACACAAAATAGTTAATACATAACATTTACCACATGTCTACTTTACAGCACCATCATTTGAGAAAAATATTTTTTTTTAGGAAGTTATAAGGGATAAAAGTTTATCAGCATGTCGAATGTGACACCATTTTAAAACTGCACTACTTCAAGTACTCAAAATCACATTCAAGACTTTTTTTTCGTGCAAAACTGTTGGTTTAGCCCCACATTTTTTATTTTCACAAAGGTAACAGGAGAAAATGAACCCCAAAATTTGTTGTGCAATTTCTCCGGAGTACACTACTAACACCCTATATGTGGCCTAAAACTTTTGTTTGGGCACATGGGAAGGCTTTGAAGGGAAGGAGTGCTGTTTGATTTTTTTGAGTGTAGATATGGCCAGAATAGACAACCATATTTTTCGCTTTATAAGACGCTCTAGATTATTAAACGCACCCCAAATTTGGAGGAGAAAAAAAGAAAAAAATTTTTTTTAATAAAATGGTGGTATTTCTTATAATCCATGCATCTTCTTATTGCTTACTGGGGGTGGTGGCTGGGGTGAAGCGGGGTCCCATGGTCGCTGCTGGAGGAGGCAGGAGTGGAGTGCTGCTGCAGGGTGAGATGAGGTGGTGTCCAATGTGCAGTTGCTGCCTGGGGTGTCTGGCACTGCTGCTACCGCCAGGGGGTCTGTGCTGCTGCTGCCCAGGGTGTCCGAGGCCGCCACTGCCTGGGATTTCTGCTGCCCGCTGCCCGGGATGTCCGCCGCTGCGGGGGGCTCTGTCGACATTTCTTGAGACCAGAGCCCCCTGGAAGTTCCGTAGTTTCATCCTGTGCGTGTGGACTCCAGTAAAATGGCCGCCGACGCATGTGCAGTTGGAGATCTCGGGAGATGAGATCTCAGCACTGAAATCTCATCTCCCGAGATTTTCATCTGCGCTTGCGCCGCCTCCCAGTGGCCATGTTACTGGAGTCAACCGCACAGGAAGAAACCACAGAACTGCCGGGGGGCTCTGGCCTTTCACGAAATGTCGGCAGATCCCCCCCCCCCCCGCAGCGGCGGACATCCTGGGCAGTGGACGCGGACACCCCGGGCAGCAGCAGCGGACATCTCAGGCAGCAGCAGCGTCATGGCAGCGGACACCTCCTCTCCCAGCCTGCAGCAATGGTACGGGTAAGCGGAAACCGGTATATTCGCATTGTAAGACGCACCCCCATTCCCCCCCCTAAATTTTTGGGAAAAAAGTGCGTCTTACAAAGCGAAAAATACGGTACATGTTGCATTTGAAGAACCCCCTTTTTGGAAACTACGCTTTTCCAGGGTTTTATCTAGTAGTGTGGTGAGCATCTTGAATACACAAGTGCTTCACAGAGTTTTAAAACATTGGATCATGAAAATTTAAAAAATTTTCCTAAAAAAATAAAATGTTCCTTTAGCCCCAAATTTTTCACGTTCATAAGGTTAACAAGAGAAAATGGACCACCCAGTTTTTGTGCAATTTCTTCTGAGTACACCGATGCCCCATATGTTGCGGAAAACTACTGTTCAGTCACACCGTAAATCTCCAATAGAAAGGCGTGCCGTTTTGGGAACCAGACTTTGCTCGTATGGTTTGCGGGCACCATCCTGAATTTTCGAGCACTTGGACTGCCAAAAGAAGAGTAACCCACCACAAATGACCCCATTTTGCAAATTACACTATTCAAGGAATTCATCTAAGAGAGAGGCGAGTGTATTGAACCCACAGGAGCGTCACATACGGTAATTTTATAACTTTGGAATGTGAACATTTTAAAATCCTTCCTAAAGAGCAGAAATCCCCAAAAAGGGACCCCATTTTGCAAACTACACGTGGAAATCATCTAGGGGTGTAGTGACTGTTTTGATCCCACTGGCGGTCTACAAAAACTAGTGCACATTTGATGTTACAGAGTGAAAATGGCAAATATGCCATTTTAGTGTACAATACATAGTGCCAGGCTTGTGCTTCTGGAGACGTGCCGCATAGAAGGTTAAGAGTTGTCCAGGACCTAACAAATGACCACTCAGCTCAATATAAGATTGGTGGGGGACTGACACGATTAGCTGAAACTGCTCCAGCAGTAGCCTATACTAAGGCTAGGTCCTCACTGTGCTTGTGGATACTGTTGGGTGCAAAGGCTCTGGAGGTATCAGTGTGCATTGTCAGGATGGATCCCAAAGCATCTGTCCACCTTATGAACCCACTTTGAAGAGACGTATATTGCATGGTATACATTTCTTCGCAGTGTCCCCCTGTATAGGAAAGTGCAATCTGCTGCACTTTCCTATCCCGTTACATAGGTAAGTGTAAAACCAAAAAAAAAAACAAGTTGCAAGCAAGTGCAAACAATCCCAGAAGCAAGAACCAACTCCAAGCAATACCTAAACACAGGTGAATTCGGAGTATAAAGGTTGATGTACAATAATAAATTATATTGTGGTACCGTGTTAGCCAGAAAAATTGATGTGAATACTTTTCCGCCCAATGATGACAAAAGTAGAATACTTTTGTCATCATTGGGCGGAAAAGTATTCACATCGAGTATAAAGGTTAAGATAAATAAAAACTAAGTTTCTTTACAATTCGCAATAAAAATTACTATCTTACAGTAACTTTTATTCTCCGAATTCCCCTGTTAGCTAATAAGGTGGTTAGCAAGTGACGTGATGGGTTTTCCCGATGCCTTGTCCTTATTGGGGCGAAATGTGTGTAAATGGGTAAGTAACTGGCTTAGTGATAGAAAGCAGAGGGTGGTTATAAATGGTATATTCTCTTAACTGGGTCGCTGTGACCATTGGGGTACCACAGGGGTCGGTGATGGGACCTATTCTCTTCAACATATTTATTAATGATCTGGTAGAAGGTTTACACAGTAAAATATTGATATTTGCAGATGATACAAAACTGTGTAAAGCAGTCAATACAAGAGAAGATAGTATTCTGCTACAGATGGATCTGGATAAGTTGGAAACTTGGTCCAAAGGTGGCAGATGCGGTTTACCAATGATAAATGTAAGGTTATACACATGGGGAAGAATGAATCAATATCACCATTACACACTGAATGGGAAACCACTGGGTAAATCTGACATGGAGAAGTACTTGGGGATCATAGTTAATGATAAACTTAACTGGAGCAGCCAGTGCCAGGCAGCGGCTGCCAAGGCAAACAGTATCATGGGGTGCATTAAAAGAGGTCTGGATACACATGATGAGAGCATTATACTGCCTCTGTACAAATCCCTGGTTAGACAACACATGGAGTACTGTGTACAGTTTTGGGCATCGGTGCTCTGGAAGGATATAATGGAATTAGAGCGAGTACAAAGGAGGGCAACAAAACTTAGTAAAGGATGGGAGAACTACAATACCCAGAGAGATTAGCAAAATTAGGATTATTTAGTCTAGAAAAAAACGAATGAGGGGCGATCTAATAACCATGTATAAGTATATAAGGGGACAATACAAATCTCTCCAAGAATATTTATACCAAGGAAGATGACGGTCACAAGGGGGCATTCTCTGCGTCTGGAGGAGAGAAGGTTTTTCCACCAACATAGAAGAAGATTCTTTACTGTTAGGGCAGTGAGAATCTGGAATTCCCTGCCTGAGGAGGTGGTGATGGCGAACTTGGTCGAGGGGTTCAAGAGAGGCCTGGATGTCTTCCTGGAGTGTAACAATATTGTATCTTACAATTATTAGTTTCTTTAGAAGGACGAAGATCTGGGGATTTATTCTGATGGAATATAGGCTGAACTGGATGGACAAATGTCTTTTTTCAGCCTTGCTAGCTATTTTACTATGTTATATACTGTTACATATAGTAGTGGTCAAAATAATAGCAGTGTTCAAAAACATGAGTTAATCACAAAATCTTCATAATAGTTTTTATTTCCATGCGCTGTGAACATTGCGCACTGTTTTCTAATTAAAAACAAGAAGAGAAATGTATATAATTTTTAACTGCTTTTACAGAAAATAAAAAATGAACATTGGGCTGTTCTAAAATAAAAGCAGTGTCTGCATTTGTCTTTACAAACTCACAATATGTTCTGTTTTGTGGATTTAGCATTCCTGTGAATCATTAACCTAATATTTAGTTGTATAGCCACAGTTTTTTAGAACTGCTTCACATCTATGTTGCAATAGAGTTCACCAACTTCTGTAACCTGTCAACTGTTATTCCAGTCCAGGATGCTTTGACTACATCCCACAAATTGTTGGCTTTGCCTCAGAAACGGCATTTTTAATGTCACCCCACAAGTGTTCTATCGTATAAAGGTCCGAGGATTGGGCTGGCCACTCCATAACCTCAATTTTTTTGGACTGGAACCAAGATTTTGTTCGTTTACTGGTGTGTTTAGGGTGATTTGTCTTGAAATACCCATTTCAAGGGCATATCCTCTTCAGCATAAGGCAGCGTCACCTCGTCAAGTATTTTAATACTGTATATACTCATATATAAGCTTAGTAAATTGTCCCAGAAAGCCAGAGGGGGGCAGCGGGTCACAGGAGGCAGGAACTGGTAACTGCCTGCTGCTAAAGAGAAATGAATATTCAGTTCTCTTATAGCACGCACAGTGAAAGCTGCAGCCACCGGCTTCCAGAAGACATGCTAATCGCCCACCAAGCGTGCCCTTGCAGCATGTCGTTGGTGCCGGCTTCCAGCAGTTTTTCCTGTGCTGAGCGATAATGTGGCCCGCTCATTAAGGTAATGAATATGCACGAGTCTCCACTCCCATAGGCGTGGAGGGAATATTCATTACCTTCTAGCTATTCTTCCATCCATTCGATTAGTAGTCTTCCATGTCTCTCTGGTTTGGCTTTCCATTTTAAATCAATGGAGACCATTTTACCGGAACAGCCGATCATTGTCTGCACTTCTTTTGTAAGTTGTACTCTCTACAATCAACTTTTTAATCAAAGTCCGCAGTGCTGAGCAATGTCTCGAACAACCCACATTTCTTAGGCTTTCAAGGAGAAATGCATGTACAACATGTTCTGGCCTCACCTTAAATATATGCCACCTGATTCACACCTATTTCTTCACAGAATGATTGACCTCACTAATTGAACTCCACACTATTATTTTGATCACATCCCCTTTCAGTTAATTATTCTAATACCCAAACTCCAAAACAAGCAGATCATGAATGCAGAGTCTGATGGTTTTCTTAGAATCTACTGCACCAACTGGTAAATTGTTGAACATGTGGAAATATAATTTATACCAAAAACAGTGATCTGGTTAACTATATTGGACTGCTATTATTTTGAACACTACTGTAAGTGTATGCTGGCCAGATGGAGGCTGAAAGAACAAACTTTTAGCCTGCTTCTGGTGACTGGTTGGCCCTGGTAACGTTGCAGTATAGCTCTGTAAGAGTTTCCAGACGTATACTGCAGGCTAGGTGCACCTAGACATAGTGATGTACAGGCTATATACTGCAACCCCATACATTGCTTGGTGGCCACTGCTTGAATACTGCAGTACATTGATTTCATTTCATTGGGAGATAAAAGATCAATACTCATCTACTAAACAGTAGGCTGTATTCTGCCCTAACGTCACTTAGATCTAGCTGCTGCCAGAGAAGTTTTCAGCTTATGGGTGTGCTGATGTTGGACTCCCAGCTATCTCATATTAAAAGTTCTATCCAGCAGATAGATGATCAATGATTAGACCCGGATATTCAATTTTAATGTGCTTTCTCCCCACTGCAGCAGTGCCATACATCTTGATGTGTGGTTTGAGCACGCTGAGTCAACCGCGGCCATTTGACTTTTCGAGCGTGGATTTCACTGGATTAGTTTATTGGGACCAATGTCGCTTTTCCAGTGCCTCTGAACTACTGGCAGCATGGATAACCTCTATGTTTCCATTGACAAACTACGGATTTAAGTAGGGGCTTGTTTTTATTGGTGCCATTTAGGAGTATGTAGTCAAAAATATTTACCGCACACTTATTTCAAATGCAGCTTTTTTATTGCAATATTAATATTGATTATAATTAGCCCTAAGGACTGTTATTGTACGTCACAGAAATATAACTGTGGTTGAATTCCTGGCTAATACCCAGTTACAATTATGTCCCTATCTCATCAGTACTCTCCATATGTTGCCTGTGGCCGGGTACAATGTGCCAAGCATGGCATCACGGCTCTTATATACCTGATGACGCCATGCGGCCAGACAATCACACTAATGCCACAACCAAGATGGCTATGGCATTATAGTGACTGTTAGGCAAACCCCACATGTTCAGTGGTTGTCTTCAAAGCGCAAAACATGCAGGACGGGGATTTGAGTTCCTGCTCGAACATTCAAAAAATACTCGTTGAGTAACGAGCATCTCAAGCACACTCACTCATTAGTAGTTGCTACGAGTATCTCATTATGCCTTTTGCTTTGTGCAAGGCGCCTGCTGTATTTTAGGTATTTAACAACATCTTCCAGGACTTCCTCTACATTTCCGTGGTTGTTTATTTGGATGACGTCCACAATTTACAGGTGCTTCTCACAAAATGAGAATATCATAAATTAACTTTTTGATTTCAGTTCTTCAATACAAAAAGTGAAACTCGTGTATAGAGTCATTACAAACAGTGATCTATTTCCAGTGTTTATTTCTGTTAATGTTGATGACTATGGGTTACAGCCAATGAAAACCCAAAAGTCATTATCTCAGTAACTCAGAATACATAACACCAGCTTGAAAAATTATTTTAAATCTGAAATGTTGGCCTACTGAAATGTATGTTCAGTAAATGCACTCAATACTTGGTCGGGGCTCCTTTTTCATCAATTACAGCATCAATGTGGGTGTGGCATGGAGGCGATCAGCCTGTGACAAAGCTGAAGTGTTGACCATCCTGTGACAATGCTGAAGTGTTATAGAAGCTCAGGTTGCTTTGATAGCAGCCTTCAGCTCATCTGCATTGTTGGATCTAGTGTCTTCCTATTGACAATACCCCATAGACTCTCTAAGATCAGGCGAGTTTGCTGGCCAATCAAACACAGTGATACTGCTGTTTGTAAACCAGGTATTGGTACTTTTGGCAGTGTGGACAGGTGCCAAGTCCTGATGGAAAATGAAATTCCCATCTCCAAAAAGCTTGTCGGCAGAGAGAAGCATGAAGTGCTCTAAAATTTCCTGGTAGACGGCTGCGCTGACTTTGGTCTTGATAGAACACAGTGGACCTACATCAGCAGATGACATGGCTCCCCAAACCATCACTGATTGTGGAAACTTCACACAAGACTTAAAGCAGATTGTGGCCTCTCCACTCTTCCTCCAGACTCTGGGACCTTGATTTTCAAATGAAATGCAAAATTTACTTTCATCTGAAAACAACATGTTAGACCACTGAGCAACAGTCCAGTTCTTTTTCTCCTTGGCCCAGGTAAGATGCTTCTGACGTTGTCTATTGGTCATGAGTGGCTTGACATAAGGAATGCGACACTTGTAGCCCATGTCCTGGATACTTTGGTGTGTGGTGGCTCTTGAAGCAATGACTCCAGCAGCAGTCCACTCCTTGTGAATCTCCCACAAATTTTTGAATGGTCTTTTCTTAAAAATCCTTTCAAGGCTATCCGGTTATCCCGGTTGCTTGTGCACCTTTTGCTACCACACTTTTTCCTTCCACTCACCTTTCCATTAATATGCTTGGATACAGCACTCTGTGAACAGCCAGCTTATTTAGCAATTACCTTTTGTAGCTTAGCCTCCTTGTGGAGTGTGTCAATGAATGCCTTCTGGACATCTGTCAAGTCAACAGTCTTCCCCATGATTGTGGAGCCTACTAAAACATACTAAGGGACCTTTTTAACTGCTTAGGAAGCCTTTGCAGGTGTTTTTTTGTTAATTATTCCAATTTACTGAGATAATGACTTTTGGGTTTTCGTTGGCTGTAAGCCATAATCATTAACAGAAATAAACACTTGAAATAGATCACTCTGTAATGACTCCATATAATGAGTTTTCCTTTTTGTATGGAAGAACAGAAATAAATTTAACTTTGTGATGATATTCTAATTTTGTGAGAAGCACCTGTACCCGTAGAAGACTCGTCCATCAGGTTTTGCAGCACCTACGAGATAAAAATCTCTTTGCAAAGTTATCCAAATGTGTCCTAGTATTACAACACCATCTGGGTCATGGTGGTTCGGTTTCTAAGATAGCTCACAGAGACCCTAGTCCAGAGCCTCTCACCTAGCCAAATCAGATCTCGTACTTTGCACTGACGAGAGCCAATAGCTCGAAACACCGTGTCTGCAAATTGAGATTCTGATTTGGCTTGTATCCTAAGTCATATTACAAGACTCGTTAAAGGGTTGATTGTGACTTGTAGGATCGCTACCAATAGGTGGCGCTGTAGAGTAAAAGTCCTCTTTCTTTCTGAAGAGGCAATTTGCATATTATTTTCCCAGAGGAGCATTGCACGGCGAATAAGCCTCCTTACTTTGACAAGCCACAGCTGGCATGTCACTCTCCGCAAGGAGAAACCTTACCTCTTAGACCCTAGTCCAGAGCCTCTCACGTAGCCAAATCAGATCTCATACTTTGCACTGACGAGAGCCAATAGCTCGAAACACCGTGTCTGCAAATTGAGATTCTGATTTGGCTTGTATCCTAAGTCATATTACAAGACTCGTTAAAGGGTTGATTGTGACTTGTAGGATCGCTACTACCAATAGGTGGCGCTGTAGAGTAAAAGTCCTCTTTCTTTCTGAAGAGGCAATTTGCATAAGATAGCTCACTTCATTCCGCTGGTCGGTCTTTCCAAACTTATCACAATTCTTCCAGTATGTTTTTCGTCTCCACACTCTTCCTCTCCACATTGTCTGTCTCTGATTGTGAAGTACAGTTCACTTTGATATTTTGGAAAGCTCTTTGCAAGATGCTGAATGTCCAGATGGAGTTTTCCTCTGCGTACCATATGCAGACCAGTGGGCAAGTGGAACAGGTTAATCAGACTCTCGAGAACTACCTTCACCATTTTATCTCTGTCCATCAGGATGACTGGGTGCAACTACTCTCCTGGGATGTTTCCTACGACAACCACATCGGGGTGTTTTTTGGAACATCTCCATTCTTCGTTCTATACTCTCAGTATCCTCAAGTGCCCTCTTCTATGTCTGCGAACTCCAGGGTACCAGCAGCTGATTCCTCTTTTAGCGACTTTCTCCAGATCTTATTTGTGCAGGCCTGCCGGATTGCGAGCCCTACTCCTACAGGCAACACACATGAAGGCGACCTAACTTGAGGTACAAACATTTCCCAAAATTAGGGCCAGACACCAGGAACAGTGGCATCAACTGACCCGCAGTACAAATTTTACAATGATGCTGCAGTCAGGAATGAGCCATGCATGAGATTTTGTCTGGCCAGCATCTACAGCTTTGAAATTAAGAGGTAGGTGAGGGACCAGTGTTGACCTGCTGGGCCGGGAGCACTGCCAAATTCAGGCAACACACATGAAACATACCCAACTTGGAGTGGAGGACAAACATTTACAAAAATTAGGGGCAGACAACAGGAAAAATGGCCTCAATTTACCCACAGTAGAAATTTGATAATGGCACAGGAGTAGTCAGCCATGTGCCATACATGAGGTATCAGGGTCTGGGCCAACATTTACAGCTTTAAACTAAAGTTTAATTTAAGACTAGGTGGGTGAGAGACCAGTGTAGGCTTAGGCCTGTTTCACAATTCAGTTGTTTGACGTCAGTTGCAAACCGTCAAAGTGTGAAACAATGGATCTGTTTCCGCTTTGGAAACAACGGATGCATCGGATCTGTTTTTTGGACGGATCTGCTGCAGCCGCCACGTGGCTGATATTTAAAGGAACAGTGGTCGAGAGAGTGAGAAAGTTTTTTGCCGCCGCAAGAACACCGTTTAGGGTTAAAATGCAGTTTAAAATAGCGGTCCGTCTACTCCCATGGCGGATGCTAAAATTCAAACGGATCCCTCAAAAAACGGATGCAACGGACGACCATCAGTCATAATCTGCCGCTAATGCAAGTCTATGGGAAAAAAACGGATCCGCCCAAAAAAAATGGCGGATCCGCTTTTTTATGAAAACTGCAGATTTTGACTGACGTCAAACAACTGAAGTGTGAAAGAGGCCTTATTGTGCTGTAGCCCTGATACCTCATGCAACAGTGCAAACTGCTTTTTCACACAGCCACACTCAGGTGCTACAAATATCAGCTTGGTAGACCAATATTGTTACAAAAATGTAAGGACAGTAACACAGGTAGCTGATTGAAAGTAAGTGCAGGCAATCCGGTCAAGGAAGCCCTTATGCGACAGGCAACATCCATGAAGGAGACCCAACTTCGAGTACAAAGATTTCCCCACATTTTTGCCACACACCACTACAGTGTCATCAATTTCCTCATAGTAGAAATAGTATGTGTGCAGTTTTTTAAAAACTTGTTATTGTATAGTCTACTCTACTCCCTTTCTTTGGCAGTCACACAGCAGTATTATTATTATAATTTTTTGTTATCATAACATGATTTATTCCATGTTGCTTTACATGTGAAAAGCGGAATACATAATATAAACAAGTACAATAATCTTAAATAATACAAGTCACCAACTGGTAGTGGAGGAGAGAGCAGCCTGCCCGTGAGGGCTTACAGTCTACAAGTGTTGGATGAGGATAGAATCGGTGAGAGTAGAGCTGCTTGTGCAGCCATATGGTGGAGCAATGGTTAGTGTACGTTCTAGGATTGTCAGAATAGGTGTTTCTTCAGGTTCCTTCTGAAGGTTCCCATGGTAGTTTAGAGTATGATATGTTGGGGTACACAATTCCAGAGTACAGGGGATCTAAGTGATATATCTAGTATACGATTGTGGGAAGAGGAGATAAAAAGGGAGTAGAGAAGATCATCTTGTGAAAATTGGAGGTTGTGTGTAGGTAAGTACTGGGAGACTAGGTCACAGATGTATGGAGGAGACAGGTTGTGGACGGCTTTGTATACCCACGTTCAGTGTCGGACTAGGGTGCCAAGAGCCCACCATTAACATTGACTTTAAGGGGCCCACTTTTCACCTGCATACAAATATTAGACTCCCCTCATTCAAAAATGTACATATATCTCTAAATAATAATAGTAATCTAGGTAGGTTGGTTAATGAATGATGAGATGCTGCATTTTTCTGTACAGAGTAAATCAAGTGAATTATGCCAAGTACTATCCAGTTGGGGGCCCAAATCTGCACAGGGGCCCACCGGGGGATTCCCCTGTTACCCTGTGGGCCAGTCCGAGCCTGCCCATGTTAAGGTTTTGAACAGGAATCTGGGCAATGTGGAGCTAGTTCAGGGATTGACAGAGGGGAGAAAGCTCAGAATAGTGGGGTGACAGGTGAATTAGGCAGCAGAGTTTAGGATAGATTGGATGGATGCGAGAGTGTTAGAAGGGAGGCCAAAGAGCAGGAGGTTGCAGTAGGCAAGGCAGCAGATGATGAGGGCATGCACTAGTGTTTTTGCAAATTCATGGTTGAGGTTTGTGTGGATTCAGAAGTTATTTTTGAATTGGAGTTGGCAGGAAGTGGAAAGGGCTTGGATCTCAGATTTAAAGGAGAAATCAGAGTCAAGCTTGTGTGACTGGGGACAGTGGGCAGCCATTGATTTTGATGGATAGGTCAGTTGGTGGGGTTGAATGAGATGGTGAAAAGATGATGAATTTGATTTTATCTTTTGTAAGTTTTAGAAATCTAGCAGAGAAGAAATATGAAATAGCGGACAGATATTGTGGGATTTTGGTTAGTAAGGAGGTGATATCAGGTCCAAAGAGGTAAATCTGTGTGTCATCAGCATAAAGGTGATACTGAAAGCAGTGATACTCCATGAGATGTCCCAGGCCAAAGGTGTAGATGGAGAAGAGCAAGGGTCCTAGAACTGAATCTTGTGGCACACCGAAAGATAGGGTGTGTGGGGACTTTAGGCAAAAGCTTTGGCATATGTTGTCAATCTTCTGCTTGAAGAATGAGGCAAATTCTTCAGCTGAGATGAGTGGAGAGGGAGCTGGGGAATGGAGGAGAAAATTGAAAGTACTGAATAGCTGTTTAGGGTTGTGAGACAGGGATGATATGAGAGATGAAAAGTAGGTTTGTTTTGCTGCAGTAGTACTGTATTTTTCGGACTATAAGACACAAATGTTTCTCAAAAAAATGTGGAGGAAAATGGGGGGTGCATCTTGTACTCCGGATGTACCTGCTCTGGCTGTGATGGGGAGTGGCAGCGGGTCACAGGTACCAGGAGCCGGCGACTGCGACTAACTACTGTGCCCGCTGCTAAACAGAAATCAATATTAACTGCATTCCATGCCCATGGGAGTGGAAAGCAGTGAATATTCATTCATACTCTGCAATGGAATGACTAGCGCATGCATTCCATAGTGGAACGTAACGTCATCTTGACACGTCACGCATGACACATAAATCTGTTACTTGGGCTCCAGGGTGGAATGCTCCTTCCAATTTCAGGTTTGTGGTCTCGCCACAGATTGGCTGCCCTGACAATACCCAGGAAGTAACTGCAGAAATCACTATATTTTATTAGGCGTAGAATTGCTTTCAAATTTGGAACTGTGTTCCGATTGGACATGGGAAATGTAAATAAAGGGCACATCATACATTGTTATATCTCCCTGAGGAAGCCAATGAGCGAAATGCACTTTAGAACGTGGGTAACCGGAGATTCTTTTGGGTAGTTAGGTAATTATTAGTGATGGGCAAGCACTAAAATTCTCAGGTGCTCGTTGCTCGGGTCGAGCAAATTGGAATGCTTGGGTGCTTGACCCGAGCAATGAGCCCAATTTAAGTCTATGGGAAACCCGAGCATTTTTGCCACAACCCTCCCCGGGGGTCATTTTAGGGTCTAAAAACATCGGAAATCAATGGGAACGGTGCTCAAATGACATGGGAACATCATGAGGTAGACCCCTGGAAGCATTTCTGACTCCCAGGTCACAGCTGTGAACAATTGTCAGAGTCAGCTTTATTTTCTCAGATGGTAAAGCTGCCCACTCTTCTTGGCAAAAAGCCTCCAGTTCCTGTAAATTCATGGGCTGTCTAGCATGAACTGTGCGCTTGAGATCTCCCCACAGTGGCTCAATGATATTGAGGTCAGGAGACTGAGATGGCCACTCCAGAACCTTCACTTTGTTCTGCTCTAGCCAATGACAGGTCGACTTGGACTTGTGTTTTGGATCGTTGTCATGGTGGAACATCCACGTACGTCCCATGCACAGTTTCCGGGCTGATGATTGCAAATTTGCCTCCAGTATTTGCTGATAACGTGCTGCATTCATCTTTCCTTCAACTTTGACCAAGTTTCCTGTGCCTTTGTAGCTCACACATCCCCAAAACATCTGCAATTCACCTCCGCGCTTTACAGTAGGAATGATGTTCCTTTCATCATAGGCCTTGTTGACCTCTCTCCAAATGTAACATTTATGGTTGTGGCCAAAAAGTAAAATTTTGGGCTCATCACTCCAAATTACCTTATTCCAGAAGTTTTGAGGCTTGTCTCTGTTCTATTTTGTGTATTGTAGGAGAGATACTTTGTGGCATTTGCGCAGTAATGTTTTTTTTCTGGCGACTCGACCATGCAGCCCATTTTTCTTCAAGTAGCTCCTTTTTGTGCATCTTGAAACAGCCACACTTCTAGTTGTAACACTCGTGCCCTGGCTGAGCAGCACAAGCATGGGATTGTGGCCCTACTGTGCCACAAACCAGACTACCCTGGAAGGGGCGTGACTAAGCAGCTACCTTGGTGTTCGATGGAACCTCTGATGGTGAGGTCAGGCTTGTGCGGCTGGTGGCTGCCAGGTACCACTCAGGATGGTGTCTGGTTGTAGCAGCTGATCCCACTAGGGAACAGAACACTATGACAGGTGCGGGCAAGTGTCGACGAGCACGGCTGGCATTCTGGCAGGCAGGTGGGCACGGCTTGGACAGAAGGAACAGGCACTGACTTGGAAGGGACAGGAACACGGGCAGGTATGTGTGGTATATGGAAACGGGTAGGGACCTGTTCAGACTGCAGAAGCTGGAACTGATGCGGGAAGGACAGGTACACCGACAGGTAGGTACCTACCGACCGACCGCAAGGTGTGGAGCGAGAGCAAAGCAGGAACGCAAGGTGCGGAGCGAGAGCAAAGCAGAACCGCAAGATGCAGAGTGAGAGCAAAGCAGAACGGCAAGGTGCAGAGCGAGAGCAAAGCAGAACCGCAAGGTGCAGAGCGAGAGCAAAGCAGAACCGCAAGGTGCAGAGCGAGAGCAAAGCAGAACCGCAAGGTGCAGAGCGAGAGCAAAGCAGAACCGCAAGGTGCAGAGCGAGAGCAAAGCAGAACTGCAAAGCTGCGGGGCAGAGTGCAGAGCAGAGCCACAGGATAAGGAGCAGAACTGCAGGGTGTGGAGCAAAGAACAGAAGGTGTGAACACAAGGAAACACACAGCGGAACAGGGAAGGCCACAGACAGGGATACAAACAAACACAGGTATAGGACTTAGTTCAGACTCAGTACAGACAAGGACGGACACAGGACAAGTACAGGACAGAGGATTCAGTCCTGATTATGCAGCCCTCAGGCAGGCATAAAACAAGACACAGGATACAGGTACGGGCTAGTGTATGCAGCCGCCTAGAAGGAGGAACAAGAGAAATAGCAGAACAGGACCTGGCAACTCAGTAGCCAAAGACGGACTGAAAGAGTTTGTTGCTCAGGCATCCTCCAATGGGTGGGGATACCTTAAATACCTGATGCCTCTTGGCAATTGCGGGGGACAACTTAGGAGAGTGCACAGAGTCTCTATAAGACACAGGAAGTTCTGGAGCCCCCGCACCAAGCACACAGCCGGGAAGTATGCAAACAGTAGGCAGGAGAAATGAGGCCCACAGCATGGAGCATACAGAGCAGAACTCACAGCATGGCCTGTAGGGGTAAGTAAGATAATGTATCTGCCTGATGGAAGATGGAAAGCCATGTATTGATGGTGGCAGGGTTGTTACAGTACCCCCCTCTTCAAGCCAACGAGGATGACCTGCAGAAGGAGTATAGGACCACACACAGTCCAGACCATCACGACATCCTTTGGGTAAAATGAGGTAGGCGTAACATCAGGAATCACAGAATACCAAGTCTCTTTGTGCCCGACGAGGTCAGCTCCCACCAGTGAAGATACGATGACCTGGACCTCTTCCTGTGGGTTGATGGAAAGCAGAGACTTGGAAGCTTCTGTTTTGATATCTACATTAACCGGCCACCTGGAAACTGAAAACACCCTGACTGGGTCCAACTTCTGCGTGTTATCCCGAGAAAACTGGACCTCTTCCTCCAAGTTGATGGAAAACAGAGACACAAAAGCTTCTGTTCCAACATCTTCACCCGCCTGCCACAAAAATCTGAAGGCATCCTCTCAGGAACCATCTTCAGTCCGTTGTCCAGAGGAAAACATTCAAGCGGCAGAGATGTTCCTGGGAACTGATCACTGGTACCACCATTAGAGATGTGTGGAGAGAACGCCACGTTATAAACTTCTGTGAAGCAGCTGTGGGTTCAAAGTGCTCACCACACATCTAGATACATTCCTTAAGGGGTCTAGCTTCCAAAATCGTGTCACTTGGGGGGGGTTCTCACTGTTTAGACACATCAGGGGCTTTCAAAACGAGACATGACATCGGCATACCATTGCATCAAAGTCTGAGTTCCAAAACATCACACTTTTTCTGAGCCCTGCCGTGAGCCTAAACAGTAGTTTACCCCCACATTTGGGGTATCTGCGTACTCAAGAGAGATTGATCAACAAAGTGTATGGTGCAATTTGTCCTGTTATCTTTGTGAAAATTAACAAATATAGTACAGAAGGGGATTTAGAGATACTATAAAAATTCAAAAAATACTAGCAAAAGGCAGAGATGCTTACCTGCCCAGGCCTCCATACAAATGTACTATCAGGATGCAGTGGACCCATGTAGTTAAGATGGCAGCAACACTATTACTGCACAACAAAGACTTGTATGTGGTGCTGTTCACACAATGGAAATGCACAGCATCCAGGTTAACAGCATAATAGTGACACCCTTCTATTATATCAGGCAGGCTGCCCAGCGCTATCCAAATGCATCCCATGTGAACAGACACCACAGTTTACAAGACGAAATGGGCTCAACTGCACCCTGAAAAGAAAGTGCAAAAAACACATATAAAAATATGTGAAGTATTAGCTAATATTTTGGCCAAAATACGCAAGCCGCTATCTTAACTACATGGGTCCACTGCATCCTGATAGTGCATTTGTTTGGAGGCCTGGGCAGGTAGGCAGCTCTGCCTTTTGCTAGTATTTTTTGAAGGATCTCTAAATCCCCTTCTGTGCTATATTTGTTTAGTATTAGGACTAGTTATGGGCTAGCACTAAAATGCTTGGGTGCTCATTGTTCGGGTCGAGCAAATTGGAATACTCGGGTACTCGGACAGAACAACGAGCCCAATGTAAGTCAATGGGAGACCCGAGCATTTTTACAGTGATCCCCCCGGGG
This sequence comes from Dendrobates tinctorius, assembly GCF_039654945.1. Lineage (NCBI taxonomy): Eukaryota > Metazoa > Chordata > Amphibia > Anura > Dendrobatidae > Dendrobates > Dendrobates tinctorius. The sequence continues at coordinate 15,517,391 of NW_027361795.1, read as the reverse complement.
GTCCTTTTAGGCTCTAAAAACGTCTGAAAATGATGGAATCACTGCTCATATGACACGGGGACATCATGGGGATCGCCCCTGGAAGCATTCCTGACTCCTAGTTCACAGCTTTAAACAATTTTTTCACAGTTTCATGCCATTTTTACTGGTGCACCAAAAAAACATACCAAAACGGATTTTGCTTGGAAATAAGTTCTTGTGACGACTCGTGGAGTGGACCCTCTGGGCCGTGATACCAACGCACCCCGGGCGGGCTGACTTGGTGAGGGAGCGTCAGGGGCATGCCCAGGGGAATAAAGTACCACGACTGCTGGAACCAGGTGGCCGGCTCAAAGGAGGCACGAGAGCCGGTGTTAAGCAGGGTGAAGACGGGGCATGCAGGGTACATGAATATGTAAAGCATGTACTCGGGACACGCTGGATACGGATGTGCATAGAGCATGTACACGGGGGCACGCAGGGTACAGGATGGTACAGGACACGTACTGGAAGCACGCATGGGTACAGGATGGTGCAGGAGGTGTACTGTGAAGCACGTCAGGGTACAAGACAGAGCAGAACGCTTGCTGGGAAGCACGTCTGGGTACAAGACAGAGCAGAGCGCGTGCTGGGGAGCACGCCATAGTACAAGGTAGTGGACCTGAGAACAGCGAGCCACCATGCAGGCACCAAGAAGGCCTAGCAAGGAAGCAAAAGCGATAATCAGGCACCACCTATAGGATGATTAGGCGGGAAGACGTGTTATTTTGGTCAGAAAGGAGGTGATGTCAGGCACAGATAGTTAGATGTGCGTGTCATCGGTGTAGTGATGAGATTGCAAATCGTGCAATTACATCAGCTGTCCCAGGCTGAAGGTGTAGATGGAGAAGAGTAGGGGTACTAGAACTGAGCCTTGGGGAACCCCGAATGACAGGTGTCGAGGTGAGGAGGTGGTGTGGGAGAGGGAGACTATGAATGTCCCCCGAACATTCTTGTTGGTTTTTAAAGACTCTGCCGATAACCCCAAATAGGCCATTTGCACCGCCGGCCATGCCCTCATCAGCAGGGGTAGCAAAACTACCAGCCTTACCACCCCCAGCATGATCAGGCACATGGCAGCAAAGCTCACAGCAAAGAGAAAACAGATGAACGGCAAAGTAGGGCACCCAAATCACCACATTAACAGATGGAGCTATTTATCTGAAGTATTACGGTATATAATTCAGTCAAAAAACGGAGGTGCTTGCATGAAAAAACATGAATATTTTAATGTAAAATGAAAAAAGAAGAAATATGCAGCACTCACTAATAATGCAGAAAAATTGTGCATCTTTTTATTTCACATGAATTCCATCAACAGATATGTGGACATGCAGGACGTTAGAGGAATGCTAGGGGAGGGAGGTGCCGGACAACGGCCATTTCGCGATTACTCGCTTCTATGGGTCCAGGTGAATGGCAGAAAAGCACCCGACTTTGTTGGTTCAACACCAGGCTCCATGAACGGTGTCTGCGCGTGATACTACTGTTTCTTCTGCTGATGTGCGTGCAAGCCAATCCCTTGTCCATGGTGCATGCAAAGATGCCTCCTGCCCTGCAACTGTAGTTGCACACAAACTCAACTAGCACCATTAACAAGCACGTCCACGTCCTTGTCCCAACGCAGCGTTTAGTTGTCTATACCCCAGTCCTTGGAACGCAGGCAGAAATACACAGCCAACGCCACAGTACTAAATTCATACATTTCTCATCTACTTGTGCTTGAAATGTTGCATTTTAGGCTCATGGGAGACGGAAGCTTTCCGCAACCTGATGGCGGTGACCGTAACTAGGTACTCGGTCCACACCCGCAACTCTTTCTACGTCACGACATTATGGAAGAAAGCATGTGTCCCACAACATTACCTGGGCCCTCAACAATGCTGTTACAGGGAAAGTGCACCTAACCACGGACACGTGGACAAGTCCTTGTGGGCAGGGACGGTACACCTCGCTGATGGCACACTGGGTTAGTGTAGAAGTCATGACCCAGTCGGACATTGGGAGACTATGTCACAGATGTATGGAAGAGACACGTTGTGCAAGGCTTAGTATGTCATAGTTAGGTTTTTGAGCTGTAGCCTATGGGCAATAGGAAGGCAGTGAAGGGCCTGGCAGAGAGGAGAGCCTGGGGAACAGTGGAGGGACAGTTGGATTACTCTGGCGGCAGAGTTTTGGATAGATTTGAGTGTTGTAAGAGTGCTAGAGGGGAAGCCAGAAAGTAGAAGGTTGCAATAGTCGAGGCGGGAGATCATGAGAGTGTGCATAAACATTTTTGAAGTTTCTTGGAATGTACGGATCCAGGAAATGTTTAACAGTTGTAGTGGGCAGGAGGAGGCAAGGGCTTGGATATGTAGCTTGAAAGAGAGGGCAGAGTGGGTGATCACCCCAAGGCTACGAACATGCGGGACTATTTGTCCCGGAGTGCCGTCCCGGCATTACACAGGCTCGTGTCTCACAACATTACCCGTGCCCTCCACAATGCTGTTACTTGTTAAGTCCACCTAACCACAAGCACGTGGACAAGTCCTACTCCGGTCCTGTCTTCCGTGTCCCTGCTCCATCCTGCTGCCTGTGTTCCAGTTCTGCAGTCCTACTCCGGTCCTGTCTTCTGCGTACCTGCTCCGTCCTGCTGTCCGTGCTCCAGTCCCGCAGCCCTACTCCGGTCCTGTCTTCCGTGTCCCTGCTCCGTCCTGCTGTCCGTACTCCAGTCCCGCAGTCCTACTCCGGTCCTGTCTTCCATGTTCCTGCTGTCCGTGGTCCAGTCCTGCAGTCCTACTCTGGTCCTGTCTCCTGTAGTCCCGTGGTCTTAGTTCAGTCCGTTCTGAGCCGCCCCTCTCGGTACCGGCTATCGTGGTACCCGAACCCCTGGGCCTGCTCCTAACGATCCCTGTATAGGGGTCGGCTCCACCTGGTGGCTCGCCTGGGGCCCCTCGGTGCCACGATCCAGAGGGTCCACTCCTGGAGACTTTCCTCACCTGACCAGAATGTGTGGCATTTTTTTTGTGGGCTAAATACTGCTGTATTTAAACAAAAGTGACAGCCAGCCCAAAAAAATAAAGCGGCCGTAAACTGGCCAAAGTTTGAGCACGCACAGATATGAGTTGGCATGGAGATACCACACCAAAACATGTGTGGCCTGTATTCCAATTACACCTGGGGCTAGCTATATATATCCCACAGATAGCAGCAGCACCAGAACACAGGAAGGGAATGGACCCTCTTGATGTATGCAGTGCTCTATATACACAGATACAGTGCCTGCAGGCCTTGCACTGATGTGTATACAGCAATGTACACTACCCTGCCTGCCTAACACTGGAACCTATATACTTCAGAATTAGTCCTTAGAAGGACTGTTGGTTTAGCTGGATGTATTTAGGATGGTAGACCCCACACTAACTAAGAAATGCCAAATTCTGACCCTATCTCTCTCCCTATACTCTCTCAATCCGGAGCTGAATGCGGTGAGCAGGGCGGCGTCTGGTCCCTTATACCCTTGATGATACTGTGCGGCCAGCCAATCACTGCACGACCACAACAAAGATGGCAACTGCATTTCATGGCCTGTCAGACAATCCCTGCACCATTATTGGGTCTCTAAAGTCTGCTAAAATTGCTGGGCGGAGACCCGAGTTCCCGCCAAGTAATCCTGGAAATACTCAATGCTCGCCAAGTACACCGAGCACAGTGATACTTTGGCAAGTAACTAGTAGTGGCGAGCACGTTCGCTCATCACTAGTTAGGACTTGTAAGCATGGGGACCATTGACGTGGATTACAAGCTTGCATATTTTGGCCAAAATATTAACTAATACCTCACATATTTTTATATGTGTTTTTTGTACTTTTTTTCAGGGTGCAATTGGGCCCATTTGGTCTTGTAACTGTGGTGTCTGTTCACATGGGATGTATTTGGATAGAGCTGGGCAGCCCGCCTGATCTAATAGAAGGGCGTCACTAATAAGATGTTAACCTGGATGCTGTGCATTTCCATTGTGTGAACAGCGCCACATACAAGTCTTTTTTGTGCAGTTATATACCAAGCAGCTTTCCCCTCCACTGGGATTGGTAGGTTGTGAATGGTTTTCTCATCGGTATATCTGCACCTGTGTTGCCACCATCTTAACTACATGGGTCCACTGCATCCTGTTTGGACGCCTGGGCAGATAAGCGTCTCTGCCTTTTATCCTTGTGAAAATGCAAAATTTGAGACTAAAAAATATTTTTGGGGAAAATGTGATTTTTTTTTTTTTATTTTCACTGCTCAATTTTTTAAACTTCTGTGAAGCACCTGGGGGTTCAAGATGCTCACACATCTAGATAAATTCCCTGAGGGCTCTAGTTTTCAAAATGGTTTTCCAAATGCGACATGGTATCTGCAAATTATTCCAGCAATTTTTGCATTCAAAAAGTCAAACGATGATCATTCCTTTCAATGCCATGTTGTGTCCCAAAATAGTAGTTTTCCCTCATCTATGGAATATCTGCGTACTTGGGAGAAATTGCACAAAAAATTGAATGGTGCAATTTCTCCTGTTTCCTGTGTAAAAATGCAAAATTTGGGGGTAAAAACATTTTTGTGGGGAAAATGTAATTCTTTTATTTTCACAGCTTGTTGGGGGTTTCCACTGTTTAGTCCCATCAGGGGCTCTGCAAATGCAACATTGCGTCCGCTAATTAATCCAGGAAATTTTACATCAAAAAGTCAAATGGTGCATCTTCCCTTCAAAGCCCTACTGTGTGCCCAAACAGTGGTTTTGCCCCACATATGGGTTGTCAGCATGCTCAGGAGAAATTGCACAACAAATTTTGGAGTCCATTTTTTTCCTGTTACCCTTGCGAAAATAAAAAAAAAAACTTTGGGTCTAAAGTAAAATTTGTGTCACAAAAAGTTAAATTTTCATTTTTTTCCTTCCACATTCCAAAAATTCCTATGGAGCACCTGAAGGTTTAATAAACTTATTGAATGTGGTTTTGAGCACCTTGAGGGGTGCAGTTTATAGACTGGTGTCACTTTTGAGTATGGTTTCACTTTTCTGCCATATAGGCCCCTCAAACTCACTTCAAATGTGAGGTGGTCTCTAAAAAAAATGGTTTTGAAAATTTTGTTGGAAAAATGAGAAATCGCTGGTCAACTTTTAACTCTTATAACGTCCTAACAAAAAAAATACATTTTTTTGAAAACTTGTGTACATGTAAAGTAACCATGTGGGAAATGTTATTCATTAACTATTTTGTGTGACACCACTCTGAATTAAGGGCATACAAATTAAAAGTTTGAAAATTGAAACATTTTCTACATTTTTACCAAATTTCCATTATTTTCAGAAATAAACGCAATCGGTGAGATCCATTGAAGCGTTCCCGAGTTATTACCTCATAAAGTGTCACTGATCAGAATTGTAAAATTTGGCCTGGTCATGAAGGTTGCTTACAAACTGAATTTCATTTTGAATTTCCACCTCCTATTCTATTGTGTGTCATTCACCTTATTAATGTATCCAATACACGGCCATTCCATGGTTTGCTCTCATTTACTTTACTTTATAGTTGTGTGTAAGAGACACATCTCTAAATTTCTGTGAATACATATTGGATTGTTGAACCACTATGCCATCTTGTGGATGATTCTGATATTTATATAATATTAAATGCTATGTATGCTATCTTGTGGTTGTTGTGGGCATTTATCTTATTCCACAAGTTGATCATGTCCCCCCACCTTAAACATCTATCCTCTAGACTATAAATGTAATTCTCTTAATCATCTTGTCCTCATAATTAACATCCTCCATGCCCCTTATCAGCTTTGTGACTCTTTGCATATTATTTTTTTTTTATACCTCCAAGACATTCTTTCTACGATCTGGTGCCCAGAACTGAAAGGCATATTCCAGACAAGGTTGCACTAATGCTTTGTAAAGTGGTAGTGTTACATCCCTTGACTTCAAGGTTCGGATCGGCGAACTTCCCAACATCGAACATAACAGAACCGCAAGCCAACACCTTCAGGGAGGCCTAAAAGCTGCCAAAACAGCTCAAATTAGAGGCAGAAACCAGGAAAAGTGGCATCAATTGATCCACAAATTTTATAATGGCACAGCAGCAGTCAAGCATTGGCCATGAATGAGACACAGTCTGAGCCAGCATTACAGCTTTTAAATTAAGAGGTGTGTGAGTGACTAGTGCAGGCCTGCTATGCTGGAAGAAAATTTAAGGATAGTAACACGGATAGTTGACTGAAAGTAAATGCAGGCCTGCCGGTCTGGGAGCACTAATGCTACAGTCAACACACATAAAGGAGACCCAACTTGTAGTCCAAGCATTTTACAAAATTTGGGGCAGACACCAGGGGCTCTGACACCGCTTCCGGCAACCCACCAGATGGAGACACAACTTGGAGTCTCCACATTTCAAAAAAATTTTAATAACATCAGCACCAGCAGCCACAGAAGCCACTACCAAGGTGTCACAGACTGCAATAACGCAAGATCAATGCAGCACATTAAACTACACCATCGCCTAGTCTACGACTGGGGTGTAAAAGTCATTGGAGAGCCATGACTTGTTCATCTTGATGAAAGTTAGGCAGTCTACACTTTCAGGGCACATCCACATGTGCTTATCCATCAGGACACCACCAGCAGGTTTGAAGAAGGCGAGCTCAGGCTACACTTCCATTTTTGAAGACTAAAATGTAAAAGGGTCCAAACTCCCCCTTATGGCATTGATATTGAGTTCAAGATACTTCTGCATCATCCTCTCCAGTTGTTCACTAAGTGTCAGACTTGTACTTGTTCTGCGCGTGCACGGGCTGGTCTAAAAAGTGTGTGAAACGATTCACAGAAATTGCTTATGCCACTTACTTTGCTGCTAATGTTTTTGCTTTGACTACTCGACGTTCCGGGGACTGGAAGTCTAGAACTGTGATGCAGATGGTGTGCTTCACTGCTGTCTTAGGGAAAACCACTCTTAAGATTGTCTACAAGCGTGTTTCGATACTCCAGCATGCGCACGTCCCTTTCCGGGAGGAGGGGGGGGGAGTATCTGGCAAAACTTACTGTTGTACTATGGATCTAACAGTGTCAAATTAGTAGTCAGCACTATTTCTAATCTTAGCAATACAGGCATCATGTTGCAGATAGTGCAGCAAGAAGGTGCTCATGTGTTGGGTGCTTCCATTAGGTCAAAGTCTGTGGGGTGTTGGTGACAGGGTCACACTCAAGCTTGCTTCCTCTGTCCCCTCCTTCCAACCACAGACAACAGAGAGATCATTATCCTCTTTATCTCCTAACTGTTGCACTACCATCACCTCTTCCTCCTCGTCCTTCTCCATTTGCTACTTGTCTCCTGCACCTTCACTAACAGTTTATATGCCACCATGAGCCCCCCTAGATCTGTGTAATCCACCCTCCCATGGTACCCACCTGTACAACGACAGTCTGGAACTTAGAGATATTATTATCCTTTCCACATCCTCCTCTGCTTCCTCCGCTTCCTCTGGGACCACCACCTCATCCCGCAAACTATTCAAAGTGTGCTCCAGCATGTAGATGACCGGAACAGTGATGCTGATGATGGCATCTTCAGCGCTAAACATCTTAGTAGCCATTTCAAAACTGTGCGAAAGAGTGCAGAGTTCCTTTATCTCTGCCCACTCTGCAAGCATGATTTGCGCCACGTCCGTACTGTGTTTGCCCAGCCTACACAAAATGACATATTGCACCAGGGCTCATAGTTGCTGCCAGTGTCATTACATGTGCAGAGTGGAATTCCACCATGTTGGCACATCACATATCAACCGGTTAACCAGTAGGCTGAAAGACCTATGTAGCGATGCAAGTCAATAACCTGCAGGGTGCGATCATCATAAGTGAGCACACAGTGACCGTGCTTTCTGCAGCAGTGGATCCAGGCCAAGAGAGTGGCAGAGAAATTGCTGTACCACCAGATTGAGGATGTGAGTCATGCAAGTCATGTGTGTGAGGTTGCCCCAGTGTAGGGCCATCACCAGGTTCACATCGTTATCGCACACAGCCTTCCCTGACTTCAGGTTCAGTGGAGACAGCCATTGCTCAAACTCGACCTGGATAGCTGTCCACAACTCTTGAGCTGTGAGACTGCTATCTCCATGGCATATTAATTGTATCACTGCCTGATTGCGGTGAGCCCTGGCAGCGCAGTACAGAGGTGGGGAGGATTCTCTCTGCACTTTTGGAACATGTCTCACATTAAGGCCGGGGTCAGACTTGCAAGAAACTCGCACCTCAATACCCGGCACTGCCGCTGGCACTCAGGACCGGCATGTGCGACTGCATGTATTTCTATGCAGGTGAGTGCTCCGGTCTGAGTGCCGGTGGCAGTGCCGGGTATTAAGGCACGAGACTCGTGCGAGTTTCTCGCAAGTCTGACCCTGACCTAAGGGAAAGGTTGAGAATGCAGGTGGACGCCCTAGAGGGGGTGGAGGCAGAAACAGTGGAGGAAGTGTGAAATACATATGTTTGTCCCACAAGCCTTGGGAATTTCAAGACTTGTGAAGCAATCCCTTCCCTGCCTGCCCCCATAGCCACAAGAGTCAACAAGTGCCAAGCCAGTGAAATGTAACACCCTTAGCCATACTTGATCGTCCAGGTGTCAGTGGTGAAATGCAACTTGTTAGACATACATTTGTTCAATTAATGGGTGATGGTGTTTGTGACATGCTGGTGTAGCACAGGCACAACTTTCTTAGAGAAATAATGGCAACTGGTACTGGGGGGGCTGCGACGGCCATCAGCTTTCGGAAATCATCTGCATCTACCAGGCAGAAAGGCAGCATTTTCGTGACCAACAGATTGGAGATGGTGAAGTTCAAGCTCTTAGATTTTGCATGTGTAGGAGGAAACATTCTTTCACGTGACCACAACTGCAGGACCAAGGGCTGGCTGCTGTGCTGAGAGAGGGTGGAGTAGGGTGTACACAACAAACTGCAGGACTGTGAGTGACATGCAAGTGGAGATGTTATGGTGGATTAAGAAATATGTGGTGTGTTCGATGACTGAGATTGGTCGAAAACAGCAGGCAAGCCCACTTCAGTAACAACTGATGGGCTCTCACTCACCCCATTTGTAGCTAGTAAACAAGTGTAGGTTCTGCGGCCAGAGACCTGTGTGAGAACACTTGCCACGGTGACGGAAGAGGAAGAAGCAGCAGATGCAGTTGATGGTGCGGCCGATGGTTGGCAAGGCCCACTAGGCCCCATTTTAGTGTAGTGAGATTTCCAGACTAACACATGTTGATCGCTCATGTATGGGTTCATGCATGGAGTAGTCAAATTTTTGCCTCTATGGAGTCATTTTTTACAAAATTGGCAGATAACGTGAATTGGGCCATCCTTTGTGGTCTGAAAAAATGCCCAGGCTGGCAACCCTTGCCCTCAGAGCGAACTGTAGACCCATGACCGCTGATGACCACAGTGAGTTGTGGCTGAGGATTCAGTGCTTGTCGTGGTTGCATCACTACGTGTCTGTATGGGAAGCTGCAACATAACCTCCTTGCCTTCCTCCTCTGCACAGCTTCTCAGCTGCGTACCTCTGGGTTCACACCAAGTTGGATCTACAACCTCTTTGTCATCCTCTCTGTTCTCCCACTCCTCACTCTTAGAGTCACCCTCCTCCTCTTCCTGCCCTGAAAGCACAGTACAGTCCATGTATGCCTCAAGTATTGGAGTCTGATCAGGATCATCTCCACCACTGGGGGGTTAACATCTGTTGACGAGGGTCTGGATACTGCTCAGACCCTACTTTGTCCAGCCTTGGATCTAGCTGAAAAAATTTTGGGCACTGGTGCAGACGCTTTCCTCCTCTGGAGTCTGTGAATCTTTGGAGCAGACCTCTGATGCTCATGGAATAGGATGTGTGAACAGCTCTGCAGACTTGCTAATCTGTGGTTTCACACAGTCAGTGGGTGGTTGGAGAGTTGTGATGTGGGGGGAAAATCAAGGGTAACTGGAGTGCCACCTCTGACAACTGTACTGAGTGATGTTAAGGTGGTGGAAGAGGAGAGGTCACTTGATGCAGCGCTTGCAATCCACTGGAGCACATGCTCTTTCTGGCCTCATCCACAAGGCTTACCGCTCTGTGGCTGCCAAAGAAAGGGAGTTGAGTAGCCAGTCCAGTAAGGCTGGGGTCACACTAGAGTGAAATACGGACGAGTGAGAGGCGTTAAAACCACGCATTACACACGGACAAATGATTCTCTATGGGGCAGCTCCCATCAGCCGTATATTTCTCGTCCGTATTCTACGGTCTGTGCCAATCGCAGCATGCTGCGCTTGTCAGCGTATTACGCCCGTAGTACACCAATGCAAGTCTATGGGTGCACTAAAAATACACATTACACACAGACCAGATGTGTGACTTGCGAGAAATACGCACCCGGTGTCTTTTAGAAAAGCTGGCAATTCAGTGCGCGATACAGTAAAATCACACGGACAGGTTTAATAAAGAAACGAAAGAATAGATATATACACATAGAATACATATACACATCATTGAGAGATATATATATATATATATATATATATATATATATTTCAGATAGTTCTTCATAGCAGAATAGCCGCTAATTCAATTGCCTGCTTTTGTCAAATCATTCCCCTACCCGACATGAAATTACACATGGTTTACATATAAAAAAAAAAAAAAACATGAAATGGTTTACTGTATGTCTTTCATTAGTAATTAGATGAGGGTTGATGTGTAAAATTTGGGAGGTGTAGGTGTTAATTCGTTGTAAAAAAAAATGCATGGGCTCCCGCTGTAATTTGTCAACCAGAGAGGTAAAGCAGGTGAGGGAGGGCAGATTTTAATAGCCATGAGAGGGACCATTGTTTTTGCCCCCCGGCTACAAAAATCTGCCCCCAGACACCCCAGAAATGGCACATCTATAAGATGTGCCAAGTCTGGCACTTAGGCCGGGATCACACTAGAGAGGAATACGGACGAGCGTGAGGCGTTAAAAGCACGCATTACACACGGACAAATGATTCTCTATGGGGCAGCTCCCAACAGCCGTATAATTCTCGCCCGTATTCTATGGTCCGTGCCAATCTCAGCATGCTGCGATTGTCAGCGTACTACACCCGTAGTACGCCAATGCAAGTCTATGGGTGCGCAAAAAATACGGATTACACACGGACCACACGTGTGACTTGCGAGAAATACGCAGGTCTTTTGGCAGGTGACAGGAAATGGACCAATCCATCATCAAGAAGCTTAGACATGCAAATGAGCTCAAAAAGCGCTCCAGACATCCTGGACGTACGCCTCCACGGAGTACATCAGCGTCATGGCGCCATATTTTCTCAATGTGGAGATGCTTATTGCGTTAGTGTAGGAGCGGCCAGAAATATGGGACCAACGTGATGCCCATTATGCCAACCGGGCAAGAAAGGAGGCGTCATGGAGGCGCATATGTCGCCAGGTGTTCCACGATTTTGGTGATCGGCCACGTGAGGAGCAGCAGCAGCAACTGAGTAAGTAAAACCCAAAAACTGTTTAAAATCACCTCACGTCAAAAATGCATATAGAATCAACCCCCCCCCCCCCTCTTCCTGTGCTTGTACTTTTTTTGCTCATGAGGCGGGTAGATTTTGATGTGACTCATGGTTTTACACTGCCATCATTTGGCCCAGGCCACAAGCTCCTCATCCTCCTAGCCAACCAAGTTAGTAAGTGTAGTTACTTGATACATGAACTACTGTGACCCTGTGTATCTGGCCTGGATGCCCCAATTATATATGCCACCCTGGATAGAAAGCACACCCTAGAAGGTCACATGCCTAGGCTACTGGTAGCAAATTTGACCTATCAAATATGTGAAATTGCATTGGAAGATGTGATGAGACGCTGGCGCAGCATCCGCGACCAATACAGGCGGGAACGTCAGCAGCGGTCCAGGAGTTGTGATGCGGGCCACATAAAGAGGAAATACATATATTATGACCGCCTCTCCTTCCTCGCCCCTATTCTGGATCTGAGACCGTAAGTAGATACCTCACACCACATTACACAGATACTTTACAGGGCCAGAAATATTTATTTATTTTTTGGGCTCTGCTCGATTTCATAACAGAACTCAGTCCAACCTTACGGAGAGAGGAACTGGCTCAGATACAGAGCCCATCATTGATCCTGTAGGGGATGAGGTGGCTGGTCCATCTTCTCCCCCTACAAGAAGCATGGGTGAAGAATCCTCTCAGGAAAAGCCAGTGCCTGCGCCACAAACCCCACCACAAGGACCACATCCACATCCACAACCAGGACCGTCTGCTGCTGCACCATCAGCCATACAGGAGGAGCAGGGCAACATGAGCAGCAGCCCAACTGCCCAGATTCGGGGCTCCCCACAGCCTGCTGGACCATCCCTGCGAGGAAGAAGGCGGCGCCATATCCCTGCCCAAGATACCCGTACCAATGTGGACACAGGGGTCCTCAACTCTCTGTCTAGAGTGAATAATGATGATGGCGAGGAGGCATACTCATGCAGCCTGGCCCTTTATCTTCGTGCCCTTTCCCGTGAGGTGAGGCTCCGTATTCGAGGATGTTTTCAGATCCTGCTTGATGCAAGCACACACCCCAAAACCCCATATGAGTTATTTGAAAATCTGGAGAGGTGGCAGCTTTCACCAAGAAATCTAATGCGCCTTAGACCACCCACATGACCGATGCACAGTGACACCATCTGCAGCAAGATGATGCTGCAGGTCTTTGGAGGTGGTCTGTGGATTGTCCTTGACTGTTCTCACCATTCTTCTTCTCTGCCTTTCTGATATTTTTCTTGGCCTGCCACTTCTGGGCTTAACAAGAACTGTACCTGTGTTCTTCCATTTCCTTACTATGTTCCTCACAGTGGAAACTGACAGGTTAAATCTCTGAGACAACTTTTTGTATCCTTTCCCTGAAAAGCTGTGTTGAATAATCTTTGTTTTCAGATCATTTGAGAGTTGTTTTGAGGTTTTGAGGAGCCCATGATGCCACTCTTCATAGGAGAATCAAATAGGAGAACTACTTGCAAGTGGCCACCTTAAATACCTTTTCTCATGATTTGATACACCTGGCTATGAAGTTCAAAGCTCAATGAGGTTACAAAACCAATTTAGTGCTTCAGGAAGTCAGTAAAAAGTAGTTAGGAGTGTTCAAATCAAGAAAATGATAAGGGTGCCCATACTTTTGCACCGGTCAAATTTTGTTTAAATGCAGATTGCACATTTTCTGTTAGTACAATAAACCTCATTTGAATCCAGAAATATAACTGAGTCCATCAGTTATTAGATATATGAAACTGAAATAGCTGTTGCAAAAACCAAAATTGTTATAAAGAAAAAAGGTTAACATTAATAGGGGTGCCCAAACTTTTACATATGACTGTATATACACTCACTGGCCACTTTATTAGGTACACCTGTCCAACTGTGTGTTAAGACTTAATTTCTAATCAGCCAATCACATGGCGGCAACTCAGTGCATTTAGGCATGTAGACATGGTCAAGACAATCTCCTGCAGTTCAAACCGAGCATCAGTATGGGGAAGAAAGGTGATTTGAGTGCCTTTGAACGTGGCATGATTGTTGGTGCCAGAAGGGCTGGTCTGAGTATTTCAGAAACTGCTGATCTACTGGGATTTTCACGCACAACCATCTCTAGGGTTTACAGAGAATGGTCCGAAAAAGAAAAAAAATCCAGTGAGCGGCAGTTCTGTGGCCGGAAATGCCTTGTTGATGCCAGAGGTCAGAGGAGAATGGGCAGACTGGTTCGAGCTGATAGAAAGGCAACAGTGACTCAAATTGCCACCCGTTACAACCAAGGTAGGCAGAAGAGCATCTCTGAACGCACAGTGCGTCGAACTTTGAGGCAGATGGGCTACAGCAGCAGAAGACCACACTGGGTACCACTCCTCTCAGCTAAGAACAGGAAACTGAGGCTACAATTTGCACAAGCTCATCGAAATTGGACAGTAGAAGATTGGAAAAACGTTGCCTGGTCTGATGAGTCTCGATTTCTGCTGCGACATTCGGATGGTAGGGTCAGAATTTGGCGTAAACAACATGAAAGCATGGATCCATCCTGCCTTGTATCAACAGTTCAGGCTGGTGGTGGTGGTGTCATGGTGTGGGGAATTTTTTCTGGGCACTCTTTCGGCCCCTTGGTACCAATTGAGCATCGTTGCAACGCCACAGCCTACCTGAGTATTGTTGCTGACCATGTCCATCCCTTTATGACCACAATGTACCCAACATCTGATGGCTACTTTCAGCAGGATAATGCGCCATGTCATAAAGCTCGAATCATCTCAGATTGGTTTCTTGAACATGACAATGAGTTCACTGTACTCAAATGGCCTCCTCAGTCACCAGATCTCAATCCAATAGAGCATCTTTGGGATGTGGTGGAACGGGAGATTCGCATCAGGGATGTGCAGCCGACAAATCTGCGCCAACTGTGTGATGCCATCATGTCAATATGGTCCAAAATCTCTGAGGAATGCTTCCAGCACCTTGTTGAATCTCTGCCACGAAGAATTGAGGCAGTTCTGAAGGCAAAAGGGGGTCCAACCCGTTACTAGCATGGTGTACCTAATAAAGTGGCCAGTGAGTGTATATATATATATATACACTCACTGGCCACTTTATTAGGTACACCTGTCCAACTGTGTGTTAAGACTTAATTTCTAATCAGCCAATCACATGGCGGCAACTCAGTGCATTTAGGCATGTAGACATGGTCAAGACAATCTCCTGCAGTTCAAACCGAGCATCAGTATGGGGAAGAAAGGTGATTTGAGTGCCTTTGAACGTGGCATGATTGTTGGTGCCAGAAGGGCTGGTCTGAGTATTTCAGAAACTGCTGATCTTCTGGGATTTTCACGCACAACCATCTCTAGGGTTTACAGAGAATGGTCCGAAAAAGAAAAAAAATCCAGTGAGCGGCAGTTCTGTGGCCGGAAATGCCTTGTTGATGCCAGAGGTCAGAGGAGAATGGGCAGACTGGTTCGAGCTGATAGAAAGGCAACAGTGACTCAAATTGCCACCCGTTACAACCAAGGTAGGCAGAAGAGCATCTCTGAACGCACAGTGCGTCGAACTTTGAGGCAGATGGGCTACAGCAGCAGAAGACCACACTGGGTACCACTCCTCTCAGCTAAGAACAGGAAACTGAGGCTACAATTTGCACAAGCTCATCGAAATTGGACAGTAGAAGATTGGAAAAACTTTGCCTGGTCTGATGAGTCTCGATTTCTGCTGCGACATTCGGATGGTAGGGTCAGAATTTGGCGTAAACAACATGAAAGCATGGATCCATCCTGCCTTGTATCAACGGTTCAGGCTGGTGGTGGTGGTGTCATGGTGTGGGGAATTTTTTCTTGGCACTCTTTGGGCCCCTTGGTACCAATTGAGCATCGTTGCAACGCCACAGCCTACCTGAGTATTGTTGCTGACCATGTCCATCCCTTTATGACCACAATGTACCCAACATCTGATGGCTACTTTCAGCAGGATAATGCGCCATGTCATAAAGCTCGAATCATCTCAGATTGGTTTCTTGAACATGACAATGAGTTCACTGTACTCAAATGGCCTCCTCAGTCACCAGATCTCAATCCAATAGAGCATCTTTGGGATGTGGTGGAACGGGAGATTCGCATCAGGGATGTGCAGCCGACAAATCTGCGCCAACTGTGTGATGCCATCATGTCAATATGGTCCAAAATCTCTGAGGAATGCTTCCAGCACCTTGTTGAATCTCTGCCACGAAGAATTGAGGCAGTTCTGAAGGCAAAAGGGGGTCCAACCCGTTACTAGCATGGTGTACCTAATAAAGTGGCCAGTGAGTGTATATATATATATTCATTCTATGTGTCTATATCTATTCTTTCATTTGTGGTAGAAAACCTGTCATAGGGCTCCATTATATGTCCATTTTGCAAGTCGGCGAGAAAATCTCTGCATACGGATGCTTACATGCGCAAAATACGCGACCACACCTTGATTGCGGATGACATACGGAGCACTATTAAGGGGACATTTCTCCGTATTGCGCATGTAAAATACGGACCGTATTTTGCGCCGGTTAGTGTGACCCCGGCCTTACAGATGTTGTCCGTTGTCTTTGGACAACTGCCGGTGTTTGTTCAGTAGAGCTTTCAGTAACATTACCACCTATACCACGTACACTTTAAACACCAAGCCTATTACCTCTTCTATCATCACCTCACTTTTTCCCTACTCATGTTTGATGTACCCTCCCCTCTTTTAGATGCCAAAACGTGGGCTGGTGATGGGACCACACAATGAGTAAAAAGGATTGATATGGAAAGTCGATTTGACACGATTCTATCTGAACAAGCCGACAATAAAAGGCCTAGCTAGCTATCTGCTTACTTGCAGCAGCTGCAGCCTCACCATGCTGTTGCAGTCACAAAATGAGGCCAAAGCCACATGTCCGCTTTTTATATGGAGAGGGAGATGTGACTTCGGCAGCCAATGACACAAGTCCTTGTGTCGATGAAAGAAGATGAGCCATGACAGAGTCAGCGGTTCCCTGTACACTTTGGGGCCAGAGCTATCGGGACTGTCACCACTGTTGCTGGGGGACGAGTCTTCTGAGTGAGGAGGACTTTGGTACTGGACAGCAAGTGGCGTAAGGGAGATAAAAGGGGTTGAGCGTAGGAAGGGGGGAAGATTTGGCGGGAAGGCGACAGGAGGTTGACTCCCTCCCCACTGCAAACATCTCATCCTCTTGTTCCCCGCGGATTGACTTACCAACTGACTGTGATCTTACTGAGCTGTCCCCGGATGTTCCCATACCGTTCGGGTCCTTCTCAGGCCCACTGAAAGATAATTTTACTCGCTCTGTTCATAGCGAGTACGTCAGAGGTTCGCACGCTGCCATGGCCCACAAGCGTGCATGCTGTTCATGTTCTGTGCCATTCCAGAGGAATCAACAAAAGGACTTTCCCTATTCCAACGCACTCAAGTCAAGCGAGTCTTGATCCATCAGCACGGTCGGAAGACAGTGCATTTCGCTCCTCTGTAACAGAGCCCGAGACATTGCCCACGATCTACGATGCCGGCGGGAGATATTCCAGCCTCTCCCTAACAATAACTGCAAGCGATAAGTTACCTCTTTCATACACTTTTTCCCAAAATATTGTGTTTGTTCAAATAGTGCTGTTGCACTGTGTTCCTGTGTTATTTCGTTGTTGAGCTAATCTCCCTCTGCGGAGTATTCCCTGTCCATCAATAACCTGTTGGAGTAAATCCTGTTAACCCCTTCTCTGCCTCAGGCTCTTCACTGCATCCAACAAACTTCACTCCAGTATCCCTTTACATCTGGACGTTATGGATGGTTTCTGCACCCCGACTGGCTGCAGCAATCACCACACATGAAGTTAATAAAAAAACAAAAAACAGAACAACACAGTCCGCTACTCCTCTGACTTCTCCCCAACCCACTTCCCTCATCAAGCACATCCCAAAAGCTCATCATACAGCGCCACTATCCTAGCCAAAGTCCTAACAAAAGCATTAGTGGAAACTCAATCATTTACCCAACTTTCACTTAATTTTGCCGATTTTGAGGAAAATGCTCAGCACTCCAAGTGTACAATGTTCGTGCCGAATTTGAGATTGGCAAATGTTTTCTGAACAAGTTCGCTCATCTCTAGTCATGAGGCCATGCCTGCGTTAATACAAGACAATATCCTGCTCGCCTTAGAAGCCGCTGATTGACATTTCATTTTGCCATTTAAACTATGATCTACAAGCAGGGTCAGCCTTAGGCTGAATGGCACCCTCTGCAAATTTGCCCTTTATTGCCCCTGTAAAGAGATGGACATATTTCCCTGTTACCCCTTGAAAACATCAGTGTGAGTACCAGGACCATCATCAGGGTATTACTGCAATTACTGGTGTATGGAACCCAATGAGCAGAAGCAAGGAGCGAGGGCCCAGACTGAGTGAGACACACTGCACAGTCCTGAGTACCAAGACCACCATCAGGGTTTTACTGCCATTACTGGTGTATGGGACCCAGTGAGCAGAAGCAAGGAGCAGGGGGCCCAGACTGGGTGAGACACACTGCGCAGTCTGCACTGAGGCCAGCACAACCGAGCCACTGAATAAACGGACTGGCAGACTACATGGCACACTGGGGTCCGGGATAACTACTTTACCTTATTATGCCCCAGAGTTACTTACATTGTATGGCCACAGCAGAGGGCCATCAGATGCTGCCGGGCTGCCCTCTGGTCCTACGCTGTTGCCGTACCCCGGGACCTTGTATTGATGAGGTGCACGTACCCACCCGTCCAACTTCCCATTCCCCTACCAGCTCGCTACTCTTCTGGAGCTCCACCTACTTGTTCATGCAGTGTGAAGTTGGAAAGTTGGAGGCCATCTCTGTCAGCTGCCTGCAAACTATTAAGTACAACTCTGTTCAACCTTACTGACTGCTGCTTGTCTGCAATAAGGTACAGTTGCCCGTCTTAAAGAGAATCTGTCACCCCATTTTTGGCCTATAAAACTGCGGCCACCACCATCAAGGGCTTATCTACAGCATTCTGTAATGCTGTAGATAAGCCCCAGATGTAACCTGAAAGATAAGAAAAACGAATTAGATTATACTCACCCCAGGGTCCGGTGCCTCCCAGATGAGTGGCGCTGGACCAGACAGCGACACCCACCGCACCTGCCCCCCCGGTGAGTATAATCTAACTTGTTTTTCTTCTCTTTCAGGTTACATCGGGGCTTATCTACAGCATTACAGAATGCTGTAGATAAGCCCCTGATGGCGGTGGCCGCAGTTTATAGGCCAAAAACGCCTTTAAATGGGATATTTTAGTAACCCAACACTTATCCCCTATACACAAAATATGGGATAATAATTATGACCAGTTCACATGGCGAATCTTCAAGCAGAAGCTTGGCATGGACAGCCACGGTGACATTCTGCTGAATATCCATGACGGCCCCTTCATCTCAATGGGAGACATTGATGAGGATTGCAGAATGGTGAGTTTTAGCCGCAGTTGTGCTGAGAAATGACCTGTTCATGCCTAAATTTTGCTTGAAAATCTGCCATGTGAGTTGGCCCTTATAATTGAGCGGCTGCAAGCATGTTCAGGCAGCTGCTTCGCTCATTTTAAGGAGAGATGAGATTTACATGGTCCATTCTTGAGACATGAGAACGTGTATATAAAACTCTCCCAAAGAAATATATACAGTGCCTACAAGTAGTATTCAACCCCCTGCAGATTTAGCAGGTTTGATAAGATGCAAATAAGTTAGAGCCTTCAAACTTCACACAAGAGCAGGATTTATTAACAGATGCATAAATCTTACAAACCAAAAAGTTATGTTGCTCAGTTAAATTTTAATAAATTTTAAACATACAAGTGTGGGTCAATTATTATTCAACCCCTAGGTTTAATATTTTGTGGAATAACCCTTGTTTGCAATTACAGCTAATAATCATCTTTTATAAGACCTGATCAGGCCGGCACAGGTCTCTGGAGTTATCTTGGCCCACTCCTCCATGCAGATCTTCTCCAAGTTATCTAGGTTCTTTGGGTGTCTCATGTGGACTTTAATCTTGAGCTCCTTCCACAAGTTTTCAATTGGGTTAAGGTCAGGAGACTGACTAGGCCACTCCAACACCTTGATTTTTTGCCTCTTGAACCAGGCCTTGGTTTTCTTGGCTGTGTGCTTTGGGTCGTTGTCTTGTTGAAAGATGAAATGACGACCCATCTTAAGATCCTTGATGGAGGAGCGGAGGTTCTTGGCCAAAATCTCCAGGTAGGCGGTGCTATCCATCTTCCCATGGATGCGGACCAGATGGCCAGGCCCCTTGGCTGAGAAACAGCCCCACAGCATGATGCTGCCACCACCATGCCTGACTGTAGGGATGGTATTCTTGGGGTCGTATGCAGTGCCATCCAGTCTCCAAACGTCACGCGTGTGGTTGGCACCAAAGATCTCGATCTTGGTCTCATCAGACCAGAGAACCTTGAACCAGTCTGTCTCAGAGTCCTCCAAGTGATCATGAGCAAACTGTAGACGAGCCTTGACATGACGCTTTGAAAGTAAAGGTACCTTACGGGCTCGTCTGGAACGGAGACCATTGCGGTGGAGTACGTTACTTATGGTATTGACTGAAACCAATGTCCCCACTGCCATGAGATCTTCCCGGAGCTCCTTCCTTGTTGTCCTTGGGTTAGCCTTGACTCTTCGGACAAGCCTGGCCTCGGCACGGGAGGAAACTTTCAAAGGCTGTCCAGGCCGTGGAAGGCTAACAGTAGTTCCATAAGCCTTCCACTTCCGGATGATGCTCCCAACAGTGGAGACAGGTAGGCCCAACTCCTTGGAAAGGGTTTTGTACCCCTTGCCAGCCTTGTGACCCTCCACGATCTTGTCTCTGATGGCCTTGGAATGCTCCTTTGTCTTTCCCATGTTGACCATGTATGAGTGCTGTTCACAAGTTTGGGGAGGGTCTTAAATAGTCAGAAAAGGCTGGAAAAAGAGATAATTAATCCAAACATGTGAAGCTCATTGTTCTTTGTGCCTGAAATACTTCTTAATACTTTAGGGGAACCAAACAGAATTCTGGTGGTTTGAGGGGTTGAATAATAAATGACCCTCTGAATAAACTTTTCACAATTTAAAAAAAAATTAAACAAAGAAATAACATTCTTTTTTGCTGCAGTGCATTTCACACTTCCAGGCTGATCTACAGTCCAAATGTCACAATGCCAAGTTAATTCCGAATGTGTAAACCTGCTAAATCTGCAGGGGGTTGAATACTACTTGTAGGCACTGTATATACAGTGGGAAAAATAAGACATTAAAAGGGGAGTCAAGTATTTGATACACTGCCGACATTGCAAGTTTTCCCACCTACAAAGAATGGAGACGTCTAATTTTTATCGTAGGTATAGTTCAATTGTGAGCGACAACCTAAAAATAAAAACCAGAAAATCACATTATATGATTTTTAAATAAATTGAATTTTATTGCATGAAATAAGTATCTGCTCACCTACCAACCAGCAAGAATTCTGTCTCTCACAGACCTGTTTCTTTAAGATGCCCTGCTACTCTGCACTCATTACCTGTATTAATTGCACCTGTCTGAGTGTGTGGACAGGTAACGAGTTCAATCACACTCCAACCTCTCCACGATGGCTCTTTGGTCTTCAAAGAGCTGTCTAAGGCCATGTGCACACGTTGCGGATTCTGCTGCGGATCCACAGCGTTTTTGGCTCTGCGGAACTGCAGCAGATTTAGCTGCGTTGTACAGTACTGTTGCTTTCAATGGAAATTAAAAAACGCTGTGCACATGCAGCGTACTTTTCCGCGGGTTACAATCCGCAGCATGTCAATTCTTTGTACGGAATCCGCAGCGGTTTTACACCTGCTCCATTGTCCAGGTGTCAAACCGCAGGCTAATCCGCAGGTCTTTCGACCTGCGGATTTTTCCAAATCCGTGGGGAAAGATCCGCAGCACCTTTCACTACATGTGCACGTGGCCTAAAGACACCAGGGACAAAATTGGAGACCTGTACAAGGCAGGGATGGGTTACAGGACAATAGGCAAACAGCTTGGTGACAATTATTAGAAAACAGAAGAAACACAAGCTAATGGTCAGTTTTACTCGTTCCAGGGCTCCATGCAAATACTCACCTCGTGGTGTAAGGATGATTGTGAGAAAGGTCTGAAATTAGCCTACAACTATACGAGTCTCATGTATTTTTGTTTTTGCAGAAATGCTTTATTTTTAATGGGAAAACAGATTTGAGATTTTGTTTTCTATTTTTTTTTTACAAATTTTGTTGAACTTTTTTTTTTTTTTTTTTTTTTTAGGAGAATCACTCCAAAATCCTCGTTAACTAATTTTTGGTGAATTTTGGTGCTGGTAGCAATATTAGGCGACATCGCTTCCTTGCACTTTCAACCATAACTTAGTTTGGAAGGCACGTGAAGGAAGAACGTGACTTCTTTTAACCGCTCAGTTTCTGAACCCTGAAGCAGCTAGTAACATGACGGAACATGTGCACAGCAATGTCGTTTCATTTCTTATGGCAGTTTACTGGAGATCTTTCTCGTGGATTACAGGCAGAATACGACTAAAGGGTACGCTCACACTGGTGTATATTCTCTCTTACGAGAGAATTGCACAGATTATGCTAATGACACTTGCACCAAACGGTCAGCGTTTGATTCAAGTGTCATCCGATCGCATGAGGCAATCACAGCAAAGTTGCGGAGAAGACTGAGCACTTAATTTCTTCATTGACTGTGCGACTACATCGAACTGCACTCAGATGACATCCTAGTGCAGTCCGATGTTTCACTCGCATCCATAGACTTGTATGGTTATGTGAGATCTGATCATCGGCTGCACTTGCAGCATGCTGCAGTTATTTTCTCATGCTGGATCACTTGAGAAAATATAATCAGAGATCTCCACTGCCCCCATAGTATAACATTGGGTCAAGCGCTATCAGATAAAACGTCAGATGACACTCGGCCGTGTTGTACACCAGTGTGAGTGAGTACTTAAAAAAAAAAAAAAAAAAAAAAAAAAAAAAAGGAAGACATTGTTTGCACACACTGAGTGGTCATTTTCCTAAAGTAACTTCGCCAGCAAAATTATGGCAAAAAAGTCATCGAAGTTCCTGTAGGATAAAGATCATGCCTTTTCCTGAAGCAGCTTTGCTTAGAAGAACTCTGAGGCTTTGCCAAAAAAAAAAAATGTGTCCACATACCCTTACAAATCTGTTGTTTGAAGTGGATCCTAACTTATATGGAGTAGCTTCATAATGGAAAACCTCTGAAGAAAGGCCCGCTTGATGTTTAAGGCTGTGTTCACACACAGTGTTTTTTTAGCGGTTTTTACCGCGGTTTTCACTATAAGGCCGGTTTCACATTAGCGCTTTTTAAGCGCACGCACTGCCGGGGGTAGCTCCGCCCCCGAGCCAGCTCTCTGCCCGGCGTGCCCGCCCCTTGCTTGTAGCGCCGCCTACTAGCGGACAGCGGCGCCTGCGATCGGCGCACCCTATCTTTAGCATAGGGTGCGCAGATCGTGCGCAGGCCGTGCGCTAGTTGCGCTTTGACCTGCGCTGCGCACTTTTGACGGTGCGCCGTGTGCGCCAAAATCCGAAAAGTTTGATTTTGGCGCGCACGGCGCACCGTCAAAAGTGCGCAGCGCAGGTCAAAGCGCAACTAGCGCACGGCCTGCGCACGATCTGCACACCCTATGCTAAAGATAGGGTGCGCCGATCGCAGGCGCCGCTGTCCGCTAGTAGGCGGCGCTACAAGCAAGGGGCGGGCACGCCGGGCAGAGAGCCGGCTCGGGGGCGGAGCTACCCCCGGCCGTGCGTGCGCTTAAAAAGCGCTAATGTGAAACCGGCCTAAAACCGCTAAAAATAAGCTGCACAGTCATTTCTATGCATTTTGCACTTTGTGTGCACAGTGATGCTTTTTTTACCGCGAAAAAAACGCATCGCGGTAAAAACCGCAGCATGCACATTAATTTTGCGTTTTTTTCCGCGGTTTAAGCTTCTCCCATGCTTTTAGAAACCGCTGCGGTAAAAAACGTATCAAAAACGCACAAAAACCGCCGCGGAAAAATAGGTGCGGTTTCTGGGAAGGGATGCAGGTTTTTGTGCAGAAATTTTCTGCAACGTGTGCACTTACCCTTAAACACCTGAAGCATTTAGAAAACACTCAAAAGCTTCGACGTATGAACAACCATGTTGATTTTCAAACAGAAATTAATACGAAGATTCTGTCAAACGTTTTGTGAGCACTTTTTGCAGACATTCTTCAGGACAGAAAGTTCACAAACCATTGCCTTAACATGCCCTATAAAAGCTCTTCACCTCAGATTCAGGAAACATCAAAAACGCCACCAAAAACTCCCAAAACAGAAGCATTTACGGAAGCAGCTCAATCCCCTCTTCACAGATATGCCAGGTGTCTGTATCTACATTTGCGGTATTTTGGTGTGTTTTTAATTCAATAAACCTTTAAATGTATTTTTATTGTCATTTTTAGCCACAGAATTACATAAAATATGTAATCAAACAGCATAGGGAGGTCACAAAAAGTTAGGGAGTGATTGTAACCCTTTGATGACCAGTAGTAGACTATTTTTAAGCAGAGAATATCTTTACCATAAATAACCTGAGAAACACCTTCCAGGGTTGATTCCAAGGCATTTCCTCAAATTCACACTGTTTGTTTTTTCACAGGAAGAGAATGTGGGTGATGGGAATACCCCTTTAATATCATAAGTTATTTTGCAAGGTTATTTGCGGAGGTAGCTTTTGACTCATAGGGCCATGTTCCCACATGTAAAAAGGCAAAATTTTTTTCTATAGGTGTTTGCAGCAATAGCTGCCCTGATTATTGCATTCTTTCAAGGTAATTACCTTGGTTCCTCAGCATCTGGACTTGGATAAGCAAGTAATTTTACAAAACCAATCAATACTTCGTTTGAGAACATTCAGCATTGATTTACAAGGGTTTCTTATTTTATATAAATAGGCCAAACCACTAAATAAAGTTATACTTTAACTAGGAGTTGCAATTTTTCTCACAATTTTCAAGATCTTAGTTTTCTGTGATTACTTCCACACTAGTAAGCAGTGTTCATTATGAAACATTTATGGGCGAGGGGGTGGGTTTAACCACTCCAGGACAGAGTGATTATTCATTTTTGCACTTTAGTTTTTTTCCTCCCCTTATTCCAAGAGCCAAAACTTTTTTTTATTCCAAGATAGCTGTATGAGGGCTCTCTCAGACATGGGCTGGCTTTCACAGGAGTACAGTCATGACAGGCATGGACATGTGGCCATCATGGCAACCCCCTCAGCGCCCACCTGCCCGATGCACTGTCAATGCCGCCATCACAGACTGGCAGTGGCATTTGACAGGTTAACAGCTGTGGGCAGAGCTCAGATCCATCCATGGCTGTTAGAGGCAGATGATGGCTGAATAAATCAGCCATCATCTGCCGACAGAAATGCGGGCTCAGACTGCAAGCCTGCATCAGTCAGGAAGTCGGCATACGATGCACACTGTGCATCGTTAAGTAGTTACTGAACAGATTTTAAATACAAGTGGTTACTATAAGTGAATGTCAAACTGGACTCATGATCATTTGGTCTGGCCAAACTCTCTACATTTCCCAAGTAGTGTCACTTACCTGAACCCTCGCATTTTGAGAATCTCACACTGTCCTCTACTAGGCAATAACTAATGCCTGCACAGCACTGGTATGAGTCACCTGGCTGCAGTCAAGCACTTCAGTTGACAGCTGCAGAATTTCCTATAGAAGCAGAGTGGCTTATACCAGTGCTGCTCCTCGGGCAAGCTGTCCAACAATGACTGTTCAAGCTTTTGCAAGTCCATTCTCGGCATCTCCCAAAATGTGAATTTTAATTTTTTTTTTGCATAGAGCTTTGCATTAGAGCAATTGATAGTAAAATACAGTAAGACTAACAGAGATGTTTACAGTTTTCTTGTTTAAATCCTATACAAATACCTTCTATAGTTGTCATATTAGCTCGTGAGTAAAATTTAATTACCGCATGTAAAGCGGACCTCTTATAAAAACACACAGGAATGTGATATTTCAATACAGCAAATTGAGGTTCTTCTGTTATAACCAAGGATTTTTATTCCACAATATAAACTGCAAAATTTAATACAAGCTACAAGAAGAGCCAAAAACAAACGGGAAATAATAATTAATAGGGATTTAAGGGTAGCTGACGCACAGCTTAGTTTGCTAGGTCTAACACTCTGGCTGCCCTAAGCACCTACTCACCCCACATTTCTGTACAAGACCCTAATTTGGAAAGGGCTTTTAGTTCAGAGCAAAAGGTTCAGCATTTGATTTAAGTTTTGGAATTTAAGAAAGAAAATAAAACAAAACCAAAGTTATTGCTCAGGAAAACTTTCCTACACAAACAAAAACACAGAAACTGTATGGTCTTAAATGGAACTGAAACATCAAATCTTGGTACCTCACCCCAAGTGAAAGTTGATCTAGACTCCCTTGTGTCTGCACTGACCTGCATCCATAGTTATGAGGTACAAAAGGTCTTCAGAAACCAAACAACCAATAACAAACAAATTGTGCTGGAGAACCAG
Organism: Dendrobates tinctorius; assembly: GCF_039654945.1. Lineage (NCBI taxonomy): Eukaryota > Metazoa > Chordata > Amphibia > Anura > Dendrobatidae > Dendrobates > Dendrobates tinctorius. The sequence goes on along the minus strand of NW_027361795.1, from coordinate 15,491,174 downwards.
CTGATCTGTAACTTGTAACAGGAAAGTCATCTTCCAAAACAATTAATCTTTCAGTGAAGTCAGAAATCCCTGGAAGGAGCAATGGATTTATAGGGTCTGAGAAGCACCATTGGGAGCTGGATCTGGAAAGGAAACCTGGCATGTGTCTAAAGGAAAGTAAAAGAATCCTAAAGCTCCTGTGAGTATTGTTCATGAATCCCACCGAGAACTTGGGTAGGAGATTACAGTCTTTATTCACTGAGGGAGCGGATACTGCATTTATTTTAATGCAGCCATATTTGCTTCAATGCAGTGAGAGCAGATATAATCCTCCTTCTCAGCCGTTTCTGCAGATACACCCACGCAGACCTGGTGAAACCAACGATTACAACTTCCGTCACATTGTACCCAGTCCACCTGCAATAGAAGAGAAAGAAAATTGTAAAGTCATCTCCTGCACAGAGCCGTAATAGGCCACCCATAGGTGTATGCAGACTGATCTGTAACCTCTACAGGCCTCGGATTTAATACAGGTTTTTCCCCTGTTGGGTTTTGTGCAAATTAGTACAAAAAAAAATTTCTAACAAAGTTTGGGAGCAAAGAACAGCTGAGCAGAAGTTATGTCACCTGCAATCATATGACACTAAAGCGAACAGGAACAAGTCATTTGATGCTGCCCAAACCAGCAGGAAAGAGAGCCTGGCTGCACAACCACAGGCCAGGACTATAGCCAGAAAGGAGGCTGGTCTGGCATCCCGCCCGGCCAGCTTCTCACAAAGCAGAGCCAGGTGACTGAAAACATTGTGACTATGGGAGACGTCAGAAAAATGTGTGGCTGCAATCTTGTAGTCAGGCACGGGTTCATGCTGCTCATGGTTCGGGGAGTACAAACCAGTGACAGCTTAATTTTAATATCCATTTCTTTCAAGGGGTTAATAAAAAAAAAAAAAAAAGTTTACCTACAAATATTTCTACTTCCAGGAGTTAAAGAACATTCAAACAAATAAAACCCAATTTATCATATTTTAGCTTAACCAGGTAGGTAACCATGATTAAAGGGGTTGTTTGGTCTTAAAAGTACTGACCTGAAGTCACTGTATGTAACTGCGGACTTGTTAAGTCCTCACTTCGCATACACAATACACGCTGTGAGGAAAGATTGTATAATCACATACTTGCGATCAACTGACTCCTGGCACCGAGTAGTGTGAGCAATGTGAGGATTCACAAGTCTGTAGATTTTTTAGACGAGACCAGACAAGCCTTTAACCCTTTAGATTTTCCAAGAGCCATTACTTTTTTTATTTTTCCACCCCCATATGAGGGCTTGTTTTTTGTGGTAAGAGTTGTACTTTTGAATGACACCATTCATCTTATCATGAGACGCACTGGAAAGCAGGAAAAAAAGTCCAAGCGCGATGAAATTGCAAAAAAAGTGCAATTCCACAATTATTTTTTTTTTTTAATCTACCATGTTCACTATATGGTAAAACTAATTTACACACACACACACACACACTTGGTAAGTGGTAAAAAATAAATTTAGAAATTTAAGCTTTTTTTTTCCGTTTTTGCAGCAATTTTCCAAGACATGTAGCCTTCTCATTTTTCAGGATTTGGGGCTTATTTTTTGCATCCTGAGCCAGCGTTTCTGGAGTTTTGATTTTTTTTCACGTCGTTAAGTTGTTTACAGATCAGATTCATTTATTTTATATTTTTGATAGACTGGATTTTTGCAAAGGCAGTGATACCAAAATGTGTAATTTTTTGCTTCTTTTATTTTCAAAGGGGGATAATTCTATCTAATGGTTTGTTTTTTTCCATATTTTAACAAAAAAAGCCTTTTTTTTGCACTTTTACTGTATTTCTTAGTTTCTGTAAGCGACTTGAAGCTGTGATTATCTGATCACTTGTGCAATACACAGCAGTAGATAGCCAAAATTACTATCTTCTATGAATACCGGCCACAGGCTTGATTTCACAGAAAAATCATATAGACATGCACAAGTGTCATCAGCAGACTCCAGTCTGTCCCGACAACCAATCGGCACCCTGCAATCACAAGAGTGTGGAACGAAGCACTCACTGCCGGTGAATGGTAAATTCTGCAGTCAGATTGACAGCGGCATTTAACATGTTAACAGTCGCAGACAGAGCTCTGTTTCACCCACGGCTGTAAAAGGCACATGATGTATGTTATATATATATATATATATATATATATATATATATATATATATATATATATACACACACACACACACCGATATACTGTATATACCCACCAAAAAAGCATTGGTATTTTGCCTACGGACACTTCCATTAAGTTCTTCAGTATTTTAATACTGTATGATCAAATTAAGATTGAAGATTTTATTCCCTGTAGCCGGATTAATTTTCCCTTCCTTCTCATCAATTCAAAGTATGACTTTTCTAACATTGTATTCCAGGGAAATTGACATGAAAGTAGGTAGGACTGCATTATCTTTCATGGTTACATTTGTGACTATCTTAGGCTGGTTTCACACTAGCATTTTTTAGCGCAGCGCATCGTGCGCGTACATGCGCATGCGTCCTGATCCCCTATCTTTAACATGGGGGCGCAAGGTCTAGCGTTTGCATGCGTTCGTATGCGTTTTCGTGCGCATGCGTTTTTTTGTGGTGTGCGCCCAGGCACGCCAGATGCAACCTGTTGCATTTTTAGTCCGTCCGACCTGTCAAAAAACGCGTGCGCACGGAATGCGACAAAAACAAACAAAAAAAAAATCACATTACAGTCTATGGGAACGAAGACGTGTGCATGAACATGCGCACGTCAGCGTTTAAAATCGCATGCGTTTTATTTAAATATTTTTTATTAACGTTTCAGAATTTTTAACAGGAAAGGAAAGAAAGTGGGAAAAGGTTAGGTGAGAAAAGGATACCCCCTGTAAGTACAGGGAGACCCCCAGATGGGGGATAGACAGGTATACAAACATAAAGTACCATATTACGTCATATGTACAAAAAGCTATAGTTGCATGTTACCTGTCCCGTCCGTAACCACTAAGTGGTCTAGGACCTGTTTGGAGGCTTTACCCCCCCATCCTAAACCACACAAGGTGGCTCTAGGACCGATTGGGGTAAATAAGGTTCAAACAAAGCTACAAAGCAGATACCTGCTTATTCTACTATAATATATATATATATATATATATATATATATATATATATATATATATATATATATATAATTATACTTCTTAATCTTCCTAGTTGTAATCTGTTAAACACAAATAATTTGCCCTGTTAAAATGTACTACTATTATTAGTGCCCGAATCTTTGTAGATTTAAAAACGTGAATTTTACTCCTAAAAAAAAAAAATAAAATAATATAAAGAAGAACAAGTCTGCCACCATCTTAAAGTTTTGTAATCTTTAGACATCTTCATGGAGGGTTGATGTCTGCTTTAAGAAGTTTCGAGATCCCAGGTGAGTCCGCCGAGGGCAATCTTCCAATATTTTTCAAAAATTTCATACCCTCTTCCAAGGAAGAAATGAGAAACATCTTTGCTGCAAACTTTATCTGGAGGGAGGAATTTTGGGTCCAAGTATAAGAAATATTAGCACAACGAAGTTCCTTCGTTATTGCTTGGAATGATCTTCTTTTCTTCCATGTGTCCTTGAAAAAATCTTTATAGAAGGATAGGTGGCTATAAGATGATGAGAGAAACAGCGGATCTTTAGCAATGTTCAGCAATATATTTCTAATCCAATTAGGATAAAATGAGACAATGACATCTCTGGGAACGTCAGACGGGAGGGAAGGAGGTCTGCGGACTCTAAAGGCTTTCTCAATCAGGTTTATCTTGCTTGTGTGAGGGATAATTTGATGAATCATTGAGGAGATATAATTGTTTAATTGAAAGGCAGGGACTTTCTCTGGGATTCCCCTAATCTTAACATTGTTTTTCCTCTTAAAGTCTTCATATATAGCCAGATTATTTCTGAAGAAGTCTATGTCTTCTTGAATTTTTTCTACAGATTTTGCAAGTGAAAATAAATTCTTGGTTTCTTCAGGACGTAGAGTTTCGAGTTTCAACTGAGAAATATCATTCGTTCTGAAATTTTGAGTAGGAATAACTGAGGTTGTTGTAGGTTTAGAATTAAGTCCTTCCAGGAAGGAAAGCAGCACTTTTTGGAAGAGTTCTTTTAAGAAAAGCTCTGACGTACAAGTTGCTTCTGAATTTTCCCCTATAATAGAATTCCCCCTTAGTGTTTCAACAGATATTAATAAAGCTTTAAATAATTTAATTAGGAAATCCTCTGTAGGATAACCATCAGATGCAGGTATTGTGTCAATTAATGATGTGATAGGTGTACTATATTTTTCCTTCCTATGGTCATTCCCTTCATAATCAGAGTTACCCTCTTGCTCATCTTCTGAAGAAAAATCTGGAGGATTAAATTCAGAATCTGTACTAACAGATATATCACTTCGTCTATGTTCAGGTGACCCCATCTCCGAAATGTCCTCTAAATGTATACCTTGCAAATCCTCTAATGAGTTATACGAATTATTTGCTTGATCAGATAAATCCCCTGAGTGGTCACTGGGCCCAGAAAATTCAAAACTTTGAGTCTCTATTTCTTCCCCTTGCCATGACCCATAAAGTACCTTCTCATCCTTTTTTGGGATAAATATTGGTGCTTCATGTCTAAGTCTACCATCAATAATTAAAATGGGTGAAAGGGGCCTATGCTGGTTATGTCCTATTAAGGTTGTAGTGTAATCCTGTTGGTCTTCATCCCCCATTACCACCCTGTCACATAACTTAAAGCTATCCCCTATGCCAAAGCTTATATCATTAGAAACATTTAATTCCTCCCCCCTCCTCTTGGGATCATCTCTATTATTATGTGTCTGTTCCACTGTAATAGAGCTTATCATTTCCATTTCCTCCGTTAATACCAATCTCTCCCTCTTAGCCATCTCGTCCATTATATACAATGCTGTTTCACCCCACCTTTCCTCCATTCCCTTTTCATCTAGCTCCCCCTAAGTGTTATTCCAGTAGCTGCTTTAAATTTTGTTATAAATTCTCTTTCAGCTTCTTTCATAATATAATGTAATTCTTTCTTCATTTGTAAAGCTCCCATCTGATTCTTCATTAGCTTTTAAATTTACTGTAAAGTCTCCAGATCTTGTATCTGTTACTACTTTCGTGTTTCCCATTGTTCCCACAGCCACTTTTGGAACTGCCGCCATTACTACCGGTTTCACCGCTATTGATGACAACGCCGTCTTCCCCAGTCTCCCAACAGTTCCATCCTCCATTTTTAAATTTCCCGCCAATTCCTCCATTTTTAAATTTCCCGCCATTTCCTCAATTTTTAAATTTGCCGCCATTTCCTCCATTTTTAAATTTCCCGCCATTTTCTCTAATCTTCTGGCTGCTCCGGCAGTCTCTGTAATCGACACCACCACATCCCCTGGGTATCTTGCTGCTCCCGAAGCCCCCGACAGACTCACCTCCACCTCTCCGGCAAAGTCAGCTCCTTCATCAGCCGTGGACACAGATCCCGCCGCTTTTCCCCGTCTTTTGATAGTTCCCGCCGCTGCCGGCGGAGAGACCGCCGCCTCCTTCAAGTCCCCGGCTGCTCCTGCGGTCGCTGACGTTCTCACCGCTGTCAATTCTGGATCCCGGACCTCCTGTGACGCTACCTCCGCGCCGCCGATCGCTCCCGTGGCCGTTGACGTTACCGCAGCCTTTCTCGGAACCCGTCCTGCACCTGCTACCAGCTTGATAGAAGCGGATTCATGCCGGTTTCTTCCTCCCACCGGTGCCGCTGCTTTTACTGGTCCCGCCGCTGGTCCTGCTGCTGTACTTGGCCTCCTAGGATTGTCTTCCCTCCCTGCATTAGGCTTTCCTCCTCTCCGGCCCAGTACCGACCCCGGGGAGGTTTTTCCTGTAAATCTCCCCGGGATCTCCCGACGCTTCAGCAGGCATGACCGTTGAAGTACTGGGGTCGCTGTCTGCGATGTTTCTTTAGCGCCTACAGCCCAGGGAGTCTGCTGGTCAAGCTGAGTCATCTCCTTCCACTTCTCTTGGCCGGGTGCTGTAAATCCAGGCCGCGGCTTTGTTTTGGAAGGCAGGCCTCCTTCAGATCTCTTCAGAGAACTGTTTAATCCAGTATTAAAGTTGTTTTTCTTCGGATCCGGGTTCTTCTTTATTCCAGGCATTCTTAGAAAGTTTAAGAGTCCAAAGTTCTGCTTCAAAAGTAAGCTTTTGCTGGCTTAAATAGGGGAAATAACAGGAGCTCAGCAAAACACGTCTGCTCCTGTCCCCTGCAAACCACGCCCCCAAATCGCATGCGTTTTAAGAGTCAATATGACTACAAACTGGTTAAAATGCATGCGCATAAAATAAGCAAACGCATGCAAAACGCTTGATGCGTTTTTTGTATGCGTTTGGACTGCACAAAAAAACGCTAGTGTGAAAGTAGCCTTAGGCTTTAAAAAGGGGTTGTCTATACCTGACGAATCATATTGCTGTGTAGCATACACACTGGAGATTCAGCTCTGCTTGGCGGTTTAAACGACTGTCACATGACCACACAATTTGCATGGTTACTCAGCCAATTGTTTCAAGATAATTTTCTCGAGTAGTGGACAACCCCCTTTAATGTTTTGGTTTACTGCATTTTTGTACTCTAGTACGCTAGCTATTTCTGAATTCTCTTGCATCTTCTGGCCACGTTTTGAGCCATAAAGATGCAAGCCATGATTGTTTGCCACCAGTAAAATAAAAACTAAGATCCTGAAGGGGTTATCCAGCTGATAACTTTATGCAGAATGGCAATAATGTTTTGAAAATTCTATTGACCATTTAAAAAGATATTTAACTTTACAAGTCACTAAATTAAACCATCTAGCTTCAGCCTTGCAAAAACAAAATAAGTTGTATTTCGGGTAAGTGGCCTCCAATCCACTGCTTACTCCTTAGTCTACTTGTTTGGCTGTTCCGCACTCTTACTATGCACAGGGTGTAGAAACTGGCAGGGAAGGAGGAAGCACCTTAGAAGTGTGTTCGCTGATGGCACATTCAAGCAGACACTCCATTTAGTAATGCTTACACAGACCACACAGCAATGACAGGAGAATCGCTGCAATGAATACCTTGCACAAGTGCAAATGCATCCCTAAGGTGCCTCCCCCTCCACTGCTAAAGTACTAAAAGCCAGCCAAGCAGAATAATGAGTAACCAGTGGTTTGGATGCCACTTTACTTAAGGGCCTGTCACACTAAGAGATATCGCTAGCAATATCGCTATAACTTGTGACGTTCTAGCAATATTGCTAGCGATATCGCTGTGACTGATACTTACCTACAACCCGCTCCCCCGCTGGTTATCGCTGATCGCGCGAGAACAGGCTGGACTGTTTCTCGTCGTCAGCTTCCTGCGGAGCTTCCTGCTGTGACGACGAGCGACGCGTGGACGCGGGCGGGAGGAAGCAGGATCACCTGGTGTGACAGGTAAGTAGCGACCCCCGTCCCCAGCGATGTCGCTGGTGAGATCTGCCTGTGTGGCAGTTCACTAGCGACCACTTAGCGATGCACCAGCGATCCTGATCGCGTCATATCGCTGGTCGGGATCGCTGGTGCATCGCTAAGTGTGACAGTACCCTTAGATGTGATTAGCAAAGATACATAACTTTTAATGTTGAATAGAATTAGCAAAAAAATAAAAGTTTGTAAAGTTATTTGTTTCCTCCTAAACAGGGCTGTGGAGTCGGAGTCCATTTTGGTAGAGTTAGTATAAAATAGAGAGACTCCTAAAATAAATAAATTGGGTACTGTAGCACAATGCAGGATGTGCTGTAATTTTGGGAAAGTTATGAGCTGTTCTATACATGCCTGTTCTGTTCCTGATCTAAGGATCTCGGCTTTTAGTTGAATCTGTGCTGCACTTTATGTACTTGCTCACTAGTGAGGCAGAGCTGTGGAGTCATAGATGAGATGAATCTGTGCTGCACTTTATGTACATGCTCAGTAGTGAGGCAGTGCTGCCTGGGAGTCGGGAGTTAGGGTAATTGGGAAGTTGGAGGTTTGGCTTACAGACTCCACAGCCCTGCTCCTTTGACAAAATAGAGATCACCTCTACCAAACCCACTCCAGTTCTGTTTCCTGGGCACATACAAGGAATGCTACTATGCAGCTAGTGATCAGCTGAATTTCCTGGGAAAACCAGAAAGAGAGAAATTTGGGAATCCATAGAGCATCGGAATAGGAATCTATTAATAATAAAAAATACACTTGTCTTATTTGCTGTTACTATTATCATTGTCATTTGGAGTGATTTAAAGGGAAAGATTGTGCTGAGTAACCTACAGACACTGTCAGGTTGGCACCGATGAAATCCGTCTTGTGGTTGTTGTTTAATCTTTATTTTCAGTTTTGAGTTAATGATATGCTCGTGCTCCAGGGCGGCCTGTGGGGGGGGGGGTTCATGTGGTGCTCTGATTAGCTATTCATCAGTATGGCTTCTGACAAGTCACTGATCCCTCACTGACCGGCCCACGAGTTTACATACTGAATATTATATATATATATATTGGGGGAAGAAAATAAAAATCACCTTCAGCAGGCAGGTGCCGGCGGCAGTGCCCGCACTGCAGCATGATCACGTGTATAATGTGCATTTAATTATTTTTTTGCTAGTATATATAAATTCAGAAAACAAAAAAAAAAAAAAGTTTCAATATGGCACCACATGCGCAGCAGCATATATCAAAGATCCATCTTGCTAGATGAAAAAAAAAAAAAAAAAAAATTTGTCACCACCAAGATGGTGCCGCCAGCGCCTGAATGGTTTTTTCTTTTTCCCAATATATACAATATTCAATATGTAAAATAGGGGGCAGGTCAGTGAGATCAGTGACCTGTCAGAAGCCATACACATGAATACCTAATCAGAGCACCACATGAACCACCACCACCACAGCACAAGCATATCATTAACTCAAAACTGAAAATAAAGATTAAACTACCACCACAAGACAGGTTTCATCATGAAAGGCATCATTGTAACAATGTAACGGCGTGGACCCGACACTCTGTAGGTTACTCAGCACAATCCTGCTGACAAGTTCGCTTTAACGAGAAAAAAACAAAAAAAAAAAACAAAAAACACACATGGTTAAAGAAAACCACATGCATTCTGAAATCCTAGTTTTATCTTACACGTTACGTGCCATTCCCTATTCCTTACCTCGTCGCCTTCAGGCTCCACGCAATGGCCTGCAGGACAAACAGCATTATCATCCTCAGATTCGGATGTGAAAGAGCACACGGAATCACTATCCTGGATCTCTAGATGTTGCTCTCTCCAGCACAGGTCTTTGGTCTGCAAGGATGTCACTCTCTTTTTATGTGGAGCCGGCGTCTTCTTCATTCTACCATCAGTGCCCTCATGACGCCTTTTCAATTTCTTGTCTGTGCACTCAGTCCTTTCCCTCTTCATTAAACAGGATACAACCTTGAAAATAAATAACTAAAATGCAACCACAGTACTACTGGGAATATTTATACATCACTGAGTTAAATACTTTTAATTTTATACAACAGCCCCCTGCCCCCCCCAAAAAAAAAATATAATATTAGTATCTTAAAAAGTTATGTTTCTCTGAAGCGAGTCACAATCCCTTATTCAATTTTACACAGGTCCAGGTTCTCAAGTCAATAGGCACTCTACCTAAATCACATACTAGAGAAGATTTAAAGAGGAGGACCTATCACCTCCTAGGAAGCATTTCTAATATACATTAGGATTTTTTTTTCCTCTATTTTGGTAACTTAAAGAGGTTTTTCCACAAAGTACATTTAATTAATAGTTCTTGGAATAAATAAAAGTTCCACAATTGGATGTGTTTAAATAAAATGCTCCTGTGCTGAGATAATCTTATAAATGTGCACCTGCTGTGTACTGTGTAATGACTGTGTCTGACCATGAAAGAACATGGCCTGATCATAACATCTCCTGGGCAGGGGAGGAAGCAACGTAGGATTCAGACATTACAGCATGGGATCGCAAGTTATTTTTTGTGAGAAAAAAAAAAAAAAAAACTTCTCTGCCTACTTTTAAGCAATGTTTTACCTAAAATAAACACCAAGGTTACTTACCAGTAGCCGGTTTTTCCGGAGCCAATGACGGCACACATGAGAGAGGGGATCCGCCCAGCCAGGACAGGAACCCTACTGAAGATAAAAGGGGCGGTACCTCTCCCTTGCTTCAGTTGGTTTACAGAGCAGGAGAGGCCCCCTGGGTTAGTACACATGGTAAAACTATCACCACATTATATCTAACTAAAAAAAGCACCCAAACTATAGTGCACACCAAAGGAGTGAAAAAGGGGGGGTATATACAGGTGCCGTCATGGGCTCCGGAAAAACCGGCTACCGGTAAGTAACCTTGGTGTTTTCCCGTCTTCCATGACGGCACACATGAAAGACTTTTGTAGAATAAGACACCTTAGGGAGGGACCACCGCTTGCAGCACCCTTCTGCCAAAGGTTAGGTCAGTAGAGGAAGACAGATCAAGTCGGTAGTGCTTAAAAAAGGTGGAAGGTGAGGACCAAGTAGCGGCTTTACAAATTTGTTCAATCGATACCTCAACCTTCTCTGCCCAGGAGGTAGCCACGGCTCTGGTGGAGTGAGCCTTGATGCCTTCTGGAACCAGAGCGCCACTTGCAGAGTAGGATAACATAATGGCCTCCCTGATCCATCTGGCAATCGTACTCTTAGCTACCCCATGCCCTTTTCTACTACCCTGAAAGGCTACAAAAGGGACTGATCTTTCCTCCACTGACTAGTTATTGACGTATACTGTAATATGGCCCTCCTTACATCTAATGTATGGAACTTTTGCTCCCCAGGGTTTCTAGGATTATTACAGAAAGATGGCAAGGAGATCTCCAGAGTCCTATGAAACTTTTGGACTACCTTGGGGAGGTAGGCCGGGTCTGGTCTTAGAACCACTCGGTCATCCAAGATCTGCGTATATGGAGGGCATATGGATAGCGCTTGTAGGTTGCTCACTCTTCGGGCTGATGTTAAGGCTACCAGTAACACAGTTTTAAGTGTGAGTAGCTTTGGTGACAGCTCTAGTAATGGTTCAAAGGGATCTTTGGTTAAGGCCTCTAAGACTAGGTTGAGGTCCCAGGGTGGTATCTTTGGGATAATGACCGGCCTCGACCTGCCACAGGACTTTATGAACTGGGACACCCACCTATTGGCTGCTAGGTTGCAGTTATATAGGGCCCCCAGAGCCGAGACTTGGACTTTGAGTGTGTTAGTGGCTAACCCAAGTTGCAGCCCAGACTGTAGGAATTCTAGGATAGGTCCCACTGGAGCTACATCCCCCCAAAGGTTCCCCCAGGAAGTCTAGGAACTTTTTCCACGTTCTGCCGTAGATTTGGGATGTTATAGGTTTCCTACTTTTCAACAGGGTGGAGACTAACCCTGGAGAGAATCCCTGGCGACTCAGTAGCGCCCTCTCAAATTCCAGGCTGCTAGATGGAAGCCCTTCACATGAGAGTGGACTACAGGTCCCTGGGAAAGCAGGTCTGGAATCTCCGGTAATATCCATGGATCTGTCACTGACATGAGTCTCAGAAGGGAGAACCAAGGTCTCCTTGGCCAAAATGGAGCTATAAGAATTATTCTCACTCGATCCTCCCTGAGATTTTCCTGACCACTACTGGGATCATTGTTATCGGGGGAAATGCATAGGCCAGGATGAACTTCCAGGGTATCTGTAGGGCATCTACTGTGAAGGGGTTTTCTCTTGGATTTAGTGAGCAGAATTTCCTGACCTATCTGTTGCATGCGGTAGCGAACAAGTCTATTTCTGGTTTGCCCCAGGCCTGAACTATTTGTTGGAAGACTTGGGGGTTTAGGGACCATTCCCCGTGTCTTATGTGCCTGCGACTCAGGAAGTCTGCCAGTGTATTTTCTGCCCCCTTTATGTGCAGAGCTGTGATGGATATCAGATGTTGTTCTGCTAGCTGGAAAAGTAGATCCGATATTTGCATGAGGCCCCGAGATCTCGTTCCCCCCTGGTGATTGATGTAGGCTACTACTGCCTGATTGTCCGTCATGACCCGGGTGTGGCGGCCCAGAAGCAAGGGAAGGAAATGTTTCACGGCTTTTTCTACTGCCCATAGTTCTTTTACATTTGAACCCGGATCTTTTTCTAGCGAGGACCAAGTTCTCAGGTGTGCTCCCCATCCTGTGGCACTCGCGTCGGTTGTAATGATATCCTCGACTGGCTTTTGCCACGGAACATCGGCTGTTAGATTCTTTTCTACAGTCCACCATAGCAGGGAATCTCTTACAGCCACGGAGAGACATAGTTTGCCCTCTAAATGCCCTTTTAATTGTTTCTGTGCTGACAGAACTTCCCACTGTAATTGTCTTAAGTGGTACTGCGCCCACGCTACTGCGGGTATGCATGATGTCAACGAGCCTAAAAGGGACATTGCGTTCCTCAGTGTCATAGCTGGCCTTTGTATTGCTGTGTGAGCTAGGCCCCTTATCTTGGTTACTTTGTTCTCTGGCAGGAGGCAGCGTTGTCACTCGGAGTCCAGTATTAACCCTAGGAAGGATTGCTCTTTTACTAGTGTCAATCTTGACTTGGGGATGTTTACTATCCATCCTAGTCCTACTAAAGTTGATATCACTTCCTTCACTTGGTGTGCGCAGTGGATCTCTGACCTCCCTATGACCAGAAAGTCGTCTAGGTATGGGACGATCACTATGTCCCGGGAACGAAGAAAAGACATTACTTCGGCCATCACTTTGGTGAACACTCTGGGGGCTGTAGACAGGCCAAATGAAAGGGCTGCGTACTGGTAGTGTTTCACCTGCCCCTGGACATAGAGCGCTACTCTCAAATATTTTTGATACTCCCGATGAATTGGGATGTGATAGTAGGCATCTTTTAAGTCTATCACTGCCATGAGGCAGTGCTGGAATAGGATCTTTGTGGCCATATTGATTGACTCCATTTTGAAGGAGCAATTATCTACCCACTGATTGAATCTCCTCAGGTTGACCATGGTTCTCCAAGAGCCATCTGGTTTTTGTATTAAGAAGAGGGGGGGAGTAGAATCCCCTTCCTTCTTCTTGCACTGGGACTTCCTGTAGGACTTGTTTTTGCACTAGTCCCAAGACTTCTGTTTCCAGGGCCAGCTGTTGCTCTTGGGCTCTCCTTCGGGGTGTTATTATAAAGGTATGCCTGGGCGGACGGATGAATTTTATTTTTAACCCGTCCTTGATTATGTTTAGGACCCATGTACTGGGGGGAGATATCTGCCCAGGCGGAAAGGAAGAGAGAAAGCCTTCCCCCTAACTCCGGCCTGATGTCATTGGGGAGATTTTTTGGAGGAAATGGAGGGCCCTTTAAACATATAGCCCGATCCTCTCCTTTCTTTAAAGTCCCAGTTTTTCCTATCTCCCAGAGAACGACCCCTGTTAAATCTCCTCCTCCGAAAGGGCTGCTTTCTGTATAGTTTTATTTATACAGTCTGTTCTGTCCTCTTTATGTGTAAGGTGTACATAAATCGACATAAAGCTAACCCTTCACGCAACTCATTGATTGGAGAAGTTTCCGTATTCAACTTTTATTGCAATGAAGCAGAGTGAAACTGTGAAACAACAATAGGAGCATTTAGTACATGGTACATACATAGTAAAGTAATACATGAACTGAAATCACAGATATGTACATAAGTAGTTCCTATTTGAACGGAAATGAGATCTAACTAATGCTGACTACAAAGGAGAAACACAGAAGCACTGACGTATAGATAGTCCTAAGTCAAAACCTGAATCTCCTTACCGACGGTGCTTCTGTAAGCCGGGAGGCAGAGAGATGCTTCAGTACCACATGGAATGAAAAACTAAAATGGCTCCTGGAGAATAAGGTTATATGATGTCTCCCAGGGGTCAAAGGTAGAGACTACGGTGGCCGGATAGATCAAACAAGAGAAGTAGACTAGAATGAACTCCAAAGCTGTTTGTACAGACAGCCAGTAGGTGGCGCTGTTGCATTATAAATGACAAGCATAAGAAATCACAGAAGGACAATAAATAAACAATTATGAAGAAAGCTGTTAAAGGCTTCACACTCCCCGTCTGATGTCTTGAAGATATCACTTTAACACACTTTAGGGGAAACTAACAGGATCAATTCTGTAACGGGTCTCAAGAAAAGTTTTGAGTGACCTTGCTTCCAAACTCTCACTTCTACTTTCCTAACTTTTCCATCTTCGCTCGGGAACACTTTGGAGACCAATCCTAGAGGCCATTGGTTTCTCTTTGATTGAGGGTCTTTGACTAAGACAACACTCTCAACCTGCATGTTAGGTTTGTCAACCTGCCATTTGTCTCGTGTCTGGAGAACAGAAATGTACTGTTTTTTCCATTTCTCCCAGAAGGTATTAGAAAGAGTTTGTACTTTCTTCCACTGGCACCTGTATAGGTCTTTTGAAGGAAACTCATCAGTAGGTGCAGCAACTGTACCAACCTTTTGGGTGAGCAGAGTAGCAGGAGTGAGCAAAAGAGGATCTTCTGGATCATTGGATATCAAGGTCAAGGATCTGGCGTTTATAATAGCTACCACTTCAGCCATGAATGTTATGAGGGTATCGTGTGTGATAGTCAAAGTCCCTAATTGTAAGAACATTGAGTCTAAGATTCTTCTGGCTATGCCAATCATGCGTTCCCATGAGCCCCCCATATGAGAGGAGTGTGGCGGGTTGAACATCCACCTGCAACCTTGATCTGCGAGATATCTTCCTACACATTCATCGTCAATGTTTGAAGGGATCTTCAGTTCTCTGCAGGCTCCGACAAAATTGGTTCCTCTATCAGAACGGATAAGTTTTACTGGTCCCCGAATGGAAATAAAACGTCTAAGACAGTTTATGAAGCTAGAGGTGTCCAATGATTCAATCACCTCTATGTGCACGGCTCTAATGCTCATACAAGTAAATATAACCGCCCAGCGTTTGTTGGTAGCATGACCTCCTCTGGTGCGCCGTGCGATGACAGACCAAGGGCCAAACACATCTAGACCGACGTTTGTGAATGGAGGTTCTGTACTCAGTCGATCCCTTGGAAGATTAGCCATCTTCTGAGACTGGAATGTACCACGAAGCTTCCTGCAAGTGACACATTTGAAGATTACACTACTCACGAGTCTTTTTGCTCCCACTATCCAGAAGCCTGCAGTGCGTAAAGCTCCCTCGGTGAACAGACGACCTTGATGTTTAACTTGCTCGTGGTAGTGTTGCACAAGTAAGGACGCAATATGATTACTCGGGAGTAATAATGGGTAGCTTTGGTTGCTCTCTATCCTTGCATTTGAAATGCGACCTCCCACTCTAAGCGATCCGTTTTTATCCAAGAATGGGTCGAGTCTCCTAAGATGGCTGTCTTTGGAGACACATCTTTGGTTCATTAAACATTCAAACTCTTGCGCGTAAGCTTCTCGTTGAACACATTGTATAATAAAGTCCTGAGTTTGTGAGAGTTCATCTGAGGTACAAGGTCTGCGGTAGCAATGCCAACCTTTGCAATGTTTGTGGTGATTGTGGTGATTCAGCTTTAAAGCTTTAAAGCTTTAAAGGATCTAGCTATGTGACGTAGATGGGTTATAGCTCTACACAATGACCGCCAGGTAGAAAACTTGTTGAAACGTCCAATACCGAGTTGCTTGTCTGAAACAACTGTATTAAGTGTAGAGACTCGAGGACGAATCTCTATGTCAGATTCTGGTTCTAGCAACTCAAATGAATTTCTTTCCAGAGTTTCAGGTTTTGTCTCATATAACGATACTGGTCCTGTGAGCCACATAGTGTCTCTGAGGCGAGACGCTGCTACACCTCTCGTTGCGCAGTCTGCTGGGTTTAGGTTAGTTGACACATAGTGCCACTGGGTAGGTTGTGTTGACTTTCTGATCCTCTGGACTCTATTACTTACGTAGACGTAAAACCTCCTGGTCTCATTGTGAATGTAGCCTAACACTACCTTACTGTCTGTATAAAACATTGTATCTTCGAGATCTACGTCTATTTCTGCTGCAATCAGTTCAGATAGTTCTACTGCAAGGACGGCAGCACAAAGCTCTAGTCTCGGTATCGTGAGTTCCAGACGTGGTGCCAACTTCGTCTTGCCCATTACAAAGCCGATATGAGCTCGATTTCCAATGTCTGTAGTTTTGAGGTAACCTACCGCAGCAATTGCTTTTTCGGAAGCATCGCAGAAGATGTGTAGTCTCTTAGACTGGACCTCATCAAGAGGGACAAGTGCGTATGGTCTGGGTATGCGTAAGCTTGACAATACCTCTAGAGAATCTCTCCACACTGTCCACAACAGTTCCTTTTCAAGAGGGAGTGGAGTGTCCCAGTCACACGTATCTGTAATTAGCTCTCTGAGCAGAGCCTTACCTTGGATCGTCACTGGTGCTGCAAACCCAAGCGGATCGTATAAGCTGTTTATCATGGATAAGACGCCGCGTCTTGTGAATGGTTTTTGATCACGGACAACCTGAAAAATAAAGGTGTCAGTATTGAGGTCCCAATTGAGCCCCAGACTCCGTTGAACAGGGATGGAATCTGTAGGCAAGTCTAGATCTTTCAGATCATTAGCGCGATCTTGCTTGGGGAAAGCTTGCACAACAATTTCGCTATTTGAAGCAATCTTATGTAGTCTGAGATTTGAATGGGCTAACACGTCCTAGGTCCTTTTGAGCAAATTGATAGCGGCTTCTGCTGATGGAAAAGACTTTAGGGCATCGTCCACGTAAAAGTCTCTTTCTACGAAGCGCCTGACGTCTTCCTCTCCTTTCTGTGCAGACAGTTTGAGTCCATAAATAGCAACTGAAGGGGAAGGGCTGTTGCCGAAAACATGTACTTTCATACGATGCTCTATGACGTCTTTGGTAGGATCGTTCTCTCGGAACCAGAAGAATCTTAGGAAGTTCCGATGCTCTGATTTCACTAAGAAACAACGGAACATCTGCTGTATGTCGGCGACGACGGCAACTGCTTCTTTACGGAATCGGATGAGGACCCCAAGGAGGGTGTTAAGATCTGGCCCCGTTAAGAGAACATCATTGAGGCAGACGCCTTCATAACGGGAACTAGAATCAAAGACTACCCGAATCTGTCCTGGTTTCTTAGGGTGGTAGACTCCGAAGTTTGGTAGGTACCAGCATTCTTCCTTTTCCTTTAAAGGTGGAGCTACTTCTGCATGCCCCCTCTCAAATATATTTTTCATGAACAGTAAAAAATGTTCTTTCATGTCTGGTCTCCTCTGAAAGTTGTGTCTGAGAGAAGTAAAGAGTTTTAGTGCTTGACTCTTGTTGTCAGGGAGGCGACGCCTCTGTGTCTTGAAAGGGAGTGGTGCGACCCAGCTTCCTGTCTCATCCTGGAGAAACTCATGCTCCATTATCTTTAGGAAGGCTTTATCCTCGATTGAAGGGGCTATCTTGTTATCTTTCTTTGTTCTGTGAAAGACTGTACATCCTAGATGGTCGTTGACTGTACCACCAGAGTAGTCTTCTCGCTCGTTAAAGGTAAGATGCACAGGGCCACTAAGATTCTCTTTAAATAGGAACTTGTTAGGGCAGGGTGGCAAAAAGGATGGGCGTCCACTCTCTAGCGAGTTTGTATACAGAGAGCTCACGGTGGTTGGTTTGTGAAAATCCCTTAGGCAGACGTCGCCTATAATGACCCAGCCTAGGTCGAGCTTCTGCGCATATGGCGAATTATGAGGGCCGTTTACTTGCTGCCTCACCTTGTGTAATCTTATAATGTCTCTTCCTAGCAGAAGCATAATCTGAGCCTTTGGGTCTAGTGCAGGAATGTGGTCGGCTATGGCTCTCAGGTGTCTGTGATGTAATGCCGCCTCAGGAGTAGGGATCTCTTCTCTGTTGTTTGGGATTTGATTGCACTCAATCAGCGTAGGCAGAGGTAGAGATAGTTCTCCATCTATAGATTCAATTTGATAGCCTGTTGCTCTTCTCCCCGCCATCTCACTCACACCTGTGCACGTCTTGAGCAGATACGTAAAGGTGTTTCCTTCAACTTTGAACATGTCGAAGAAAGCTGAGCTAGCAAGAGACCTGTTGCTCTGATCATCGAGGATGACGTATATTCTTACCGCTTTTTCTCTCTGTCCAACGGGATAGACTACAGCAAGACAGATCTTGGAGCATGATTTGTTACTGAGGCCTTCTCCACAAACCTGGGTACATTGGGGCGTCACGTCGGGAGATGCTGTGGCGTGTTCCTCCCCGCCGTGGTCCGTAGCCTGGTCTAGAGGAGTAAGGAACTTAGGAGCTGATCCTGGATGTAATACTGTGTTGTGCTCTCTGCTATCACATTCGGCACACTTGACTTCTGTTGTACAGTCCTTTGCCAAATGAGCAGTTGTTATACAGCACCTGAAGCAAATGCGGTTTTCTCTAAGAAATATCTTGCGGTCTTTCAGGGGTTTGCTCCTGAATCCTCGGCACTTTAGTAGTGAGTGGGGTTTGTTGTGTAGAGGGCACTCTTTACTTAAGTCTCTTGCATGGGGCTTCTCTGGGTCCTCTAAGGGTAGAGGATTGTGTAAAGAGTCTGATGAGGATACACTAGTTTTGTGGACAGCTATTGGCATGCCTTTCCCGCTGCGAAGTAATGTGGGTTTACCTACTTTAAGACAAGCAGCGTCAAGCTGAGACAGATCAAAGCTAGGATCGTTTCGGGTTTTTGCCTGTTGATTCACAAACTCTACGAAGAAGGCAAAGGGGGGAAACAAAACACCATGTCGTTGTTTGTACTTTGAGCCTTGGGTGATCCACCTCTCCTGTAAATTATAAGGTAACTTTTGCACTAGGAGGTTGACCCCACGTGAAGTGTCTAACAGCGCGAGACCTGGTAGGTCACCTTCAGATTTGGCGACTTGGAGCTCCATTAACAGGTCCCCTAGTTCTCTCAGCTTCTGGTACCCTTTGTTAGAAACCTTAGGGAAGTCTTCAACCCTTTTGAAGAGAGTGTTCTCTATCACTTCTGGTGATCCAAAACATTCATCGAGTCTTTCCCATATAAGGGCTCGCCCTCTACTAGGGTGGTTGATGCAAATGTCTCTAATTCGCTTTGCGTGCTCTGCGGAGTCTTTACCTAGCCATTTGATTAGGAGATCAACTTCTTCACTTGCTGACAGCTCGAGATCTCTGATAGCGTTCTTAAATGAAGAACGCCAAGCTCTATAACCTTCTGGACGGTCGTCAAATTTTAGGAGGCTCTTGGTTATAAGCTCTCGTCGTGCGTAAAACTTAAGAAAGTCAGGCATACCTTGATCTCTACTCATTGAGTTGTCATTTGTCGGGGCTGGTCGACCGTAGTAATCTTTACATTCATCTGCATAGTAAACATCATCTTTCTCTTTCTCGAAACCTGTGCTCATGTTGTGGAAGTTTGTTGATCTAGGTGACGTCCGCATTGCGGGTTCACGGTATACGGGATGATCATATTGGTCCATATAAGGAGTTTGGGTCATAAGGGTTGCGTTCAGTCCAATAGGTTTCTGTGTGAATTCATCGGCAGGAATTGGTGTAGTTCTTGGGTGCAAGTTGTCGTCTATCTTAACGTGTTGCGTTACATAGTCTAGAACGCGCTGTGAGTGACAGGATATGCTGTCACGTTCTTTCTCTGACGCATCTGCGGCCTCTTGTAAGGCCTCTGCTTCAGCAATGGCGGCTGCAACTTCTTTCTCGGCTGCTAGTTTGTCTAATGCCATTTCTAGATGTGCTTTTTCTAATTTCAATCGTCTTTCCTCTTCTGAAAAGGTCGCTCGTGCCTTTGCGGCTTCGACTCTCGCGCGAGCTCTGGCGACTGCGGAGCTGGTCACTGACCTAGTCGAGCTTCCGGAGTTGACAGACGTGTGACCGTGTCTCACATTGGCTTTCCTCTGCTGCTGACATGTTGGTTCTAACGTCACTGGTCTATAGTACTGATTGGGTTCGGTGCACTGCGTAGCTTCTAGAAGAGTCGTTTCACTGTTCTGTCCTCTTTATGTGTAAGGCGTACATAAATCGACATAAAGCTAACTCCCTTCACGCAACTCATTGATTGGAGAAGTTTCCGTATTCAACTTTTATTGCAATGAAGCAGAGTGAAACTGTGAAACAACAATAGGAGCATTTAGTACATGGTACATACATAGTAAAGTAATACATGAACTGAAATCACAGATATGTACATAAGTAGTTCCTATTTGAACGGAAACGAGATCTAACTAATGCTGACTACAAAGGAGAAACACAGAAGCACTGACGTATAGATAGTCCTAAGTCAAAACCTGAATCTCCTTACCGACGGTGCTTCTGTAAGCCGGGAGGCAGAGAGATGCTTCAGTACCACATGGAATGAAAAACTAAAATGGCTCCTGGAGAATAAGGTTATATGATGTCTCCCAGGGGTCAAAGGTAGAGACTACGGTGGCCGGATAGATCAAACAAGAGAAGTAGACTAGAATGAACTCCAAAGCTGTTTGTACAGACAGCCAGTAGGTGGTGCTGTTGCATTATAATAATAATAATCTTTATTTTTATATAGCGCTAACATATTCCGCAGCGCTTTACACACATTTTCATCGCTGTCCCCAATAGGGCTCACAATCTAAATTCCCTATCAGTATGTCTTTGGAGTGTGGGAGGAAACCTGAGTACCCGGAGGAAACCCACGCAAACACGGGGAGAACATACAAACTCCTTGCAGATGTTGTCCTTGGTCGGATTGAGCCACCGTGCTGCCCGTATAAATGACAAGCATAAGAAATCACAGAAGAATAAATAAACAATTATGAAGAAAGCTGTTAAAGGCTTCACACAGTCAGTGCAGAGGTCTTTCTGCCACTGATCTGCCAGCGGGTGTTTGCATAGGGCGCATTCTCTATTCTTTGTTTTTCTGCTAGCCTTCCTCGACCCCTAGTGATCAAACAGAGAAAATGGAACCCTGTTACCATAAGGGTGACATTCACGTAGATCACTCACCACCGTTATCAGGGGTACCGATCTCGGAGGCTCCTCAGATGCACTCGTGACGTTTCTTCTGCATGTCTCAGAGTCAAGCCGGTCGTGTCTATGACTGCCGCTCCCACCACTTGAGCGGCTGCTCCTGGTATGCTGGCGGCCCGGCCTGGCATCTGGCGAGAGCTCTTGCTGCTGCTGCTCCTCTTGCCCCACTTCCATTGTGAAGCTTTGGGCATGAGTGTGTCTTCTGTGGTCATCCCCCTTATATAAGGGGGATCCACTGCACTCTCCGCCTCCTCCGGTTACCCCTACAGCCCCTCCCCCCCTGTAATGCCGCCGGGATCTTCTATTGACGGACGGCGTTTTTTCCGATGGGCGCCGCCATCTTGGATTCCGGCGCCGCCTCCCGACGTCACGCCCCTTTCCTAGCGTGCCCTGCGTGCGACGCCAGAGGTGCGAGACCCGGACGCGGCCGTTCCTCCTCGATGCGGCAGAGGGGAGAGGGCGGCACGGCAGCCACGGCAGAGCCCCAGGACCCCAGCCGTGCTGCTGCTGCGCCCGCTCGGAAGCTGAGCCCCCGGGGGACCCGCGGACGGTGCTTCCCCCTCCCGACGCACAGCGCCCAGGACCCTGCCTGTTCTTCCATGACGGCACGAGAAAGGGGCAGGTACGTGTTTCTTCAGTACACGGGTCCCTGTCAGGACAGGAAACCCAACTGAAGCGAGGGAGAGGTACCGCCCCTTTTATCTTCAGTAGGGTTCCTGTCCTGGCTGGGCGGATCCCCTCTCTCATGTGTGCCGTCATGGGAGACGGGAAAATCATCTGGGATCCTGTGATGTCCTCTCTGTATACTCTCTTCTGCTTCCTTCCCAGCCCAGGAGCTGTGGTATGATCAGACACATTACACAGTACATAGTAGCGGCACATTGACAAGATCATCTCAGGACAGGAACATTTTATTTTTAAACACATTCCATTATGAAACTTATTATTCAAAGTCCTATTGATTAAATGTTGATCAAAATTAACTGTTTGTTGGAAAACCCCTTTAAGATCTTGTCCCTTAAGACTGAAGTCAGCTGAAATTGAGGCTCTCCACAATAACTAGTTTTACAGCTCTGTGAGACTTCCTGCTTCTGAGCATGTAAACTTCTACGTTTGAGTGTCCACCTCCAGTAGGTGCATGCACCCAAAAAATGATGCATGACAGAGCGCACATTGACTCTGTCTGCACTATTAAAGTCTATGGCCCCGTCTGCACATAATGACCGAATCTAGGGGTGAAAAGTGGGGGAGTGGAACCGGACGTGCGCCCCGACGCGACCAACAAAAATAGTGTTAAAGCAGACAGTTTTCTGCTCACTGTGACCGCTAAACGTTGTGAATGTAGGGAGACCCCGCAGCCATCTCCTTTAGTCACTTAGCCCTTTACAAGCAGCTATTTCCTCATTATGTAGATTAACCCTTTATCTTGGCTATACAGTAGACATGGACAACCATATCGATTCTTTAAATGCATGCACCTGATGAGAGGTGACAAAAAAAATGGTTTGCATTTTTTTCAATTTGCTGTTTAGTGGGATATTTTGACTAATTCACCATGTTTGTTCTTCGCTTTTGACAAATTGAGAAAGAGAGACAAATAATTTCTCCCAAAATATTCGGCCAGATTTGAGCACAGAGATCCATCTACTGTAGCATTCAGATGCTGTGAAGAGAGTTCTGCCTCACAGAGTTAGTACCTCCCAAAAAGAGTCTCACCATATTCTCTGCCCACTCTGGCATCATTAAATTATTTTCATTTATTAATGATATGCATTTAAGGAAAATCTAACAATTCCATCTGCTGTCACTTGTGTTTTTTTCAGAAGTGATAGGTACTCCTCTAGCTAAGCTTTATTATTGCCTCAACAACGTGACTGGTGTGACTGCCCAATCTGTGTGATAAAGGGAATCTGTTACCAGGTTGTTGCCCCCCAATCTGAGACCAGCATAACATAGAAAGACACCCCGATTCCAGTGATTTATCACTTACTGGGCTGCTTGATACAGTTTTTATAAAAATCTGTTTGTTTGTATTTTATCAGCCAGAGACTACTACAGGACTAGTAAACCTTCATGTAGTCCTCTGTCATGTTCACTCCCCATCACTGATTGGCAGTTTTCTGCCTTATGCACAGTGTACACAGTTGTCAATCAGTGATGCGAGAGCATTCATACAGAGCTTAGCATGCAGACAACTGATAAAATCACTGTTGAAGATCTATCAAAATGACAGCATGCAGGCCAGAAGATGTTACATGGCTGGAATCAGGGTCTCTACACCTATATTAAGCTACTCTCAGATGGGGTAGAACAAAACCCTGGTGACTGATTCCCTTCAAGATATTCTCTTCATACCTCAGAACGTGTTGTGTTCCATTCTGCTCCCTGCTGCTTACAGTGGGCCTTCTCTCTCCCAGTGCCTGTCGGGCTTAAGCTACGCTCAGGAGTCAGTGTGTTTGGCTGGGTAACAAGAGCCTGATAAAGTTCATGTACTTCAGGAAGTGACACTTGCAGAAGCTGAGCTTCCATAAGTAACTCATCTAATTGAGTACTTAAACCTAGAACAAAAATGAGAATAGGTAAACAAAAA
Source organism: Dendrobates tinctorius (assembly GCF_039654945.1). Classification (NCBI taxonomy): domain Eukaryota; kingdom Metazoa; phylum Chordata; class Amphibia; order Anura; family Dendrobatidae; genus Dendrobates; species Dendrobates tinctorius. The sequence continues at coordinate 15,467,497 of NW_027361795.1, read as the reverse complement.
CGTTAGTGGTAGGATTTTCGTTATGTCTAAAAATCGAGAAAACATTTGCACTGTAATCCTATATTTGAAAAGGTGTCAAGATATTTTCGATTATTCTCTACTTGACCAAGCTCTAGACTTCTTACATGTCCAGTGCGCCTCTTTGAAGTTCAGCTTTTTCTCTAACTCTGATCAGAAACCCATTTTCAGTTTGACATTTCACCCGGTTTTCTTACTCCATGCTATGGCATCAGATGCCTTGGCGCAGCGTCACATTAAGGCTATGTGCACACGTTGCGGATTCCGCTGCGGTTTTTTCCGCGCGGAAACGCAGGTAAAACCGCAGGTAAAGTGACCTGCGGTTTTCCTGCGGTTTGGTCTGCGGTTTTTCCCTGCGGTTTCACACCTCTACTATGTTAAAGGTGTGAAACCGCTGCGGAAACCGCACAAACAATTGACATGCTGCGGTTTGAAAACCGCAGCAAAACCGCGCGGAAAAAAACGCACCGTCAGCACAGCGTTTTTGAAACCCCATAGGGTTTCATTGTACTGTACTTGGTCAGCGGAACTGCTGCGTTTCCGCAGCGGCAAAAACGCTGCGGAAACGCAGCAGAATCCGCAACGTGTGCACACAGCCTAACACAGCGTTCATACATACAGAAGTCTACTGCACTAAAGTAAATAGACAGCCATACCCGGCTGTTCTTGGCCAAGTCAAACTTAGACTAGACGGTCTTACAAATGTGTTACATTTATAAAAATGGTTCACAAATGTTATTTATAGACTGTGTGATCCAAGTTTCACCACCTATTCATCGACCCCTGGGCCTCTAGATGGACATCGGAAAAAGTGCCTAAAACGCATCATAAATATGGTTCAAGTCCTAAGAGACAGGTTTTTGGCTAAAATTACAAGGGGTTGTCCACTACTCTGACAACCCCTTCTCAATTCCTGTGTTTCCTGCCTTGTAAAATAATAACTCTTATAATCACCTCTGGTGCCGGCGCGGTTCCAGCAATGTCGGCCCCGGCTCACCTGGGGATAACAATGTCATGTGATCCCTGCGGCCAATCAGTTCTGGCTTCACTCTCCCTGCCTTTGGACCAATCGCATACATCCAGGGGAAGCGTCCAAAGGGCGAGTGTAGGGGTGGTTATTTTACAAGAGGAAAATATAAGGATCAAAAAGGGGTTGTTCAAGTCTTGGACAACCCTTGGGAATCTGTCACCAGAATTTTCTATTTAATCTGAGAGTATGCACACAAAGACCGGAGTACAAAGACACCACCAAAAGTTTAAAAAGACAACGTAATTTATTAATCAAACGTCATATAAAAGTATCAAAATATATCATACAAAATGGCACAGAGAGGAGAAAAGGTAAAGAGACATACTGGTACAGCAAGGAAAGAGTGAGCACATATATAACCAGGGGTAAGTGGGAATCTGCATCACTGGCAATGATACACAAGCATAGGGAAAAACTGGTGACCGATCAATAAGCATATAGTATATATACCACCAGGCTCCTAAGTCACAAAAAGTTAGCCCAGCTAACCTATGGAAAATGGAAGTGTCCACTCGTCTCCCTGCTTTTTCAAAAAAGCTACCAAGTGAAACGCGCGTCAAGGGGTCAGCAGTATATTTTGATACTTTTATATGACGTTTGATTAATAAATTACATTGTCATTTAAACTTTCGGTGGGGTCTTTGTACTCCGTTCTTTGTGTGCATACTTTTCTCACTATGTAATCTGGTGAACTCATACAGGGAGTGAGGTGTTCCCCCTCTCTTGGCCTTTGTGACATAAATTGCTTATTTGACTCTCATTTAAAATTAATCTGAGAGTAGCACAATATAGGGTCTGATCCAAATGATGTATCACTTTGTTTACTGGGTGCAACAGTTGTGACAGTACTTAGCTAGTAATGAGCAAACGTGCTGGGATAAGGTGGTAACCGAGCATGCTCATGTGCTAACCAAGTGTCTTCATTGTGCGCGAATAATATGTTCAAGACCCCGCACCTGCATTTCTCGCCACTGTTTGACATATGCAACATCTGCATGGATTGGCTGTTTGTTAGGCAATTCCTGCATGCGTTGTGGCTGTCGAAAAGCTGGTAGACATGTGGTGCAGGGACTCGAACATATTATTCGAGCAAGCCAAAGACACTTTATTAGCACCTGAACATACCGGGGTAACGCCTTATCCGAGCATGTTCAATCATCAATATCCCTAGCTATAGCATGTAGCAGGGCTGAGAACGCTAACCTTGCCCCTACCACAGCTTTCTATGCATGCTGTCTACTGACAAAGAGCTACTTATCACAGGAGGGGCAGAGTTGGACCACTGCTTAGGAGGAATCTGTCTAGTAGTGATATCCCCAAGTGGTAAAACCTTCATTGTAAGTAAACAGCACACTGCCAAAAAACCAACACAATCTGTGTTTCAGCCCCTCTCCTGCTCTCTTCAGATTACATAGCAACAACTGACAGATTCCCTTAAAAGCCAAAAGGTCAGTGGGTTGGGAGATCCACAACCTGTCCATGAATCAAACTCAGTCTCATAGGCATATAAGAGTCTGTCAAAATCAGGTAACTTACGGCCAGTCTGTGTATGGCGGTCTATACTTAGACTATGACACATGCATGTGTGAATCTGACCTGTGTTTGATAAATAGGCCCAGGGGCTGAGAACCCATTTACACTGATTGACAGACGCCAACTATTAATCATTTATCGCTTTTTCCGTGGACAGATACATTTTTTTATGTGTGAAAGCGATAAACAGCCACATGTAAGCCTTTTTGCAGTTTTGCATAACTTAGGATAGTTTCACACTAACTTTCAGCAGGGCTGCAGATGGCAGCCTACTTCCTTCTTTCTGCCTCCGTTAAGCCCTGCCCACTGCCGCACCTCTTCCTTCAGCTCCGCCTACGTCTGCATGTGTCCTGTGTTCCCTATCTTTAACATTGGGTACGCAGGCCATGCAGATGTATGCTGACACATCGGCATGCGTCGTTTTGACGTGTCCGCCGACCGCCTCAAAATGCAACTTGTTGCATTCAGCGCAGCTCAGAGCACTGTCAAAACGACGCATGCGGATGCGTTAACATACATCCACATGGCCTGCGTACCCAATGTTAAAGATAGGGAAAACAGGACACATGCAGACGTAGGTGGAGCTGAATGAAGAGGTGTGGCAGTGAGCGGGGCTTAACGGAGGACGGAAGAAGGAGGCTGCCATCCGCAGCGCTACAAAACGCTAGTGTGATGCCAGCCTTACAAACTAAAATTTTTCCAAATATGCATAAAATAAATTTGCAAAATGTCTAATGCGAGCAGATATTTAAATGCACAATATTATGTCTACATGCACATCTTCATAAAATCAACAGAAGTGAGACCACGATCCAGAAAACATTCGAGTCCGTCTCATTTCCTTTCTGCTACAAGGTGAATTGTCTTTTCTGCAAATATGACATTTAAAGCTTTCATCTGGATAGCGAGTCAGGCTCTAGCTCTTATATCATAGTTAGGACTACTGCTTACAGTCATGTCATAAACACACCCTGGGCAGTGAAAGGGTTAACACTATTCTACCAAAAGCTTGCTTTGTCTTTGGGCATTTGGTGCAATGTCATTCAGATAAGCCTAACCGGTCATCATGCATTACTGACGCTGATGGTAAAGGACATAAAACTTACTGTGCAGGGGTATACAGTTTCGACCTGGAGAAAATGGGGACTGGACATAGGTTGTCCTGTTGTCCCATTCATGAGACAAAGAGAATGAAGTAGCCCCAACACTCTGTGATACCTACAGAAAAAAGGGAATTTTGCAATAATATAGTTGTAACCTGCATAATAATTTCTTCTAACAAATAACTTGTAACCCAATAAGTGTAAACTGCGCTGTGAATGCTAACTTACATTGCAAGTATCAGATAGTTGCCCAGCTGTTGCTTGCCATCTGTTGTATAGTTGACTTGAGCTGACTCTCTCTTGTGCAAGCTGTAGGTCTCCAGAAGACAGCATATGCTGTGCCCGATGCTGCCAACCAACTGTCCTCTCTATAAGGTAGCGCAACGCATCTCCCTCTGGTAGTCGGACACGAAGACGTTGGAGAGATGCCAAAAGAGGGAGGATTTTTTCCAGAGGTGGTTTCTTTGAGCGGTGGCACTGTGGACACAGCCAGACTAGGGACCCATGCCTTGGAGTTGTAATGCAGCCAGTGTGGAAGCAAGCACGGCATAGCTCACACTGGACCATAGGAGCCATGGGTGCACCCTGACAAACACACACTTTCCAGTCACTCTGTTCTTCTCTTAACAACATTCTGTTTTCATTCGAGACCCGCATACTGTGTAAAGACTCCATCTCACGTAGCCTGGCCTCACCGAGAGTTGCCATCTGTTAAAGCAGAGAATTACACATCTTAGTAGAAAGTATACATATTAAATATCTTATTCTGTGAGAACTGATCAGTACTTACAGCAGTAGCTGTATCTTTACTCTCAGACAAAGACTTCTCCAACTCCAGAAGGCCATCTGGCTTGGGATATTTCTTCTTTCCTGCTAAAGATTGCATATCCTTTATCTTTCTCATTTTCCTTTTCAAGCTAGAAGAGCCCACATCACATCGAGGGCACAGAACCTGCAAGGTATACAAGACTTTAGAACAAATGTTTAGACTACTTATAGCCCTGGGCATAAGAGCGAATTGCAAGATCCAGTTTAGCAATTTTTGACATGGCGCTGCCATTTGAGCCATCACATAGGCTACTCATGTTAGTGGGAAGGGAACTTGTGTGTTGTAGTTACGCAAGGACTGGACAGCCCACATGACCTATTAGTATGGGTGTGACCAATAGGCCATTACTCAGAATGGAGCAACACCGTGTGACTGGTACCTTATCTGCATACATTTATAATGCTACATGCAAACTGTCTCTTCAGGGAGGAAGAGGACTTCAATGTAGGGCCACCGATTGGAAGTAGCAATCCTAATGAGCCCTGCTACATGAATTGTAGGATAAACGCCATACCAGAAATTCAGTTTGCACACATGGGTTTCAGGGTTTTGCCTTTCCTCAGTGCAAAGAATAAGATCTGGTTCGGCTGTATGAGAAGAGCAGTGCACGGCCTGTAAGCCTTGTTAGCCAGGCAATTCACTCGACAAAAGGAGAAACATTACCCCTTAGACACCAGTCAGAGGCATCTAATACAGAAAAATCATATCTCATGCTTTGCACTGAGGAAGGGCAACACCCCAAAACACGACACTAAAAATTGAGATTCTGGTTTGTCTTTTATCCCAAGTCATGTGGCAAGGCTTGATTGAGAGGATGGCTATGGACTTTTTGATTACTACTTCCAATAGGTGACAAGAGTTTGTCCTTTAGCTCTCTGAAGACACAATTTGCATATTTAAATTTCCCAGAGGATTATTGCATGGCCTATAAGCCTCCTTTCTCTGGCATGTCATGCTGCATAAGAAGAAACATTACTCCTTAGAGCCCATTTCTAAACTTCAGACTCGACTCAACAGCCCTGCCTCACTACTTGACCATGTACATCAAGTGCAGCACAGATTTGTCGCAACTAAAAGCCGAAGTCCTTAGATCAGGAACAGAACATACATATAGGACATTTCATAACTTTCCCAAATTCTTATGAAAAAAATTACGCACATACTGCATTGTACTACTGTACTGTGAGAAAGGCAAGGAGAAAAGCGCATAGGAGTTCTCTACAAGCTGAAATAGATATCACAGATATCTGGGACTGTTTTTACCTCTAGCAAAGTGTAGGGAGAGTTGGATGTCAAAAACGTGCTTGTAGCGCATTCAGACCAGGTACGGACTTCTCCAACAAGTGCTTCAAGTCTTGGCAGTGGACCAAGGTGAACTGGAATTATTCGCCCGTGATTCACGAGCTCAACCAAAGTGTCAAGTACTGGAACTCTCGAACCAGTCTAAAGAGATCACAATAAAATATTAATTTTACAGACCTAATACTATTACCCATACATTTGAGATAAACAACAACCCTAACCTGCAATGTCTCAATCTTCTGTAACCATTCCTGTGCTCTTTCCACAGCATCCTTTAGAGACTCCACACTTGGAAGGTAGGCTGGAACGTTTTCCACTTCCCGCAGCGCTGAAGTCAGAGTGTCAAGGTCATGACGTGGTCTATACAAAGGGACGAGAACAGAAACATGAGCACAATTTCCCATTTTAAAGTGAATCTCCACCTTTGATCGTTTACAACTGACATATGGAATTAATCGTCATGCAAAGTTGAGTAAATGCACTGCATTCTTCCACGGTATAGCCTACATTATAGTCAGCTGCAATCACAAGTCTGCACTCTTTAGGGTTCACCACTCTCAGTGTTCCTTTTTGGCTCAATGACTATTACATTGAGGACTTTATATCAATACACTAAGATACAGCAGTACTCTGTGGGCACTAATAGAAATGCAAACACGCAATAACAGAATTACATATATTACTGGTATTTTCCTGCTCAAGATACTTAAATTCAGATTGGCCCCTACACTATTATACAGATGCAACAAGAGCCAATCTGCCTGCAAAATGTGCTCAATATAGATAGGAATCAGCTTAATTCTGAAGCAATGAAAAACAGCCATGGAGGAGCATACGGCTAAAATGTTGATAATCTTGCAACTCTTTGCATATCTAAGCCAGCAAAGCCACTTTCCAAAAAAAAAAAAAAAAAAAAAGAGAAAGAAGAAGATGATGCGGGCAGCCGAAGCCCAACCAAGACGATATAATTTGCTACAAAATATCTTTACAATTCTAGTGGGAAGGTACCCTTTACCCTTGCAAAGATTTCATATACAACAGATTTATTAAGAGTGGTTTTATAAAATCTAAGTCTTGAGGAGTTGGCTTACAATGAGAATGATGCTGCAGTAAAGGCTACATATCTGGATTACTATAGGGTTATACAAATAATACCCAAAATATGCACAAGCAAAAAACATGACAAAAAGGTGATTGATACTACACCTGGCTTTAAGAAGACTCTTGCACTTGTCATCCCAATGTTCTGACATGGTCAGCAATTCCTGAAGTTTAGCCATTGCTTTCTCCACAGTTGTATGAGGTGCCAGGCCTACACCTAAATCTATAAGTCTCCTCATGACATCTATTGTGAGTGTCCCAGGATCCTGGCATGCTTGCTGCTGCTCTTCTAACCAACGAGCCTGTTCCAATCGATCCCGAAGACTTCTTAAAGGCAATTCCAAGTCAAACTGAAAACTGGAATCAAGGAGTTGCTGCAGTTCACTAGCTCGTGGCATTTCTGCTGCTAAGAGCTTCTGGCTCTGTGCCTGAAATTCTTCCACTCGACTCAGTAAGTCCTTAAAGTCACAGAGAAGTTTAAAATTAAAGAAATTTTATTAAAAAAAACAAACAACTTTACACCAGTGAAATTTTATTTTTTTTTTTCTTACCTTGAGTTGAGGCGTTTGGGTAATGCTACATGGCAGTGAATGAAGTTGTTTTACAAATGACCTGAGTTCTCCAACAGTAAGCAGATTCTGGGACTTTCCACCACCTGAACGAAATCTATAGTGAGAATAAAATGGAAACAAACTGCCTATTAGAGGGAGTCAGTCGTTCACCAGTTCAGACCACCCCCAAAGCCCCTCAAAATGGCTGACAGCATTATATGGGTGGGACATACAGGTGCGTCTCACAATATTAGAATAGCATCAGAAAGTTAATTTCAGTTCTTCAATACAAAAAGTGAAACTCATTATATAGTCATTACAGAGTGATCTATTTAAAGTGTTTATTTCTGTTAATGATGAGGATTATGGCTTACAGCCAATGAAAACCCAAAAGTCTTGGCCCTATCCAAGATCTCATCATACCTAACAGACCGAACATTTAGGGTCTCCCTCTCACACACCACCTCCTCACCTCGCCCCATCTGTCGGTGTTCCTTAAGGCTTAGTCCTCGGCCCCTACACCTTCGGCCTGGGACAGCTCATAGAATCCCACGGCTTGCAGTACCTCCGCTACGCCGATGACACGCAGATCTACCTATCTGGTCCTGACCTCACCTCCTTACTGACCAAAATCCCACAATGTCTGTCTACTATCTCAGCCTTCTTTTCTGCTCGCTTTCTCAAACTGAACATGGACAAAACAGAATTCATCATCTTTCCCCCATCTCACTCTACCCCTCCACCAGACCTGTCCATCAATGTCAATGGCTGCTCTCTTTCCCCAGTCCCACACGCTCGGTGCCTTGAGGTGATCCTCGACTCTGCCCTCTCTTTCAAACCACATATCCAAGCCCTTGCCTCCTCCTGCCGCCTCAAACTCAAAAATATTTCCTGGATCCGCGCATTCCTCAACCATGAAACCACAAAAACACTAGTGCACGCCCTTATCTCCCGCCTCGACTACTGCAACCTCCTAGTCTCTGACCTCTCCTCCAGCACTCTGGTACCACTCCAGTCTATCCTACACTCTGCTGCCTGACTAATCCACCTGTCTCCCCGCTATTCCCCAGCCTCCCCCCTATGCGAGGCCCTTCACTGGCTTCCTATTGTCCAGAGGCTCCAGTTCAAAACCCTAACCATGACACACAAAGCCATCCACAACCTGTCTCCTCCATACATCTGTGACATGGTCTCCCGGTACCTACCCGCACGCAACCTTCGATCCTATCAAGATCCCCTTCTCTACTCTCCACTCATCTCTTCTTCCCACAACCGCATACAAGACTTCTCCCGTGCTTCCCCCATACTCTGGAACTCTCTGCCGCAACACATCAGACTCTCACCAACAACGGAAACCGTCAAGAAGAACCTGAAGACCCACCTGTTCCGACAAGCCTACAACCTGCAATGATCCTCGGTCTACTGAACCACCGCACAACCAGCTCTACCCTCTCCTAGTGTATCCTCAACCGTCCCTGTAGACTGAGCCCTCGCGGGCAGGGTCCTCTCTCCTTCTGTACTTGTGTGCCCCTTGTCTTGCACATGTTGGCGCTATATAAATGTATAATAATAAAAGTCATTATCTCAGTAAGTTAGAAAACTTTATAACACCAGCTTGAAAAAATTATTTTAAAATCGAAATTTTGGCCTACTGAAATGTATGTTCAGTTAATGCACCCAAAACTTGGTCGGGCGGGGCTCCTTTTGCATCAATTACTGCATCAATGTGGCATGGCATGGAGGCGATAAGCTTATGGCACTGCTGATGTTATGGAAGCCCAGGTTGCTTTGATAGCTGCCTTCAGCTCTTCTGCATTGTTGGGTCTTGCGTCTCATCTTCCTCTTGACAATACCACACAGATTCTCTATGGGGTTAAGGTCAGGCGAGTTTGCTCTCCAATCAAGCACAGTGACACTGTTGTTTAAACCAGGTATTGGTACTTTTGGCAGTGTGGACAGGTGCCAAGTCCTGCTGGAGTAGGAAATTTCCATCTCCAAAAAGCTTGTCGGCAGAGGGAAGCATGAAGGGCTCTAAAATTTCCTGGTAGAAGGCTGCGCTGATTTTGCTCTTGATAAAACAGAGTGTACCTACACCAGCAGATGACATGGCTTCCCAAACCATCACTGATTGTGGAAACTTCACACTAGACCTCAAGCAGCTTGGATTGTGTGCCTCTCCATTCTTCCTCCATACTATGGGACCTTGATTTCCAGATGAAATTCAAAATTTACTTTCATCTGAAAACTACACCTTGGACCACAGAGCAACAGTCCAGTTCTGGATAAGTCTGTGTGTGATAGCTCTTGAAGCAATGACTCCAGCAGCAGTCCACTCCTTGTGAATCTCCCACACATTTTTGAATGGCCTTTTCTTAATCCTTTCAAGGCTGCAGTTATCCTGGTTGCTTGTGCACCTTTTTCTACCACAGTTTTTCCTTCCACTCAAATTTCCATTAACATGCTTGGATACAGCACTCTGACCAGCCAGCTTCTTTAGCAATGAGCTTTTGTGGCTTACCCTTCTTGTGGAGTGTGTCCATGACTGCCTTCTGGACATCTGTCAAGTCAGCAGTCTTCCCCCATGATTGTGGAGCCTACTGACACAGACTAAAGGGGGTTTTACACTAAGCGATATCGCTAGCAATATCGCTATAACGTCACCGGTTTTGTGACGTTATAGCGATATTGCTAGTGATATCGCTATGTGTGATACTTACCAGCGACCGGCTCCCCTGCTGTCCATCGCTGATCGCGCGAGAATGTCCGGCTCCATTTCTCGTCGGGCGCTTCCTGCTGGGCCTTCCTGCTGTGACGTCCAGCGACGTGTGGAGGCGGGCGGGAGGACGCAGGATCGCTGTGTGTGAATGGTAAGTATCGTGCGCTGCGTCGCTGCTGCATCGCTGTGAGATCTTTCTGTATGAAAGCTCACTAGTGATCATTTAGCGATGCACCAGCGATCCTGACCGGGTCGGATCGCTGGTTGGATCGCTGGTGCATCGCTAAATGTAAAAGGGCCTTAAGGGACCTTTATAAACGCTTAGGAAGCCTTTGCAGGTGTTTATTGTTAATTATTCTAATTTACTGAGATAATGAATTTTGGATTTTCATTGGCTGTAAGCCATAATCATCAACATTAACAGAAATAAACACTTGAAATAGATCATTCTGATTGTAATGACTCTACATATTATATGTGTTTCACTTTTTGTATTGAAGAACTGAAATAAATTAACAATTTGATGATATTCTAAAATTGTGAGACGCACTTGATTATGAAGGGCCGGCATCAGCACCCAGAGCCCCCCCCCCCCGGGCAAGTGCCAGGGCTCACTCGCAATCGGGGCTCGGGTTGCTCCCTCAGCAGCTGCAATGTGTAGGGCCGCCAGAAGTGTTTGAGCTGTCACTTCAACGACAAGGCAGCGAGCAGTGCGGTTGTGTCTGTTAGTAACGATGAGGCCAGGGTGACACACTAGCAAAATGAAAGACGTAGTACCAGCCCAGACACATCATTACTAGCTGACACAGCAGCAGTGTACTGCGAGCAGCCATGTCTGTTAAAGTGACTGCAATCAAGCAGCGCCAGTGGCCCTGCACAGACACGTGTCAGAGGAGCAGGACAGGAGACAAGCCGGGGACAGGTCAGTGACGCTTGTTGCCAGCTTCAACATATTAAAAAAATATTTCTTATGGGTTTTTATGTCTGTGTGAAATATGTATATGTGCGTATTGTCTGAGCATAGTCTGCGTGTTTGTGCAGTCTGTGTACTGTGTGTGTATGTGAATGTCTGCATATGTGAAGGATGAGGGGGCAGGCGGTGCCTTGTGTACCTATATTTATCTGTGCATCATTAATCATGGTATGTGTGGCCCACAAAAACCTGGAGCCAGCCCTGCACATATGCAAGGACTCAGCCAGGTTGTATGACCAAGGAAGTTTTTATACCCCACACATTGCAATTATAGGTGCCAAGATGGTCTCTATCAGAAGCATCGACACTGGCTCAGAACAGTCGCCATCCTCTCATGCCAATGATTCAGCTGCTCCACGTCTACAAAGCAGCTCCTCTTTTTCTGGAATACTCTGTGGATGAGGCACAACTGCCGACATCATGCTATGCTGATTGACAGTCGGCTCCCTAAAGTTATATTGACCAGTTCATGACCTGGTCATTTACCCCCCCCCTTTCTGCACTTTTAACGGTTCTATAATTTTTTTTCTTGCTCGTATATTTAAAAAAAAAAAAAAAAAAATGTTTGCCTCTTTTTTGCAACACATGAAGAAAAAGAGTAATCTATTGTCTATTTTTCACTTACAACCTCAAAAGGACCACACAAAACATTTTAACATTGTGTTCCCCATTCCACAGAATTTATTTTTATATATTGGACAATTTTAGGCTGCAGTGTGTTTTGTTTTTGTTTTTTAATTTATACACTGTTCCCCCACAATATCTTAAAATACCTTTTGGTTACAATGGATGGGGCATTTTACCGCGTCAATACATTTGCTTTTTCCCAAAATTTCTCTTCTAATGGAAGCTGGTAGATTAGCCCCTACTACAGTGGAATTTTCATAGTAGAGCTGTCTGGTTAGATCCCTCCCTGCACGCTGAGAGCCCGGAGGATAAAGCACAGCCAGTGCTTCCCAATCTATATACAGTCATGGCCAAAAGTTTTGAGAATGACACAAATTAATTTTTACAAAGAACACTGCTTCATTTTTTCTAATGGCAATTTGCATATACTCCAGAATGTTATAAAGAGTGATCAGCTTAACAGCAATTACTTGCAAAGTCAATATTTGCCTAGAAAATTAACTTTATCCCCCAAAACACATATCAACATCATTGCAGCCCTGCCTTAAAAGGACCAGCTAACATCGTTTCAGTGATTGCTCCATTAACACAGGTGTGGGTGTTGATGAGGACAGGGCTGGAGACCAATCTGTCATGATTAAGTAAGAATGACACCACTGGACACTTTAAAAGGAGGCTGGTGCTTGGCATCATTGTTTCTCTTCTGTTAACCATGGTTATCTCTAAAGAAACACGTGCAGTCATCATTGCACTGCACAAAAATGGCCTAACAGGGAAGAGTATAGCAGCTAGAAAGATTGCACCTCAGTCAACAATCTATCGCATCATCAAGAACTTCAAGGAGAGAGGTTCCCTTGTTGCCAAAAAGGCTCCAGGGCGCCCAAGAAAGACCAGCAAGCGCCAGGACCGTCTCTTAAAAGTGTTTCAGCTGCGGGATCGGGCTACCAGCAGTGCAGAGCTTGCTCAGGAATGGCAGCAGGCAGGTGTGAGTGCATCTGCACGCACTGTGAGGCGGAGACTCTTGGAGCAAGGCCTGGTCTCAAGGAGGGCAGCAAAGAAGCCACTTCTCTCCAGAAAAAACATCATGGACAGACTGATATTCTGCAAGAGGTACAGGGAGTGGACTGCTGAGGACTGGGGTAAAGTCATTTTCTCTGATGAATCCCCTTTTCGATTGTTTGGGACATCTGGAAAACGGCTTATTCGGAGAAGACCAGGTGAGCGCTACCACCAGTCTTGTCTCATGCCAACTGTCAAGCATCCTGAAACCATTCATGTGTGGGGTGGCTTCTCAGCCAAGGGAATGGGCTCTCTCTCAGTCTTGCCTAAAAACACAGCCATGAATAAAGAATGGTACCAGAATGTCCTCCAAGAGCAACTTCTCCCAACCGTCCAAGAGCAGTTTGGCGATCAACAATGCCTTTTTCAACATGATGGAGCACCTTGCCATAAAGCAAAGGTGATAACTAAATGGCTCAGGGAACAAAACAGAGATTTTGGGACCATGGCCTGGAAACTCCCCAGATCTTAATCCCATTGAGAACTTGTGGTCAATCATCAAGAGACGGGTGGACAAACAAAAACCTTCAAATTCAGACAAAATAAAAGCATTGATTTTGCAAGAATGGACTGCTATCAGTCAGGATTTGATCCAGAAGTTGATTGAGAGCATGCCAGGGAGAATTGCTGAGGTCTTGAAGAAGGGTCAACAATGCAAATATTGACTTGCTGCATTAACTCATTCTAACTGTCAATATAACCTTTTGTTACTCATAATATGATTGCAATTATATTTCTGTATGTGATAAAAACATCTGACAAACACACATAAAAACCAGAGGGCAGCAGATCATGTGAAAATATAATATTTGTGCCATTCTCAAAACTTTTGGCCATGACTGTACACAGGGCTAGTTCAGCACTGAATAAAGAGAGATCTAGAAGACAAATTAAATCATGCACATCTCTCTGGGACGTTTGTCAGCTTCACAATATAGTGGAAGCTGCTTAAACTGCACTCATAGTTTAGAACTTCAGTGCAGGAATAAGAGAAGACTGTCCGATTAATATCTAGGGGCAGTCCTGAAGTAGTTAAATAAAGTATACCGTATATACTCGTGTATAAGCCGAGATTTTCAGCCCATTTTTTGGGGCTAAAAGTCCCGGCTCTCGGATTATACACGAGTCATATACCGAGGGGGGGGGGAAAATCGGCGGGGGAGGGGGAGTGTCAGATCATACCCTTCTCTGCAGCTCCCTTGCTTGTTCCAGGTTGTCAGCGCTGCTCTCTTCCTGCTTCAGCTGTCAAATGGTACCCGTTCATTAAATATGCGCATATTTAATGAGGTACCACGTGACCGCTAAAGCAGGAAGAGAGCAGCGCCGACAACATGGAACAAGCAGGGGAGCTGCAGAGACAAGCGCCAGGATATGAACGTCGGGAGTGGGGTTGGAAAGAGGCATATTCACCTGTCCCTGCGCTCTGCTGTCTTGCATCCTCTGCAGTGACATTCAGGTCAGAGGGCACGATCGTGCCCTCTGCCTGCACAGTCACTGCAGAGCCCGCAACGCTGATGAGCAGGGGGCAGCAACGAAGGGGAGTATACAGTTTTGTTTTTTTTTGCAACGGAGACAGCGGCAATATGATGGGGCCACTCACTGTGCAGCATTATCTGGGGCCACTCACTGTGCACCCTCCTCGGGAGTCAATAAGTTTTCCCAGTTTCTTGCGACAAAATTAGGGGGAGGGGGGGTAGGCTTATACATGAGTATATACGGTAGTTAACTTCTTTAAAAAGTTGGCATCTCCAGTTAGGACACTTAGAATTTGTGAACTGCTTACAAACACCAGTGCCGTACTGCCATCGTACGGGAAATCTAATAGACAAGCTACTGATGATTGCAATCAACACAGATTGCAAAATTTACTTGCAAAAATAACTGAACCATCCTTTTTTCTCTTCAGTTTTTTTTTTTTTTTTTTTTTTTAAATTACCTGGTCTGACGTTTCCCATTGAGCAGCTGCTGTGCCAGTGCCCCACACTTTTCTGCATCCTGCACAACAGCTTGTAAATGTCGCAGGAGGTCATTGTCTGGAAATTTCTTGGATTCAGATTCGTCTACAAGCTTTCGAAGACATGAAAGGCCTACAAAGTAACAAGGTGAGGTAAATGACTGGAAGCTAAATGCCAAAGTATATAGGAAAATCATAGGATGAGTTACATATATTATTGTAAAGGGGATTCATAGCAACACTTAGATATGAAAACCAAGGGGAAAATGTAGCAAGACTGGCTCAGAGCATGTACCACAACAAGTTGGAGTAAAAAGCAAAAAGTGTTATTTGTAGCATCAGAGGCTGCCCGTGTCAAACTCCATATCATAATGGCTGTATAATACTTGAATTAGAACTGGACTGTCATTTTAACATGAAACAGGGAAACGTTAGCATTGGATGATATAGCCATTCTACCATGGATTGCAACATCAGTCCATCGGCCTTGTAGGGTCTAACAGATCTATTTAAAATTGTCGTATCCTGTATTGTGATGTCTAGCAAAAGATCTGCTTTAGCTTAACAATTATAATTCCAGTTGGCGTGACGTTTGGGACATACTAAATATTGGGACATTTTGTAATTGGATAATACATTGAGACAATATCTATTAACAGGGACCATCAATCACCCATTGTAAGGTGAACAACCTGAGGGGCATGTTGGCCCACAGTCATTACAACGGCAACCATCCCAATTAACTTTTTGGCTCAAAAGGTCGTAAGTGGGGACTTAACACCCCTTAGTGACGGAGTCAATTTGCAGCTTAATGACCAGGCCAGTTTTTACAATTCTAAAGCTAGTGTAGGGACGGTCAAAGAATGGAGCGCCAGCCGCACGTATTTTAGGAGAATGCTGCTCCAGTCTGGAACCTCAAGAGAGGAAAAAAAATGGCAGTTCTAAGTACAAACCCGGTCAGAAGGGAGCGCAAAAAATAAAGTAGTTAGAGGTCTTCTTTATTACATGTCCACAACGCGTTTCAACAGAACAATCTGTCTTCCTCAGGTGGCAGTACAGATCACATGGGGGGGGCAGGTATTTAAAAGAACGATAGCCAATGGAAAATGGCTATTAACTAAAACATCATGGCAACACTAAAAACAAAGTACATGGAGTAAAAACAAAGTAGATAAAAAAAAAAATTGGACATAACACGTAGAATGATCAATATTAATAGGAACATTAAAAATAAGCTAAAATATATTAAAAGCAGCAAGGTGGGTGAAGCAAAAAAGGAATATCAGAAGGGTTTCTCGATTGTGAGGTTTAACCCCTCTGGTGCTAGTGTCCCTAATTTAGAGGGAGAGAGATGAGAGTTTAATCAGGAGGGAAAGTTTTTTGATTTTTAAATTAGTGGCACTTGCAACAGAGGGGTTAAACCTCACAACCGAGAAACCCTTCTGACATTCCTTTTTTGCTTCACCCACCTTGCGCCGTTTTGGAATGCAGACTTTGATGGAATGTTCTGCAGGTGTCATGTTGCGTTCGCAGAGCTCCTGATGTGCCTAAAACAGTAGAAATCCCCCAAGTGAACCCATTTTGGAAATTAGACCCCCCCCCCCTCCCCAAGGAGCTTCTCTAGATGTGTGCTGAGCACTTTGAACCCCCAAGTGCTTCACAGAAGTTTATAGCACAGAGCCGTGAAAATAAAACTTTTTTTTTCCCCACAAAAATGATTTTTTAGCCCCCAATTTTTTTGTTTTTTTCCCCAAGGGTAACAGGAGAAATTGATGCCCTATATGTTGGGGTAAACCACTCTTTGGGCACACGTCGGGGATCGGAAGGGAGGGAGCACCATTTGACTTTTTGAACGCAAAATTGGCTGGAATCAATGGTGGCGCCATGTCGCGTTTGGAGACCCCCCCTGATGTGCCTAAACAGTGAAAACCCCTCAATTCTAGCTCCAACCCTAACCCCAACACACCCCTAACCCTAATCCCAACCCTATCCTTAATCCTAACCCTAATTCCAACCCCAACATTAATTCTAACAGAAAAATGAAAAATAAATATATTTTTCCCTACCTATGGGGGTGATAAAGGGGGGGTGTATTTACTAATTTTTTTTATTTTGATCACTGTGATAATTAACAGCACCGTGGTTTAAGTACCCTTAACTACCGCCATTAAAAGGCATATCGGTGGTCGTTAAGGGGTTAAAGCATGTGGTAGTTGTGTGGCATTTTTTGGAATTATCAGACTCAGGAATATAAAATTACCCAATTTCATGCAAAATGGGTGGAGCAATCATTACACAACCTGTCCCATGTAACCGCATCTACATAGGAATGACCAGCAGAAAATTGTGCAGGCTTGTGAGGTAACAAAATCTTGATTTCGAGGCCTCCTAGGAAGAGCGTGATACTTGCCTCAAAAAGATCCTTAACCATTTTAACTATTTCACAAGTCAGAAAGATGCCTCTTGAAGGTGAAGTGTCATTTATTCAGGTAAAATAGTTTAAGGAGACTGTTAGCCCAGCGTGAAACGAACTGGATTGTCACTCTTGACACAGTCACCTCCAAAGGGTTGAATGACTGAGCTCCTCTACCTTTTATAGGCTCGTAGTAGATTTCCCAATATACATACTGATCCCTTCATTTTTTATTGTAATCGTGTGTTCTAGATGCGTATAACTTTTTTTTGGTCCATTTTATTACATTTGGGTTTAGAGGGAAGAATTGAAAGCCATCGAAGTTCAGGTACCACCTATCCACTTCCTGTAGGAAGTGCTGCTGGCGCCAGAACGAAGGAGATGCAGCGAGGGCATGCAGGAAGGTGAGTAGGATGTGTGCTGGAAGCCGGTGGCTGCGGCTGTAACTGTGCACACTATAAGAGAAATGAATATTCATTTCTCTTTAGCAGCAGCACAGGTTTTAGCCCCAGCCGCAGGCTCCTGCCTCTGTGACCCGCTGCTCCACCACCGGCTTTCTGGAACAGTGACTCGTATATAAACCAAAGGGGGCGTTTTCAGCACAAAAAAAAATGTGCTGAAAAACTCAGCTTATACGGTATAGATAAAATGACAAACCACAGCTATGAATGTCTTCAGGCCCCCAGCCGCAATGACAGCCCATTAGCACATTCGATCAAGTCACAAGCGGGGAGTGTTGGAAGAGGGAAGAGAAGGGAAGGGGGCAGAAGAAGCTACACTGACAATTTACATGCTGCTAGCAGATTTAAACCAGCATTTAGATGGAGCACCAGCACCAATATGAACCAGCTATGGTCACTCCTGTTACAGATGCTGGCGTCTGCTGGGTATGGTCCCCGGGCTCAGCACATACATGAGGAATCCACATTGGAAGTACCATTATCTTCTTGTGGGAAGAATAACTGCCATTTACAGCCATGTGCAACTTTGTTACATTTTTAGCATGTTACCGGAACACCTGCAAAACCCTGACACTATTGCGACAATTTGATGGCACACTTTTAGTTATGAATCATAGCAAATCACTTTATTAGGCAGTGAAAGGGTTAGCATCTATATCTCACTAAATGTGGGGTAAGCCTGATGAGTACAACACTCAAAGGAGACCGATGCTGGCCCTTTCACCACCATCATCTATACCCTAAATGAGTACCTTCTGATGTCAGTTCAGCTGAAGGCAGGAAAATAGACTAAAACAGGTAGATGTTTGGACACCACGTGCATGCTTTTAATTTTATTTTTTTACAGGAATGAAGGTAAATACAAAAATAAAGTGATTTTCAAAGATTCATGAATGTCCATGCAGGACCTAATTATTAATTCTTTAACTGGTTTATAAAAATGGACATTGTCTTTTGCTTTTTCTTCATTTTTTTCCTCCCCTTCTTCCAAGAGCCATAACTTTTTTTATTTTTGCGTCAGCATAGCCGTTCGCCGTATGAGGGCTTTTTGGTGGAACGAGTTGTTCTTTTGACTAGCATCATTCATTCCACCACACTGGAAACCGGGAAAAAAAAAAAAAAAAAAAGTTCCAGGTGTGTTGAAATTGCAAAAAAAGCACAATTTCACGATTATTTTTTTTATTCCCCCCCCCCCCCCCATTTACCATGTTCACTAAGTAAAACTGACCTATAAATATGCTTTTCCAGGTCACTACGAGTACACCGATACCAAACCGTATTTTTTCTTGTTTGTTTTTAAAGTGGAGGAAAAAAAAAAAAAAAAAAAAAAAAAATTTCTAACAAACAAAAATTTTGCTTTTGTCGCCATTCCAAACCTAGTAATGTTTTCATTTTTTGGGATCTGGGGCTTCTTTGCGCCCTGATCTGATGTTTTTACTGATAACATTTTGAGATAGAGGTGATGCTTTGATTGGCTCTTGTTGCATTTTATTGCAATGTTGCGGCAGCACAAAAAAAAAAATAAAAAAATCTGGCGTTTTGATTTTTTTTTTCCCCCACTATTGCCGTTTACCAATCGGATAAATTTATTATACTTTTACAGCTCAACAATAGCAGATATATGTATTTTCTTGACGTTTTTATTTTTAATGGTGCAAAAATGGTTGATTTGAAAAAATTTTCCCATTCTTAAAAAGGTTTTTTTTTTTTTTTTTTTAAACTTTTTACTGTATTTATTAGTCTTCTTACGGTACATGGCGCTGCGATCACCTGATATCTTGTACTATACATTCCAGTGCATGAGCACTGCTATGTATAGAGAAAATCACAATCTTCTATGAAGAGCGGCCATGAGCTAGCTTTCACAGGAGTATTTTAAACGACAGGTAGAGTATGTCTTCAGGAGACCCCCCGGCTTTCATGACAACCCATTGGTACCACAAGATCATGCCACAGGCACGCTGATGAGAGAATGGAGCGACACATGATAAATGCAGGTGTCAGAGATTGACAGTGGGATTTAACAGGTTAACAGCCAAGGCAGAGCTCCGCTTCCCTCCACCCACGGCTGTTAGAGGCACATGATGGCAGACTAAAATCAGCCACCATGTGCAGGGAAAGACGCAGGCTCCGCATGCAATTCTTTGAATAATGAGCAATTATCAAATTCTGCTTGGCTGATATAGCCCAAGTAAGGAGAAAAAAAATGAAATGAAACAAGATACATGTTAATTAAATCAACAAACCTTTTTTACTGCCTGAGGTTTTCAGAGCATCAATAACTTCAGAAGCCCAGTTATCATAGGATTCTGCACGAAACTTCACCGCATTCATCATAGGATACAAATCATCCAAAGTGTAACGATATCTGTTACAGAAGCAAGAATTAGGAAACAACGTTATAGCACAATACTATTGCATTGCACTATATGTGTATCTATGTATATATAATCAAAGCAATATACTGTGCCTTGCGAAAGTATTAGGCCCCCTGGAACTTTCAAACTTTTCCCACATATCATGCTTCAAACAAAGATACCAAAAGTAAATTTTTGGTAAAGAATCAACAACAAGTGGGATGCAAATGTGAAGTTGAACGAAATTTATTGGTTATTTTAAATTTTTGTGGAAAGTCAAAAACTGAAAAGTGGGGCGTGCAATATTATTTGGCCCCTTTAACTTAATACTTTGTTGCGCCACCTTTTGCTGCGATTACAGCTGCAAGTCGCTTGGGGTATGTCTCTATCAGTTTTGTAAAAAAACACACAACAAGATATGGCCTTACCAAAACCCTGTCTGATGACAAATGCACATATAGCAGGATGCAGCAGGTCTCCACTAATAAAGGCAAGGGGCAGCTCAGGTGCAAACTACTGATGAAACAACCACCCCACATCTAACAAACCATGGTGGGGTTGGCTGCCTAGTAGGAAAAATGCACACAGATAAGGCTTGCATAGGACATCAGTCACACACACATAAGTGTGGTGCAAAGTGTCTGGCTTGTAACCTATTAATGACGCCCATAGTATTATCAGGCGGGCTGCTACAGCACTATAATATGCAACACAGTGAAAGACGCCCCAATAGACCAAGCCAACAGAAAGAGGCCCGGCTGCACCGTGCAAAAAATTAATGCATACAATGAGTACATTAAATGAAGTATTGGTTAAAATTTTGGCCAAAATAGATAGAGCCTGCAAGCCAACGTCAAGGCTCCTCATAATATTGCAGGTCCCTAACACTAATGTCAAAACAGCTAACATAGAAAAAATTCAAAAAAAACTCACAAGATATGGCCTTACCAAAACCCTGTCTGATGACAAATGCACATATAGCAGGATGCAGTTTTGTACATCGAGAGACTGAAATTCTTGCCCATTCTTACTTGGTAAACAGCTCGAGCTCAGTGAGGTTTGATGGAGATAGTTTGTGAACAGCAGTTTTCAGCTCTTTCCACAGATTCTCGATTGGATTCAGCTTTGGACTTTGACTTGGCCATTCTAACACCTGGATACGTTTGTGATCCATTCCATTGTAGATTTTGCTTTATGTTTGGGATCATTGTCTTGTTAGTAGACTAATCTCCATCCCAGTCTCAGGTCTTTTGCAGACTCCAACAGGTTTTCTTCAAGAATGGTCCTGTATTTGGCTCCATCCATGTTCCCATCAATTTTAACCATCTTCCCTGTCCCTGCTGAAGAAAATCAGACCCAAACCATGATGCTGCCACCACCATGTTTGCCAGTGAGGATGGTGTGTTCAGGGTGATGAGCTGTGCTGCCTTTACGCCAAACATATCGTTTGGCATTGTTGCCAAAAAGTTTGATTTTGGTTTCATCTGACCAGAGCACCTTCTTCCACATGTTTGGTGTGTCTCCCAGGTGGCTTGTTGCAAACTTTAAACAACACTTTTTATGGCTATCTTTGAGAAATGGCTTTCTTCTTGCCACTCTTCCATAAAGGCCAGATTTGTGCAGTATACGACTGATTATTGTCCTATGGACAGACTGTCCCACCTCAGCTGTAGATCTCTGCAGTTCATCCAGAGTGATCATGGGCCTCTTGGCTGCATCTCTGAGCAGTCTTCTCCTTGTTTGAGATGAAAGTTTAAAGGGACGACCAGGTCTTGGTAGATTTGCAGTGGTATGATACTCCTTCCATTTAAATATGATCGCTTGCACAGTGCTCCTTGGGATGTTTAAAGTTTTGGAAATCATTTTGTATCCAAATCCAGCTTTAAACTTTTCCACAACAGTATCACGGACCTGCCTGTTGTGTTCCTTGGTCTTCATGATACGCTCTGTGCTTCAAACAGAACCCTGAGACTATCACAAAGCAGATGCATTTATACGGAGACTAGATTACACACAGGTGGATTATATTTATCATCATTAGTCATTTAGGACAACATTGGATCTTTCAGAGATCCACAATGAACTTCTGGAGTGAGTTTGCTGCACTGAAAGTAAAGGGGCCGAATAATATTGCACGGCCCACTTTTCAGTTTTTGACTTTCCACAAAAATTTAAAATAACCAATAAATTTCATTCAACTTCACAATTGTGTTCCACTTGTTGTCGATTCTTCACTAAAAATTTACATTTGGTATCTTTATGTTTGAAGCATGATAGGTGGGAAAAGGTTGAAAAGTTCCAGGGGGCAGAATACATTCGCAAGGCACTATCATTACTAATACGATTATGGAAAAAGAAAATAACTTCAAGGCTAACAAACATAGGACTTGCATATCATTTGATTATTTATTACATTAACTTGTTTTATTCCATGACTCCTACAAAGTAGATAGAAAGAAAAGCGATACATGAGAGTCAACAAGCAGTACTGAGCAAAACATCAAGAGACAGTCCACAGTCATGCACAGGTTGAGTGAATAGCTGTAACGTATGTACATCAGGAGGTCGGTATACGGGTCTTACCCCAGCTTATACTTGTAGGTTGGGCACGAGCACAGAGCATCAACATGGTGCAGACAGACTAGAACTCCGGGGCTGCAGGGGCAATATACTGCAGATGTGAAGCAGGTAGTTTTACACTTCACACATTGCCGTTCATCATCAGCTACTATTTCAAGACAGATCTTTTTAGATTCCACAACCCCCTAGAGAAAATGAATGTAGGAGATCATTAACATTGGTTAGTATGTAATCAAAAAGAGTCTCTATTTAAAGGGGTTGTCCGGGCTTTTCATATAATCTCAGTACATATCTGGGCTGCAGAATTAGGACAATAAGTAATTTACTTTCTGTCACTAGTTTGCACGGTTTTCTAAATATTCTGAACAGAACGTCCAAGGGGGGGGGGGGGGGGGTGTTATGGCATTGAAATGAGAACTGGTCGTAACCTCCTACTCTACTCCAAACATGCCCTCTATAGCAACAAACCCACCCTCCATAGCTACAAGCCCTTCCCATCCACATGAAGAAGCCCTCATCACACAGTAACAAATTCTACCCCTCCAGCAGCCTCAGTGCAGAGAGCTGCTCCTCCCCCAGACACACACTGAACAGTTATCTATGGAAAGTGAAACTAGTGAGGAGGGAAAATCGTCCTGTATTCTGGGCCACTCCATGATTACAATACATAACTCATCAGTAATTCCTTCCCTCACTGTCCCAGGCTGCTGGCCTTTACATAGAACACTGTTCAGCGTATGTCTGGGGGAGGAGCAGCTGCTCTCTGCAGTGAGGCTGCAAGAGGGGGAGGATTTGTTACTGTGTGAAGAGGGCTTCTTCATGTGGACGGGGAGGGCCTGTAGCTATGGAGGGTGGGGTTGTTGCTATAGAGGGCATGTTTGGAGTAGAGTAGGAGGTTTCAATGCCATAACACACCCCCCCTTGGACGTTCTGCTCAGAATATCTAGAAAACCGTGCAAACTAGTGACAGAAAGTAAATTACTTATTGTCATAATTCTGCAGCCCAGATATGTACTGAGATTATGTAAAAAGCCCGGACAACCCCTTTAAAACCATGTATTACCGTAGTAACACAAGGCAGCTTAATGCATGACAAGTAACTAGAAGTTTTGCATGACAAAAAAAAAAAAAAAAGTCAGCCATACATGCACATGGGTGTAGTAGGTCTATGCGAGCATAGACCTACAAAAGGATTCAATAGTAAAGTGCAGCCAAATCTAAGCTTCATTCACAAGATTGTCATGCATGCAGTTTAAGGATCTGCTGAAAAAAGTCTAATGTGTATGGCCAGCTCAGATCCACAGACCGATCACAGTTCCACCCGCAGCTGTTGATGCACTAACAGTGCGGGTAAAGATGTGGGCTCAGCACCAGAGGCCGCATCAAAGGCAGGGACACGGCTGATGACGTATATTTAAGTCATTGGTGGTGGAAAAGTTAAAGGGGTATTGCCAGCCCAGATATATAAAATGGTATCTCATGGATATGCCCAAAAAAAAAAAAAAAAAAAGTCTGAACCCAGGAATAGCCTCATTTACATTTTCTCTTCATTTCGTGGCCCATAATCTCTAATGAATGGAACCTTAGTAAGATGATAGTAGGAGACAACAAAGGATTCTACCTACGACGACAGGTTGGTCTCACAGCAGAGACCTCCCATGATCACTTCAATGGTAGTTCAGAGTTTCCTATTCCTCTTCACTGCACAATTACAGTGAGGTGTCTCAACAGACAGCTGGTGGAGCATGTCAAGCTGGTATGTAATACCATATCAGTAGTCCCACAGGCTTTGAATGGAGGGGCATCAAGCATACTTGGCAGCCGATATATTCAAATCCATCTACAAGAATGTCCAAAGAAGGGAGACAAACCACATGGCTACCTGTTTTAGGGCAGTTTCACACGTCCAGATAATTCCGGTACCGGAAAAACCGGTATCGGCGCTATCCGTGTCCATACGTATGCCATCCGTGTGCTATCCGTATGTCCATGTTTACCATCCGTATGCTGTCCGTGTTTTTGAAAAATTTCAATGTTAACCCTTTGACTTTTAAAAACCGTGTGCGGTACGTGTTTACACGGACCCATTGACTTGTATGGGTCCGTGTGATCCGTGCTGTTGCACAAAAACGGACATGTCAGCGTGTTTTGCACACGGACACACGGTCCGTAAAAACACGCTGACATCTGCATAGACACATTCATTCGAATGTGTCTACGTGCGTCAGTGTCTCCGGTACGTGAGAAAACTGTCACTACACGTACCGGAGACACTGATGTGTGAAACTGCCCTTAGCCATCATTGGAAGTCCCACAATAATCATACATTTATCTTTCCTAGGGTGCAGCCTAACATAATAGAGGAACCAGGTGTAATAAATTACCAAGGCAACAAACTCTTACCAATTTTCGGACAGTCTCTCTAAGCGCTTTCTCCTCCTCAATCAGAATAGCTAGATCTTTCTGTACAGAGGATGCCAAAACAATATCCAGTTCTTCTGCTTTACAGGCCATCTTGCAGATCATCTCATCATGAGAGAACACACAGTACCGGTTCAGGGCTCGATAATGTTCCACACACTGGCGCCCAAGAGGCAGCTGGAAGTTAAGCATACAAGACTTTAACATATGCGTGGTCCAAAATTGAGTTTAAACAGAAAAATAGAAATTTTGAAATTGAAATCTAGAAAAGGTTGATACAGTCCTACTAGCTGAAGTCAAAGTAGTCACCAAGCCAATAAATACACACAACACTAACATCTACTCTAAGGCTATGCTCACTCACACAAAAAGGATCCCACCAGGCTGTAGGTAAAGATTGCACACCTAAATCCTATTCCTAACACAATCTGCTACTACCCTGCCCTAAAATAATGTAAATAGGGCATTTAATTTCTATGGAATAATCAACACGATGTGGATTTTAAAATCCCTAGTATGTCTAAATATTGCGTGCTTAAAAATAAGTTTTTCCTAGTTCAGATAGTGAAAGTGGATTGCCAGCACCTTTCTGAATGCAAATTCCCACATAAACTATGTAGCCACAGAGTTAAGCAAGAGCTAAGAAAACTTGGAGATTTCAGCTCTGAAGATGATGAATGCTGCTGGAAAGTATGATAAGTGCCATAAAGCAGGATCAGAATAAGGAACTAGTTATGCAACAGATCTGCACACTTGTTTAACTTCAAGCACATCAATAGAAAGATTTTTGCATTTAGATATTCCATACCCAGTCCACTGTGCAAAAATTGACAGCTTCTGCAAAGTTGAAGCCCTGATTAAATCCACTGTGATATGCCCGAGGAAAAGTGATCACAAATTCGCCAGCACACTGATTAGTTCGATATATCTGCAAGAAAAAAAAAGTAATAAGAGAAAAACCCAAGGAGAAAACCAGCCAAACAGATCCAACCAGAACTATCATACCATAAGATATGTAAAGTGAGAGGACAATCACAAAGGCAACCCCCTAAAGTGCTGTGCAGGACATTTATACCATGGCCACAACAAAGAGTAGTCCCATTTAATGAAAATAGTGTCTGCTTCATGTCAGATTTTCAGTTCATTCAAAACATATCAGTTCATATCACAATAAATGGAGCAACCGTTAGGAGACATACCGGCACACCATGAGACATCAATGTGTTTGGATTCATGATGGTGACCAACTGATGGAGGAGATCAGGTTGAGAAATAAATAACTCTGGAGCCAATTTCTTCATCACCTCCTCCAGCTGTTCCGCAGCATAGCCAGGAGCACCATACCAAGTCTTGGGCTCACCCCTGTCAAAACAGCAATGGAAAACTAAGCCACAGGTAGTTAGGTGCTATATTACTTGAATGGCTACAGGTGGCACCCTACCAGTGTAAGTAATTAATAGAATAGCTCCAATGATCTTCAATATGCCAACAAAAAGAAGAGAAGCACATTCCCACATAAAGCCAGGGCAACTTCATCCCACAGATATCAGCAGTTATATGGGCCAAGACAGACGCTTCCATCACAGGCATATTATTCAAATTCCATCCGCAGTCCAGGTATTCCTACAAAGAATAAGAAAAATTAGCACTATAGAAATCGATATTGTTCCAGTCCAAGGTCATTTCCAAAAAGATATTTACTGTACCTCATCTTCTTGTTTTACACGAAATCTTCCATCTCTCACAGGAAATCCACTTCCAAATTCTTTTGAAGCAATATCTGCTCCATACTCAACCGTCACATCTTCCTCTATTGTGCTTACTAGACGCCAAAACTCCTTCTCCACCAGCTCTGTAGGCACCATCTGGTAAATGAAAGAAAAATTATATTCTGCTCTTAAAAACAATAAGATGCCATGAAACAGCAAATGTACTTACGTGCACAGGCATATTAAAGTAGTCGGACTTGAAATTGTCTGCCATTTCTCCAAACATACGTAGAGTATAATCTCTAGCTGCTTGCTCAAAACCAAAAGCTTCCTGGGGCTTACTGCACTCCTAAAGGGAAGAAAAGAAATCTAAGAGAAAAACATCTGGAAAACAGATTTAATTTACTCTCTTTGTTATGAAGCTATTAGAATACAACGCACAAACAATATTGTTGGATAGAAAGGTAAAGGGCTTGTTTTTGTAAATGGCCATGTGAGGTCTTGTCTTTTTTTCGGGAAGAGTACTTTTGAACAACACCATTGGTTTCAACATATCATGTACTGGTATATGGGAAAAAAATTCAAGTAAGGTGAAAGTGCAATCCCACAGTTGTCTTTTACCATGTTCACTAAATGCTTAAACTGACCTGGCATGATTCTCTTGGTCATTACGAGTTCACAGACACCAAACATGTCTAGGTTCTTTTTTTTATTTAAGTGGTGAAAAAAATCCAAAATTTGGCAAAGAAAAAAACGGTGCCATTCTCCGAGACCTGTAGCGTCTTCATTTTTTGTGATCCTGTGCTGGGTGAGGGCATATTTCTTTATCGCTTCATTGGGGGACACAGGTTACCATGGGGTGTATGCTGCTGCTGCTAGGAGGCTGACACTATTCAAAATAGGAAAAATAGCTCCTCCCCAGGCAGTATACACCCACCGACAAGAACCAAGTACCTCAGTTTGTGCTTAGTGTCTGTAGGAGGCGGACCTGGATCTTCCCAGATCCGCAGCTAAGGGTCCCGTTTCACATAGCGACGCAGCAGCGATCCCGACAGGATACAACCTGGTAAGGATCGCTGGTGCGCCGCTACATTGTCACTAGTAAGCTACCAAACAGGCAGATCTCTGCAACGACGCAGCAACCATCCAGCGATCCATATAACGACCTCGGCGGTTGTTGGTACCTTGTCACACAGCAGCTTTTCTGACGACTCCCGCCTACATCTGAGTTCTGCATCGCCAACGAGGTCGCTCGTCGGTGTTAAACACAGCGATGCGCGCTGGCCAGCAGGACACCGACGATGAAAAACATGGCCCAGGACATTCGAGCATGATCAGCGATATCCAGCGGGGGGCCGATCGCCGCCATGTGTCACATGTAGCGAGATTGCTGGAGAGATCGCTGTTGCGTCACAAAAAAAAAAAATCAGTGAGGCTTCAGCGATCTGGCTATGCGAGACGGGGCCTTTACCCTTTTTCTTTTGCATTGTAGGGACACAGTGCGGGAAGGAGGATCTAGTCTCCCAGCGAACCTCACCACCCGTGGGACCCTGCGGTATGCCTCCTCATCATAAGCCGGAAAGAAGACTGACGCTCCAAAAAGAAGAAGTCAAGGAGTTTGTATGTTCTCCCCGTGTTTGCGTGGGTTTCCTCCGGGCACTCCGGTTTCCTCCCACATTCCAAAGACATACTGATAGGAAATTTAGATTGTGAGCCTTCAGGGACAGCGATGCTAATGTGTGCAAAACTGTAAAGCGCTGCGGAATTTGTTAGCGCTATATAAAAATAAAGATTATTATTATTATTATTATTAAGTCTACGGTACCAGCACAGCTCTATCTGCGACTCGGATGCAGTCCTCACGTACATGGTAGATAGCCGATGTAATAGCCGATATAAGGCTATTACCCAAGCTAAAGGAGGATTAGATCCCTCCTCCTTCCCGAACCTTTCCAAATCAAAGAATTCGAGGCTAACTTGAGCAAACACTGGGAACATCCGGAAAAGTATTTTTCAGGATGAAATCATCTAGCCGTGCTCCTCACAAAGTGGGCTGAGTCCCCTAAGATAGATCCGCCGGTTTCTCGCCCGTCTTCCAAGACATTTCTAAATTCTATCACTACCGGACGGTGCGTCACTGAAGGATTCGACAGACAGATCGAATCACTGTCCAAATTTATTTTTGATGCCACTGGCGCCTCTCTCTGTCCCAACTTCACCTCAACTTGGGTGGCCAAAGCCATCTCAGCCTGGGCAAAGATACTTCATAAGGGTATCTTAGCGTCAGCTCCTCAAGATGAGCTAGCTGAATTAGCAGACCAGATTGATCATGCCACCAAATGTCTTCTAGCTGCCTCAGTGGATGGGCTCGGGTGTGCCGCAAGAGCAAACAGTAACATCGTGGCCATACACCGCATCCTTTGGTTGAAAACATGGAATGCGGACACCATCTCTAAGAAGTCGCTCTCAAACCTGGCCTTTTAAAGTTCCAGGCTCCTTGGAGCCGGGCTGGACCAGATAATATCTCATGCTACAGGGGGGGGGGGGGAAACGATTACCTCTCTTCCTCAGGCCATGCCCAAGTCCTTTTTTTTTTTTTTTTTTTTTTTTTTTTTACACAGGAAGGGCCATTTAGGTCCTTTTTTTTTTGACCTTTCCCTTCTTCGGAAAGTTCCTCATAGAAGGACCCTCCTTCTACCTCCGGAGTGCGGAAGAGACATTCATTCAAACGCTCGCCCCACTGGAGACCAAAGGGCAGGACCCCCCAAGCCCTCTGGATCCCACTCCAACAGATTCTCTTCCAAGTGTCGGGTCACCCCCACCTGGAAGTCTTTCTAGGGTGGGAGGCAGACTTCTTTCCTTCAGGGATGAGTGGCTGTCGGTTGTCAACGACGCCTAGGTAAGGGAAATCATCACTTCCTTTTGCAAGATAGAAGCGTCTCTCTGTGAGGGAAGAAATTCTGTCTCGCCCACCAAGACATCCATCTCAGACAACAGGGTTCCTCCATGTTGTCTCTTCCCTCTTATCCACCGGAGCACTCGCACCTGTTCCTCCAAACAAACGGTTTTCAGGGTTCTACTCGAATCTCTTCGTAATCACGAAAAAGACGGCTCGCTCGGCACAATCCTGGACCTCAGACTACTGAATCACCACGATCGGACCCGCCACTTCAGGACAGAGGTCTTTACACTCGGTGATTGCCTCCATGGAGCCGGGGGAATTACTCTGCTCCGTACACATTCAGGATGCGCATCTCCACATCCCATTTGTGTACAGTACCAAAGGTTACTTCGATTTGCGATCCAGGAGGATCACTACCAATTCACGGCTCTTCCCTTCGGCCTCAAGGTCCTCACAAAGGTCATGGCAGCTGTCATAGCCGTCCTTCGCTCCAGGAGGATTCCAATAATCCCTTACCTGGACGATCTGTTAATCAAAAGGCCCGTCCCGCCGAGAATGCGTTCAGAATCTACAGATTACTCTGAGCACTCTGACCCGCCTCGGCTGGATGATCATCAGAGAGAAGTCCACTCTGTACCCTACTCAACGACTAGTTTTCCCTGGGCATGGAGTTCGACACGAACCTGGCCCGGGTGTTCCTTACGAGGGACACGTTTTCCGATCTCTCGAAGGGAATCCGATCCCTGAAACGGCCAATTCTCATTGCCCTTCGGTCTTGCATGAGGGTCCTAGGGTAGATGAAAGCCGCCATGGTAGCCGTCCCCTATTCTCTGCCTGGGACGTCTTCAGTCTCTCTTGCCCGACTTATACTCCGGCCTCTCAAGGTGAGGCAATTTCTTACTTGGGGACGTTGCCTTCGTTAGTCCTGCACGGGAGATCCTTTCTCCCTCTTCAGTGGCAGGTCACCAACACTGACACCAGTTCTCAGGTGGGGAGCGGTTTTCCATTGGAAAACGGCGCTGAATCCCTCAAGAAGCCCTTCTGGAAATCAAAGCAATCTTCCTTGCCCTCCTCCGCTGGCAGGCTCTTCTCGCGGGCAAACCAGTCCGCATTCATCCGGAAAACGCCACAGCTGTGGCGTACATAACCCACCAAGGCAGAACTTGCAGCAAACGGGTAATGGCAAGGATCCTACGTTCGTCAGAACGTTACATCCCAACCATCTCAGCCGTTCACATCCCGGGGGTGGGAACTTCCTAAGCCGCCAGGGCCTAGCATCAGGCGAGTGGTCTTTCCACTCCACGGTCTTCAGCCCTGTCATCGTTGGTGTACTCTGGATGTCGACCTCATGGCGTCTCGAATGAACCACAAGGTTCCTCGATTTGTAGCCAGGACCAGGGACCCTCTGGCCATCGGTTGCGACGCACTGGTGATTCTGTGGGCCCAGTTTCGACTCCCTTATCGGTTTCCACCTTGCTCTGATCTCAAGAGTGATCCGTGCCATCTTAACCTCGTTTTTAGCGCTCTCCAAAGCGCGGCTTTCGAGCCCATTCAGAACATTCCACTTTCCCTCCTTTCATGGAAAGGGACCTTCCAAATTGCCATCACGTCCATTAGGAGAGTTTCTGAGCTTGCGGCCTTATCCTGTTTCTCGTACTTGGTTCTTCCTTCCCAAGATGTCCTCGTTGATGTGGAAAGAGACCATCTTCCTTCCCTCCTTTTGTCCCTCTCACACTCACCCGCTGGAGAAGTCTCTCCACAAGCTAGATGTGGTCAGAGACTTTTGAGTCTTTCTAGGACAAGTCTCTTTTCATCAATCCGACTTCCTGCTTCTCATCTCTAAAGGTCGCCGGAAGGGGCTCCCAGCTTCCAATTTCACAATTACTCTTGAATTCGTTCTACAATACTGGAAGCATAACATGTTCAGGAGAAACGGCCCCTTCCGGGAGAGCCCACTCCATCTGAGCTGTAGGGGCTTCTTGGGCTGTCACCAAGCTTCAACATTACAGGTTTGCAGGGCTGCGACCTGGCAGTCCTTGCACACATTTGCGAGGTCCTACAGGGTTCATACCCAGGCCTCGTCCGATGCAACTTTAGGTAGAAAGGTAACGCAGGCGGCAAGTCCTTTCTTCATGTTGCCCAAGTTCATTTTCCCACCCTTGGGACTGCTTTGGGACGTCCCATAGGAACCTGTGTCCCCCAATGAAGCGATAAAGAAAGAGGGATTTTTGGTACTCATCATAAAATCTCTTTCTTGGAGCCTTCATTGGGGGACACAGCACCCTCCCTGTTTCAGTTGTACTGTGTTGGGCCTACGAGCCTCTTGTTGGGTTGGTACATATTTTGTGAGTTCATGTTACTTCTCCTACTTTTTTCACCAACTGAGGTACTTCGTTCCTGTCGGTGGGTGTATACTGCCGGGGGAGGAGCTATTTTTCCTATTTTGCATAGTGTCAGCCTCCTAGCAGCAGAAGCATACACCCCATGGTAACCTGTGTCCCCCAATGAAAGCTCCAAGAAAGATTTTACGGTGAGTACCAAAAATACCTCATTTTTGCGCGCCAAGCTGACGTTTTTATCAATACCATTTTGGTGTAGATACAATCTTTTGATTGCCCGTTATTGCTAAGTAGCAGAGACCAAAAAAAAAAAAAAAGACGATGTTTTGAAGTTTTTTCTTGTTACGCCGTTTAGCAATTGAGTTAATCCTTTATCAATATTGATAGAACGGGCAATTCCAAATGCAGTGATACCACGTGTGTATATATTTGAATTTTTTATTGTTTTATTTTGAATGAGCGACAGGAGGTCGAATTCAATTTTTACACTTTTTTTTTTTTTTACTTTTTGCTTGATTCAATAGTTTCCATGGGAGAATAGAAGCTGCAATACTTTGATTGCCTCTGCTACACACAGGCGATTATCAAATCGCCTGTGTGTAGCAGAAATGCTCACTTGCCATGAGCGCCGACCATGGGGTGGCACTCACAGCAACCTGGCAATGACAACCACAGAGATCTGGTTGTCATGCTGACCCATCAGTGACCCGCGATCATGTGAGGGGGTAAGCGCGAGTTAAATGCCGCTGTCAGACTTTGACAGCCGCATTTAGCTAGTTAACTGCCACGGGTGGATCGCGATTACACCCGTGGCTGTTGCAGGCACGTCACTGTATAGATCAGCTGCCATTTGCTCAGCTCTGGAGCCCGTACCAAAAGGGAGAGTCCGGCATTGTTGTACTATAGGGAAAAACGTGAAAGAAAGAAAAAAAAAATTATGAAGTGCTTTTTTTGTTCCATTTCCAACCCAAAAATTTGAAGAAAAAGAAAAGCGGCAAAATAAAAATTTTTCACTGCTCAAAAAAAATAAAGGGAACACTCAAATAACATCCTAGATCTGAATGAATGAAATATTCTCATTGAATACTTTGTTCTGCACAAAGTTGAATGTGCTGACAACAAAAATCATAAATGGAAATCAAATTTAATAACCAATGGAGGCCTGGATTTGAAGTCACACACAAAGTTACATTCCACTTTAATGTCCTTAAAACAAGTATAAATGATGCTCAGTATTGTGTGTGGCCTCCACGTGTCTGTATGACCTCCCTACAACACCTGGGCGGCGGATGGTCTCCTGAGGGATCTCCTCCCAGACCTGGACTAAAGCCTCCGCCAACTCCTGGACAGTCTGTGATGCAACAAGACGGTGGATGGAGCTAGACATGATGTCCCAGATGTGCTCAAATCGGATTCAAGTCTGGGGAATGAGCGGGCCAGTCCATAGCTTCAATGCCTTCATCTTGCAGGAACAGCTGACTCTCCAGCCACATGAGGTATGGCACTGTCCTGCATTAGGAGGAACCCAGTGCCAACCGCACCAGTATATGGTCTCACAAGGGGTCTGAGGATCTCATCTCGATACCTAATGTAGTCAGGCTACCTCTGGCGAGCACATGGAGGGCTGTGCAGCCTTCCAAAGAAATGCCACCCCACACCATTGCTAACCCACTGCCAAATCGGTCTTGCTGAAGGATGTTGCAGGCAGCAGATCACTCTCCACAGCGTCTCCAGACTCTGTCACATGTGCTCAGTGTGAACCTGCTTTCATCTGTGAATAGCACAGGGCACCAGTGGCGAATTTGCACTCCTGGTGTTCTGTGGCAAATATCAAGCGTCCTACACGGTGTTGGGCTTTGAGCACAACCCATATCTGTGAACGTCGGGCACTCAGACAATCCTCATGGAGGCGGTTTCTAACCGTTTGTGCAGACACATGCATGTTTGTGGCCCGCTGGAGGTCATTTTGCAGGACTATGGCAGTGCTCCTCCTGTTCCTCCTTGCACAAAGGCTGAGGTAGCGGTCCTGCTGCTGGGTTGTTGCCCTCCTACGACCCCTTCCACGTCTCCGGGTGTACTGGCCTGTCTCCTGGCAGCGCCTCTAGCCTCTGGACACTACACTACGCTGACAGACACAGCAAGCCTTCTTGCCACAGCTCGCATTGATGTGCCATCCTAGATGAGCTGCACTACCTGAGCCACTTGTGTGGGTTGTTTAGTCAGTCTCATGCTACCAAGAGTGTGAAAGCACAACCAACATTCAAAAGTTACCAAAACATCAGCCAGAAAGCATTGGTACTGAGATGTGGTCTGTGGTCCCCACATGCAGAACCACTCCATTATTGAGAGTGTCTTGATAATTGCCAATAATTTCCACCTGTTGTCTATTCCATTTGCACAACAGCATGTGAAATTGATTGTCAATCAGTGTTGCTTCTTAAGTGGACAGTTTGATTTCACAGAAGTTTGATTTACTTGGAGTTATATTCTGTTAAGTGTTCCATTTATTTTTGTTGAGCAGTGTATATGCACAGTGGTGGCTGGCTTGGCTTTTTTTTTTTTCTTTTTTTTAATACATTGCAACCAGTGTTTAAATATTTTTGTAATCCGATTTGTGTGTGATGCATCAGCACAAAGTAGTCTACGTAGGTGAAAATCTAATATTAATTTTATTGTGGAGAAAGAGAAAAAGCAGGATGGCACTCACCGTTCATGTGAATCAAATCACTATTTCACATACACAAGGCATCGGCATAGGCATGGGAGCAATGTGCTGGAAGACGGACAACAGTCGTTTCGCGCTCAATACACTTCCAACAGGTCCTTGATAGGACCTGTTGAAGCGTATTGAGCGCGAAATGGCTGTTGTCCGTCTTCCAGCACATTGCTCCCGTGCCTATGCCGATGCCTTGTCTATGTGAAATAAAGTGATTTGATTCACATGAACGGTGAGTGCCATCCTTTTTCTCTCTTTATCCACAACGAAATGTTCTGTTTTTTCAATATGGGATTGAGCACCCGTCCCAAGTGGGATTAAGGTGTTTTTTATTAATGTGAAAAATATATGTGCAGACATTCAGGGTATTTTTCCACACAACGGTGCCGGATATCTATTTTTTCTAATATTAATTTTAGCAAAGATGGGAATTAGTTGAATGAAATGGTCTGCTTCCTCATAGGAGTACTTTTCGCCTTGAACTGAACTGCATCATTGTTGAATAGCATCACGTTGAACCAGTTTTTTACCCTCAAGAGAAAAAAAATATATATTTTTCTTATATACAACAGTTTGCTAGATTCTGATGATATAATTATCCAATTACTAAATGGATTGTGCCTTTTGATCGGTCACATCAATAAGTACAGGCAGATAAAGTAAAACTACCCTTAGAATGGTGTCACTTGAATGAGGCAATACTGGCAGGGCAATCCTTTCTAAACAGACGCTGGTGGAAACACAAATGTAGTACAACATGGTCCAAAATGGCTGTCCAAGTGGTGGAAACCCCAATAATCAGACATTTATCACCCATGTCATGTATTGGTAATAAATGACCTTCATGGCACAACCCCTTTAAGCAATTATTAGCTTGTTTTCTTCACATTCTTCTTTGTATGAAACAGTGTAGTCTTGCAAAAAATGAAATCAGTGAAGTGCTGTGGCAGTACCTGTGCCAGACATTTTGGGCATCGCCAGTCTCCTTTGGGCACATCATGCAGTGGTGGAATAAGACAGAAAGTGTGGTAACAGTCATCACAACCGTCACACAAAAGAAGGCGATCTTCATCACTACCACTCCCACACAGAAAGCAAACATATAAATCCACCTTAAAAAGAAAAATAATAAAATAAAAAACAGCTTAGGATTTAGTTTATTCATAACTTGACTGTGGACAAAAACATGTAACCTGATAGGACTATGAGCACCTTAGAGAAACAGGTTTACATTTTCACCATGCTCTTCAAAAAAATAAGGAAACACATGAAACAACTGATCTCATACTTACTGGACTTCGGCTTTTCTTAGATTTCGATTTTGGCTTCTCTATAACAGATTCTACCGGCTCTCGTTTGAATGTTATTTGACTTTCTTCTATAGGAAAGAAAACAGGAATTATTTCTGAAACACCCACAACACAGTACAACAGAACTGTACATCTCACCAAGGGAGACTTATGCTTTACACTGGAGTATAACAAAAGAAAAAATGGAGCAGATGGCCGCAGACCTATACACCCGCACCCAAATCATGTATTCTGCATCTGCGTCTCTGCTGCTAAAGATGGATTATGACTGACAACAAACAGCAGACATCACAGAAGACACAGGAGGCACCTAGGCGCCAGAGAGAGAGCCTGTCAGGTCCCCCATTCCCTCCGAGCCAGAAGTATTCACATATGTATGACTGAATTCCCTGCCTAACCGGCCATGTATAATATTAAATCAATGTTTAAAAAATTTATAATATCCACTTTTTCTATGCTAATGAGGGCTTTGACTAGTTGATGGGGCATTAGTTTCCCCAGTCTAGTC
This sequence comes from Dendrobates tinctorius, assembly GCF_039654945.1. NCBI lineage: Eukaryota > Metazoa > Chordata > Amphibia > Anura > Dendrobatidae > Dendrobates > Dendrobates tinctorius. The sequence goes on along the minus strand of NW_027361795.1, from coordinate 15,430,985 downwards.
AGCCTTCATTCAATGTTATCACGCACCTGGGAACGTGATAATTTGCAAGAACCAAGGTCCTTGCCAGCTCCTGCACATCTCACGCAAGCACACGCATTAATGCTGCCGAAAGGAGGCGCCTCTGTAGCTGGGTGTACGCTTCCCAGTTTCAGAGACGCACAGCGCATGATCCAAAGTAATTTTCGCAATAATGCTGCCGAAATGAGGCGCGTACATGCACGAAATGTGCAGGACCTGGCAATGACTACGGCTCCTTCAAATTACTGCAAATTTGTCATGCCGACAGGGAAAGGAGGCAGACTCGTCTGGAGAATCTAACGCCCCATTATCTAGCTAAAGACTTCATTAGCACAGAAAAAGTGGACATTATAAATACTTATCGCAATAGTTTTGTTTAGGGAGGTAATCACTATAGAATTAAAATGTCTGCCATCCTGTTAGAATATTAGGACAGGTGCCTGTGAGCATGTGCAGTAGGAAGCTCTAGTGCAGTGACCTTTAGTATGTCAGACAGACAGGGTAGACAACAGTGTTGGCAGCCTCCTCTTACCTCTGCTATCTCCAGTATTAGATCAGATAAATATGGTAGACAGCAGTGTGAGCAGCCTCCTCTTACCTCTGCTATCTTCAGTATTAGATCAAATATGGTAGACAGCAGTGTGAGCAGCCTCCTCTTACCTCTGCACGTCTGCCATCAACAGTATTAGATCAGATAAATATGGTAGACAGCAGTGGGAGCAGCCTCCTCTTACGTCTGCTATCAACAGTATTAGATCAGATAAATATGGTAGGCAGCAATGGGAGCAGCCTCCTCTTACCTCTGCTATCTTCAGTATTAGATCAGATAAATATGGTAGACAGCAGTGGGAGCAGCCTCCTCTTACCTCTGCACGTCTGCTATCAACAGTATCAAATAAATATGGTGGACAGCAGTGGGAGCAGCCTCCTCTTACCTCTGCTATCTTCAGTATTAGATCAGATAAATATGGTAGACAGCAGTGGGAGCAGCCTCCTCTTACCTCTGCACGTCTGCCATCAACAGTATTAGATCAGATAAATATTGTGGACAGCAGTGGGAGCAGCCTCCTCTTACCTCTGCACGTCTGCCATCTCCAAACATTCTTGGACAGGTTTCTGTCAGCATAATAAGGCAGCGGACATTTAAATTCTATAGCGATCACGTAATTAGTCAAATCAATTATGATTTGATTAAATGCATTTAGGAATTTATTTATAACAACCTTTTCTTCAGTTATTTTTTTTCTATCCCTGGATAACCCCTTTATTTAGAACTTCTTAAGTGTCAGACACACATGGCTTCCCCATATTAATATCTGCACACAACTTCTCTCTTGCAAACAGCAGACCTGGGAAAACTGCAGCCCGCGATCCTCATATAGCCATTTGACAGCCAAAGTTCTAGAAACTGTGGCATTCCAACAACATGCGGCCGCACCTCACAAAAGAGCAATAATAGGGATAAAGTAATAGCAGAATACTGATTTTTTAACTGATCTCGGGTATAAATATTCCAGTCACCCAATGAACAAGTGTTTTGCTCAGAGTGTGATCCCTGGAATGTTTACATAGGTGGATTATAGATGATTATCCAAACGCATAAATGCATTATAAGAATCTGTATAATTACCTACCATTGTCACACATGGATGGTGAAGAGCCCATCCTTCGGCGTAAAGTACGAAGTCTCGATTCTGGTCCTTCTTCTGGTTCAACTTTAATCTTAACAGCCTGTATGGGAAGAAAAAAAAAAAGTTATGATAGATAGATATAATCATAGTGTGAAGTCAAAGGGAAGAAGAGTGGCACCTACTTCTGCACGCATACGTTTAGCTCGTCGGGCACAGTTCTCTGAAGGTTGGACAGACTGTCTCTGTGGGATATCGTGAGGTTTGTACTCCTTATCCTTAACATCAGGAACAAACGTTGGTTTCTACAATTTACAATAAACACAAACTGCTTAATTAAAGGATACAGATTACAAAACTAGACTGCAGGACAAGTCAGCATGAATTATGTTTGCAACATTAATGTGGATACAGTGGATAAAGAAGCTCCATCAGTGTTGGGCTACCTTCTCTGCCCATACCCAAGGTCAGAAGAAATATTATATGTACATAATATGGATATATTAGACTGTGTAGTAACAATGAATGCCCAAGCCCACTAAAGTGTCAAGAGTGAAATTCTTAGTTTCGTGTTGAAAACATATTCTGCAGTCAGGATCCTAACATGAAGAACCATATTGATAGCGTTTTGAATGAAGATTGGTTCAAATACCGATATCCTATGTGGAATATGTGGAGAGCACAAAGTTGTATCCTTTCAACCCATTTCCCCCATTGTAAACAAAGTGCAAAGTAATTTCAAACCATATAAAACCGGTCAAACAAACCCGTAACCCCCATGGAACAAAGTCTAGGTCACAGGTACAGAAGGGATAGTCTAAGCAGTTACATAGCCCAGCGTCCATATAACAAAACTGAACTGCCACAGCGCATGACGGGTTTTTTTGTTTGTTAAAGAGAGAAAGGTCTTCAATTTATATATAGATAATTGAGTGTGAGTGAGGCTAAGTACATACTTGCGCTGACAAGAGTGCTATATAAGACTCTGCTCTGTGACACGAGCTCACACTTCTACTCCAGCAACAGCACAGCCCTGCGTCTGACTCCCCCTCCCAAGCACATGACTGGTTACATGGTCGTGACATCATCACAGGTCCTTTTGCTGCTCAGGATCTCGCATGTACCGAGAGTTTGACGGGGGGGGGAGGGGTGTCTCACACTGCAAGGCTGCAAGGGAAGGGGTGCTCACAATACACAGGGGGTCCTCACACTGCAAGGGGAGGGGTGCTCACATTACACGGGGTCTCACACTGCCAGGGTGGTCTATGCCTGGGCAACGCCAGTATCAGCTAGTCCTTAATAAACATCTTATTTAATAAAAATGTGTTCCTGTATTTTTAACATTAATAAAAATTATACTAAAAAAACCCTAAAAATATGTTGGTTGTTTTTACCCCCTTCCCATAACCATGGCTTACAAATTAACTTATAGATGGGTGGTAACTTAAACTGGTATTCCCAGCGTCAAGATTCTATCCCAATATGTAGTAGACGTGAGAACAAAAATATTAGCAAATACCTTCAATTAAAAATGTAGTATAGTTCTTCTGATTCGCTTTGTCACTTACCCAATGTGCATTGTAGTAGCACAGGTATCCATGGTTACAACCACTATTATCTAGCTGTCACCATATGAGTGGTCATAACCATAGATACCCAAGCTACTGCAATGCCCTGCACATGGGGTAAGAGACATAGCGAATCAGAAATCAGTTCTAGCCATGACAGTACTAATAAACAGACACAGATCAGAAATGAGACTTCATCAAGGGGCCTTGCTTGCCTAAATGAGCCAGAAACAAGCCATGCTCCCTGACCTGTGGCTTTGCAACCGAGAAGGGAGGGAGATCACTCAGAGACAGCATCAGCGTCAGGCTGGGTTCAGACAGCCATACGAAAACGTGAACCAGTCGCAGCCATTTGCTCATCAGACAAAGGTAATAGCTGTCAGCCATTTACATGCTCTATTCTAGTCCATTAATCGGACCGAATTAGTGCATGCTTCATTTTTTTTTTCCACTTGGACAGTGAAGCCAAAAGAATAATTAGTCATCTGAACAGCCCCATTACTGACTTCTAAGGGTCATGGTGGGGTCTGTTTGCTCTCCGATTTAATATTGGATAGCACAGGTCCAATTTATATGCTCGGCTGAGCAGACCCTCACAGAACAATTCTAAATAGAACATAAAGATGCAATGAAAATTAATAATATGGATATGGGCCTATATAGTCTGCTCACACACTCAGTATTTGGTCAGTATTATACCTCTGCATTTACGTATAAGCCAAACCCAGGAGTGGGTGATAAATACAGAAGAGGTGACGGGTTTCTATTATACTTTTCCTCTGACTGTTCCACTCCTGGTTTTGGCTTACACATACGGAGGTAAAAACTCATCAAATACTGATGTAATATGCTGACCAAATGCTGAATGTGTGAACGTGGACTTATGCTGATAATAGGTTTAATAACCCTGGAATAGTCCTTTAAGCTTTTGAACACATTTTTTCAAGTTAGCGCTCTTTATGCTCAATTAATTACACACAGTCCATACCTTATCAAAATTAATATCTTCATTAAATCCAAGCAGCTTGGTGCACGACTCTAAAGCCTGAAGTGCAAAAAATAGAAATAAAACCAAAGAAGAGTAATCAAAGTCTAACTGATCAGAAGTAGCAATGGATTTATATTATTACAAATTTTGAGACAGCATTGTAAAAGAAAATTATATAAAGGAAACAAAATTTAAACTGAAAAGACTATTTTTTTTTTTTTTTTTTTAAAAGGGGAACCCATCAAAAATAACAGCATCATACTTGCAATCTTTGAAAGGGGTTACCCGGAACAACAGTGTTTTACGTTTTTCTTATGTGGCTAAGAACTTACAGGTAGATATCTACCTTTCAGTGGTGCCCCACGTGGATCTCTGCCAGCTCCAAGTGGTGACATCACTGACAGATAAACTGCTTCTCTGCTGGTCTCATGTGTGATGGGGTGTGACTACTGATGACATGCCAAACAGCAGCTGACTCCTCGCTGCATTACTGCGGGGAAGCAGCTATCAACATGATGTCAGCAGTCACATCCTTTTGACAGAGCAGCCTCGAGAAGGAAGAGCGTGAACCACTAGAATCACCAGCAGGAGCAGTCTGTGATTGTGCCGTGTCGACGCAGGGCACAACAGGGAGGCAGTTAGCAACTGCCTATCAGTTCTTAGCCCCATGGGAAAAACAATCATGCCAGTTAACCCCATCAGAATATTGGTCTGGTAGGCGCTCCTATACAGAGGTAGCTGTCAGTCACCGATTGGGATTTTTGGTCCAATGGGCAGTCCCATCAGTGACTGACTGCTACCTCTGTATACACATTTACACAAAGACAGGTGTCAATCACTGATAGGCCCGCCCACTGGACCGAAAATCTCAGAGATAAGAGGTTTAAATGAATAAAACCCAGGTTATACTGAATCTTTTCTCACAAAGCTATATATCACTTTACTCTGCGCCCCCTGCTGTATAACATGGTGCCTGCTGATTGGTCTGCATTTTCATGGTGACAGTTTTCCTTCAAGGTTGTGTGCACACGCTGCGGAATGCTCTGCGGATTTTTCCGCGCGGATTTAGTAAAATCCGCAGGTCAGAAGACCTGCGGTTTATCTGCGGATTAGCCTGCGGGTTTGCCCTGCGGTTTATCATCTCTACAATGGAGCAGATGGCAAACCGCAGCAGAATCTGCAGAAAGAATTGACATGTCAATTCTTTCTGCAGATTTGAAACCGCAGCAAAACCATGCGGAAAATTCCGCAGCATCTGCACTGCGGTTTTCATTTTGCATAGAAAATATAGGTACTGTACACCGCAGCAGAAACTGCTGCGGATCCGCAGTGCCAAATCCACTGCAGATCCGCAGCGTGTGCATATACCCTAAAAGTTGTAGTTAATTTTCCACAAGACATTTTTTAAAGTGGCATTCCCATATCCAAAATCCTATCACAATACCTAGTAGGTGTAATAACATTAGCAAATACCTCCAATTAGCAATTGTAGTATAGTTCTTCCTATTTGCCATGTTGCTTAACCCATGTGCAGGGCATTGCAGTAGCTTAGTTACCTATGGATACAACCACTCATACTGTGACAGTTAGCGGTTAGTGGCTGTAACCATGGATACCTAAGCTACTGCAATGCCCTACACCTGGGGTAAGCAACATAGGTTATCAGAATAACTACACTACATTTCTAACTGGAGGTATTTGCAAATATTATTTTTACACCTACTACATATTGGGATAGGATCTTTGAGATGGGAATATCCTTTTAACTACGGTTCAAAAATATATAGGAAATTAAATTTTGGTGAATTTTCGACATAAAAGTATAAATAAAAGTTGATGCTTACCAGTGAACTAGTTCCAGACTGAAACAAGTTGTAGGGGTAGAGTATACGTTCATAATGACCCCGAATATGAGAGCCAATGGCTTTTCCTGCTGAAAAGCCCATTTTGACAGCAATTTTAGTCCATTTTCTCTCTCTGCAGACCAAATCAAAACCGCCTTCGTCAGCTACCAACTGTAGTGAAGAGAAAATGTAGTCAGCCATGGTGCTTTTGCTTAATCTCCAACAGGTAAATGATCAGCCTATATAATTCATGCTATTGTTTTTCTCACCTTGTTTAGCTGAAATAAATCCAGTATTTTCCGTTCAACATGAGGTATTTTCAAAGTACATCCCTGCAGTTCCCAGAACTTGGCAATCTGATCTAAGAAATTCAACTTCACCCTAGTTTGAGCCTGAAGAAAACTTCAAATTAATAAAATTACTTATCTAAGGTTAGCAAGTTTGGAAGGAAAAAAAAAAAAAAAAAATACCGTATGTACATGCACAGCATTTACCCAGCCCATTTCCCTACTTCTGAGGTGCTGGTGGGGACAGATCTGGTATCAATCTGCTCTCCTCTAAAGGTGCATTTACTTTGTGCCATGCATGTCGCTGGTTGTTAATGGCCCGTTTACACAGACCAACCTCGCTACAAATGTGCAATCAACAATCGGAAATAGAATTCTCAGTGCACAAAGGCTGCCGTTCTGCTTGGCAGCACAGATGAGAATTACAAAGTATGGTGTGCTACAGAGAATGAAGACTTGTTCTGTGCAAACCAAAAAAGTCCTTTCACCCAAAGAACAGGTTTTGCCCATCGTTTGATGACCTGCAGTCTGTACAATTATTATGAATCAAGCCTTCCTAGTAATTTGATAGCAATTTTTCATGGGTGAAGCCTTAGAGCTCTGACATTCTATTATCAGTGACTCATTGCACTGCGATCCATTTGGAGACTGGAGAGAAAACCTGCATGCAACATATTAGATACGATTAGTGACTCATTAGGAGCCTGTAATAAGAATAAGGCCGTATTCACATTGGTATTTCATTAGTATTTATAAGAAAAAAAATTTGTTCAAGAGACAGGAGTGTGTCTTTCAATGATATCATTTTTCTCTCTGCAGTTTCCACTCTTGACTAAAGGTACTGTCACACTTAGCGATGTACCAGCGATCCCGACCAGTGATATGACGCAGTCAGGATCGCTGGTACATCGCTAAGTGGTCGCTAGTGAGCTGCCACACAGGCAGATCTCACCAGCGACATCGCAGGGGTCGGAGGTCGCTACTTACCTGTCACACCAGGCGATCCTGCGTCCTCCCGCCCGCGTCCACGCGTCGCTCGTCGTCACAGCAGGAAGCTGATGACGAGAAACGTCCTGGACGTTCTCGCGCGATCAGCGATAACCAGCGGGGGAGCGGGTCGTAGGTAAGTATCAGACACAGCGATGTCACTAGCAATATCGCTATAACGTCACAAGTTATAGCGATATTGCTAGCGATATCGCTTAGTGTGACAGGCCCTTAAGACGGGTTTCAGACTAGTGGCCACTGAGAGCATTACAGTCTGCACTTGCCCTGTCCACCACTAAGGCACGTGTATATTTGCCAGAAAATGTGGTCCTGCTAGGTTGCAGGGGCCCTGATGCCAGTTTGTCGAGCTACATGGAAATCTAGACACTGTGCAGGTATTGCAATTCACTTGTAGGGCAAGGAGTCTGTTCTTTGGCTAAGAGATACTAAAAGCATTAAAGAAGCACAAGCCTTTATCTCACCAATTAGCAGTAAGGGCTTATGCTAGTAATATGCCATGACTTCATACAGAATAGGCCTTTAATAGAGCAGATAATAAGGGAGTGGAGCAATTACACCGATGCAGGATTAGAATACTGAAAGAAACTGGGAAGAACGACAAGCACATTACCTCAAGTTCATTAAGTCTTTGGATACGTGGGGTGAAGTGGAGTTTATCAACATCGCAAGCAAATGGAGGTTGCCAGTCCTGCAGAGAACAATTGAAAAGTTATTAAATCCAGAAAATTAGAAGAAACCCATTTCCTGCATCTGTACATCAAGCAATCCTTCTATACTCTGAAACACCAGCCACAGTTCCCCCAACAAATGCAATCTTTTTGTTACATACATGGCAACAGCGTTCCTTTCCTTTTTCTAAAATATGCATTATATAAAGATAAATATGAGATTTCCCAATTGTGGCCTTAGTTACACTAAAAGTGGCCCTTCCAAGCACGTGCACAGGGAGACAATGACCTACAGCCTAGATTATGTGCAAAGCATGAGCACACCTGACACTTCCTGGCCAGTCACTACTTTTCCTAGGCTGCCGTTCACATGCTGTGCTGCCCTTTGCTCACGCACTCTTTGGTGGCAGCAGGTGGGTGTCTCCGACAGACAGCATGAGATTTCAGCCTAGAGGTTAAGCCTTGGCTGTGTCCAGGACAAGGTTTTGCTCTGGTCAGAAGGCAAGCAGTGGACCATGCACATTTTTGAACAAACACGCTCCCATGTTCACACGGCAGGTTTTTCCTCTAGAAAAATCCAACATATACTTGCAGGGGAATCCATGCCAGAACTGCAGTTTGGCCTGTCACAGGTTTGCACCATACAATCAGGCAAGGCTGTATGTGGGTCAGTAGTAAGTCACTCATTTGACCCGAGATGTGTCGGCTTATGTCCAGGGTGGAAAATGCTTCTGCCATATTACTGGTTATGTGGCTTTCCAATTGATAACCAGGCACAACTGATGCAGATTTCCACTTGGAAAACACATCAAATCCCTATAAAAGGCCATAATCACAAGCTACATCATTGCGTTATCTGATGGCTTGGCCACATTTAACTCAGTATTCCAGATGTAACAGTCAATGAAACATTATCAAAACGCATTCACACATTACATTTGAAGCTTAGCTTTTCTTTCTTCATTTAATGGGAATAATGTTACTGAAGAATGACATAAAGTATGGTGCTGCTCACATGTCTGTGTTTTTCACAGACTATGTGGCCATGCAAAAATCACATCTAGATATGTCAGCTTCTAGCAGCATGGATGACAGGGGCCGTGAAGAACAAGTACGGCACACAGATGGCTTCCATGTTACATCCATGGCCATGTTTAACATTACAGAGTATAGGAAAAGCTGCCATTATCTATCCGTGAAAACCACTGATGACACCCCCATGGTAAAAACGGACACAAGGTCCATACACTGATGACACCCCCATGGTAAAAATGGACACAAGGTCCAAACACTGATGACACCCCCATGGTAAAAACGGACACAAGGTCCATACACTGATGACACCCCCATGGTAAAAACGGACACAAGGTCCAAACACTGATGACACCCCCATGGTAAAAACGGACACAAGGTCCAAACACTGATGACACCCCCATGGTAAAAACGGACACAAGGTCCATACACTGATGACACCCCCATGGTAAAAACGGACACAAGGTCCATACACTGATGACACACTGATGGTAAAAACGGACACAAGGTCCATACACTGATGACACACTGATGGTAAAAACGGACACAAGGTCCATACACTGATGACACCCCCATGGTAAAAACGGACACAAGGTCCATACACTGATGACACCCCCATGGTAAAAACGGACACAAGGTCCATACACTGATGACACACCGATGGTAAAAACGGACACAAGGTCCATACACTGATGACACACCGATGGTAAAAACGGACACAAGGTCCTTACACTGATGACACCCCCATGGTAAAAACGGACACAAGGTCTATACACTGATGACACCCCCATGGTAAAAACGGACACAAGGTCCATACACTGATGACACACCGATGATAAAATTGAACACAAGGTCCATACACTGATGACACCCCCATGGTAAAAACGGACACAAGGTCCAAACACTGATGACACCCCCATGGTAAAAACGGACACAAGGTCCATACATTGATGACACACCGATGGTAAAAACGGACACAAGGTCCATACACTGATGACACACCGATGGTAAAAACTGACACAAGGTCCTTACACTGATGACACACCGATGGTAAAAACGGACACAAGGTCCATACACTGATGACACACCGATGGTAAAAACGGACACAAGGTCCTTACACTGATGACACACCGATGGTAAAAACGGACACAAGGTCCATACACTGATGACACACCAATGGTAAAAACGGACACAAGGGCCATACACTGATGACACACCAATGGTAAAAACGGACACAAGGTCCTTACACTGATGACACCCCCATGGTAAAAACAGACACAAGGTCCATACACTGATGACACACCGATGGAAAAAAAAAAAAAACACAACACTGCCCGTACACTGATGACACCCCCATGGTAAAAACCAACACTGTCCGTACACTGATGACACACCCATAGTAAAAACCAACACTGTCCGTACACTGATGACACACCCATAGTAAAAACCAACACTGCCCGTACACTGATGACACCCCCATGGTAAAAACCAACACTGTCCGTACACTGATGACACACCCATGGTAAAAACCAACACTGTCCGTACACTGATGACACACCCATAGTAAAAACCAACACTGTCCGTACACTGATGACACACCCATAGTAAAAACCAACACTGCCCGTACACTGATGACACACCCATGGTAAAAACCAACACTGCCCGTACACTGATGACACACCCATGGTAAAAACCAACACTGTCCGTACACTGATGACACACCCATAGTAAAAACGGACACACTGAGGTGTCCAGATAGAGCCTATCTGGACACCTCACATCCATGAATTGGCTGGTTCCTTATTGTGCCTCCTGATGAACAGTGTGGACGGGGAAACACGTCGAGGCTGGAAGCTAAGCTTGGGTTAACCCCCAGCTGTTTCTATAATTTTTTTTTTTTTGTTTGGCAATAGGTATCATCCATTGCCTTCTATGGGAACCAATATGGATATAATTCTGATGTTCCTTTATAGAACCACGCCATTTTTTTTTACCTCTTGTCTGTGCTTGTCTGATTTTACTGCAGAGAGATTGTTTTTGGCTTTGATAAGGGTACCGTTACACCTAGCGATGCACCAGCGATCCCGACAAGCGATGTGACGCGGTCAGGATCGCTGGTGCATCGCTAGGTGGTCGCTAGTGATCTGCCACACAGGCAGATCTCACCAGCGACATCGCTGGGGACGGGGATCGCTACTTACCTGTCAGATGCGGCGATCCTGCGTCCTCCCGCCCGGCTCCACGCGTCGCTCGTCAGCGCCACAGGAAGCGCCGCAGGAAGTGACCGATGAGGAATGATCCAGGAGCTTCTCGCGCGATCAGCGATAACCAGCGGGGAGCCGGTCGGAGGCAAGTATCACATGCAATATCGCTAGCAATATCGCTGCTGTGTCACAAAATCGGTGACTTTACAGCGATATTGCTAGCGATATCGCAGTGTGTAACGGGGGCTTAATGCATATGGAATCTGTTTTCTGTAGTCTATTAATACCCAAAAAGACAAGACTTGTTACTATCTACTGGTAGCTTATGGAATCTATATTTTCTGTGGTCTATTAATACCCAAAAAGACAAGACTTGTTACTATCTATTGGTTATACAAAAGGTTTCTCTATGTTTACATGTACTAGCCTGTCTTTTATATATTGTACATTAATAGCCTGTGTATTTCATCTCTTTATTGTTTTCCCACCTGTAGTTTATAAGGGTCATTTAGGGAGAGTCTGGGACAGCCGCCGCGGAGTATTTTTTAGGGTGCCAACCTCCACTGTCAGGAAGGGATAGGAGGCCAGTGTAGGGATATCGAAGGTTACTATTATATAGAGTTTGTTAATTGTGTTATTTCACCGGGGGGGGGGGGGGGGGGGGGTTACCTCAATTTATTAAAGTTTCATATTTTTAAAGGGATTATATGATTGCACTTTTGATATTTCTTCCCTGATCCTGTGGACTTTTATTGATCATACAATTAATAAAAATTGAACAACCAGCTATTGTGCTCAGTCGTATCATCTGGGTCCTTGTGCACCATTGTGTAACCAATCGGGTGGCGAGCGGCGGCTTATTTTTGCAGTCGCGCTGTACACATAGGGCATCATTTATCAGACTGTCTAATAATACCTGTTCTGGTAAAATTAAAACATCTTTACTGACTTCGGCCGTGCGCATAAAAACGCAAAGAAAAACGCAAAACAAACGTGCGTTTTTTTAGCGTCATGTGAACGCTGATGCGTAAAAAAAAAAGCAGTGTTGCTTGCGTTTGTGTTTTTTATGCGTATGCGTTTTTAGGTGTAGCATTTTTTCCATTGTCTAGACCACATTCCAGACTTGTTTACCTCAAAAACGCATGCGCAAAAAAAATCAAGTGTGCGCAAAACCATGCGCACGCATGCGTTCCCATAGACTTCAATGTTTTGTTTTTGCGCATTCCATGCGCAAGCGTTTTTTTGACGAGACAGGGTGGACCAAAAAATGCAACATGTTGCGTCTGGCGCGCAAGACAAAAAACGCATGCGCACGAAAACGCAAGTGTGCGCAAGACCATGCGCACGTCATGTTAAACATAGGTGCGCAAGATGCGCTGCGCACAAAAGTGCTAATGTGAAACCAGCCTAATACAGGTAAAGGTCAGTGTCCACCTTATGGGGGCACGTCATTCCCACAGGTCATTACCTGAACTGATGGAATCAGTGGGATCTAGGTTGGTGTCGGCTTGGCTCATTTCCACAGCTGTTGGCTGGGACAAATGGCAAAATTGTAGGAACACATCGCAAATTTCAATGACTAACCACTGCATAATTGGGAGAAGAAAAAAAAATCCCATTTTGAAGGAATAAGTACCATGTAACACCTCATTTCTGGCAACTGCAGTAGAAATATGTAATCCATCTTTTGCAAGAATATCTGTACTTATAAAATAAATTGTCGCCATGTTACAACGACCCCTCCATTAAGATATATAAAAAAAAGTTTAAAAAAAAATTATACTGGTGGGGGTGCCAACCACTGGGACCCCCAAAATAATGGATCCCTTGCATGACGCCTCTTATGGACGGGCGTGGTGGGGATCTGTACAGAGCACGTACGTCTTCCATTCAAGTCTACAGGAGATCCAGAACAAGGCGGACATTGTACTATATATGGACAGCTAATGTACTGTGGAAATTAATGCCCACATTTAATTAAATGACCTTAGAACATTAGATGGAAGGCTTAAAGATCAATAAACCAACATTAACAGGTCAGACTGTGTGGTGCTGATGCCCAATACTGAGAGATTAACACCTTCTATTCTAGCATCCTTATATGCTTCTCTCACAACTTGGAGGTTTCTTGTACAATCTGTATATTGCACCAAAATATCAGTCAGAAAATCTATGGAAGTTCCCAGGCAGCATCCCTGCTGCTTCCAGCTCCTGTGTGTAAAATGGTGGACGGGGCTGAAGGAGAAGGATGGAGGAAAGTCACCCAGAAAACATGGATGGCCTAGAAGTACAAACTAGCCTGTAAAGCAAGCCCGGGTCTGACCACATCCTGCAGCTCACTAATAAAAGACTACAATGACAACATGGCTCTGCTGTAATCCTGTGCTGAGGACGCACTTCTATCTCCGCCTGACACACAAAAGCCCCTGGACTGCAATCCTGCCCCATAGGATCCACTCAAAAATGCTCCAAAAAGCAGCTCACAACGAGGCAAAAGCAGAACATAGAGAAACCCGAGAAGAGGCTGCGGTGCTCATAGAAAACATACTACAGGCGCAGATTACTGAGGAAAGCAATGGATGGAACAAAACCCTATAACAGAGGAAAAAAACAATGCAGGAACAACTACTAGGAAGCAACTGATGAGCACAAAACCCTACAAGAGGAGAAAAAAAACATTGCAGAAGCAACTAGGAAAGCAATGGATGGGCACAAAACCCGATAAGAGGAGAAAAATATTGTAGGAGATAATAGGAAAGCAATGGATGTACAAAACCCTATAAGAGGAGCAAAACAATGCAGGAACAGCTAGGAGGGCAATGGATGGGTACAAAACCCTATGAGAGGAGAATAAACATTACAGGAGCAGATTACTAATGAAGCAATAGACGGGTATAAAACCCTATAAAAGAGTTTTAAAAACACTGCAGACGCAACAAGGAAAGCAAGGGATGGATGCTACACCATATAAAAAAAAAAAAAAAAAAAAAAAAAAAAAGGGGGGATCAAACCTTTCAGGAGCAAATTATTAGGGGAGCAATAGGAGGGTAGGCATCCCTATAAAAGAGGAGAAAACATCAAAGGAATCCATTTCCATAAAGGAAACCCTAGTGTTTGCGATCAGTAAACCATATACACATTACTGCTGATGGACTGTTCATTTATCTATTTTTGTTTAATAAAGAGTAATTATTTTTCACACTGAGTCCCGGGGTATTTTGAATTTTTGCATTACAGCTGTAACCACATCCAGCCTCACAGAGAAACTCCTGAAAGCACAGGGCGCGTCCGCACTGCACAGCCACGCAAGACGGCGCGTCCGCACTGCACAGCCACGCAAGACGGCGCGTCCATATGCACAGCCACGCAAGACGGAGCGTCCATATACACAGCCACGCAAGATGGAGTGTCCGCACTGCACAGCCACGCAAGACGGCGCGTCCATATACACAGCCACGCAAGACGGCGCGTCCGCACTGCACAGCCACGCAAGACGGCGCGTCCGCACTGCACAGCCACGCAAGACGGCGCGTCCGCACTGCACAGCCACGCAAGACGGCGCGTCCGCACTGCACAGCCACGCAAGACGGCGCGTCCGCACTGCACAGCCACGCAAGACGGCGCGTCCGCACTGCACAGCCACGCAAGACGGCGCGTCCGCACTGCACAGCCACGCAAGACGGCGCGTCCGCACTGCACAGCCACGCAAGACGGCGCGTCCGCACTGCACAGCCACGCAAGACGGCGCGTCCGCACTGCACAGCCACGCAAGACGGCGCGTCCGCACTGCACAGCCACGCAAGACGGCGCGTCCGCACTGCACAGCCACGCAAGACGGCGCGTCCGCACTGCACAGCCACGCAAGACGGCGCGTCCGCACTGCACAGCCACGCAAGACGGCGCGTCCGCACTGCACAGCCACGCAAGACGGCGCGTCCGCACTGCACAGCCACGCAAGACGGCGCGTCCGCACTGCACAGCCACGCAAGACGGCGCGTCCGCACTGCACAGCCACGCAAGACGGCGCGTCCGCACTGCACAGCCACGCAAGACGGCGCGTCCGCACTGCACAGCCACGCAAGACGGCGCGTCCGCACTGCACAGCCATGCAAGACGGCGCGTCCGCACTGCACAGCCACGCAAGACGGCGCACGCTCTAGGATACGACGATGAGTAATGTGGGATTTTATGGAGCGGCTCACTGGCCTCGGAGAAGTTTTAAAGCAGGGTGTGATCCTCATCTGTCCTTGTGTAATAGGATTACCACAGCAAGACAAGAGGCACAGTGATCAGGGCCCAGAAAATGGGAGGAAAAAGCCCAAGGAAACCCAGTCTGCTAGCCACAGGCACAATGGAGGCAGCGCTCCCGGGGGCCTCTGAGCAGGCAGCACAGGTTTAGTCCTTGACATGAGCCCCTCCAATGTCTGTGAGGCTCGGGGGGCTTCCATGTCAGCCATCATCCCCTCTGTAGGGCTCCATGGCCACACACACAGGAGGACGATGGCTGCACAACTTTGTGCCCTCCATGGCAGCTGCTGGGTCACCCACTGGTGTCAGGTAGTGCGCCCCCCCTCAGCACACAAAGGACTGGGGGCTCGGGCGCCATATTGAATAGTTCCAGCAGGCCCCCCAACAACACAACTCCTGAGGGGTGACATGTAAGGAGACATTACTTCCGGGAGCTCACACCTCAGTATATAAGGGGACGCCGGGCCCCAGCTGCAGGGGCTCCCGCACCGGTAACGGGGGGGCACCTGACTGCTGCCGGTGACCGAGCCCACTCCACTCGTGGCGCCCCTCCCGGTACTCACCGGCGGCGGCCGGACCTTACAGATGCCCGTGCGCTCCGCTATCGGCCGGATCTTACTGATGTAGGCATAGGGGTCAGCGAACTCCTCTCTGCTGGGCTCGAACACCGGACACTCCGGGGGCGGCACGAACTCCATATCGCCGGGAAGCAGCCACAGTGTACACACAGAAGCCGAGCCCCCGGGACCAGCGGGTGGACAGTGCACGAGGGAGGCGGAGCAACACGTACCAACCGACAGAGAACGAGAGAGCGAGGCGCACGAAGGCGGTGTGCGTCCGCGGAGTAGGGCTGGCAGAAGACAAGTAGTCCCGCTCGCCTCACGTCCGCTCTGAGCGCTGGCTCCGGAGCACTGCGGGGGGCGCAGCACCTCACGGGGAAGACGCCCGCGCTATAGAGCGAGTCCTAGGAGCCATCTGCAGCCGAGGAGTGTAGGGGGGACACGTGCATGTGAGGGGACCCAAGGTTTATTCATCAGCTCTACGTGACAGGCAGGCTCCTCAGCCCTCCTCCGAGCGCCGATTGGCGCTGCCCTTCACAAGTGACAGATCTCATCCCACCTCCACCAACTGGCTCAACCGTGGGATCGACTCCTTATGTTTACATGGGCGGATGGATTTGTATACAGCTGACTGCCACACCATCGCCGGGACCTCTTTTTTTAAAGAGCCTCATGCCGGCCGTGGATTGGCGAGAGGTGGCGACGTCAGGCGTGGAGGGGCGGTGCTGCCGAGCTGTAGCTGGGGGCTCATTGTCTACAGTGTGTGGAGCGAGTGGCCGCGCGTCACGTGGTGCGGGGGCGTGGCGCTCCGGGGCTGCGGCCGCCTCCTATTATGTGCAGGTCAGGAGCGCAGCAATGGCTGATGAGTAGCTGACAGCAGTGCTGACCCGGCCGAGGTGCAGGCTGGGAGTGTGGCCTGCTGCAGACACGCACTGCCGGCTCCATCACACTGGACTCAGTTGTCCTTTTAATTAAATGGATTCCCGCAACAATGGTAGATCACGAGGGTTCCGACACATAATGCTGGCCGACCGGGGCCGTCACTGGTCCCCATCATCCATCATGGCCTCTTAGAAAGGAGAAGACATCGCACAGGGTGTCTGATGCCATTAGGCTGGATTCTGATGAGCATAGAAAGAAATCGTCCAATTTTTATCCTTACTTCTTCCATCTGTGTGTCATCTGTGTTATTTCCACTTCAACAGTTGGAAATGTACGTGATCAAATATAGTTTCCTATGTTAAAGGGGTTGTCCGCTACTCGGCCAACCCCTTCTCAATCCTCATGCTTCCCCCTTTTAAAATAATAGCACCTCTGCTGTCATTCCTGTGACGTTGGCACTGGTGGTCTCGGGGATCACATAACATTGTTATGTCACGCAATCCCTGCAGCCAATCACCGCTGGCTGCACTCTCCTGTCTTGGATGTATCCTATACCTCCAGATGAAGTGAGACAGCAGATACACTCAACATCTTCTGTGTGTATGTAATTTGTCCGAAAGTGTGGTGAGGGAAGCCAGCGGTGATTGGCCGCAGTGATCGCATGACATAACATTGTTATGCGATCCCTGGGACCGCCAATGTTAACAGCACAGGAATGGCACCAGAGGTGCTATTACTTTAAAAGGGGGAAACATGAGGTTTGAGAAGGGGTTGTCCGAGTAGTGGACAACCCCTTTATTAGTTGCAAAATTGGATGCTCTATAGGTGATCTCTGTAGGATCTGATTTTTTTGCATCACCCATAAGCGTGAATAGGAAAGTCCCATGCAAAATACGGAAGAGAATAGTCCATACTGCAAATTTACTTTTCGCTTGGTCACTCAATCCATGTAAAAAGAACCTGTCATCTGAACAGCTCTTTTGAATAACATCTGTCAGTGTGCTATCTGATTTTAACAGCGACAGCACACCCATGTATAATATGCTCGTATAAAGAAGCCCGTACGCTGACAGGCATACTACACTGCAAATACAGAAGTAGTAGGGCTCGTGCAGATGACCGTCATTTCGGTTCATGTGTGATCCATCAAAACATTGGATTGCACTTAGACCGTTGTTATTAAATGAGGCCGTGCATATGTCCGAATGGTCTGAGTAGAAGAATTACTGTGTCATGGGTATACAGCAACAGAGTGGGGCCTGAAGACGCTGCGTCTCATTTCAATTACTCCTGCACTGGTTAGAAGCACTTCACCTTCTTATTAAATTATGTGGGTTTTTCCTTGCTAGCAGTTAAAAAGTTAATCTGTTCAGTTGAGAGCTTTTGAAGCTTCCCTGCTTTGATTATCTCAGCTGTTCAGTGTTGGCCACTTCCCTCTGCTATGTATATTCGCCTTTGGCCTGGGCCAGTGTTAGTTCATACTGCCTGGTTCTGGAGTTGGTTGTTTGAGGAGGCATTTTGGAGCGTTGTTTAGAAGACTGTTGCATGGAGTTTTTGACCGTGTGCACATTCTCATCCTCTCCTATTTTGTTTCTCCTTCCTTTACTTCCCGATGTTCTACTCTGTTGTTTTTGAGTGCATATATGTATGATTGATATTTTCATTTATCCCTGTTGGTCTTCCCTTGTTTGTCTGGTTAGTGTATTCTTAGGCTTCTTTTACATTTACCATGTTCTTGTGGGCCGTTTTTGCGGCCCCAATAGATTTCTATTAGATAAGTAATGACGGTGAAACAAGATTAAGGGCCAAACACAGGCAGGAAAATAGGCTGAGCAAACGATGGGGCCCAAACTAACTAGACAGGAAAGGAAAGGAAAGACACTGTCTGCAACCTGCAAAAAACCCTACAAAATAATGTCCAACACTTCTGATAGCAAAATTAACACGGAAGTCACTAGACTTCTCCCACTATATCAGCACTCTGAAATATTCTGAGACAGAGCAAAAAGAGACCGAACTAGTAAGGGACAAAAAGCCAATTGGCAAAATACTGATAAATAAGAGTGGAAATTCAGTTCAGCCCCCAGCCGGGGCTAGCAGACCACACAAAAAACTGAATAGACCAACAAAATCAAGTGTGAACATTAGCAGAAAAAACTTAGCTTTAGATGACTGGAACAGAGCTGAAAACCAAGAGCTGACAAATCAGAAGGAATCACCAGCAACTGAATAGGGCGTCTGCTGTCTTAAATCCAATCTGAGAATCCTGAGATCCAATCGTCATCTTCATTCTCAGGTGGCAGATCTCCACCGATCAAACCAGCCGCACCACCTCCCGTCACCACCAGATGGAGTCCAGAAGGGGAACTCACAACTGGTGAGAAAGAACTCACAACAGGGAGCCCTCTATCTGGAGGGATAGGGAAGGAACCCCTAACCCTGGGATATCCTGCTACCGCGCTGTGACACACAGTATGCACAATTTGCCTCCAATAATTGAATGTCATCCACCAATTCATATCTATGGGTCCATGGATAATTTCACAGATAGCCTGAATTGAGAAGATGGAGAATTTTTTTAATTCTCCACATCCGAGAAAACCGCAACCCACTCTGATCAAATGTAAATCAAGAGTGTATCGTCCCACACAGGTGAACACAGTGACAACTTGAAAAAAGTATTTATGAATATAATTTTTATTAACGCATAAAGAACATAAACACTGAAATAAAATAACGTGCTTGTAGTGTGAGAGACACAGGGACGTACTATCCGGCACATATGAGTAAAGACAATCTGTACACCAATAGTATCAGCCTACTTGAATCAGAATATAATGTTGTACCTGTAAACAATGAGACTAGATGCAAATTAAGTAAGAGGCGTTGCTCAAAACTGAGATGGGCCCAGAAGTGCTGTCTAACAGAGCAATAAGAGAATTAAAGTGCATGGTAATATATAAGTGTAATTCCCTATTAACTCAAGTGAGATGGTGTAATCCTGTGGTAAAGAACAGGAAAGAGCTGATTAATGTGCATGAAAATGTAGAACAGCAGACTGCCTATATTATGTATGCATACATATTAGTCCTTCTAACCTAAAAACACCATAGGTCACACTCCATAATACATTCCTTGTGCCACTAATTTATTTATTTTTTGGCATTCAGTTTGCCAATAATATGTAGCATGGGATAGGAGATCAAAAGGCATTTGTATTGGTCACGAATGGATGTATTATTACAAGTTGCAACCTGCTATGGAACCATTATATGTAATGAAGAGATAGACAAATATGTCAGCTATTAAGGTAGGTACATAGTTATGAGTGGTAAAAATGGCCAGTATCGAGATTGTCACTTACTGGAAAGAGTGCCTCTGGCTGGTTGAGTCCAGCGTCTCCCTACCCCGACGCACGTTTCGTCCTCACTTCCTCAGGGGGTGTGTCAGAGGAGAGAGACATCAGATCTTAAATGTAAAAGACTCACCAATGAATAGACTTCAACAGTGTTATGTGATTCATGGATGTGTACGGGTTATGAGTTGGAGACGACATATCGTGGCGCACGTCATCATGGTTCCGCCCCATCACATGATCTGATGTTTCCGGCAGATGACCCACAAGCCAGCAGTGCGGTCATGGTAACCACCGTGGTGCGTGCCAGCGGGATCTGATAGCTGAGGTCAAGCAGGTTAAGAGGCATGACCCAAAGAAGCGTGCACTCTGGCATCCAAAGCCGAGCTATACGATGTGCCATCAGTGAATAGAGCATTGAGAGAATGAATAATGACTGCTAGACCTGATACGTATAAAGATGAAGATATGTGTTATTACAGTATAAGAAAGGACACATTGTACATATTAAAATGGTGAGAGTGACAGTGGTGAGGAAGTGTTTCCTCTAATAAGTAACCTATGAATGTGTTAGGATATTAGCTGGAAGCTTATTGCAATGTGAGCTGGAAAATATTAAATTAAAGTGTGACCAAATTCTTATTCACATAATCGGACCGTTTCTCTCAGATGGAGAACATTCGGTAGTCTGCACCTGCCCTTACAGTCTATTATCTGAGCACTTCAGATCATTTAAGACTGCAAGTGGCACAAAGATAAACACTTTGCCAAAAAAATTGTAATGTTAATAAATGTGTAAAAATAAAAAATAAACTATTATGTTTAAAAAATGTAAAACAAAAAAAAAAGTTTGTCTGCCTGCCGAAAAAATGGGATAAAAAGTAATTAATATAAAACACATGTACTCCAAAATGGTATCATCTCATCCCACAAAAAACAAGTCCTCGTACAGCTCCGTTGATGGAAAAATTTTTAAAAAAAAATGACCCTCAGAATATGTTAAGACAAAAACAGATGATTTAAAAAAATAATTTTTACCAAAAAGTTGGAAAATGTAAAAAAAATATATATTTTGGTATCACCATAATCGTACTGACCTGTAGAATAAAGTTAATCCTGCATGATATAATAATAAATATATTACATTTTTCACCTCATTATAGTCACAATGTATTAAGACTGGCATTTAGTATACCAGCGTTAAAGGGAACATGTCAGGTCTCCCGTGCCCCCAGAGCCACCAGCAGTTGTGTCTGCATATGTAAATGCTCTGCCCAACAGTCCCTTTATTACATTACATGCATAAACAGATCTTTAGAAAAAGTATTTATAGTCCATTTATATGGAAATGAGGGCTTCCACTAGTCGAGGGGGCATTAGTGTCCTGAGACTAGTCGGACCACTTAGCTGTTATCACGCCCCTATGGGTGTGATATAACTTACAAGTTCCGGTGTCATCGCTAGCGCTATACTTTCCCTCACTGCATTCATCCTCTAAAGCCGGGTGTACGGGTGCCAGCTTCCGAGAGGCGCACTGCGCATGATTGGAAGTCTTCTGTGTGGCTTACAGGGAAATATATTAAATACCGTATTTTGTAGTCAAGCCCCAGACTGACCCAGATTTGGTCTATAGTTTATGGTTGAATTTTCTCTCTTTCTTATATTGACCTACAGTAGCTAAAAAAAAAGGTTGGAAACCCTTCTACATTTTAATGCAACCGGAGTCACAACTTTCAAATTTAAACTATTTGTTTTTAGCTGCAAAGCAAACGATTGGTAAAATTATGAAGAAACCCTTTTTCCATCCCAAGAAGTAAAATATGGATTTTAACCCCTTAGCCACAGAACCAGTTTGCAGCTTAATGACCAGGCCAATTTTTACAATTCTGACCACTGTCCATTAATGAGGTTATAACTCTGGAACGCTTTAATGGATCCTGCTGATTCTGAGACTGTTTTTTCGTGACATATTGCACTTCATGTTAGTGGTAAAATTTCTTCGATAAGTTTTGTGTTTATTTATGAAAAAAACGGAAATATGGCAAAAATTTAGAAAATTTTGCAATTTTAAAACTTTAAATTTTTATGCCCTTAAATCAGAGAGATGTGTCACACAAATTTCTAAATAAATAACATTTCCCACATGTCTACTTTACATCAGCACAATTTTGGAAGCAAAATTTTTTTTTTGTTAGGAAGTTATAAGGGTTAAAAGTTGACCAGCGATTTCTCATTTTTACAACAAAATTTACAAAACCATTTTTTTTTTAGGGACCACATCATATTTAAAGTCATTTTGAGGGGTGTACATGACAGAAAATACCCAAAACTGTCACCATTCTAAAAACTAGACCCCTCAAGGTGCTCAAAACCACATTCAAGAAGTTTATTAACCCTTTATGTGCTTCACAGGAACTAAAGCAATGTGGAAGGAAAAAATTAACATTTAACTTTTTTTTTGCAAAAAATTTAATTCAGAACCATTTTTTTTTATTTTCACAAGTATTAAAAGAGAAAATCAACCACAAAATTTGTTGTACAATTTCTCCTCAATACGCCGATACCCCATATTTGGGGGTAAACCACTTTTTCAGCACACGGCAGAGCTCGCAAGGGATGGAGCGCCGTTTGACTTTTTCAACGCAGAAATGGCTGGAATTGAGATCGGATGCCATGTTGCATTCGGAGAGCCCTAAACAGTGGAAACCTCCAACAAGTGGCCCCATTTTGGAAACTAGTCCCCTTAAGGAACTTATGTAGATGTGTGGTGAGCACTTTGAACCTTCAAGTGCTTCACAGAAGTTTATAACGTAGAGCCGTGAAAATAAAAAATCCATTTTTTTTCCACAAAAATGATCTTTTTGCCCCCAAATTTTTATCTTTGCAAGGGTAACAGGAGAAATCATACCCCCACAGTTGTGCGATTTGTCCTGATTACGCTGATACCCCATATGTGGGGGGCAACCACTGTTTGGGCGCATGGGAGAGCTTGGAAGGGAAGGAGTGCCATTTTGGAATGCAGACTTTGATGGAATGGTCTGCGGGCGTCATGTTGCATTTGCAGAGCCCCTGATGGGCCTAAACAGTGGAAACCCCCCCACAAGTGACCCCATTTTGGAAATTAGACGCCCCCAAGGAGCTTATCTAGATGTGTGGTGAGCACTTTGAACCCCCAAGCGCTTCACAGAAGTTTATAAATGCAGAGCTGTGATTTTTTTAGACCCCCAAAGTTGGTAAATAGTGGAAACCCCTCAATTCTTGCTCCAACCCTATCCCCAACACACCCCTAACCCTAATCCCAACCCTAACCCTAATCCCAACCCTAATCCCTAATCATAATTCTAACCCTAATCCTATATCGCCCTAACCCTAATTCTAACCCTAGCCCAACCCTAACCCTAGCCCTAACCCTAGCCCTAACCCTAGCCCAACCCTAACCCTAGCCCTAACCCTAGCCCTAATGGAAAACTGAAAAAAAATATATTTTCTTTATTTCGTTATGTTGGCCTAACTAAGGGGGTGATAAATGGGGGGGTTATGTACTATTTTTTTTATTTTGATCACTATGATAGTTTATCATCGTGATCAAAATGAATGAATGGAATCTGCCAGCCGGAGCCGGCAGATTCCCGGCGGGTGCACTGCGCATGCGCCCGCCATTTTCTTCCAGATCCGGATGACGCCGGCGGGACGCGGGACCATCGGGAGGGGACTGTTGTGAGTTCATTTTTCCCTTCACCATTGAGGTCTGATGAACTCCCTCCTCTAGTGAAGGAAGGTAGTGAGACTGATTACCAAACACCTGGGCAGCTAGATGATGACTGGGTGGCTGGAATTGAGGACTGGATATAAGGCTGCCGACGCCCTTCTTCCTGACTCGTGATTTTCCTGCTGGATTCTTGGAGACCAGTCTGATTCCTGCATCTCAAAGCTAAGTTTTTCCGCTCTGCTTTGTACTCTTCAGTTTTGTTTTTGTTTTGCCTTGTTTTTTTGGAGTTCTGCCATCCCCGGCTGGGGGTGAGCTGAATTCCATTTTTGTCTCTGATCTGTTGATATTTTGCTCTGTCTTCAGAATATACCTGAGTGCTGATATAGTCTTTTTGAAGCCTAGCGACTTCAGGGCCTGTTTTTCCTATCAGTCGGTTGGCTCATTTTGATAGGGTTTTTGCGGATGGCAGACAGCAGCTTTCCTATCCTGTCCTATGTAGTTAGCTTGGGCCCCATCATTTGCTCAACCTATCTTTCTATCTGTGTTAGTGTTTTCATCTTGCTTCACCGTCATTATATGTTGGGGGCTGCCTATTGCTTTGGGGTCTGCTCTGGGGCAGTTTAGTTTTTCCCCTTTCTGTCTTTAGGCTATATAGTTCTCCGGCTGTGAACGAGGGGTCTAGGGCACCGTAGGAACCCCCCACGGCTACTGCTAGTTGTTGTGGATAGGTTCAGGGGTCTGCAATCCGATAGCTGCCAACCTCTCTGGTTTTTCTGGACTTAGCTGGTATTTTGTTTTTTCCTCCTTCGGTGTCTCATCATAACAGAATCACCAGCCGTACTGCAGTTCCTAGGGTACTCAATAGCAGGAGAGAATTCTGACGATTCTATGTCATTAGCCATTCAGGTGGATCGGCGTTTACGTGAACGCAAAACTACACGAGAGATGTTACCACCTGTTGAACAAATGTCTGAACCTATGCAATGTGATAGAGTTTTGTCTAGGGCGCAATGTCAGGAGTTCAGAAGGCGTAATAAGCTGTGTTTTTTTGTGGAGATGCCTCGCATATTATTTCTGTCTGCCCTAAACGAGAGAAACGTTGTGCACACACGTTTTCTGTGGGTGGTGTTCAACCTAAGTTTCTTCTGGCAATTACTCTGATCTGCTCCCTGTCCACATTTTCCGCCAAGGCTTTTGTGGATTTAGGAGCAGCTCTGAACCTGATGGACTTGGATTTTGCTAAACGTTGTGGATTTCCTATGACACCTCTGCGGACGCCTATCCCTTTGAGGGGTATTGATGCTACTCCTTTGGCGAAGAAAAAACCTCAGTTTTGGACCCAGGTAGTAATGCGGGTCACCCCAGACCATCAAGAAAATTGCAGATTTTTGGTGTTGCATAATTTGCATGATACCATTGTTCTGGGGTTTCCCTGGTTGCAAATCCATAATCCAGTTCTGGATTGGAAATCTTTGTCTGTGGTGAGTTGGGGTTGTCAGTGTGCCCTTAGTGATGCTCCTGTTTTCTCCACCTCTCCCCAGTCACATGATGTTCCTGACTATTTGGCTGACTTTTATGATGTATTTAGTGAGAATGAGTCTGCGTCTTTGCCTCCTCATAGGAGTTATGACTGTGCTATTGAGCTGAACCCGGGGTGTAAATTCCCCAAGGGTCGGCTTTTCAATTTATCTGTACCCGAGCACGAGGCTATGCGATCCTATATTAAGGAGGCATTGAAGAAGGGTCATATTAGACCATCCTCTTCACCCTTAGGAAAAGAAAATTCTTGGAGACCAGTCTGATTCCTGCATCTCAAAGCTAAGTTTTTCTGCTCTGCTTTGTACTCTTCAGTTTTGTTTTTGTTTTGCCTTGTTTTTTTGGAGTTCTGCCATCCCCGGCCGGGGGTGAGCTGAATTCCATTTTTGTCTCTGATCTGTTGATATTTTGCTCTGTCTTCAGAATATACCTGAGTGCTGATATAGTCTTTTTGAAGCCTAGCGACTTCAGGGCCTGTTTTTCCTATCAGTCGGTTGGCTCATTTTGATAGGGTTTTTGCGGATGGCAGACAACAGCTTTCCTATCCTGTCCTATGTAGTTAGCTTGGGTCCCATCATTTGCTCAACCTATCTTTCTATCTGTGTTAGTGTTTTCATCTTGCTTCACCGTCATTATATGTTGGGGGCTGCCTATTGCTTTGGGGTCTGCTCTGGGGCAGTTTAGTTTTTCCCCTTTCTGTCTTTAGGCTATATAGTTCTCCGGCTGTGATCGAGGGGTCTAGGGCACCGTAGGAACCCCCCACGGCTACTGCTAGTTGTTGTTGATAGGTTCAGGGGTCTGCTATCCGATAGCTGCCAACCTCTCTGGTTTTTCTGGACTTAGCTGGTATTTTGTTTTTTCCTCCTTCGGTGACTCATCATAACACAGCAACTTTCATGGCAGTCCGAAAGTATGCAGGTGATGTGCAGCAATGAGGAGGATTTCCACTGTACTACTTTACAGCTGAAAAAGTCCCGCAAAGTCCAGCACCGCAGCCTGCACAGACACAGTTCAAGAATTAGTACACTGATAATAATGTCAAAGGTTCGTACAGACACAGCAGTTCCAGAAAAGTATAACTCCTCACTTAGACGTCCGAACAAAGGTAACCACAGCCAGGATCAGGAAGCAGTACAGATGACTGAAGGCAGCTGGAAGTGATGAGGCAGACAACTGAGCAACGAGCAGCAGTAGGAACTACAGAAGCAAGCCAGGAGGAAGCTCTGGAGCCAGCAGCACATAAAATAGTCAAGGAGTGTTTCCCAACCCGGACTTAAATAACAGGACAGACAGGAAGTTCAAAGGTAGGACGAAGTACCAGACTCCATCTTGGACAAGGGCAAAACAGGCTTCATGGAACATATGGAATCCTTACACTGCCTAACACAATTGTGCTTCAGCTTGAGGTCTTAAACAGATTGCAGGCCATTCTCCTTCAGGATATTTTGGGAGACAGCAGAATTCATGGTTCCATGTTATGAATGAGTCACCGTAGGAGGCAAAAACAGAAATGCTAGCTAAGTCCAGAAAACCAGAGAAGTTGGCAGCTATCGGATTGCAGACCCCTAAACCTATCAACAACAACTAGCAGTAGCCATGGGGGGTTCCTACAATGCCCTAGACCCCTCGATCACAGCCGGAGAACTGCCTAGCCTAAAGACAGAAAGGGAAATCTAAACTGCCCCAGAGCAGACCCCAAAGCAATAGGCAGCCCCCAACATATAATGACGGTGAAGCAAGAAGAAAAAACACTAACACAGATAGAAAGATAGACTGAGCAAATGATGGGGCCGAAGCTAACTAGAAAGGACAGGATAGGAAAGCTGCTGTCTGCAATCCGCGAAAAACCCTATGAAAATAAGAGCCAACAGACTGACAGGGAAAAAGGCCCTGAAGATGCTAGGCTTCAAAAAGACTATGTCAGTACTCAGGTATTTTCTGAAGACAGAGCAACTGGCAAAAAAGGAATTCAGCTCACCCCAGCAGGGAATGGCAGAATCCAGAAAAGCAAGGCAAACTAAAACCAAAACACAAATGCAAAAAGGCAAAGCAGAAAACTTAGCTTTTGAGGAGCAGGAATCAGACTGGTCTCCTAGAATTCCACAGAGAAATCACCAGCGAGGAGGAAGGGCGTCGGCTGCCTTATATCCAGTCAGAGATCCCCGTCGCCCAGTCATCCTCTCCCAGCTCAGGTGCTTGGTAATCAGCCTCACTACCTTCCTTCGCCAGAAGAGGGAGTTCATCAGACCTCAATGGTGAAGGGGAAAATGAACTCATAAGAGTTCCATTTACCACAACAAGTTTTCCAGGTCCTGAATCAGTAAAACAGCCCCAGACTACCACACTGCCACCACCATATTTTACTGTTGGTATGATGTTCCTTCTTTGAAATGCTCTGTTACTTCTACACCAGATGTACTGGGGCAACTTTTGTCTCATCACTCCACACAGTATTTTCCCAAAAGTCTTGGGGATCAACAAGATTTTTTTCTGGCAAAACTGAGACAAGCCTTTACGTTCTTATTGCTCAGCAGTGGTTTTCATCTTGGAACTCTGCACTGCAGGCCATTTTTGCCCAGCCTCTTTCTTATGGTGGAGTCATGAACACTGACCTTAACTGAGGCAAGTGAGGCCTGCAAATTGAAAACTGCTTCCCAAAGATGGGATAAACCACAGTTAATTTATGTTTTAATGGGGGTATGGGAATTACTTTTTCATACAGGGCCCTGTAGGTTTGTATTTCTTTTTCCCTTAATAATAAAGACCTTTATTTAAAAACTGCATTTTGTGTTTAGTTATGTTATCTTGGTCAAATGTTTAAATTTGTTTGGTGATCTAAAACATTTAAGTCTGACAAACATGCAAAAGAATAAGCAATCAGGTAGGGAGCAAACACTTTTTCACACAACTGAATATTGCAGAGAATAATATAATAACTGACAACCAGCACGGATTAATGAAAGATAGGTCATGTCTGACCAACATGTTTGGTTTCTATGAGAAGGTAAGAGCTCTAATCTGGATGCTGGTAATGCAGCTGATGTGATTTATCTGGACTTTGCAAAGGCATTTGATACTGTACCACATAACAACCTTGTGCTGCAGCTACAGAGGCAAGGACTGGGGGAAACTATATGCAGATGGGTAAGGAATTGACTAAATGACATGAAACAAAGTGTTGATATAGATGGTATATTCTCTAAATGGGATATAGTCAGCAGTGGGGACCGCAGGGATCTTTTTGACCTGTTTATTAATGATCTTGTGAATGGGATTGAGAGTAAAGTTTCAGTCTTTGCTGATGACACCAAACTATATAGGATATTAAAATCTGACTTTGACACTAAAATATTGCAAAAGAATCTGGATAAGATGACTGAATGGGCAAATACTTGGAAAATCTGGTTTAATGTTGATAAGTAAACTGAGCAGCAGTACTCAATGTCAAGCAGCAGCCGCAAAAGAAAACAAGATTTTAGTGTGTATAAAAAAAGAGAATATCCTGCGATCCCAACATATTATTACCTCTTTATAAATCACTTGTGAGGCCACATGGGATCCAGTTTTGGGCTCCGCATTTTAAAATGGAAATTCAGAAATTAGAGTCCGTTCAAAGGTGGGGCAACTAGATTATTACAAGGGATGGGCATTTTAGCATAGAAAAAAGACATCTCAGAGGAGATTTCATTTACATGTATAAATATATGTGTCATCAGTACAAAAGACTGGCACATGATTTATTCCTTCCAAAGACCATACTAAGGACCAGGGTGCACTCATTACGGGGGGGGAAGAAAGGCAATTCTGGTTGCTAATTAGGAAAGGGTTTTTTACAGTTGAAGCAGTCAGAATGTGGAATGCCCGGCCACAAGCGATAGTAAAAATGGACACAATAACAAATTTTAAAAAGGGATGTGTTATGATTAGGTAACCGAGGAGGATAGCAGGTGAATAGGCTAGGTAACCAGATAACCAGAGACGTTGGTAGCTTACCGGATTGCAGACTCCTAAACTGACGACACAACTAGAATTAGCCGTGAGACATACCTACGATGCCCTAGACGCCTCGGCACAGCCAAAGAATTAACTAAGCCTAAAGAGAGAAATGGGAAAGCTAAACTGCCCCGGAGTAGAACCCCAAAGGAATAGATAGCCCCTGAACATATATTGCCGGTGAGACAAGATGAGGCACAAAACACAGGTAGAAAATAGAGTAAGCAAATGATGGGGCCCAAACTGTCTAGATAGAACAGGACAGAAAAGGATACTGTCTGCAATCACGCAAAAAACCAACACGTCTGATATGCAAAAATACTGAGGCCACATGACCTCTCCCCCACTAAATCAGAACCTCTCCCCCACTAAATCAGAACTCTGGTGTGAACTGGGCGCAAAACAAAGAGACTGATATAACGGGATTAGAGATACAGAAAAGACTGACACAAGCTGTGGCATATGAAACAGAGTCCAGCACAGGTCCCAAAAGGAAACCCGGCTGAACTCACACCAGCAGAGCAAAAATCAGAGAACAGCAAAAATGAATCAAAATGTAAAAAAAAGATTCAAGCAGACAAATAACTTATCAGAAAGATGCAGGATGGAGCAGGAGGCAATCAGACTTCCAAAATGCTCAGGAAGAAAACCAAATCACCGGCAACAACTGAGGGAAGGTTGCTCACTTAAACCTCTCCAGTCTGTAACACCTGACCTCCAATCATCATCCTCAGGTGATTGACTTCTGTCAGCCAGACCAGCTCTATTACCAGCAGCAACCACCAGAGGGAGCCCACACTCAGAAGCCAGGTCAAAGGTGTTCACAATAGGGATGAATGATTTCCTAACATTGGGGGTTAGTTAATTTAGTTAAAAAATTTACAATTGGTGGAGAAATGTTGAACTTGATGGGCCTAGATCTTTTTTCAACCTATGTAACTATGTATCTCCAGAGATCGTGATGTTCCTTTGTCCACGGTGGCAAAACAATCATGAAGTTTACAAACTGACACTGTTGCTATTCTCCCTGGACGTGGATGGCAGAGAAAAATTGATGAACGGTTTCAACCTAGGATAGTCCGGATGGTGGATAAGCAGCTCCAATCAAGTTCCAAAGCAATTCAAGCTGTCCTGTGGGCTCAGGGTGTATTAGTGTTAGTGCAAACTATCCATCAACATCTGATTGAAATGAAACGCTATGGCAGGAAGACCCCACTGCTGAGACAGAGACATAAAAAACCTAGCCTGCTGTTGGCTAAAATGTATGTGAGTAATCCAAAAGCCTTCTGGGAAATTGTCTTGTGGGCAGATGAGACCAAGATAGAGCTTTTGGTAAAGCACATCATTCTACTGTTCATCGAAAACGGAACGCGGCCACAAAGAAAACACAGAAACTACGGTGGAGATTGTGGTTTTGCTGCTTCTGGCACTGGGTACCATGGCTGTGTGTGTGGGGTTAAGTAAGATGTTCAACGTTGTATTTATTACTCATTGCTAAAGGGTACTGCTACCTGTTCACATGTATTACCACACATATGGAATGGTACTGCAACACCTCTCTGGGTATTACCATTGTTTGTACCTATGTTTTATGGCTATTGTTGCTTTTATTTGCACATAGGTTGTGATAATGTTTACTGCATTTCAATGTTTGCCATTTAGAGAATACAGAAAGCGTAGTGCTCGCTTTGGACACTAGAGGGGGGCACTCTAGTATATAGAGCTCTTAGTAGGATAGGGTTAAGTGAAGGAGGGGCTGACGGGAGTTAAGGTTAGATTAGAAGGAAGTTAGTTCAGACTGGGCCAGTGTGCTCGAAGTGTCCACATGGGCTATAGGCCCAGGATGACTCGGCAGCCACGCAACGTTAAGCAGCGACAATCCAATTTATCCACGTCCATTGGACATCAGTTTAGTGGACCAAAGCAGTAGAGAAAATGTGGCGACTCATAGCCTGGGATGATGCTCTTAGGGCGGGAGTCAGATGTAGTGAGGAACAGAAGGATGCTGTAGCTTCGCAGGGAGTGGTACAGACGGGTTGGATGCATTTCCAGAGGGAACCAAACCTGGTGGCGGATGATTTCAAGACTGTGGCGAAACAGCCAGAAGGAATTGTCATCATGGGAAGGTTAGGCCAGAAAGAAGCTGGGAAGCAGTATAAGACTGTCCAGTCTGGGCATGTGCCATATAGAAGCGCCAGCAAAGTAGGGAAAGCTGAGGAAGCAAGTAAAGACAAATGTGTTACCTATGATGTGCCAACTGTGGATATATTATGTGAAGTTATCAGTAAAGAAACCATTCAATTTACCATGGACTGTGTCTCAATTACTGGGAGTCGCCTCAGAGAGGGGCCATCACACTTGGGAAGTGCCCAGGGGGACCTGAACCTGGAGACACAGGTACACCGTACAGTGGATTGCAATTTTCTGTGAAGCTAGGCCTGGACACTGATGCTTTAGTGTCTCTGGCCAAGACTATAGTCCTGGTAGACCCTTACATGTGTAAGGCATCATGAAATTTGAAGATTACCAAAGGATTGAAACTGATTGATTGCAGGTATTTATTACAAAGGGTGCACAACCAAGTATTAAGTTGAGGGTGCCAACAATTTATTCTGGTTCATTTTTGGGGTTTGGTTTGAGATGTCCAATTTGCCGTTTTTCCTCAGTAGTTTTGTGTTGTGCCAATTAAGCAAAGGAAATAAACGTGTATAACAAAACGTGTAAGTGAAAATAATTTTTTTGGGGAAATACTTCATTTTCTTGAACATTTTCCAGGGTATCAACACTTTTGGCTATGACTGTATGTTCTCTTACCCATTACCTGTCTAAGGTTTTATAGTTTTACATTGTCAAGATTGATAAAAAACCATGTACTACATTGTTGCTGTACAATTCCTGTATTTTGACTTAATGGTTTTCATTTCTTTATGTTCAAAACCAATAAATGTTCTTAAAGACACAGTAATGCCTCTGCTACCTTCTCCTACAAGAAGAAATTACTCTGTTACAGTTTCAGCATGTGTAATATTTTTATTATGAATTTACTTACTATTTGTCATTCTTTTTACCCTGTGCTTGGTACATAATTGTCTGTACTTGGTACATAAAGTACTCCGAAGAGGGGTGTGGAAAGGGATTGGTTTACACACGAGTATATGGTTTAATGCGAAGCTGCAACATTACCACACCTGGAAAAAAATAATATATACAGTTTTTCCTGTTGTATTGCTTTGATCAGCCAACACTTTTTTTTTTGAAAAGCAGAGCTTGGAGGGAGGCGACCAGGGAGTATACACTTCCTCCATTTTGCCCTCCCAAAGTACCATGTCAGCAGAGGTCTTGGCTGGCGGGGTACCAGTGGTGATACCGGTGTTTGTGGACAGTGGAGCAGGAGTCAGTCAGGTGGATGCTCGCTTTGTCCAGACTCATGGTCTGAGGTGTAGGACGCTAGCTCAGCCTATAAGCGTCCGGGCCATAAACCCTGTTCCACTGAGCCAGGGGAACTTGACAGAGAATATCCATCTGCGTATAGGACATCATGAGGAGTCCTTGTCATGCTACGTCTTGGAGGGAATGCCAGTACCTATTGTTTTAGGCCTCCCTTGGCTGAAGAGACACAACCTGGTAATAGATTGGCGGGCGAGGGAAGTGGTCAGCTGGGGGCACTCGTGTGAGGACTGCTGCCTAGGAACTACTGTCTCTGCTGTCTCTCTTCAACGGACCCCTTCCTCTCTGGTGAGGGCAGCAGATGTGCTGCAGGAGAGTAGGGGCAAGTCTCAACCCTCGCCATTGGCCAACCCTGGGAGGCGCAGACCTCGTGGAGGAAGGGGTTGGAGGGTGGTGTACCCCTTGGTGAGATGCGGCGGTGTGAGTGTGGTGACACAGGGGGACGCCTCTGTTGTCAATCCCAGAAAGAGTTCTCCAAGTTGTGACAAACGAACGAGTGGCAATAAACGTTCAGGTCCGGACCTGTGTGTGAACGAGTGTGTATGGGTGGCCACCAAAAAACATCCAGTGGAAGTGTGTTGTGCAGTCTTACCAGCTCATACCAAACATACACATACACAACCCGTTCCCCAGGTCACAGCTTCGGAGATGTGTGTTGCCTCCAGAACATACGTTGCCAATACCAGCGGGCACGTTTCTCATCAACCTGACATGCAGGTACTTGCTGGGGTGAACTCTGGGTCTGGGTGTCCCCGCTATAGGTGGTTACCTGATGGGGAGTGGTTTTGAGGGTCCAGAGGCCCCTCATTAAGGGGAGGGTACTGTCATGATCCATGCTGGATCAGGACTGATAAAAAGCACAGGTAACCTTTTTTTTTTTCCTAAGCTGTGCTGTTGTGAGTTCATTCTCTGGTTTATCAGTTGTGAGTTCTCCTTCCAGACTCCCTCTGGTGGTAACAGGAGGTAGTGAGGTTGATTTGATCGGTGGAGATCTGCCACCTGAGAATGAGGATGACGATTGGACCTCAGGAGTCTCAGATTGGATTTAAGACAGACGCCCTATTCAGTTGCTGGTGATTCCTTCTGGCTTGTCAGCTCTTGGTTTTCAGCTCTGTTCCAGTCATCTAAAGCTAAGTTTTTCTGCTAATGTTCACACTTGATTTTGTTGGTTTATTCAGTTTTTTGGTGTGGTCAGCCAGCCTCGGCTGGGCTGAATTTCCACTCTTATTTATCAGTATTTTGCCAATTTGCTTTTTGTCCCTTACTAGTTTGGTCTCTTTTTGCTCTGTCTCAGAATATTTCAGAGTGCTGATATAGTGGGAGAAATCTAGTGACTTCAGGGTTAATTTTGCTATCAGAAGTGTTGGACATTATTTTTGTAGGGTTTTTTGCAGGTTGCAGACAGTGTCTTTCCTTTCCTCTCTAGTTAGTTTGGGCCCCATTGTTTGCTCAGCCTATTTTCCTGCCTGTTTGTGCCTTCATCTTGTTTCACCGTCAATACATGTGTTGGGGCTATCTATTCCTTTGGGGTCTGCTCTGGGGCAGTTAGTTTTCCTCTTTTCATGCTTCAGGCTTATTTAGCCCTCCGGCTGTGACAAAGCGTCTAGGAACATCGTAGGTACGCTCCACGGCTGCTGCTAGTTGTGTGGTAGGATCAGGGATCTGCAATCTGCCTAGTTACCAACCTCTCTGGTTTTCTGTGACTTAGCTTGCTTTGCTTTTTTTCTCCTCGGTGACCCATTCATAACAGAATCACCAGCCATACCGCAGATTCTAGGGTACTCAAAAGCAGGAAAAAGTTGTTTAAAAAAAATGTCAGAATTTTTTTTTATATATATATTTTTTTTTTTCCTCTTTTTTCTCTGGGGCCGTAGGAGGATTTTTTTTTCTTTTTCCTAATGGAGATTAAGCAATTGTCTGATCGTGTGGAGCAGCTGGCTGCTGAAGTGCAGGGAATTTCCACCTACCTCATGCAGTCACATGCTGCTGAACCTAAGATCCATACTCCTGATGTGTTTTCTGGGGATCGGTCTAAATTTCTGAATTTTAAGAATAATTGTAAACTATTTCTGGCCTTGAAGCCTAACTCATCGGGGAGCTCTGTGCAGCAGGTTAAAATTGTCATCTCCTTGCTGCGTGGCGATCCCCAGGATTGGGCTTTTTCTCTGACACCTGAAAATCCTATTCTGACTAATGTTGATGCATTTTTTCAAGCCTTGGGGTTGTTGTATGATGAACCTAATGCTGTTGATCAAGCTGAGAGAACCCTGTTGGCATTAAACCAGGGTCAGGATTCTGCAGAGTTATACTGTCAAAACTTCCGAAAGTGGGCGGTCCTTACTACATGGAATGATAGTGCTTTGGCAGCTCTATTTCGGAAGGGTTTATCAGAGACCGTAAAAGATGTTATGGTGCGATTTCCTGTTCCCTCTGGTCTGGATGATTCTATGTCATTAGCCATTCAAGTTGATAGGCGTTTACGTGAACGTAAAACTACATGGGAGGCGCTGCCACCTTTTGAACAAACGTCTGAACCTATGCAATGTGATGGGGTTTAGTCTAGGCGCAACATCAGGAGTTTAGAAGGCGTAATAAGCTGTGTTTTTTCTGTGGAGATGCCTCTCATATTATTTCTGTCTGCCCAAAACAAGAGAAACATTTTGCACACACATTTGCTGTGGGCAGTATGCAACCTAAGTTTCTTTTGGCAATTACTCTGATCTGCTCCTTATCCACATTTTCCACGAAGGCTTTTGTGGATTCAGGAGCAGCGTTGAATCTGATGGATTTGGACTTTGCTAAACGTTGTGGTTTTTCCATGACGCCTCTGCGGATGCCTATTCCTTTGAGGGGTATTGATGCTACTCCTTTGGCGGAGAATAAACCTCAGTTTTGGACCCAGGTGACAATGCGAGTTGCCCCAGACCACCAAGAAAATTGTAAATTTTTGGTGCTGCATAATTTGCATGATACTATTGTTCTGGGTTTTCCTTGGTTGCAAACTCATAATCCAGTTTTGGATTGGAAATCTGGGTCTGTGGTGAGTTGGGGTTGTCAGTGTGTTCTTAGGGACGCTCCTGTTTTCTCCACCTCTCCTCAGTCTCATGATATTCCTGATTATCTAGCCGATTTTTCTGATGTATTTAGTGAGAGCAAATCTGCGTCTTTGCCTCCTCATAGGAGTTATGACTGTGCAATTGAGTTGATGCCTGGGTGTAAATTTCTCAAGGGTCAGCTTTTCAACTTATCAGTACCCGAACATGATGCTATGCGATCCTATAGTAAGGAGTTATTGGAGAAGGGTCATATTAGACCATCCTCGTCACCTTTAGGTGCTGGGGTTTTTTTTGTGGCCAAGAAAGATGGTTCATTAAGACCGTGTACTGATTATCGTTCCCTTAAGATGACGGATAAATATCAGTACCCGTTACCTCTGATGTCTGATTTATTCTCCAGAGTTAAGAGTGCCTGCTGGTTTACTAAGCTTGACCTCAGGGGGACGTATAATCTTATTCGCATAAAGCACGGGGATGAATGGAAGACGGCGTTTAATACTCCAGAAGGACATTTTGAGTACGTGGTGATGCCTTTTGGGCTCACTAATGCCCCTTCTGTCTTCCAGTCTTTTATGAATGATATTTTCCGTGACTTTGTGGATAAGTTTTTGATCATCTATCTGGATGATATTTTGATCTTTTCTAGTGATTGGGATTCTCATGTGGAACACGTCCGGACTGTGTTCCAGATTTTGAGGGAGAATTCCGTTTGTTAAGGGATCGAAATGCCTCTTTGGTGTACAGAGGATTTCATTTTTGGGATTTATCTTATCTCCATCGACTATTGAAATGGACCCGGCCAAGGTACAGGCCATTTATGATTGGGTTCAGCCTACTTCTTTGAAGGCCCTCCAGAAGTTTTTGGGTTTTGCTAATTTCTACCGTAAATTTATAAGTAATTTTTCTGGTATTGTCAAACCACTGACTGATCTGACCAAGAAGGGCGCTGATGTGCTGAATTGGTCTCCTGAGGCTATCTCAGCATTTCAGGAGCTTAAGCAGAGATTTACTTCAGCTCCAGTTTTACGGCAACCTGATGTCTCACTTCCATTTCAGGTGGAGGTAGATGCTTCTGAGATTGGTGCAGGAGCTGTTTTGTCCCAAAAAGACCCTGTGACTTCTAAGATGAATCCCTGTGCCTTCTTTTTTCGAAAGTTCTCCCCATGTGAACGCAACTATGACGTGGGGAATCGGGAATTGTTGGCCATGAAGTGGGCATTTGAGGAGAGGAGACATTAGTTGGAGGGAGCTAGACATCAAGTTGTGGTCCTCACCGATCACAAGAATTTGATTTATCTGGAGTCGGCCAAATGCTTGAATCCTAGACAGGCTAGATGGGCCTTGTTTTTCACGCGTTTAAATTTTGTGGTCTCTTTTCTTCCGGGCAGTAAGAATGTTAAGGCAGATGCCCTTTCTAGGAGTTTCTTTGCCGATTCTCTTAGTGTGACCGAGCCTACTACCATCCTAGGTGAGGGGGTAGTTCTTTCTGCCATTTCGCCCGATTTGAGACGCGCCCTGGAGGAGTTTCAGGAGGATAAACCTGAGCGTTGCCCTATGGGAAAATTGTATGTTCCTGATCAGTGGAGAAAGAGAGTGATGTCTGAAATTTATTGCTCCGCATTGGCTGGTCATCCAGGTATTTTTGGTACCAGAGATTTGGTGAGTCGGTGTAAAATAATGCGTATTCTTGTAAAATACTCAGGACTAGTTACCAGATAAAAATGTAGTGGTTTATTTGGATTCTTCCATCAAAGAAAAGATTATTACAGAAAAACATAAAAATAGGTGAAAGAGAGATTGTCCATTAGTTCATAGCAAAAGCTTGTCACCTTCTTTCTCTGGGATTGCAAATGGTAAAATGGCCTCTGTCTCTCTTAGGCTTCTTCGTAGTAAAGTTATATACCAGCTGTTCAGTTATGTCCGTGCAGAGATGACATCTTGCGTCTGTGTCTCATGATGGTGAGGGAAGGAGCGAGCGACCTCTACAGTTAGCCATAAATTATATACGTCTCTTGAAGCACGTGATCCTGGTATATATGGAGTTGTCCTGTACCATGAGCCAAGCTTACAAAATAGCCTATGTCGTGTCAGCTAAAGCAATGTACAGAACTGAGTCTTATACAAAATTAACGGATTATTAATATCTAACAATTCCCCCTTTTGAGGGAGACAGACATTAATTGGAACCCTCAAAATATAACAAGATCTTCTTTCTTCTTTTCTTCTGTTTTGACAAAATAATTTAATATCAATAATAATAATAATAATATCAGATTACTGTTATAAGTACTCAATGACATAATTGATGTGAATTCATGTTATGGTAAGCCGTGAACAATATTCATATAAAATATGTATAATTATACTTCCCTAAGTCTAAATTGAAGCATCTCAGGTCCAGTCATCATCATCTGATGTCATCTGGTCTTCATTTTGATGTCTTCTGTCTTCTTCTTGGTTCTTTTAAAAACACAGTTTTTCTCTAGCATATAGATGTTGTAGAAATCGTGTCGTGTATAAAATCAAAGTCCATAAATTCAAATGTTGATACAAAAACAAAGTCTATAGAAGAAATGTAGCTTTAATATCTGTG
The DNA here is from genome assembly GCF_039654945.1 of Dendrobates tinctorius. Lineage (NCBI taxonomy): Eukaryota > Metazoa > Chordata > Amphibia > Anura > Dendrobatidae > Dendrobates > Dendrobates tinctorius. The sequence goes on along the minus strand of NW_027361795.1, from coordinate 15,392,361 downwards.
TAGTGTCACCTTTAAAAACCTGGGCTTACATTGGCTCGCCTTGGATATTCTGGATTCTTCCATCCACACTGGTCTTTGAACAGTTGTGACGTCTTTGGTCAGCAAAGCAAGGGTTAAAATGACTCTTCCTTGCTAAACATAGCACCATAACCAGTCCTTGTCCTAATGCACAGGACACATGTCAGGGTTGTAGCTACCTGACAATTACCTTATTATTCATCAGCCTTCATCGAAGCTTTACAGGTGATTGGAAACCTCTGGAACTTGATAAGAACGTGATAACACAGTTCATCTCAGCATCATAGGATCATCATCCTCTGGTTGTCAGGTTAGACACTTTAATTGTGACTGTCAGTGGTGGATTCTGCACTTGTGACTGTCAGTGGTGGATACTGCACTTGTGACTGTCAGTGGTGGATACTGCACTTGTGACTGTCAGTGGTGGATACTGCACTTGTAATTAACACAGTTCATTTCTCAGAAATCATAGCTTTGTTACCTTCTGGGACTTGTGGATCGCATTCTTCTTCTTGCAACTGATAAGAATCAATTTTAATATGAAAAGTCTTTATTAACGTAATTTCAGTATCTTGCTTGAAGTCTTCATTCCCTAGTCTATACCAAATCTGGTAATTTACCTATCCTATAATATCACAGCGTACCATAGCAATCAGTAATATCCATATAATTATTATCAGAATTTGTACCGTATATGGATTTCAATGTTTGAAATAATAAGCCAATAATAAGTGATAATACATTATTAACCATATTCTTCATGTGATAGAACATTTTTTTTATGTCATAGGTGTAATTACCTTTTTCAACCCATAGGTGTCACTGTGTTTTATGTAACCAGTGTTTTCATCTTTATTAATAAGGAATATATTTATTATACTAATAATATGTAGGAATGTATAGCCATGAACCAAAATAAGAATATATGAGTGAGCGAATAAATGAATCATTGCTATATTTAATGAAGCAATATTCTATAGTAGATATTACTTTACTATTGATGAAAGAAAAAATAAAATTTAAGAATAAAAATAAAAATACAATAAAAAATTGAAAATTAAAAATAAGAATAAGAATAAAAATAAGGCCTTTATGTTGATGCAGAGTAGTTATGTCTTCAGTAATATATACCCTTAATATTTCCATGATCTGGATTATTTCATAATTGTCATAAACTTGTGTTACCAAAACATTCAAATTATGCAACTTTGCATGTAATACTCCTCTTAGTGTAAAGAAATGACTCTTTATAATACTCAATGTTATTATACCCAATACTTATATCATTGTACCTTATTTACAGTATATTTGTTCTTTATTAAAATGTGTGAAGAAGAGGTATTAATCAAATGTGATGATGTGGTCAGGATCAAAAACACTTTTTTCCCCTTAATACCGAAAAATACTGTTTTATGAAATAATTAATTTATCAAAACCAAAATTAAAAATAATTAATTTATAAATTGTGTAAATATTATACTTGCTTATACCATTATTTGTCTGAAAATGTGTCACCATTAAAATTAATTTTAATATTATAAAATTATCCTTTGGAAAAATTAATTTAAATGTAGATTTTCTTCATAAACCATTTTGATGTGCGATTGCACTTTGCACTTATCACAATTAACTAAATCAAGAAATTACTAAAGAAATATAGAAATATATGTTGTGTAGATATTTCATTATATCTTAATATTCTAATAATTTAACTGATCTGCATATTTCTCCTAAAGACAGTTTGTTTGTTTTTTTATTGCATTCAGAATCCTGAGGCCTCACACACACCAAAGGTATCACATTACTCGCTCAGCAGCTGCTCCTACACTCAGTCACTGTCACTCAGACTGTGTCACATATTATCCCACATACAGAGGTGTGATGAATACACGTATTTTAACCCAAATTATCCTAATTATCAATGCATTGTAAACTATTTAAATTTAGTCTTAATATTTCTTTGAATATTCCCCAAATACACATGACATAAAAATATATTGTATAGCTATACTTGACATTTAGGCCTGGAAAAAAAATTCCATTGGTTTGCAAAAGTTGAGACCCCCTTAAAAATTATTTTCCTAAAGAACAGGGACATAGTATACTGGTATACTTATTATTAGAACAAAGTTCAAATTTCACATGCTGTGGTTGTCATTCAAGCCATGCAGTAAAGGCACACACACAGAACATTTAAAATGCAGTTAATTATTTTCTTTTAAGTGTTAAATATATAAAATCATGCAATTATTGCAACTTCCTGTGTAAATAAAGGCATAAATCCTTGTAAGAGAATTTTTCCCAATTAAGTCCTGCTTTGAAATGAAAATTCTAAGGAAAAATAAAAGAGAAGGTTAATATCATATTCATAATTCTAAATTTTATTACTGGAGTAGATTTTAATTTTCACTAGAAAATACAGTTCTACAATCTCTACTCCTACAAACACTATATATACTGTATGAATATGTATATCTATAAAACTATAGAACTACAGATTTATTCGCTATATAATGATTACATATAACTGACTAATACATTGTATAACACTTTTACACAATATATATATAATTACATTTTTAGCCAATTCCTACACCCACTCTTTCCCTGTAAAAGATGTCTTTAAATATTCTTGCTACTTTGAAGTTAACGGATTTTCTGAGCTGCTCAGATGGACCCTTCAGCTCAAAGTCAATGATGTCACTCACCACCTGCTTCTGTCTGTCACATTCGGCCATCTTTTTTACATCTTTTTTTCTTAATTCAATCTGTGTCTTTTCGGTGATCCTTTGCATCATTCCGTATGGCTTATAACAAATATGTGATTTTCTTCGTTCTTCATAGATTTGATTTTGGGGAAAACTCATTTTAGAAGGCTTTGCTAATACAGGCTTCTGATAAGATTTTACTCTGCCTGTCTTCACAAAATTAGCACGATTTACTTTCCTTTCACGATTCTCGTGTTTTCTGGCAAAATCAAGGGATTGCGCACATTCAAATAAAGAATCTTTTTGTGACGCAATAACACGAGATGCAGGATTTAGAAACCAAAATTTGCTTACAAAACTCCTTATGAGGGACTGTGTTTTGACATTCTCACTCAGCATTTTGTACAGACGGTCATATATGGACATAAACGTAAAAGTACATTCCTTCCGACCAATCCTTAATTTTTGAAGAATATCAATATCTGGATGATTTTCATTTGATGAACAAAAAATAAGAATTTTTAATCTGTCCTTATCAGTTAAATTCTCATGTGTTTCACCAGATAACTTTAAAGTCAATCTCCTAGCAAAGTTTAGAGGGATCCACATTTTGAACAACTGATTCTTCTCCTCGTTAGATAAATCAAATTTGTCAACACAGCTTTCAAAAACCTCAGAGTTTTTACAAACATGGATTTTGTTATCATATGCAGGAATGATTTTGCATATTTTTAGCAAACTTTTCCTTACTTTACTTCAGAGTTGGGCCTGTGAGTCATCTATTTTTAGTGGTCCGTCTTTCCCTTGTACGTCCTCTATGTCAGTTCTGAAGTCTCCTCCTACTTATCCATCTTGTTCCACGTCTGCAAGGTCACCTTGAATGGCTGCTGCTACTATTTGCCTTTCATCTTGTAACTGCTTTTCTACATTACAATGTATCTCAGGAACATCACTATTTTCCTTTGCACAGTCATTTTTAAATTTCTCTGTTACAAGTTTATGGAATACATCTACCATTTGAAAAATATTTTTAAATTTCTCTCTTTCTCTAGTAAAGGATAACAACTTAGAATCTAACTTTAGATTCTCCATTTCACACTCTGCATATAAGCTAAGCCATAATACTTCTGAATTAGACTTGTCTACAGACTTAAATTTCAATTTACTCTGCTTAGCATAAGAAGTAATGAAATCCATTTCTCTTACCTTGAAATGTCTCAGCTTGTTCCTTTGATGGACAACGCTGGGCTCTTGTCTTCACACGTCTGGCTTCAGCACGTCTGGCACTTTGGCACTTGTAGTACTTCTCAATCTATCTGGCAATTCTTAGTCCTCACTTCTAGGTTCTGTCTGATTCTTGTGAGTAGTGGAGTTCCTGATAACTTGCACATATGACTGGCGTTAGCAAAGTTCAATCCCCCTTTTGGGCAAGTTGAGGGAAATCCGCAAAAAAATACAAAAATTCAGATCTGGCTGGCTCTCCAATGTAAAATAATGCGTATTCTTGTAAAATACTCAGGCCTAGTTACCAGATAAAAATGTAGTGGTTTATTTGGATTCTTCCATCAAAGAAAAGATTATTACAGAAAAACATAAAAATAGGTGAAAGAGAGATTGTCCATTAGTTCATAGGAAAAGCTTGTCACCTTCTTTCTCTGGGATTGCAAATGGTAAAATGGCCTCTGTCTCTCTTAGGCTTCTTCGTAGTAAAGTTATATACCAGATGTTCAGTTATGTCCGTGCAGAGATGACATCTTGCGTCTGTGTCTCATGATGGTGAGGGAAGTAGCGAGCGACCTCTACAGTTAGCCATGAATTATATACGTCTCTTGAAGCACGTGATCCTGGTATATATGGAGTTGTCCTGTACCATGAGCCAAGCTTACAAAATAGCCTATGTCGTGTCAGCTAAAGCAATGTACAGAACTGAGTCTTATACGAAAATAACGGATTATTAATATTTAACACCCCCCCTTACTCGACTTTCCCCTCTCCAGACTATCCTTAATGCAGCAGCCAGAGTCGTCCATCATAATCGGCACTCAGACGTGTCCGCTTTTCACCAGTCGTTACACTGGCTGCCCATTCATTACAGGATCCAATTTAAAGTACTTGTTCTCACCCACAAAGCTCTCCACAGTGCGTTACCCCCTTACATCTCCTCCTTCATTTCTGTCTATTGGCCTGTCTATTGGGAAGAATAGGAAGCATTTAAGGAAACCAGGATGGATGAACACAGAACTTAAGCACATGCTAAAAAGGAAGAAAGAAATGTTTATAAAATGGAAAGAGGGAGGCATATCTAAAGAAGAATATAATGATGTCTGCAGAACCTGCAGGGCACAAATTAGATTATCTAAAGCTGACAATGAATTGAGGCTTGCAAGAGATGTCAAAAACAATAATAAAGGATTTTGGGGATATGTCAAAGTAAAAGAAAATTCAAAGATGCTATAGGATTTTTACAGGATGAAAATGATGAAATGGTAAGACAGGATGTTGAGAAGGCCGAACTTTTAAATTCCTATTTTGCATCTGTTTTCTCTCAGAAAGGAAATTTAACATCAACTGTTCTTTACTGTCCTATTAAGGGAATAGAAGAATCCAGGATATCTATAAACAGAAAGATAGTGAGGAAACACTTAGCTAACCTAAATGAATTCAAGTCTCCAGGTCCAGATGAATTACACCCCAGAGTACTGAAGGAGATAGCAGAAGAAATTTTTGAACCCTTCTCCATAATCTTTGAAAATTCTTGGAGAACAGGAGAAGTCCCAGAAGACTGGAGAAGAGCAAATGTTGTTCCTATCTTCAAAAGGGGAAAGAAGGTGGACCCAGGCAACTATAGGCCGGGGGGTCTGACTTCTATACCAGGAAAGATCTTTGAACAAATTATTAAACAACATGTATGTCAGTACCTGGATAAGAATGAAGTGATTAAACAGAGTCAGCATGGGTTTGTAACTAATAAGTCATGTCAGACTAACTTAATTTACTTCTATGATGGAATCACTGATTGGGTGGATCAAGGAAATGCTGTAGATATAGTATATCTTGACTTCAGCAAAGCATTTGACAAAGTATCTCATACAATCCTTATTGAAAAAATGACTAAGTATGGAATGGACAAGGCAACTGTTAGGTGGATTCATAACTGGCTTAGTGATTGGACCCAAAGAGTGGTCGTAAATGGCTGCACATCCAGTTGGAAGAATGTCTCAAGTGGGGTACCACAGGGCTCTGTCCTGGGCCCTGTATTGTTCAACATCTTTATCAACGATTTAGATGAAGGAATTGAGGGTAAACTGATTAAATTTGCTGATGACACAAAGCTAGGAGGGATAGCTAATACTAGAGAAGAGAGAGAGAGGATTCAAAAAGATATAAATAAACTGGAGCAGTGGGCAGCAAGTAACAGAATGGTTTTTAACAGGGAAAATTGCAAAGTACTACATCTGGGCAATAAAAATGAAAAAAACATATACAGAATGGGAGGAATAGGGCTAAGTGACAGCACATGTGAAAAAGACTTGGGTATACTAATAGATCACAGACTGAATATGAGTCAACAGTGTGATGCAGCAGCAAAAAAGGCAAATGCAATTCTAGGATGTATTAACAGAAGCATACAGTCTAGATCACGTGAAGTCATTATTGCCCTCTACTCCTCTTTGGTCAGACCTCATCTGGAATATTGTGTCTAGTTTTGGGCGCCACATTTTAAAAAAGACATCAACAAACTGGAGCAAGTTCAGAAAAGAGCGACCAGAATGGTGACCGGTCTGCAAACCCTGTCTTATGAGGAAAGGTTGCAGGATTTGGGAATGTTTAGTTTGCAAAAGAGAAGACTGAGAGGAGACTTAATAGCTGTCTACAAATATCTAAAGGGCTGTCACATTGTAGAAGGATCATTTTTATTCTCATTTGCACAAGGAAAGACTAGAAGCAATGGGATGAAACTGAATGAGAGGAGACACAGATTAGATATTAGAAAAAAACTTTTTGACAGTTAGAGTGCAATGGGATGAAATTGAATGGGAGGAGACACAGATTAGATATTAGAAAAAACTTTTTGACAGTTAGAGTGATCAATGAGTGGAACAGGCTGCCACGAGAAGTGGTGAGTTCTCCTTCAATGGAAGTCTTCAAACAGAGGCTGGACAGACATCTGACTGGGATGATTTAGCGAATCCTGCTTTGAGCAGGGGGTTGGACCAGATGGCCCAGGAGGTCCCTTCCAACTCTACGATTCTATGATTCTATGATCGCTGCGCTCTGAAAACGACTTTCGACTAACCTCTGCACTAATCCGTACCTCCCACTCCCGACTCCAAGACTTCTCCCTCGCTGTGACAATCCTCTGGAATGCTCTACCCCAAGAAATTAGGACCATCCACAACTTGTACAGTTTTAGTTGCTCCCTCAAAACACATTTGTTCAGAGCGGCCTATCACGTTCCCTAATCAAAGTCATTTTATGTGTGTGTGTGTGTGTGTGTGTGTGTGTAGCCTATTTACTATCTCTATCTATCCCTCACTCCCTCAAGATGACTGGACCATCATCGTAAATATACACCTGTACTTTGTATCTCCCCCACCTCATTGTAGATTGTAAGCTGTCAAGAGCAGGGTTGTCTTATTTTGGTTTAATTATTGTATTGTTAACGTTGTTACTTATGACTGTTGTGTTTGAAACTCTTAAACTGTAAAGCGCTGCGGAATATGTTTGCGCTATATAAAGATTATTATTATTATTATTATTATTAAATGAAAGAATTTTTGGACCACGAGAAGCCTTCCTAGACCTGGCCATACAGCCAAACTGAGCAATCGTGGGAGAAGAGCCTTGGTGAGTGAGGTAAAGAGGAACTCCAAGATCACTGTGGCTGGGCTTCACAGATGCAGTAGGGAGATGGGAGAAAGTTCCACAAAGTCAACTATCACTGCAGCCCTCCTACAAGGCTTTATGGCAGAGTGGCCAGACGGAAGCCTCACCTCAGTGCACGACATATGAAAGCTAAAAAAAAACACATGAAGGACTACCAGACTATGAGAAATAAGACTCTCTGGTCTGATGAGATGAAGATAGAAGTTTTTGGTGATAATTATAAGCAGTATATATGGAGAAAACCAGGCACTGCTCATCACCTACCCAATACAATCCCGACAGTGAAACATGGTGGTAGCAGCATCATGCTATGGGGGTGTTTTAAGCTGCAGGGACAGGACGACTGCTTGCAATTGAAAGAAACATGAATGTGGCCAAGCACAGAGATACCCTGGATGAAAACCTCTTCCAGAGTGCTCTGGACCTCAGACTTGGCCGAAGGTTCACCTTCCAACAAGACAATGACCCTAAGGACACAGTTAAAATAACAAAGGAGTGGCTTCAAAACAACTCTGCGACCATTCTTGACTGGCCCAGACAGAGCCCTGACCTAAACCCAATTGAGCATCTCTGGAGAGACCTGGAAATGGCTGTCCACCAATGTTCACCATCCAACCTGATGTAACTGGAGAGGATCTGTAAGGAAGAATGGCAGAAGATCCCCAAATCCAGGTGTGAAAAACTTGTTGCATCATTCCCAAGACGACTCATGGCTGTACTAACTCAAAAGCATGCTTCTACTCAATACTGAGCAAAATTTACAAAAATTTCTACATTTCTGGCTTTTTTCAGTCAAGATGGGGTGCAGAGTGTACATTAATGAGAAGTTCAAAATTAATTATTTTGAATTTACCAAATGGCTGCAATGAAAAAAGAGTGAAAAATTTAACCCCTTCACTACCAAGGGTGGTTTGCACGTTAACTACCGGGCCAATTTTTACAATTCTGACCACTGTCCCTTTATGAGGTCATAACTCTGGAACGCTTCCATGGATCCCGGTGATTCTGACATTGTTTTCTCGTGACATATTGTACTTCATGTTAGTGGTAAAATTGCATTCAAATAACTTGCGTTTATTTGTGAAAAAAACGGAAATTTGGCGAAAATTTTGAAAATTTCGCAATTTTCCAACTTTTAATTTTATACCCTTAAATCACAGCGATACGGCACACAAAAAACTTAATACATAACATTTCCCACATGTTTACTTTACATGAGCACAATTTTGGAACCAACATTTTTTTTTGTTAGGAAGTTATAAGGGTTAAAAATTGACCAGCGATTTCTCATTTTTGCAACACCATTTTATTTTTAGGGACCACTTCACATTTGAAGCCACTTTGAGGGGTCTATATGATAGAAAATACCCAAAAGTGACACCATTCTAAAAAAGGCACCCCTTAAGGTGCTTAAAACCACATTCAAGAAGTTTATTAACCCTTTAGGTGCGTCACAGGAATTTTTTGAATATTAAAAAAAAAAATGAACATTTAACTTTTTTTCACAAAAAAAATACTTCAGGTTCAATTTTCTTTATTTTACCAAGGGTAACAGGAGAAATTGGACTGCAAAAGTTATTGTGCAATTTGTCCTGAGTACGCTGATACCTGATATGTGGGGGGGGGAACCACTGTTTCGGCGCATGGCAGACCTCAGTAGGGAAGGAGCGCCGTTTGACTTTTTCAATGCAAAATTGGCTGGAATTCAGACCGGACGCCATGCCGCGTTTGGAGAGCCCCTGATGTACCTAAACAGTGGAAACCCCCCCCAAGTGACCCCATTTTGGAAACTAGACCCCCCAAGGAACTTATCTAGATATGTGGTGAGAACTTTGAACCCACAAGGGCTTCACAGAAGTTTATAACGTACAGCGGTACAATTAAAAAATCATATTTTTTCCACAAAAATGATCTTTTCACCCCCAATTTTTATTTTTCCAAGGGTAACAGGACCCTAAAAGTTATTGTGCAATTTGTCCTGAGTACGCTGATACCCCATATGTGGGTGTAAATGACTATTTGGGCGCATAGCAGAGCTCGGAAGGGAAGCAGCTCCATTTGACGTTTTTGGCTAGAATTGAGATCGGACACCATGTCGCGATTGGAAAACCCCTGATGTACCAAAACACTAGAAACCCCCCACAAATGACACCATTTTGGAAACTAGACCCCCCAAGGAACTTATCTAGATGTGTGGTGAGCACTTTGAACCCCCCAGTGCTTCACTGAAGTTTATAACGTACAGCAGTACAATTAAAAAATCATATTTTTTTCCACAAAAATGATCTTTTCACCCTCAATTCTTATTTTTCCAAAAGTAACAGGACCCTAAAAGATATTGTGCAATTTATCCTGAGTACGCTGATACCCCACATGTGGGTGTAAACCACTATTTGGGCGCATGGCAGAGCTCGGAAGGGAAGCAGCGCCATTTGACGTTTTTGGCTAGAATTGAGATCGGACACCATGTCGCGTTAGGAAAGCCCCTGATGTACCAAAACAGTAGAAACCCCCCACAAATGACACCATTTTGGAAACTAGACCCCCCAAGGAACTTATCTAGATGTGTGGTGAGCACTTTGAACCCCCCAGTGCTTCACTGAAGTTTATAACGTCCGGGCGTGAAAATAAAAAAATCGTATTTTTTCCACAAACATCATCTTTTAGTCCCCATTTTTTTATTTTCCCAAGGGTAACAGGAGAAATTGGACCACAAAATTTGTTGTCCAATTTGTCCTGAGTACGCTGATACCTCATATGTGGGAGAAAACTACTGTATGGGCACACATCAGGGCTCGGAAGGGAAGTAGTGACGTTTTGGAATGCAGACTTTGATGGCATGGTCTGCGGGTGTCATGTTGCTTTTGGAGAGCCCCTGATGTGCCTAAACAGTGGAAACTCCCCACAAGTGACCCCATTTTGGAAACTAGACCCCCTAATGAACTTATCTAGATGTGTGGTGAGCACTTTGAACCCCCCAGTGCTTCACAGAAGTTTATAACGACCGGGCGTGAAAATAAAAATATCGTATTTTTTCAACAAACATCATCTTTTAGTCCCCAATTTTTTTATTTTCCCAAGGGTAACAGGAGAAATTGGACCCCAAAAGTTGTTGTCCAATTTGTCCTGAGTACGCTGATACCTCATATGTGGGAGAAAACTACTGTATGGGCACACGTCGGGGCTCGGAAGGGAAGTAGTGACGTTTTGGAATGCAGACTTTGATGGATTGGTCTGCGGGTGTCATATGCGTTTGGAGAGCCCCTGATGTACCTAAACTATTGAAACTCCCCACAAGTGACCCCATTTTGGAAACTAGACCCCCCATGGAGCTTATCTAGATGTGTGGAGAGCACTTTGAACCCCCAAGTGCTTCACAGAAGTTTATAACGCCTGGGCGTGAAAATAAAAAAAACATTTTTTTCCGCAAAATTATATTTTTGCCCCCAATTTTTTATTTTCCTAAGGGTAACAGGAGAAATTGGACCCCAAAAGTTGTTTTGTAATTTGTCCTGAGTAGGCTGATACCCTACATGGGGGGTAAAACACTGTTTGGGCGCATAGCAGAGCTTGGAAGGGAAGGAGCACCATTTGACTTTTTCAACGCAGAATTGGCTGGAATTGAGATCAGACGCCATGTTGCCTTTGGAGAGCACCTGATGTGCCCAAACAGTGGAAACCCCCCAATTATAACTCCAACCCTAACCTCAACACACCCCTAACCCTAATATGAGCCCTAGCCCTAACCCTAGCCCTAACCCTAGCCCTAACCCTAGCCCTAACCCTAGCCCTAGCCCTAACCCTAACCCTAACCCTACCCTAACCCTAACCCTAGCGGGAAAATGGAAATAAATACATTTTCTTTTAGTTTTATTATTTTTCCCTAACTAAGGGGGTGATAACGGGGGGTTTGATTTACTATTTATAGCAGTTTTTATGTTTGGCGGCTGTCACACGCTAAAAGACACTTTTTATTGTAAAAGTAGTTTTTGCATCACAACATATTGAGAGCTATAATTTTTCCGTATTTTGACCCACCAAGTCATGTGAGGTCTTATTTTTTGCGGGACGAGTTGACGTTTTTATTGGTACCATTTTCGGGCACGTGACATTTTTTGATCGCTTTTTATTCCGATTTTTGGGACGCAGAATGAACAAAAACCAGCATTTCATGAATTTCTTTTGGGGGGGTGCGTTTACACCGTTCCGCGTGCGGTAAAATTGATAAAGCGGTTTTATTCTTCGGGTCAGTACGGTTACAGCGATACCTCATTTAGGTCGTTTTTTTATGTTTTGTCGGTTTTTTGCAATGAAAACAATTTTATATAAAAAATAATTATTTTTGTATCGCTTTATTCTGCGAGCTATAACTTTTTTATTTTTTTGCAGATGACGCTGTGTGGCAGCTCGTTTTTTGCGGGACAAGATGACGTTTTCAGCGGTACCATGGATATTTATATGTGTCTTTTTGATCGCGCGTTATTGCACTTTTTGTTCGGTGGTATGATAATAAATCATTATTTTTTGCTTCGTTTTTTATTTTTATTTTTTAAGGGGTTCGCTAAAGGGGTTAACTAATGGGACAGTTTTATAGGGCAGGTCATTACGGACGCGACGATACCAAATATGTGTACTTTTATTGTTTTTGGTTTTTTTTATTTTGAAAAAATGGATTTATTGGGGAATATATATTTTTTTTTTTACTAATTTATTTAGCGATTTTTTTTAAATTATTTTTAACACTTTTTTTTTTTTTTTTTTACTTTATTACCATGTCCCAGGTGGGACATCACTGTCCTGTGACAGATCGCTGATCTGTCACATCACAGATCACTGTGACAGATCAGCGATCTGTCACAGGCACTGCTGCAGACTTCCTCATGCCTGCGCTTTGCAGGCACTGAGGAAGCCAGCTTCCTCAGGCCCCCGAAGGCCCCCGTCACCATCTTGGATTCGGGGGCCTGGAGGAAAGGAGCCCCCCGCAGCAGCGCTGCACATTGCGCTGCTGTGGGGGGCTCAGGGAAGCACGGAGGGAGCCCCCTCCCTGCCGATGCTTCCCTTTAACCCCCGGTACACCGCGATCGCGTTTGATCGCGGTGTGCAAGGGGTTAACGTGTCGGGGGCGGTCCGTGACCGCCCCTGACACATTGTGCCGGGTGTCAGCTATGATAATTAGCTGACACCCGGCCACGATCAGCGGCGCTCACCACGTGGGCGCCGCTGATCATGGTGACGTAATATTCCGTCCATGGTAATTAGGTCCATGGTCACATGGACGGAATATTACGTCAATTGTAGGTAAGGGGTTAAAGGGATCAGAATACTTTCCGTACCCACTGTACAAATAGTAGCGTGTATTGTATAAAATGAGTATATATTAATAAGATGATAGCAGATGATGGCTGATTTTGTGCTGTAAATCCTCAATGTGTGCACATAACCTTATTACCCGTCCCTAATGAATTAGGGGGTGGGTGAAAACATTATCAGGGTCTTATAATTATTTGGGGGAGGGAGAGGATGCTTCCAATACTTAACAAAATTTGGACCTGGGTCCCCACCTGCATGTTGGACAGTTGTATGGACCCTTTTAGCTTTCTAGACAGTAAAAAATATATATGTGTTCATCCCCAAATAATGATGTCCCCAATCCTGGGCTCCTTCTTGGTATAATGTCCCCATCCTGGGCCCTTTCATGGTAACATGTTCCCCATTCTTCTTTAACACATTTTAAAAAGCAAATGATTCTTCTTATCTTCCTCCTCTCCCACAACACTCGGAGTCCTCCCCTATAGCCGGCGCAGGAGCCTGCAGCTGAATTCGGCGTGCTCGCCATGCGCCACCTCTGATAGGCACTTCGTCATCAGCTGCTTGACTCTGATTGGCCTGCGGTGTATATTGCGGTGTAGTGAGCAGGAGGGTCACTGCACTACAGTACATTTCAGCTGAAATACGGGCCGATGTCGGCAGTAAGTTCACCCTTGATGGGAGGGAAAAGCAACAGCTCCAACATGGTAAAGGTAGGTAAGTTTCATAATCTTGTACCCATCTCTGCACTCATTGCACATAGGTAATTAAAAATTTGGGCATCTGGCAGATCATAGCTGGTCTGCAAATGGGAAAATCTATTACCATTGATTCTGTACATACCTGAGATATAAGTCACACCTGAATCTCCTATCCCAGATCTCCAGAAAGGGACAGCAGTTCCGGGACTTTCTCATTGTGCCAGAGGGGAGTAAGTGAATAAATTCCAAATATCTTGAAATGTCCTTCTTCTGCCCTGCCTAAGGACTGGGTTGGTGTCCTAACAAGCCCCTCTGCCTCAAACACCTTAAAAATAGAATTAGACTTACCAGTAGTTCAGCTTCTTCTAGGAACCCTACATAAGAGAAGGTTGACTCCCAGGCCTATTAGGGACAGAAAACACAAAGAGGTCAAATATTTCCTCTATTCTTTGTTTTGCTAAAGGACCACACCAGCATTAATGCTTCAAATATTTAACATACAGGGGTTGGATAAAATAATGGAAACGCCTAACATTTTGGCATCATCTTCAAACATGTTATAAACATGCAAACCGTGACATATGGTAATGTTTTGTAGTTGATTATTTGTGTTATGTGATATTTGTGTTTTTTGCTTTTTGTTTTTTTCTGGTTAATGGTCATGTGATAATATGCACTTACATTGTACATACACATTAACTTACTTTTCTCAGTTCAGATTTGTTTTTTATTCATTTCATTGTGCATTCAGTGCATACATGGGTGTGACCGCCCTTTTTCTGAGCTGGGAAAGCCATCCAGTCTGGCCTAAGCTGTTACTAGTGGTTCAGCCGCTCGATCCTTAATCACATTCACGTCACTTGGCAAGTGAAAAGGTTTTAAATACTAGAGTAGGGACTGTCCCACAAGGGTTGCCGTGACGTGGCGGGATGGCTTGTACATTATTTTGTTCAAAATTATGTTTACTAAATACCCTTATTATTATTATTACCTTTATGCATTATTTGCAGTATTTTTTACTTTTTAGTTCAGGATATTTGTGTTTTTTGCTTTTTGTTTTTTTCTGGTTAATGGTCATGTGTTAATATGCACTTACATTGTGCATACACATTAACTTACTTTTCTCAGTTCAGATTTGTTTTTTATTCATTTCATTGTGCATTCAGTGCATATATGGGTGTGACCGCCCTTTTTCTGAGCTGGGAAAGCCATCCAGTCTGGCCTAAGCTGTTACTAGTGGTTCAGCCGCTCGATCCTTATTCACATTCACGTCACTTGGCAAGTGAAAAGGTTTTAAATACTAGAGTAGGGACTGTCCCACAAGGGTTGCCGTGACGTGGCGGGATGGCTTGTACATTATTTTGATCAAAATGATGTTTACTAAATACCCTTATTATTATTATTATTATTATTATTATTATTATTACCTTTATGCATTATTTGCAGTATTTTTTACTTTTTAGTCCAGGATATTTGTGTTTTTTGCTTTTTGTTTTTTCTGGTTAATGGTCATGTGTTAATATGCACTTACATTGTGCATACACATTAACTTACTTTTCTCAGTTCAGATTTGTTTTTTATTCATTTCATTGTGCATTCAGTGCATATATGGGTGTGACCGCCCTTTTTCTGAGCTGGGAAAGCCATTCAGTCTGGCCTAAGCTGTTACTAGTGGTTCAGCCGCTCGATCCTTATTCACATTCACGTCACTTGGCAAGTGAAAAGGTTTTAAATACTAGAGTAGGGACTGTCCCACAAGGGTTGCCGTGACGTGGCGGGATGGCTTGTACATTATTTTGATCAAAATTATGTTTACTAAATACCCTTATTATTATTATTATTATTATTATTATTATTATTATTATTACCTTTATGCATTATTTGCAGTATTTTTTACTTTTTAGTTCAGGATATTTGTGTTTTTTGCTTTTTGTTTTTTTCTGGTTAATGGTCATGTGTTAATATGCACTTACATTGTGCATACACATTAACTTACTTTTCTCAGTTCAGATTTGTTTTTTGTTTTTTATATGGTAATGTTTTGTAGTTGATTATTTGTGTTATGTGATATGTGTCTGTAAATTAACTGTTTGTTTTGCAGAATTGTAAGAACATTGATGAAAACCTGGTACCAATGGCAGACCTCTCGGATTTTCAAAGAGGCCAAATTGTTGGTGCTCATATGGCAGGCGCTAGTGTAACAGAAAGCGCCCAAATGCTTGGCGTGTCAAGAGGTACTGTCTCCAAAGTAATGACTGCATTTGAAAGAGAAGGAAAAACATCCGCAGCAAAGCACAGGTCCATCCGAAAGTCGAAGTTGACTGAGAGAGACTGTCGAACTCTAAAGCGAATTGTGAGAGAGGATCGCAAGACCACGGCTCCGAAAATCACTGCTGAGCTCAATGAACACCTACAGAACCCAGTTTCCACGAAAACTGTTCGTCGGGAGCTGCACAAATCTGGATTCCACGGAAGAGCTGCAATTAGAAAACAGCTGCTCTCAATGACAAATGTTTCCAAGCGTTTAGAGTGGTGTAGAAACCTCCAGAATTGGTCCCTCGAGCAGTGGAAACATGTGATATTCTCAGACGAATCATCGTTTACCCTATTTCCGACCTCCGGCCGAGTGTACGTTTGGAGACAGCCAAAAGAAGCATTCCATCCAGACTGCCTTCTCCCAACCGTAAAACATGGTGGAGGTTCTGTGATGATCTGGGGTGCTATTTCGTGGAGATCCGCCGGGCCAATGATATCCCTTCATAGAAGAATTAACAGCCGAGATTATTTAGGCATTTTGGGTGACCAAATGCATCCTATGGTTCAAGCACTGTTCCCGGAGGGGAACGCCATCTTTCAGGATGATAATGCACCGATTCATACAGCTAGAATCATTAAAGCATGGCACGAGAAACATTGTAATGAAGCTGAGCATCTCATCTGGCCCCCACAATCCCCAGACCTCAACATTATTGAGCATTTATGGTCGATTTTAGAGATTCAAGTTAGACATCGATTTCCGCCGCCATCGTCGCTCAAAGAACTGGAGGGTATTTTAACTGAAGAATGGGCTAAAATTCCTTTGGTAATAATTCACACCTTGTATGAATCCATACCTCGGAGAATTGAGGCTGTAATCGCCGCAAAAGGTGGACCTACACCATATTAAACTAATTTTGTTGATGTTTCCATTATTTTGTCCAACCCCTGTATATTACATATAGTTACACAGGTTGAAAAAAGATCTGGTTCCAACAAGTTCAACCTTTCTCCACCACTTATCACCAAGGAAAAAAGCAATACAACCAAACTGAAGGGTGGAAATTACCTGTGTCGTCATGGAAGTTTCATCGAAACTGAATTACCTGTAAGTCTAATTATCTTTTTTTAAGTCATTCTCCACTAAAGCACCACAGGAGGAATACCAAAGAATAATGTCAAGGAGGGACAATAGCATGGAAAACTTTCCTCCCAAAGGCCAAGTAGACATTAATTAGACATTAGACATTAATTCTAATCCATAATGTTTAGAAAAGGTATGGACCGGGGACCAGATAGTGGCACTGCAGATCTTCTCGATGGAAGTGCTTTCCCTTTAAACCCAAGAGAAAAGGATGGAGGCCACATGATGCTCGCTGTATCCCTCTGCTAGTAAAGCCAAAATTGATCCCTTCGTTTCCTCACTCAAGACTTTTCTTTTCAACTCCTTTGTAATGGTTAAAAGTTATTTTTTTAATTTCTATTACTTTTGGGATATTACAAGCACTTGCATTGCCATCCAGCTGTCACATAGGGCCAGTCACTTCGTGACATCATCACCAACCAACACATTTTTTTTCTGGTGAGTGTGATGAAACCAGAGTATATCTTAATTGCCCAGATGGCTATGTCTTAACAGGCCTGGAGGAATTGACTTTTTGTCTGTATATTTGGCTTGTGGATTTAAGTGTGGATTCTGGTGGGTCAAGAAGGCTGACTTGCACAATGATATACCATGTAACATAGTGTGTGCTTATCTGATGTTTGTTTATATTCTGGGATCAGTTTGTTGACTTGATTGTAGATAGGGAAAGGGTGAGGGTGTACTGAAGGACACTGGGTAATTCTAACAATAGCTTACCTGCCTTGGGTATAAAAGACCCTGAGACAGAGAGACAGTGTCTCATCTCATCACATAGAGCTACTAGCCGGACATTCTGCTAAACACTTAACGGACAAGAAACTGTTCAGGATCCCAGCTGAGGGTATGTCAGACCCAGCTGAAAGAACATAGGACTGCTCTCGGTTATCTCCCTACGCTTGTCGCGACCTCCTCTCTGTGTGTTATCACAGGTGGAATAGCGACCCTGGGAGCTCCTAACATAACATCTACTAGCATCTCGGTGAGTCAGCGGAGGGGAGAGACCTTGTAATGTGCACCATCTTGGGGAAATTGCTGGAATTGTTCTGCTTGCTACTGGGTGTTGTGGTTCAGTAATGTATTGCCACACTGTTTTACCCTAACCCTGCGTTGTCTGTGTAGTATGATGCACACGGGGAGGTAGAGTGGGCATTCAGTGGTATGAGCCCTGGTCCATGCAGTCATTCTAAAGACAGCTGGGCCAGTGGACGAGAGCACCCACTGACCCCGTTTCTCCACAGTGAGCCATGGCCCAAATGCAGGCCTTTGACCAACTGCTTCAGACCCTCACCAATGAGCTTAAGGTGCTGCGGGATTAGGTGGTGCAGCAACTGCAGCAGTTGGTGGGGTTCTGGGCCTCGTCGCAGGTGCAGGCTCAACCAGAACCTAGGGTATCTCTCCCTGACAGGTTTTCTGGAGGGAGAGATAAATTTCTGGTTTTTCAGGAAGCCTGTAAATTGTACTTCAGGCTCCGCCTCCGTTCATCAGGGAGTGAGGAACAGCGTGTGAGGATTATTTTCTCACTTCTAAAGGGTGATCCCCAATCCTGGGCCTTCTCCCTGCCGACCAATTCGCCATCTTTACGGTCAGTGGACGGGTTTTTTGCGGCTCTGGCGCTGGTGTATGGAGATCCTGATGGTGTCTCCCTGGCGGAAACCCGACTCCGTAAAATCAAGCAGGGGAGCCGAACGGCTGAGGAGTACTGCTCAGAGTTTAGGAGGTGGGCCACTGACACACAGTGGAATGGCCCTGCCCTTAGGAGTCATTTTGTGCTGGGTCTGTCCCTAAGGTTGCAGGATACTCTGATGCAGTACGCCACCCCCAGGTCGTTGGAGGCCGCCAAATGCAATTCTAGGATGTATTAACAGAAGCATACAGTCTAGATCACGTGAAGTCATTATTGCCCTCTACTCCTCTTTGGTCAGACCTCATCTGGAATACTGTTTCCAGTTTTGGGCGCCACATTTTAAAAAAGACATCAACAAACTGGAGCAAATTCAGAAAAGAGTGACCAGAATAGTGACCGGTCGGTAAACCCTGTCTTATGAGTAAAGGTTGCAGGATTTGGGAATGTTTAGCCTGCAAAAGAGAAGACTGAGAGGAGACTTAATAACTGTCTACAAATATCTCAAGGGCTGTCACATTGCAGAAGGATCATCTTTATTCTCATTTGCACAAGGAAAGACTAGAAGCAATGGGATAAAACTGAATGGGAGGAGACACAGATTAGATATTAGAAAAAACTTTTTGACAGAGTGATCAATGAGTGGAACAGGCTTCCATGAGAGGTGGTGAGATCTCCTTCAATAGAAGTCTTCAAACAGAGGCTGGACAGATATCTGTCTGGGATGATTTAGTGAATCCTGCTATGAGCAAGGGGTTGGACCAGATGGCCCAGGAGGTCTCTTCCAACTCTACGATTCTATGATTCTATGTCACTTGCCATCCAGGTGGATAGACGCCTCAGGGAGAGGCATACACCAAATATGCTCCCTCTAGTCCTTGTTAGGGAGGAGGACACACCAGTGTTGACGGACGAACCCATTCAGGTGGGAGGAGCTAGTTCCCGAACGGTGTCGCCTGCGGTTCGTCGTGGTGTGGGGGCATGTTTTTACTGTGGGCAGACTGGTCATTTCCTCAGAGTCTGCCCAGTGCGCGACAAATCATCTGTACCAGCTAAGAAGCTGCATCTCCCTGGTCGTGTGGAGGGAGGTGACCAGGGAGTGTATATTTCCTCCATTTCTTCCCCTCAGTGCAACCTGTCTACGGAAGTGGTGCCTGGCGGGGAAACTGAGGGTCTACCGGTGCTTGTGGACAGCGGAGCAGGAGTCAATCTGGTGGATGTTCACTTTGTCCAGACCCATGGCCTGAGGTGTAGGATGCTAGCCAAACCCCTAAGCATCCAGGCCATTGACTCTGTCCCACTTAGCCAGGAGAGGTTGACCCAAGTCGTGGATAATATACATCTGCGTATAGGGACTCATCATGAAGAGTCCCTGTCATGCTACATCTTGGGGGGGAATGCCAACACCCATCGTTTTAGGTCTCTATTGGTTGAAAAAACACAACCCGGTGATAGATTAGCGGTCCAGGGAAGTTGTCATCTGGGGTCAGTCATGTGAGAGCTGCTGCCCGTCTTTCTACAACCATCACCTTCTTGCCCAGTGGGGGCAGCAGAGGTGCTGCCAGGGAGTAGGGGAAAGTCTCAATCCTCACCATTAGCCAACCCTGAGAGTCGGAGTCCTCTTAGGAGGAAGGGTCAGGGGAGGGTGGTGGTTTCCTCTGAGAATTGTGGGGGTGTGAGTGTGGTGACACAGGGGGACGCCTCTGTTGTCAGTTCTTGAAGAGTCCACCATCTTGTGGCAAACGCGTGTGTGGCAATAAACGTTCAGGTCCGGACCTGTGTGTGAATGAGTATGTATGGGTGTCCACCAAAAACATCCGGTGGAAGTGTGCTGTTGGAGTCTGGAGTTCTCGGGTAATTGGGCCATATCGGGTGTTGGCCATTCTCGGCCCGGGGACTTACCAGCTGGAGTTACCCCCAGTAATGCCTGTACACAACTCAATCCCCAGGTCAGCGCTCTGGAGATTTGTGGCACCTCCGGAGAATACGTTGTTGTCACTACCATCAGTCCGCGTTTGCCATAAACCTGAGAGGCAGGTGACTGCCAGGGTGAACTCTGGTGAATCGAGGCGTCCTCACCGTAGGTTGTTTTCTGATGAGGTGCGGTGTTGAGGGTCCAGAGGCCCCTCATTGAAAGGGGGTACTGTCACGATCCATTTTTGGATCTGTGGCATATTTTGCTTTGCATATTAAACCTTTTTCCTTTCAGGCCATCTGGGGTTAATATGTTTTTAAACCCGGTGGCCGCTGGTGTAATTACATGGTCAGCTTGCCGATGCAGGTGGTGACCACTCCCACCTTCCTTTAAAAGGTCGCCTGATGCTTCAGCTAACTGTTGGTTATACACTTCCTCTATGGAGACCAACCATGCTGGAGTCAGGAGCTGGCTGACTGCAGTGGAACTTCAGCTATTACCTTGATCTGGTGCCTAACTCTGCTGTCTGTTATATTTTCCCGTGGTGTTGTATTAGTGCAGCGGTGGGACCAGTGTCCGCACTTGCCAATTCCCTACTGAGGGATAGGTGCAGGGCAAGTGAGGGCTAAGGTATCCTGCTCGGTAATGGTTTGAAAGAAGCAGTATAGGGACGTCAGGATAGACCAGGGCACAGCCTCAGGAGAGTGCAGGAGGTGTCCATTTCCCCATTCCCTATCGCAGGGCCCACCATTGTAATTGTGTCCCTGGTGTACCCTTGTTTGTTTGCTGTTTGGTGACTGACCGATTACTGGGTCGTGTCAAACATTGCAAGAGGATTGTGAACACCACAGCAGGGTTTTTTATACTTTCCTTTAAGATTTGGTTCAAGTGATCACCTAATCAGAAGCACATTAAGTAGAATGAGGTGTACTCTGGTTGGAATTCTACTGACACTGGAATGGAATGGCTGTCAGACATGTAGAGAAGCTGATTTTTATAAAACTGTGCAGTGGTCTCTTAACTTTTGCCAGGTACCCCTCGTTTAATGACAGAAAAAAACTGAAAAACCCACAATGGTCACATAAATACATTTCTTTCACTTCCTTTCTCTCTTTCCCTTCCTCTGGTCCATGTTGAGTGTGATACACACCATGTCACCAAACAGCACAGTGAGTATCAGTAGCCCTCTATACAGGCCCACTAACTGATTCCAAGATTGTAGACATCTGTGATGCTAATCAGTGGACACACCTTGATTTAACAAGCCCCCTTAGTCACATTATTTTCAGGGGTACAATCATTTCTGTCCAGGCCAATTTCATGAGTTTTATTTTTTTTAAAAATTCTGTGGAAGCATGGTTGAAAAGCACTGTCTGACTTTCATTTGTTCATTTTCAAAGATTTTTGATTCATTATTACTTTTGTCAGATTCAAGTTATTTCTGTCACCGTTGTGGGTTTTTCTGTCATTAAACAAGGGTTACCAATGGGACCAAATCAACGACTTTACTTTCTTCTTCAACGGTCCTGGACACATCAGTTACATTACAGTGCACACAGCATTCCTCCTGCACTTTCCCTTGCTTACTTTCTGTGTCCTCACGCGCATTACGGGGTAGTAGCGCCCTTGGCGGTACCGAAGCATCACTCCTCTAGGACCCGTTCATCCGCTTTGCCTGAGACTTGCAGGCCTCAGCCCTATTTAAGATCTGCCACATGGTGAATACTCTTTGCCCTGCACGACTTTTGAACCACTTCTTCCTTTCCGTTCCTGCTGCTGTCATATACTGCAATTTCCCCAGGTGCTCCAGTCTTATCCAGCACCCGTCTGACTGTGCCCACACTTTTCTGCTTTTCAACAACGTTGCGTAGCTGCTATTGTGTCCTGGGCTTAAAGCCCTTATGGACTTGTTGGGAGTGCTCACCCTTCTGCCTTATTCCTATAACCTACACTTGCTTAACCCATAGCAGCTCCTCCTACAGTTAACCCTATGTAAACTACCTATCAACTATACCTAACAAGGCCCACTAGTATGCCACCATCTAGTGGCCCACAACAGAACTACACTTACCCAGTCTATGGAACTATATACTAACAGTGCCCTCCACTATTGAACCCGAAGGATGCACTGGCTTACCCTAATCTAAGCATTAATATATGGCATACAATACAATATAATACAACATGGTAACACTTAATGTGGCAGTACCAATGAAAACAGCGGTAATACACAATAGCGTAGCAGGACCGAAGCATAATAATATCTGTACATCAATTTACAATAACTTAATATCAGAACTCCTGAAAGGGGAGGTGTCATTAAAGGGATATTCTACTCAATCCACTACGTGTGTGTGTACGTCTATATATATATATATATATAAATGATGTGTGTGTGTGTGTATGTATATATATATTTACACATATATGATCGGCCGATAGGCCACCTATACTAGAAACTATCTGAGAAAGCGGGCACATACAGCATATTGACTATTTTTTTTTACAACCGATAATCAAGCAACTGCAATCATTTCTGTAAGATAAAACTCATTTTATTTAGCTTCTCCAATAAGCCACATTCCCTCCTGGTCACCATCCTGGTCACCATCTGCGATGTGGAGTCACTCTATTCGAACATTGCTCATGTGGATGGTATGAGTATCATTTCATATTTTTTAGATCTCCAAACGCAATTGAACAAAATGCATGATTCATTCCCCATTGAGCTCCTGTACTTCATCTCACAACACAACTACTGTACTTTGTGTTTGACACGTAATTTTTTCTCCAAATGTCCAGAGTTGCGATGGGTGTATGCAGTGCACCGGCCTATGCTAATCTTTTTTTTAAGGTTGGAGGGCGGCAACCGTGGTGTACCCACTGCAGGCTTAGCAATTTAACATCTCCCATTGGCTCCATTAAATAGACAATGTGTTCATCAGGACAGGTACAAAGGAAGATTGTATGAATTTCATATCATCTCTTAATCAGAGCAATTAACATATAGTTCTGGGACATCCCTCCTGGCACCATGGAGGTCGTCCTTCTTATTTTTAAAGAGACAGGAAACACATGAGTGGTTAAAAGACCCCTCCCACCCACATCCCTTGGTGTTTATACTGTCCCTGTAAGGACAGACACGAGAGATGTCTAAAGAGGAAGAGCCTCAGCAGCCAGGTTACCTATACAGACTGAAGGGGATTCATCCTCTCCTTCCCCCTGTCAAGTAGTCTGCAGCCACAAACCCAGAAATGGGGTTCCTCAGGCACAAACCCATCGAGCAGGGGGCACCTGGTTCTTGAGCCACTTCCCTCCAGCTCTCGGCTCAGGCATCCGCTGGCGGTGTGCTGCTCATTCCCTGCAGACTGCGCAGCATGAGTGGAGAGGCGGACTTCTGGTGACATTACTGAAGTGCGCCAGCAGCATATTTCCGGGCAGATCGTGCGTTCCACGATGGAATACAAAAGATAGGAGGAAGACAAGGTAGTATAAAAGTATTACCTCTGTCTTTGGGGCACAGCTGTCACATCTAAAACGCAAGGGAAAGGCAGGCAGTGGACACTCAGGTAGAACAAGTCATGTTTAATGTGAGTACTTGTAAAAGGTCTACTCACTATGTGTTACAATATATTTAGTATATTTCCTATTTTTTGCAAATTTAGGACAGGGGAACCCTGGCAACATCAGTTTCAGCAATATGCAATATTAAATTGCCCGAAGCTTACTGGAAGCAATTATGTGAGAGTTGCACATCTAAGATCATTGGGGATGAACAGTCAACTTTATTTTCTGACATGAGGTTCAAGATTAGAAAGGCTATCAATGCCTCTATCTTCAGTCTTGTTCCCCACATACATCTCAGCCAGGTCTCCTGCTAAGAGACCAAGATGGGAGATGGAACTAAGTTCAGAAAAGGAGTAACAATCCCATGGCTCTGATCAGAATGGAGTGGGAGATAACTTCAGAACCCAGGAGAAGGGTAAAGATATCTCTTCTCCTCTGATGACACAGACAAGCTTTTACATGCAGTCAGAAACACTATGCAGGTGGAAGAAGCTCAGCAATCTCAATCAATCCAGGATGAGATGTTTGGAGGAATGAGATCCCAAAAACATAGGGTCTTTCCAGTAAATAATGACATTCATGCCATGATCCTGAAAGAAAAAGCTTATTATACTACCCCTTGACTTCAGGATTCGTCTACCCTTCGAACCAGAGGACATTAAGACCTGGGAAGAGATGGGAACCAGATGTTCTGGTTGCCAAAGTGCCCAAAAAGACCTCAATCCCGTTCGAGATTCTTCAAGCCTTAGGGAACTCATGGACAGGAAGGCCGATGGTCTTCTAAAAAGAGCCTGGAAAGCATCAGTGGCAATAATGAAAGCAAACATAGCAACTATGTCATTTCCTTGGTCCATGTATTTGTGGATTGAACAACTGGAGGAGCATTTAAGGAATACGACTCCTAAGGAAGATATCTTAGGGTCCTTTCTATTAATGAAATTAGTCACAGAATTTATGGTGGATGCATCTTCAGAATCTGTTAGATTCGTGGTTATAAATAATTAGAAAACATGGTCTGGGGATAACCAATCAAAAATAAGATCTGCTTCATTACCTTTTCAGGTTTAAGAGTATTTGGGCCAGTATTATATGAAACTTTAGAGAAAGCCTCAGAGACAAAGAAAGGGTTTCCGGAAGATAGAGTGCTAGGAAGTGTCAACCCTTTCGGAGATCCCGTCCTTCCCAGAAGCAGGATTATAGGGGAAAGGGGGAAAGGGAAGTTGGGTAGATGGAGCTACCCCAAAGGGGGTAGGGGGAGAGCTCCTCTTTTTGGTTCAAATTCAAGTTCAATGAGGCAATGACGCTATTTGCATAGGGGACGACTCAGGCAGTTTGCAGGGAGCTGGCAGGACATATCCCTGGACCAGAGGACTCTAAAAACCATTTTACAGGGATATTGTCACGATTCCTCTGCCGAGGATGTCTGGGACTTTGTGATGGACAGCTCTGTCATCCTATCTTGTGCAGGGGTGTGCTGAGATGTCGGTGCTTTGACTGACAGCTCGGTTGACCTATCTGACTGGTAGGTGCAGAAATTTCCACAGGTGCTCCATGTTTCCATGTTCTTGGTAATTGCCCTGTTATTTAGGTGAGCTGTCTGGCCCAGATCATTGCCAGTCAAAAAGCTTGTTCTAAGCTTGTGCTCGCTGGTGTGCTTGCTTGTACCCGTACCCTGTGCTGTAAGTTCTGATCTTCTGCTGCTGCTGGACCGTGTTCAGACTACTCGTTTGTAATTGCCCCTTTGCATCTGATATTCCGCTGCTGACCTTTGGGCCGTGTTCGGACTACCCGTTTGTTATTACCCCTTTGCTTATCCGCTATTTCTCTGGTATTCTGACCCTGTCAAGTGACCTGACTTACGTCTTCGTATTTTGCCTTGGTTTACTATGTGATCTCTTGGTATTGACCCCAAAACGTCTGACTGCGATGATTCATGGCCTAGCCGTGGGTTGTGACTGGCGTCACATTTTGACTGCCCACAAAAGTACATTTTTTTTCCTTTACCAATGGATCTTATTCATGCACTCTGTGATCAGGTGGTGAATATGACCCAGATGGTTCAGGATCTCGCAAGGGAATACCAGAAACTAGAATCTACACAGTCCCAGCTGCAGGATCAGTTTTCTAGAACTATGGATGTTTTCCAAAGCTCTTCAACATCGACTGTAGTAATGACTCCTTTACCTTCTGACGTGCAGTTGTTCTCTCCTGAATCTGTATTTGCAATTCCAGACAAATTCACGGGGGAGAAGGATCAATTTAGGGTGTTTAGAGAGAGCTGCAAACTATTTTTTACCTTGCAACCCTGGTCTTCAGAGGATGAGTACAAGCGGGTAGGAATAATCATGTTCCTATTGCGAGGGGGGTCTTCAGACTTGGGCATTTTCTTTGTCCCCACTGGCCCCAGTACGGTCTTCTGTAGATGTTTTTTTGATGCCTTATGGATGATCTGTGACGATCCTGACAGGGTCCAGGTCGCAGGAGCTAAGATCATGAACCTGACGCAGGGGGGGCCACACCGCAGGGGACTATAGCTCTGAGTTCCGGCAATGGTCCACTGAGGTTTTATGGTATGATGCAGCTCTCAGGTGTTACGTTTCACCGTGGCCTTTACAATACTCTAAAGGACGCTTTGGATTTGCATACTCCACCCTGTTCCCTGGAGGAGGCCATGACCTAGGCCATTCGAATGGATCGCCGAATTCGTGAGAGACATGGTGAATGACAGGGGATTTCAGTTATCCTGCCTAAGTCTGTTCACTTGCCTAAGACGGAACCAATGGAGGTTGTGGAGAGGAGGCATCAGCGTGATCATGGACTTTGCCTTTATTGTGATCGTGCTGGTCATTTCCTCAAAGACTGCTCCATTTGCTCTCAAGCCAGCAAGCGGTCGGGAAACATCTAAGTCTGGGTGATATACGAGGTCACCCAGACTTCCAGGCACCCTTTACTCAGATAAAGTATTGCTGAGCGTAAAACTTTGTTTTCAGAGCCTGCGGTTATCTGCTGTTGCTTTCATTGACTGTGGATCTGCCGCCAATTTCATTGATTCTGGACTGGTTCATAAATTAGGATTAGGGACAGTTAGATTGGAAAGACCCATTCAAATTGTTGCCATTTACAGGACACCATTACTTCAGAACTTAGTCCAGCTGGTAACGATGGAATTCACACTTAGAGTGGGAACTCTTCACTCTGAGCCTATCTCCTGCTATTTGTTGGATAATTTACCTGCTGGGTTGGTGTTGGGATTTTCATGGCTGCAAATCCATAATCGTGATATTGATTGGCGTCGGAAGGATATTGTTAAATGGAGTTCCCACTGTCATAAGAAATGTCTTAGCTCTGTACAAATTTGCTTCTCTAGTCTTGAGGGTCTGCCAGCTTACCTGAAAGACTTCTGAGATGTGTTCTCGGAGAAAGAGGCTGAGATACTACCACCCCATCGTCCTTATGATTGTGATATAAATCTTTTTCCTAAAGCCAAATTGCCTAAAGCTCGGCTATATAATTTGTCGGAACCTGAACGGACCGCTATGAAGGAATACAGCGTCGGACTGGAGCACCTTGGGCCCACCAGAGAAAATCATTCTTGAGGCCCACCATGTAGCTACATAGAAATAAATAGAAGACCACCAATTGTGCGGTAAAACACGCTAATATCAGGGTATAATATAAGGTAGTACACGTCTTAATTAAGTAGCAGGAGTTGGCATACAATCATAGAGGGGTAGCCACCTCATAGAATATAACGTAGCCTCCCTCATAAAATATTATGCAGCCCCCCTCATAGGGTATAATGCAGCACCACACAAAATTTAATGCAACCCACTCATAAGAAAAAACACAAAAATTGAGCTTGGTTTGAGATGATACACATGCAGCGTATAAATGCATGTTGACATTGGCCATAATATAAAATAGATATGACAGGCTCAAACCCCAACTTAGGTGCTCTGGGAAAAAACAAGACTAAAGTATAGGAGTAACCCCGGCACACTAATAACATGAAAGTAAAGTCTTCTCAACGACAGTCTTTAATTGTTGTGATTTTATTGATTGTGAAAAAAAGGGTGGTGTTACAATCCAAAAAAGGGTGGTGTTACAATCCAACGTTTCAGCTCTACTTCTCGAGCTTTCATCAGGGATATGACTAGATCCTTGGTTTTGAGGTGTGTGTATAAGTGGTATAGGTTTGCCTTTGTAATCCAGCTGCTGGAACGGTACCTATAGTAACCACGATGTGTAGGGTCAGCACGTGACTCCCGTCCTTGTGTCCTAAATCTAGTCAGGTGTGGAGGAGGCCGGAAGTCCGAAGACTTCCGGCCTCCTCCACACCTGACTAGATTTAGGACATAAGGACGGGAGTCACGTGCTGACCCTACACATCGTGGTTACTATAGGTACCGTTCCAGCAGCTGGATTACAAAGGCAAACCTATACCACTTATACACACACCTCAAAACCAAGGATCTAGTCATATCCCTGATGAAAGCTCGAGAAGTAGAGCTGAAACGTTGGATTGTAACACCACCCTTTTTTGGATTGTAACACCACCTTTTTTTTCACAATCAATAAAATCACAACAATTAAAGACTGTCGTTGAGAAGACTTTACTTTCATGTTATTAGTGTGCCGGGGTTACTCCTATACTTTAGACATTGGCCATAAAACATAAAACCTGCAAAAGACAAAGTGAGCAAAAACCCTGCTGTAACTAAATAAGTAAAAGCAAAAGTGCATCTAAATAATATAGAGTTTTTAGTAATACTGTTTTTGATCAAAAGTAGCATGAAAGCCATCCCACCACGACAAGGTAACTCTGTTCGGGATAGTCCTACACTGTCTAATATTAAAAACCTTGCTTTGTGTCAAAGTTGACCTCAATGTGTGAACAAGGGCAGACAAAAGGACTGGGTCCCAAACAGTAGACACCAGTCTGGGGAAGCCTTATATACAATTTCCAGCTCAGGAGAGGGAGGCCACACCCCAGCTTGCACAGAATGCAAAAAATACAAAGAAAAAACACAAAAATTGAGCTTGGTTTGAGATGATACACATGCAGCGTATAAATGCATGTTGACATTGGCCATGAAACATAAAACCTGCAAAAGACAAAGTGAGCAAAAACCCTGCTGTAACTAAATAAGTAAAAGCAAAAGTGCATCTAAATAATACAGAGTTTTTAGTAATACTGTTTTTGATCAAAAGTAGCATGAAAGCCATCCCACCACGACAAGGTAACTCTGTTCGGGATAGTCCTACACTGTCTAATATTAAAAACCTTGCTTTGTGTCAAAGTTGACCTCAATGTGTGAACAAGGGCAGACAAAAGGACTGGGTCCCAAACAGTAGACACCAGTCTGGGGAAGCCTTATATACAATTTCCAGCTCAGGAGAGGGAGGCCACACCCCAGCTTGCACAGAATGCAAAAAATACAAAGAAAAAACACAAAAATTGAGCTTGGTTTGAGATGATACACATGCAGCGTATAAATGCATGTTGATATTGGCCATAAAACATAAAACCTGCAAAAGACAAAGTGAGCAAAAACCCTGCTGTAACTAAATAAGTAAAAGCAAAAGTGCATCTAAATAATACAGAGTTTTTAGTAATACTGTTTTTGATCAAAAGTAGCATGAAAGCCATCCCACCACGACAAGGTAACTCTGTTCGGGATAGTCCTACACTGTCTAATATTAAAAACCTTGCTTTGTGTCAAAGTTGACCTCAATGTGTGAACAAGGGCAGACAAAAGGACTGGGTCCCAAACAGTAGACACCAGTCTGGGGAAGCCTTATATACAATTTCCAGCTCAGGAGAGGGAGGCCACACCCCAGCTGCACAGAATGCAAAAAATACAAAGAAAAAACACAAAAATTGAGCTTGGTTTGAGATGATACACATGCAGCGTATAAATGCATGTTGACATTGGCCATAAAACATAAAACCTGCAAAAGACAAAGTGAGCAAAAACCCTGCTGTAACTAAATAAGTAAAAGCAAAAGTGCATCTAAATAATACAGAGTTTTTAGTAATACTGTTTTTGATCAAAAGTAGCATGAAAGCCATCCCACCACGACAAGGTAACTCTGTTCGGGATAGTCCTACACTGTCTAATATTAAAAACCTTGCTTTGTGTCAAAGTTGACCTCAATGTGTGAACAAGGGCAGACAAAAGGTCTGGGTCCCAAACAGTAGACACCAGTCTGGGGAAGCCTTATATACAATTTCCAGCTCAGGAGAGGGAGGCCACACCCCAGCTGCACAGAATGCAAAAAATACAAAGAAAAAACACAAAAATTGAGCTTGGTTTGAGATGATACACATGCAGCGTATAAATGCATGTTGACATTGGCCATAAAACATAAAACCTGCAAAAGACAAAGTGAGCAAAAACCCTGCTGTAACTAAATAAGTAAAAGCAAAAGTGCATCTAAATAATACAGAGTTTTTAGTAATACTGTTTTTGATCAAAAGTAGCATGAAAGCCATCCCACCACGACAAGGTAACTCTGTTCGGGATAGTCCTACACTGTCTAATATTAAAAACCTTGCTTTGTGTCAAAGTTGACCTCAATGTGTGAACAAGGGCAGACAAAAGGACTGGGTCCCAAACAGTAGACACCAGTCTGGGGAAGCCTTATATACAATTTCCAGCTCAGGAGAGGGAGGCCACACCCCAGCTTGCACAGAATGCAAAAAAATACAAAGAAAAAACACAAAAATTGAGCTTGGTTTGAGATGATACACATGCAGCGTATAAATGCATGTTGACATTGGCCATAAAACATAAAACCTGCAAAAGACAAAGTGAGCAAAAACCCTGCTGTAACTAAATAAGTAAAAGCAAAAGTGCATCTAAATAATACAGAGTTTTTAGTAATACTGCTTTTGATCAAAAGTAGCATGAAAGCCATCCCACTACGACAAGGTAACTCTGTTCGGGATAGTCCTACACTGTCTAATATTAAAAACCTTGCTTTGTGTCAAAGTTGACCTCAATGTGTGAACAAGGGCAGACAAAAGGACTGGGTCCCAAACAGTAGACACCAGTCTGGGGAAGCCTTATATACAATTTCCAGCTCAGGAGAGGGAGGCCACACCCCAGCTTGCACAGAATGCAAAAAATACAAAGAAAAAACACAAAAATTGAGCTTGGTTTGAGATGATACACATGCAGCGTATAAATGCATGTTGACATTGGCCATGAAACATAAAACCTGCAAAAGACAAAGTGAGCAAAAACCCTGCTGTAACTAAATAAGTAAAAGCAAAAGTGCATCTAAATAATACAGAGTTTTTAGTAATACTGTTTTTGATCAAAAGTAGCATGAAAGCCATCCCACCACAACAAGGTAACTCTGTTCGGGATAGTCCTACACTGTCTAATATTAAAAACCTTGCTTTGTGTCAAAGTTGACCTCAATGTGTGAACAAGGGCAGACAAAAGGACTGGGTCCCAAACAGTAGACACCAGTCTGGGGAAGCCTTATATACAATTTCCAGCTCAGGAGAGGGAGGCCACACCCCAGCTTGCACAGAATGCAAAAAAATACAAAGAAAAAACACAAAAATTGAGCTTGGTTTGAGATGATACACATGCAGCGTATAAATGCATGTTGACATTGGCCATAAAACATAAAACCTGCAAAAGACAAAGTGAGCAAAAACCCTGCTGTAACTAAATAAGTAAAAGCAAAAGTGCATCTAAATAATACAGAGTTTTTAGTAATACTGCTTTTGATCAAAAGTAGCATGAAAGCCATCCCACTACGACAAGGTAACTCTGTTCGGGATAGTCCTACACTGTCTAATATTAAAAACCTTGCTTTGTGTCAACGTTGACCTCAATGTGTGAACAAGGGCAGACAAAAGGACTGGGTCCCAAACAGTAGACACCAGTCTGGGGAAGCCTTATATACAATTTCCAGCTCAGGAGAGGGAGGCCACACCCCAGCTTGCACAGAATGCAAAAAATACAAAGAAAAAACACAAAAATTGAGCTTGGTTTGAGATGATACACATGCAGCGTATAAATGCATGTTGACATTGGCCATGAAACATAAAACCTGCAAAAGACAAAGTGAGCAAAAACCCTGCTGTAACTAAATAAGTAAAAGCAAAAGTGCATCTAAATAATACAGAGTTTTTAGTAATACTGTTTTTGATCAAAAGTAGCATGAAAGCCATCCCACCACGACAAGGTAACTCTGTTCGGGATAGTCCTACACTGTCTAATATTAAAAACCTTGCTTTGTGTCAAAGTTGACCTCAATGTGTGAACAAGGGCAGACAAAAGGACTGGGTCCCAAACAGTAGACACCAGTCTGGGGAAGCCTTATATACAATTTCCAGCTCAGGAGAGGGAGGCCACACCCCAGCTTGCACAGAATGCAAAAAATACAAAGAAAAAACACAAAAATTGAGCTTGGTTTGAGATGATACACATGCAGCGTATAAATGCATGTTGATATTGGCCATAAAACATAAAACCTGCAAAAGACAAAGTGAGCAAAAACCCTGCTGTAACTAAATAAGTAAAAGCAAAAGTGCATCTAAATAATACAGAGTTTTTAGTAATACTGTTTTTGATCAAAAGTAGCATGAAAGCCATCCCACCACGACAAGGTAACTCTGTTCGGGATAGTCCTACACTGTCTAGTATTAAAAACCTTGCTTTGTGTCAAAGTTGACCTCAATGTGTGAACAAGGGCAGACAAAAGGTCTGGGTCCCAAACAGTAGACACCAGTCTGGGGAAGCCTTATATACAATTTCCAGCTCAGGAGAGGGAGGCCACACCCCAGCTGCACAGAATGCAAAAAATACAAAGAAAAAACACAAAAATTGAGCTTGGTTTGAGATGATACACATGCAGCGTATAAATGCATGTTGACATTGGCCATAAAACATAAAACCTGCAAAAGACAAAGTGAGCAAAAACCCTGCTGTAACTAAATAAGTAAAAGCAAAAGTGCATCTAAATAATACAGAGTTTTTAGTAATACTGTTTTTGATCAAAAGTAGCATGAAAGCCATCCCACCACGACAAGGTAACTCTGTTCGGGATAGTCCTACACTGTCTAATATTAAAAACCTTGCTTTGTGTCAAAGTTGACCTCAATGTGTGAACAAGGGCAGACAAAAGGACTGGGTCCCAAACAGTAGACACCAGTCTGGGGAAGCCTTATATACAATTTCCAGCTCAGGAGAGGGAGGCCACACCCCAGCTTGCACAGAATGCAAAAAAATACAAAGAAAAAACACAAAAATTGAGCTTGGTTTGAGATGATACACATGCAGCGTATAAATGCATGTTGACATTGGCCATAAAACATAAAACCTGCAAAAGACAAAGTGAGCAAAAACCCTGCTGTAACTAAATAAGTAAAAGCAAAAGTGCATCTAAATAATACAGAGTTTTTAGTAATACTGTTTTTGATCAAAAGTAGCATGAAAGCCATCCCACCACGACAAGGTAACTCTGTTCGGGATAGTCCTACACTGTCTAATATTAAAAACCTTGCTTTGTGTCAAAGTTGACCTCAATGTGTGAACAAGGGCAGACAAAAGGACTGGGTCCCAAACAGTAGACACCAGTCTGGGGAAGCCTTATATACAATTTCCAGCTCAGGAGAGGGAGGCCACACCCCAGCTTGCACAGAATGCAAAAAAATACAAAGAAAAAACACAAAAATTGAGCTTGGTTTGAGATGATACACATGCAGCGTATAAATGCATGTTGACATTGGCCATAAAACATAAAACCTGCAAAAGACAAAGTGAGCAAAAACCCTGCTGTAACTAAATAAGTAAAAGCAAAAGTGCATCTAAATAATACAGAGTTTTTAGTAATACTGCTTTTGATCAAAAGTAGCATGAAAGCCATCCCACTACGACAAGGTAACTCTGTTCGGGATAGTCCTACACTGTCTAATATTAAAAACCTTGCTTTGTGTCAAAGTTGACCTCAATGTGTGAACAAGGGCAGACAAAAGGACTGGGTCCCAAACAGTAGACACCAGTCTGGGGAAGCCTTATATACAATTTCCAGCTCAGGAGAGGGAGGCCACACCCCAGCTTGCACAGAATGCAAAAAATACAAAGAAAAAACACAAAAATTGAGCTTGGTTTGAGATGATACACATGCAGCGTATAAATGCATGTTGACATTGGCCATGAAACATAAAACCTGCAAAAGACAAAGTGAGCAAAAACCCTGCTGTAACTAAATAAGTAAAAGCAAAAGTGCATCTAAATAATACAGAGTTTTTAGTAATACTGTTTTTGATCAAAAGTAGCATGAAAGCCATCCCACCACAACAAGGTAACTCTGTTCGGGATAGTCCTACACTGTCTAATATTAAAAACCTTGCTTTGTGTCAAAGTTGACCTCAATGTGTGAACAAGGGCAGACAAAAGGACTGGGTCCCAAACAGTAGACACCAGTCTGGGGAAGCCTTATATACAATTTCCAGCTCAGGAGAGGGAGGCCACACCCCAGCTTGCACAGAATGCAAAAAAATACAAAGAAAAAACACAAAAATTGAGCTTGGTTTGAGATGATACACATGCAGCGTATAAATGCATGTTGACATTGGCCATAAAACATAAAACCTGCAAAAGACAAAGTGAGCAAAAACCCTGCTGTAACTAAATAAGTAAAAGCAAAAGTGCATCTAAATAATACAGAGTTTTTAGTAATACTGCTTTTGATCAAAAGTAGCATGAAAGCCATCCCACTACGACAAGGTAACTCTGTTCGGGATAGTCCTACACTGTCTAATATTAAAAACCTTGCTTTGTGTCAACGTTGACCTCAATGTGTGAACAAGGGCAGACAAAAGGACTGGGTCCCAAACAGTAGACACCAGTCTGGGGAAGCCTTATATACAATTTCCAGCTCAGGAGAGGGAGGCCACACCCCAGCTTGCACAGAATGCAAAAAATACAAAGAAAAAACACAAAAATTGAGCTTGGTTTGAGATGATACACATGCAGCGTATAAATGCATGTTGACATTGGCCATAAAACATAAAACCTGCAAAAGACAAAGTGAGCAAAAACCCTGCTGTAACTAAATAAGTAAGTAAATAAGTAAGTTTTGCAGGTTTTATGTTTTATGGCCAATGTCAACATGCATTTATACGCTGCATGTGTATCATCTCAAACCAAGCTCAATTTTTGTGTTTTTTCTTTGTATTTTTTGCATTCTGTGCAAGCTGGGGTGTGGCCTCCCTCTCCTGAGCTGGAAATTGTATATAAGGCTTCCCCAGACTGGTGTCTACTGTTTGGGACCCAGTCCTTTTGTCTGCCCTTGTTCACACTGTTAAGGGTTAATACTAAAATCAGAGTTGAAGTTTCATTTTATCCATTCAATGTAAGGTTTCGTTTCTCCGTTTTTGTTGTAAGATAAATTTTTAAAATTGGCATGGCCTGTCATGAAACCAGACTGTTTCCATCAGGTGCAAGATAAGGGGCTCGGGGGGGGGGGGGAGTGTATTGCTCTGAATATGCCATTATACTACTTTCTATTTGGATACGGACATATATGTAGTTTCCGGTTTTCTTGCAATATTATTGGCTTATAAAGTGAAAAGATGCTATTGGTACTTGAGAACCTTGCATAATTAAGCAAAAGATTATAAAAGATGTGACTAAAATAAAGGGGCTTAGTGATCTGCCTCGATCCTCCCGTACAGAGACCCCGTCTCCGTGTGGTCATTTGAGTTGCTAGCAACAATGGAATAATTTGGAAATCACTGGCTCAACCGTGAAGGGTTAATTTAACTCTCTCCTTATCAGCTTGGCGCGCAACGTGGGGCCCCTGAATAGGGACGCCTCTGCCCCCCCCGGAGGACAACAAGTCAAAGGATCCTCGGAGCGGACACAGGTGCTGGAAAATTGGGACTGATCACCCCCCCACGACCACGGTAAGTTGGCAGTTATTCTGTTCAGACTGACCGTTGGTGTGGTTTTCCTGTGCTTGCTGCTGCAAAGAGGATCTGAGGTTTGTCCCCTGGTGGGGTGATTCATGGGTGGAATCATATAGAGGTGTAGTCCCGTTGGGGGCCCAGTGCTCGAACCGTACCTCATAAGGGACGGACACCCCGGATTGACCAGTGATTGTGGCTCTCTTTATAGTCAAAATATCCAGAATTCCTGAATTCACTGTTAGTAATCAGGGTGGTCATGTGATCGAAGATGGGTAGGATACGTAACTCAGGTATATATAGATATATATATATAACCAGAGGTGTCCGGAGGGAGAGTCTGAGACGCCCTCCTCCTTTCACTGAGTACCACGAATTTTGGGCAATCCCAGAGGGGGATTATTGACCCGGTGGAACAAACTGAGACGGCCGCTCCAGTATTGTGCACAATTGAAGTAAGGGTATTTAGCTGTAAATGAGAGAATCTGTGGAAGGAAAAGAAGAATTTTGTGGCTTGGCACATGTATAATACAAAATAAAATTGTGGTACCGTGTTAGCCAGAAAAATAGATGTAATTATTCAAGGTGTGATACCTTTATTGGCTAACCAGAGAAATTATATTTGCAAGCAAGCTTTCAGGGCTCAGGCGGCCCCTTCATCAGGCTAGATTACAAGTGAATCACTGAGAAAAGATGGCAACATTTAAATAGGAATTACAACAGGACATGAGATGATGCTAGCTATAGACATGCCAAGGAAATCAAATTAAGGTTTTTGTTACACATGCAGATGAGGACCAAGTGTTCTATTAGAGATCTGAAGACCTTCTTGTGGAGGTGTGAACTGTGTCCATGTAATGAGTCATGAACCCAGGTGTCAAATTCAGTCCTATTGTTAGCGATTGGAACATATTTATAAATTTAAACTCCCAAATCTTCCTTTCTCTGTCACTATTAAAAAAAATGACCTTTCAATATTAGGACTTTTAGATCTGCCAAGCTGTGTCCAGGTCTAGAGAAGTGTATCCCTACAGGTGTGTCCAGCTCAGTCTTTATCGTATGTCTGTGCAGATTCATCCTTGTTTGTAGCTTTTGCTTAGTTTCCCCGATGTATGTCCCTGCATTGCACCTTGTACACTGTGTCATGTACACGACATTGAAGGATGGACATGAGAAAAAGTCCATGATCTTATAGTCCTGATTTGTGTTGGGTATGGGGACTTTATCTGTTGGTGATATGTGGGGGCAGGTCTTGCATTTCTTACTGTTACAGGGACTGTGCCTGTCTCTGAAGGTGACGTGAGGGTACTTCTGACAAGGATATTCCTTAGGTTGGGAGGCTGTTTGTAGGAGAGAAGTGGCAGTTCCGGGAATATTGCTTTCAGTCTGTGGTCTCTGTGGAATATGGGTTGGAGGTCTGCGATGTTTTTCTGAGTGATTATTATTATTATTATTATTTATTGTTATAGCGCCATTTATTCCATGGCGCTTTACATGTGAGGAGGGGTATACATAATAAAAACAAGTACAATAATGTTAACAATACAAGTCATAACTGGTACAGGAGGAGAGAGGACC
This sequence comes from Dendrobates tinctorius, assembly GCF_039654945.1. NCBI lineage: Eukaryota > Metazoa > Chordata > Amphibia > Anura > Dendrobatidae > Dendrobates > Dendrobates tinctorius. Next base: position 15,354,724 of record NW_027361795.1, on the reverse strand, counting down.
CTGCCCGCGAAGGCTCACAATCTACAAGGGATGGGTGAGAATACAGTAGGCGAGGGTAGAGCTGGTCGTGCAGCGGTTTGGTCGGTCGGTGGTTACTGCAGGTTGTAGGCTTGTCGGAAGAGGTGGGTCTTCAGGCTCTTTTTGAAGGTTTCGATGGTAGGTGAGAGTCTGATTTATTGTGGTAGAGAGTTCCAGAGTAGGGTGATGCGCGAGAGAAATCTTGTATGCGATTGTGGGAAGAGGAGATAAGAGGGGAGTAGAGAAGGAGATCTTGTGAGGATCGGAGGTTGCGTGCAGGAAAGTACCGGGAGACGAGGTCACAGATGTATGGAGGAGACAGGTTGTGGATGGCTTTGTATGTTAGGGTTTTGAACTGGAGTCTTTGGGTAATGGGGAGCCAGTGAAGGGATTGACAGAGGGGAGAAGCTGGGGAATAGCAGGGGGACAGGTGGATTAGTCGGGCAGCAGAGTTTAGAATAGATTGGAGGGGTGCGAGAGTGTTTGAGGGGAGGCCACAGAGCAGGAGTTTGCAGTAGTCAAGGCAAGAGATGATGAGGGCATGGACTAGGGTTTTTGCAGATTCTTGGTTGAGGAATGAACGGATTCGTGAAATATTTTTGAGTTGAAGTCGGCAGGAAGTGGAAAGGGCTTGGATATGTGGTTTGAAGGAGAGATCAGCGTCAAGGATTACTCCGAGGCAGCGAGCTTGTGGGACTGGGGAGAGTGGGCAGCCATTTACTGTAATGGATAAGTTCGTTGGGGGGGTCACGTGAGATGGGGGAAAGATGATGAATTCTGCTTTGTCCATGTTAAGTTTCAGAAATCTAGCGGAGTAGAACGATGTAATAGCAGTCAGACATTGAGGGATTCTGGTTAGTAGGGAGGTGATATCTGGTCCAGAGATGTAGATCTGTGTGTCATCAGCATAGAGGTGATACTGAAAGCCATGAGATTCTATGAGCTGTCCCAAGCCGAAGGTATAGATGGAGAAGAGCAGGGGTCCAAGGACTGAACCTTGCGGGACTCCGACGGATAGTGGGCGAGGTGAGGAGAGCAGAGGTCTCTGAGGTGAGGAGGTGGTGTGTGAGTGGGAGACGCTGAATGTCCGGTCTGTTAGGTATGATGAGATCCAAGATAGGGCCAAGTCTGTGATGCCAAGAGATGAGAGGGTCTGTAGTAATAGGGAATGGTCCACTGTGTCAAAGGCAGCCGACAGGTCCAGGAGGAGGAGGACAGAGTAGTGTCGCTTGCTCTTGGCGGTTAAGAGGTCATTGGTGACCTTAGTAAGGGCAGTTTCAGTGGAGTGGTGTGACCGGAAGCCAGATTGTAAGCGGTCGAAGAGGGAGCAAGAAGAGAGATGGGAGGACAGTTCAAGGTAGACGTGTTGTTCCAGTAGCTTGGAGGCATAGGGGAGAAGTGATATAGGGCGATAGCTGGATACAGAGGATGGGTCAAGAGAGGGCTTTTTGAGGATAGGCGTGATAGTAGTTGTAGTTTTCTATCCTCATTGTCTGAACAGATCTGAATGTACCTTAGAGCTTGACTGTAGGTTCTAGAAAATGGATTTGGGATTTTGAAGAGTTGAGGGTGAGTTTGATGTTTGGGTGGAACTTGTTGCACATGAATTGTGTGACGAAGGTGTTAGGAAGAACAGAGGAAGTGAATTCTGATTGTTTTTATTGCTATGTGGAAAAAGGAAAATTGTCTAACACTGTGAAAAAGACAGAAAGTGTTGTGGTACAGGAGAGAATTAAGAATGTGATTAACGGAGACGACACTGAGATCGAGGTTAATGTGTCAGGGAAATAGTTAAAAGTGATGATTTGAAAAAAAAAAAAAAAAGAGCAAGCTAACAGCTGCAGCTGCTTCAGTACCCCCTCCCATCTTAGCCCACACCATATCCCCCTTCGCCCCCACTGCAGCTGCGAGTGCACAGCCAATCTCTTATCACTGGAGCACACAGCAAACTCTGGCCCCCCCTCCCTCAGACTTCAGCTACTGGGAATCCTGCTCCTCAGCCCCTCCCTGCTAATTCTGGCGATACGCCAGACTCGAGCACTATCAGAGATTGACATTCCCCTGCTGTTTTGATCGGAGTAGATGGTAGACCCAATTAATATACTTTTATAAACCCTATTTCTGTGGGACCCTTCCCCGAAGTTACTGCCCAGTTTGTAATCTCTCCCACATGCCCTGTAAATTTACTAGGGAGAGATTTATTATCGCAGTTCCGCTCCTGAATACAATTCCAAGATGATGGTCAGATGGTTTTTTTTTTTGTTATATAATCCCTATGTAGATGAAGACAGTGAGAAAATCTGTATTTTGCATGCCCTTCCTACAGTTATGATGGCCCTGATAGGCCCAGATCCACCCCCAATATTGCCTGAGGATCAATGACTCACCCCATACCTCTCAGAGATACTATCTAAACTCCTGTCAAAAGGGCCAAATGATATAGGGAAAATGCCTGTAGAACCAGTAAAAGTGTTTCTCAAACCTGGTGCCTAATCCTCATACTTTTTTTGTCCCAAATACCCCAGGATGCTGCTTGGTTTACAGTTATTGATCTTACCAATGCCTTCTTTAGCATTCTGTTATACCCAGACTGCCAGTTTCTATTTGTATTCACTTAACTGTCCATATTAACTGTCGTCCCTGCTATGTCACAAGGGGCCCAAAACAGTGCCAACCAGTTTGCAAAAAAAATATGAGCAGGTGTCTTTTGCCATTTCTGCCACTGTTAGCCTCCTTAAGTATCTGGCAGCACTGAACTGTCGGGTTTTGGCCTCGAGACTTCAGTTCTGCCTTGGTCAAGTGATATTCTTGGGTCACTGTCTCCTTCAGGGTGCCAGACACCTCGCAGAAGAAAGAAAAATAGCTGTCAGCTCCCTTCCTTTCCCAAAAGATGAAACTGAACTCCAGCGTTTTCTTGGACTATGCACTTATTGTTGTCAGTGGATACCGGATGCATCCCGCATAATGCAACCCCTTTACAACGCCTTGAAAGACGGTATAATGAACTATAAGGAAAGATGGCAGTGATGAGGATTACCTCCAATATGATTGTTCCCAACTTTTGACTGAAGAAACAGCTACTCCACCAAATGTCAGTGAGAACCCACTCCCAAATCCTGATCTGGTGTTATACACGGACGGTTCAAGATATGCTGACCAGTTTGGTAGATTCCACACGGGATATGCTGTTACCACAGAGGACACTGTAGTGCGCGCAGCTGCACTCCCGCCCTCACAGTCAGCACAAGAAGCAGAACTTCAGGCTCTGTCTAATGCATGTACTTTGGCCAAGAACAGACGGGCTAATATATACACGGACTCACGGTATGCATTTGGTATTGTTCACGATTTTGGGGCTCTATGGGCCAATCGAGCGTTTATTACTACTGACGGAACCCCAGTGAAAAATGCTGAAGCTGTTAAAGCCCTCATGGACTCGATCAAATTACCTACTCAGGTGGCTATTATCAAAGTTAAGGCGCACGGTCCTAGGAACAGTCCACAGACTGTTGGCAACACATTTGCGGATATGCAAGCAAAAGCCGCCGCTCTCTTATCCGTTGAACCAACCATACCAACTATGGTGACCACACACTCTCAGCGTAAACAGTTACAAGAAGCATTGACCCTACAAGAACCTGATGATCTACAACAGACTGAAGTTTTCTGTCGGACCCCGCGAGACTGCTTAATGACGATGCAGAGAATGTCTCCAAAGGAAGAGGTGAAGCAATGGAAGACTGATGGGGCACGAATGGATAATGGTCTCTGGAAAAAGGACCAACTTGTGTGTCTCCCTAAGCGGATGTACCCTGCTATTGCCATATGGGTACATGGACCTACACATCGAGGAAAGAATCAGGCCCTCGCACTGGTGCAAAAATTCTACTGGGCCCCGGTTCTCCAGTTGGCCGGAAGCATTCCCTGTTACCAACATGACTGTAAAGACCACAGCGAAGAAACTGGTGATGGAAGTCATATGCAGATATGGGGTTCCAGAAGTTGTTGAAAGTGACCAAGGCCCGGCCTTTTCTTCTCATGTGTACCAAGAAGTTCTGACAATGCTTGCATCCACTGTAGCCCTCCATACTCCGTACCACCCACAATCCAGTGGGAAAGTTGAGAGGTTGAATGGCACACTGAAGGGACAATTAACCAAAATGATGCAGGAGACTACGGCTCCATGGCCAGAGCGCCTACCCATTGTGCTATACCACATCCGTACTACCCCTATTACAAAATATGGCCTGTCTCCATATGAGATATTGTTTGGTACTAGGCCCCCAGTTGCAATTTTCCAGCCTCAGCAGTTATCAGAAGAGACTGACCGTGTTGTTCAATATGTTATTCTGCTTAGTAAAAATCTTGCTAACACCTATGTTCTAGTTTTCTTTTCCTTTCCAGATTCAGCAGAAACCGATACCTGTTATAACCTGAAGCCTGGCGATTTGGTAGTCGTGAAACGGCATGTCAGGAAGCACGGACTAGAACCCTTGTATGACGGTCCCTATCAAGTTCTCCTCATCACCCAACAAGCCAATAGCAAATGAAGGGGCATAATGTTTTGGTTTTCCGCATTTTTCATATTATTATTGGTAGAAGTTAAAAGTTAAAGTTAGAAGATATTCAATGACTCAGAGATTAATACGATAAAGACAATGATCGTAATAAGGACAGTTGGTTGTTCAGACACCTTCTCCTTTTTCAATTCAGCCAATTGATTTAGGGGAATTGGGGGCTGAATAGCTGGGATCTTACAAAGCTTGTTACACATTGCTGCCTGTATCCTTGTTGTATATGTGATACTAAAACTTGTTTTTTGGTGTATTTCTGTATGTATTAGGAAATTCTACACTAAGCCAGCTAATGATGATACCAAAGGTGTCGTTGCCTCTGCTTTTCTCTACACCGATCTCAAAAGGCTACTTGATGAAGATGTTGAAGCCAAGCGCATGGCTACCTACAAAAGATCTCCACCACCGTCATCAAAAATTGTTATTCGTGAACTGCAGTATACAGGGGGGACGGGTGCGCCGCGACAGCCATGACTGGTAACACGGCATCAGTCATGTGAAGACCAGTACCCCTCAAGCTGTTAGCTTGGGATAGCACCTCTGATGCTGCATATGTGTTAAAAAAATTTATCTAGGGGGGAATGTTAAGGGTTAATACTAAAATCAGAGTTGAAGTTTCGTTTTATCTATTCAATGTAAGGTTTCGTTTCTCCGATTTTGTTGTTGTAAGATAAATTTTTATAATTGGCATGGCCTGTCATGAAACCAGACTGTTTCCATCAGGTGCAAGATAAGGGGCTCGGGGGGGGGGGGGGGGGGAGTGTATTGCTCTGAATATGCCATTATACTACTTTCTATTTGGATACGGACATATATGTAGTTTCCGGTTTTCTTGCAATATTATTGGCTTATAAAGTGAAAAGATGCTATTGGTACTTGAGAACCTTGCATAATTAAGCAAAAGATTATAAAAGATGTGACTAAAATAAAGGGGCTTAGTGATCTGCCTCGATCCTCCCGTACAGAGACCCCGTCTCCGTGTGGTCATTTGAGTTGCTAGCAACACTGGAATAATTTGGAAATCACTGGCTCAACCGTGAAGGGTTAATTTAACTCTCTCCTTATCAACACATTGAGGTCAACTTTGACACAAAGCAAGGTTTTTAATATTAGACAGTGTAGGACTATCCCGAACAGAGTAAGGCTGGTTTCACATTAGCGCTTTTTAAGCGCACGCACGGCCGGGGTAGCTCCGCCCCCGAGCCGGCTCTCTGCCCGACGTGCCCGCCCCTTGCTTGTAGCGCCGCCTCCTAGCGGACAGCGGCGCCTGCGATCGGCGCACCCTATCTTTAGCATAGGGTGCGCAGATCGTGCGCAGGCCGTGCGCTAGTTGCGCTTTGACCTGCGCTGCGCACTTTTGACGGTGCGCCGTGCGCGCCAAAATCGAACTTAAAGATAGGGTGCGCCAATCGCAGGCGCCGCTGTGCGCTAGTAGGCGGCGCTACAAGCAAGGGGCGGGCACGCCGGGCAGAGAGCCGGCTCGGGGGCGGAGCTACCCCCGGCCGTGCGTGCGCTTAAAAAGCGCTAATGTGAAACCAGCCTTACCTTGTCGTGGTGGGATGGCTTTCATGCTACTTTTGATCAAAAACAGTATTACTAAAAACTCTGTATTATTTAGATGCACTTTTGCTTTTACTTATTTAGTTACAGCAGGGTTTTTGCTCACTTTGTCTTTTGCAGGTTTTATGTTTTATGGCCAATGTCAACATGCATTTATACGCTGCATGTGTATCATCTCAAACCAAGCTCAATTTTTGTGTTTTTTCTTTGTATTTTTTGCATTCTGTGCAAGCTGGGGTGTGGCCTCCCTCTCCTGAGCTGGAAATTGTATATAAGGGTTCCCCAGACTGGTGTCTACTGTTTGGGACCCAGTCCTTTTGTCTGCCCTTGTTCACACATTGAGGTCAACTTTGACACAAAGCAAGGTTTTTAATATTAGACAGTGTAGGACTATCCCGAACAGTTACCTTGTCGTGGTGGGATGGCTTTCATGCTACTTTTGATCAAAAACAGTATTACTAAAAACTGTATTTAGATGCACTTTTGCTTTTACTTATTTAGTTACAGCAGGGTTTTCGCTCACTTTGTCTTTTGCAGGTTTTATGGCCAATGTCAACATGCATTTATACGCTGCATGTGTATCATCTCAAACCAAGCTCAGTATGCCAGCAGGTGTCTATGCCTGGAGGAATATGTAAATGAAAGTTTACGAAAGGGTCATATCCATCCTTCCTCCTCACCTGTAGCTGCGAGGTTTTTTTGTGAAAAAGAAAGATGGTGCCTCCGTCCTTGCCTCAATTTCCATGAACTGAACAAAATTACATTTAAGAATACTTACCCGCTTCCACTTATCCCCGACCTAAATATTCAGCTAACGGGGGCAAAATGGTTTTCTAAGCTTGACCATAGAGAGGTTTATAATCTGATATGTATCCGGGAGGGAAAACAGTGTTTTTAATGGCATTTATTTGAAAATCTTGTCTTGCCTTTTGGGTTAACCAATGCACCTGCTGTCTTTCAGAACTTTATGAATGACATTTTCTCTGACATTATTGGAAGGTTTATTGAGATATACCTGGATGACATTCTCATTTTTTCGCCTGATATGAATTCTCACTATGAGCACGTTCGATTTGTTTTACAGAAACTAAGGGAAAACTCTTTGTTTGCTAAATTGGAGAAATGTACTTTTTCTGTTCAAGAAATATCGTTCCTGGGGTTCATTGTGTCAGCTGAAGGGTTTAAAATGGACCCTGGGAAAGTGCAGGCAATAATTGATTGGGTTCAACCTCGTGATTTGAAAACATTGCAATGATGCTTAGGGTTAGCTAATTACTACAGAAAGTTTATTATGGGCTTATCTCAGATAGTGAAACCCCTTGCTGACCTCACACGAAAGGGGGCGAATCTTAAGGTTTGGTCGTTGGATGCTGTTGGCACCTTTGATTAAATTAAAGGCGTGCTTCATGTCCGCTCCAGTTTTGAAGCAACCTGATCTCCAGAAACCGTTCATCGTAGAGGTGGATGCCTCAGAGGTTGGGGTAAGAGCTGTTTTGTCTCACGGTTCCAAAACTCTGACCAACTTGTGTTCATGTGCATTTTTCTCCAGGAAATGTTCATCTGCTGAAAGTAATTATGATGTGGCAAATCGTGAGCTGCTCGCGGTCAACTTAGGCTTTGAACATTGGAAACATTTTTGGAGGGAGCTATTCATCCTGTTACAGTGGTGACAGATCATAAAAATTTAGCCTATATTGAATCTGCTAAACGTTTAACCCCTAGACAGGCCAGATAGTCCTTATTTTTCTCTAGATTCATTTTTTTCACCATGCTCAGACCAGGGTCTAAGAATGTAAGGAAGAGATGAAGGCGTTCCAGCTTCTAAAAGAATTCCTTTATTTGTAGATACAATAAAAACTTGACAGGCAGGTGAACTCTTCAATAGCATAATGGATGCGTTAACACAGCATAGGGTAAGCAGCAATGCGTTTCGACCCTACAATGGGTCTTTATCACAGCTGTCTCTACTTCCTGGGCAGAAAGAGCAGGTGCTTCAGTGGAGGAAATTTGCAGAGCAGCAACTTGGGTGTAGCCTGAATACCTTCTGTAGGTATTATAAATTTGGATGTATTGTCAGGCCAACAAATTGCTTTCGGTAGAAAGGTTTTCCAGGCAGTGGTCCCACCCTAGAACGTCATACTTTGGTATTCCCCATGGTGCTGTCAGGAGGGACATCTTGGAAAACAGGGATTAGTCCTACCGGTAATTACTTTGTCCATCCTGACAGCACAGAAATTAATTTCCCTCCCTTATGAATTTGTTACTAATGTGATTTAATGTTATATGGAGATTCAATTAACATAAGTTGCAACAATCCTAGTGTGGTACTTGGGAAAAGCACTAAGGCTAGTTTCACACTTGCTTTTTTTTGCAGCGCGTTTTTCCCGCAAAAAAACGCATTGAAAAAACGCATACAAAAGCATACAACTGCTGCGTTTTTTTCAAGCATTTTTATGAGCATGCATGAAAAAAACGCAGCGTTTTTATGCGTTTTTAGTGCGTTTTTACCGCGTTTGCGTTTTTTCCAAACATTAGGTGGCCCCTCACACTAACCCAAACCATGACTTTACTAACCCTAACCCTTAACCAAACCATACCCTAACCCTTAACCAAACCATACCCTAACCCTTAACCAAACCATACCCTAACCCTGACCCTAACCCTTAACCAAACCCTAACCCTGACCCTAACCCTTAACCAAACCATACCCTAACCCTGACCCTAACCCTGACCCTAACCAAACCATACCCTGATCCTAACCCTGACCCTAACCCTTAACCAAACCATACCCTGATCCTAACCCTAACCCTGACCCTAACCCTAAACCCCTTAACTAACCCTAACTCTAACCCAAACCCCTAAATTCCATTGTCTAAACTAATGTTAAAAAAAAAAAACGCATGTGCAAAAAACGCATACATAAGCATGCCAATGCGCACGTATGCGCATCCATAGGCTATAATGGCCATTTTTAGCGCAAAACGTGCGCATACGTGCGCATGCGCTTTTTTGCAGGGCCAAAAAATGCAACATGCTGCGTCTGGAAAATACAAACGCACACCCCAAAAAAACGCAGCGCATGAAAATCGCATACGTGCGCATGCCAGCGCGCAGGTATGCGCACCCATGTTAAATATAGGGGAAAAAACGCATGCGCAGGTATGCGTTTTTTTCCAGCGCAAAAAAACGCAAATGTGAAACCAGCCTAAGGGATGTGAATGGAAGGGGTCTTTTTATCTCTCGTGTTCTTCCTGTCCCTATAAGGACAACCTCTATGGTGCCGTCAGAATGGACTCCTGGAAACGTAATACCAGTAGGACTAATCCCCATTTTTTGACCGACAGCCTATCCTCTATGTCTATTTCTTTCTTGGATCTTGAGATATTTGCTCATAATGATGAACTGTACACAAAGCTATATCGTAAGCCCACAGTGACAAATGGCTTATTACAATTCTCTAGCTTCCATCCCTTACACTAGGAGAGGTGTCCCTACTGGACAATTTCTGCACACAAACCAGAACTGCACTCGAGAGTTCTTCCTGCACCAAACCAGACAATTGACAGATCAATTCAGAGATACCCAATGAAAGTCAAATCCGCTACTTTCCATTTCTCTTCCAGGGTGGGGGTAGATTGAGACATGCACATTGAGTAAGCTACTTGAGTTTTGATTTTCAGCTTCATTAATATTTTGCTCATGATGTGCCTAATTTGGGTGATAGGGATCTTTTGTCCCATTTCCGAGCCTAGCATGGTCCCTAAGCGATTAACGCACAATTCTGCATGTATCAAAGTACTTGTAATACTGTATTATTTATATATTGCTCTATTGGACAGCCTGCATTAGTGTTCCTTATATATTTACTAGCTGAAGAACCCGGCGCTGCCCGAGCATAGTAACTAACTACGGTTAGTTATAACAAATTATGTTTATATCTGTATATAAAACTGTGTAGAGCCCCGCCCATTCGGCATAGCCACATTCACTATAGTATCCCACATCATCCTGTCAGCCAGAGCCACCGGACTACTACCCATAATATCCCACATCACCCCGTCAGCCAGAGCCACCGGACAACTACCCCTAATATCCCATCAGCCAGAGCCACCGGACTACTACCACTAATATCCCACATCATCCTATCAGCCAGAGCTACTGAACTACTACTTCTAATATCCCACATCATCCCATCAGCCAGAGCCACCGGACAACTACCACTAATATCCCACATCATCCCATCAGCCAGAGCTACTGAACTACTACTACTACTACTAATATCCCACATCATCCCGTCAGCCAGAGCCACCGGACAACTACCACTAAAATCCCACATCATCCCGTCAGCCTGGAGTCAGAACCCGAGCGCTGAGTGGAACAGTCCTAACTTCCATACTGGGGATCCCTTTAAGAGGCCTGGCCTCAGAACCAGAGCGCTGAGTGGATTTGCCCTGACTTCCATACCAACGATCCCTTTAATAGAAGCCTGGGGTGAGAATCAGAGCGCTGAGGGATTTACCCCAACTTCCATACCGGTGATCCCTTTAGGAGAAGCCTGGGGTTAGTACCAAAGCTCAGCGTGGATTTTCCCTCACTTCCGTACCGAGGATCCCTTTAAGAGGGGACTTGGGTCAGAACCAGAGCGCTGAGTGGATTTGCCGTAACTTCCATATCGGGGGATCCCTTTAAGAGAGCCTGGGGTCAGTACCAGAGCATTTGAAGGCAATTGCCCTGACTTCCATACCGGGGATCCCTTTAAGAGAGGCCTGGGGTCAGAATTAAAGCACTGGATGGATTTGCCCTGACTTCCATACCAGAGATCCCTTTAAGAAATGCCTGGGGTAGAACCAAAGCGCAGAGAGGATTTGCCCTAAATTCCATACCATTGATCCCTTTAAGAGACCCTGGGGTCAGAACCACAGAGCTGGATGGATTTGCTCTGACTCCCATACCAATGATCCCTTTAAGAGGGAAGATGTGCCTACAGGATGGAGGATGTGTGATGGGTATATGGGCTGGGGGGGGGTAGAATTCATTTCTGTCATGTGCTCTCTGCTCCTTTCAGGGGGGGCAGACAATGGCTGGGAGCTTATGTTCCCAGGGATGCTATATTTCTCCAATCCTGTGTCTGCTGAGGTGTTGTCAAGTGGGAAAACTTGGTCATAGCAACCAATCACAGCTCAGCTACTTTTAACCAGCTCTGGTGAAATGAGAGATGCTTCGTGATTGGTCCTTCAGCCGTGATATCTCCAGTTGTGTTTGGGCCAGCATCTACTAGAGACTATTAGTCTGTATGTTGGTACCTCCCTCCTTAGATTCACAGGCACTGGGTATAAACACCATAATTAGTATATATATATATATATATATACATACACACACACACATACACACACCTTGCTCCACTCACCTACACTTTGCCTGATGAAGCTGTAGCAACATGCATGGGGTGCCTGGGTTACTGGACTCCTAGGCCTTCTTGAGAAGAGGTTTGTGACTATCCTTAGGCTAGTTTCCATTTGCGTCTTCTACTTGTGCACGATGCGCTACACAAGCACATGTGTTTTTACCAGTTTCTAGACATGTTTACTCTTAAAATGCAGGTGTATGCATGCCCACGCCTGTGTTCCCATAGACTAATGCGTTGTTTTTATGTACCGTGCACAAGAGTACACTTTACGCCTTCGGGCGGATCCAAAAACGCAACATGTTGCATCTGGTGCGTCTAGACGCACACCTGGAAAAACGAACGCGCATGAAGACGCAGACGAATGCATGACCATGTGTACGCCATGTTTACCAGAGGTACGGATGCACAGAGCACAAAAACGCTAATGTCAAACCAGCCTTAGCAGGTTTTAATTTTCTATTGCTGGAATAGAGCCGCACACCTTGCACAATGCATTATACCCACTCAACTTGCTATAGCAGACCTATGGGGGTCATTAAACTTATTGTGGATTTCTTTGCATATTAGCAGGGCAATACTATGCTTTAGTGTGTTTGACAATTTTATATTGTTCTTGATACTGTCCAACTGAATTTCATGATCTATTCCATTATAATTGTATATTTAGTTACAATTCTTTTAGGAGGTTGTATTGTTGTAGATCTTTGCAGGGGATGGTGCATTTGTTTTGCATGTAATAACCATTACTGCCAGGTAGTGATAAGATACACACACAAAAAAAAAAAAAAAGAAAAAAGGGGGTGCTCAGGTGCAGAATGTCTCAGCATGCTTGAATATGTAAGAGTAGCAACATGTGGAGACTGCCTGCAAGGCAATCCCTGCATGTGTTGTGCACATCAAGCATGGTCACTCATCACTACGGCAGAATATACTGTTTGCAATTTGTATATATGTGTGCATATTTTATACATTGCTGGTAGAGTGAATTATTTCAGATTGGGATACTGGTCAGGAAGTGGTTCAAGTGTTAGGGTGCTTATTTTTGTGGTCAAGCTGCAATCTGAATACATGCGACAGAATTGTTGTGCACTATAATAATTATTTTTGCTTCCAAATTGCAGTTAGGGCATGTGCACACGCTACAGATTTGGCCCTGCGGATCCACAGCATTTCTGCAGGCATTGTACAGTACCAGGTTAGCCAAATGGATTTCAAAACTGCAGTGCCCACGGTGCGGTTTTAAATCCGCAACATGTCAATTCTTTCTACACACACCTTAGAAAGATTGGTTACACATCTATAGAATAAAGGTAGGCTTTAAATACATGAATGTTTTAAATAAAACAGCAGTGTTGAAGGAAAACCTTATAGCTTTAAAGTAAGATGTATTACACCACAGCCTACATAGTTCAGAGTAAAATCTTTATTTCAAGCAGCCATGACAGGAAATAGAACATTGCCATTTAAAAAGGACACGTGGCCCCGACACTAATACTCTTCTCCTTCATCCTCTCCTTCTACAGAGTCTGTGCCAACCTCTTCATAGTCCTTCTCCAAAGCAGCCAGATCTTCTCGTGCTTCAGAGAACTCACCCTCTTCCATGCCTTCACCCACATACCAATGCACAAAGGCACGCTTAGCATACATCAGGTCAAACTTGTGATCCAGACGTGCCCAGGCCTCGGCTATGGCTGTAGTATTACTTAGCATACAAACTGCCCTTTGTACCTTTGCCAAGTCGCCACCAGGAACAACTGTAGGAGGTTGATAATTTATGCCCACCTATAAAAAGATATTACCACATTATATACTTTTGATAGATTACTGGAATCCACCAATGCACACTGAATAGAAACCTAGTAACAACATATTACATCTCCTAGATAGTAACTGATTAAGGTAAATTCTTAATCACTGAGACCTATAAATGCTTTTGAGATCATGCAACTCCTATGCAGCTTTTGGATTTCAATCACTGAGGTCACCACTCATTAAAGGGAGATTAACCATCAATTATGGATGTGCGTTAAGTGCTGCTGAAAGATTCAGGCCTCAGGTGGCAAGCATGCCCCACTCCCAGTTCTCATGAAGTACATAAGGGCAGCCACCTTGCCATTCATTGTAGTGAGACAAGACCCACATAGCCAAGACTCTGCATCTCAGAGCACATCTTAAGATTATGCAATAAGTGTATGAACAGTGAATTACCCTTGGAGTGATTCAGGGTTGTAGGGAGGGCAGGGTGAAGTGTTATTTAGCCAGAGATAGCCACAAAGTGCAAGGGCCAAATTAAAAGTGGAGTTGTATCTCCATTTTATTTAATTTAAGAATGAGTGCAACTAACCCCCCATCACTTCACTGTCTTGGAGCCCAAAATAGGAAAAAAGGTTGTTTGGAAAGCATTAAAATCTTGGCAATTGTCTTATATTAAAAAAAAAAAAAAAAAAAAAAAAAAAAAAAAAATCTTAAAAAGGTTGACTTTTATTGTCCTATCCCTGGATAGGTCATCAATATTGGCTTGATGGGAGTGACATTTTCACCACCAATTAGCAGTTCCTGGAGCCAGCTGGAACACAGCAGCACCAAACATTTCAATTGTGACTGCAGGCAGGTGCTGCAGAGCCACTTCCCAAAGATAGGTGAGGATCTTTACAGATCTGTGTTTTAGCAGCATCCGAGAGCTTCCTGGCAGTGCCAGTAACAGCTAATCAGCAGAGGCGCTGTACCAAGTGATGCAATCCCCCACTGACCAGTAATTGATGACCTTTCCTAGTGTTAAGATATATGGCCTATGTCACAAAAGGAAAAAAAAAATAAAAAAAATAATAATGCCAACCTCTTTCATTGCCTAGAACAGTGAACTTAACCTGACAGACCATTATGTAGTTATGACAAAGTAAATTGCTATTACTGCCTCACCTTAAATCCTGTTGGGCACCAATCCACAAACTGTATAGTGCGCTTCGTCTTAATGGCAGCAATAGCAGCATTCACATCTTTGGGCACCACATCTCCACGGTACAGCATGCAACATGCCATGTATTTACCATGTCTAGGATCACATTTCACCATTTGATTTGATGGCTCAAAGCAGGCATTTGTTATTTCTGAAACAGAAAGCTGCTCATGGTAAGCCTTCTCCGCAGAAATGATAGGGGAGTAAGTGACCAGTGGGAAGTGGATACGGGGATATGGCACCAGGTTTGTTTGGAATTCTGTCAAGTCGACATTAAGTGCTCCATCAAAACGCAGAGAGGCTGTAATAGAAGACACAATTTGGCCTATCAAACGATTCAAGTTGGTGTAACTTGGACGCTCAATATCCAGATTCCGTCGGCATATATCATATATTGCTTCATTATCAACCATAAAGGCACAGTCTGAATGCTCCAGTGTCGTATGTGTGGTCAGGATTGAGTTGTATGGTTCCACCACAGCAGTGGACACCTGTGGTGCTGGGTAAATGGCAAACTCCAGTTTGGACTTCTTGCCATAATCCACAGAGAGTCTCTCCATGAGCAATGAAGTGAAACCTGAGCCAGTGCCACCACCAAAGCTGTGAAAGATCAGGAAACCTTGGAGGCCTGTGCATTGATCAGCCTGGAAAATATGAGTAAGTGAAAAACAGAAGTTATACAGAAGCACTTAATTTGTCAATTATGTAGCCATTTGTAATCAAGTTAACATTTCTCCAAGAAGCAACTCCAATCAAATAGGATTTTTATAGCAAAATATTCACAAAGCATTTTCTGGATACATTCACCCCAACATGTAGTCAAAAGACTGCATGTGAATAACAGCCCGTTATACCTACCAGCTTCCTCACTCTTTCCAACACCAAGTCTATGATCTCCTTTCCAACAGTGTAGTGCCCACGAGCATAGTTGTTAGCAGCATCCTCCTTGCCAGTAATAAGCTGCTCAGGGTGGAAAAGCTGACGGTAACTTCCAGAACGGACCTCATCTACAATAGAAAAATTAAACTTGTTTGTGACAACACAACATGTGATCCCCTGACTTTATTGACTGTAAATAGGGGCCTCTTCTGTTTGTCAACCTTCCCATCTGTACATCCTGAGAATATGCTGTACTGTTCCTAGAGGAACAAAAAGATAAGCTGCTGACATTGCATCAGCTGTTGGAGGACAGTCAGGAGCTCCCCACACACCAAGTCGGCCAGTAGTGGGCAAACCTTTGTGGAGTTTTAAGGCTAGTGTTTCTTGCCAGTTATCTTATGTAGCTCAGATCCTGCTATACCAGTGTCTCACCATGGATTTCACACTTTACATAAAGCTGTCAGGGCATAGACAGTGAATAATGTCACTGGCATGTTAGACTGCTCACCACTTCAAGATCTAGCAGTGATAGCAAAATGGCAGCAAGACGACAAGTAAAGTGACAGTGCTGGAATCAGTCTCCACCCCCATTTCATGATGCTCCCAGACTGATGCCATGTTAGTGGTTTAGATAAGGTTTGTAAATAAAAAAAAAAAAAAAAAAAAAAACCCACACAACAATGTCTATCCCCAAAATCTGTTGTTTCCTTTAGGTGTTAATTTCATAAGTACATTTATGATTTCTTATGTTTAGAGCCATGTTTAGAAGTCGAAGTAAGGCTGGTTTCACATTAGTGTTTGTGAGCGCTTTTGCATGCGTCGTTTTGTGGTGCAGCGAACGCAACATGTTGCATTTTGAGGTGTCAAATATGCGCACATCAAAAAAAAAACACATTACTGTCTATGGGAACGCATTGGTACGCAATGACACGCATGCGGTCTTCATAATTTAAATAGAAATCCCACAAGACATGCCCTTTTCATCTGGTGTTATATTGAAAAAGCATGCGCATAAACAATGCATGCACACAGCGATTTTCCCCCTCATCATGTGTAAGATGTGCATAAAAAATGCTGCGTAAACATGCGTTTTTGCATGCGTTTGCTGATGATACGCTGTGGACTCAAATACTAATGTGATCCTAGCCTAATGCAATGCCAGTATGGCTTGAATTCATGTTAGCCTATTGAAATGTGTACTATAGGGTTCTGGGATTTTCCCCTTCCAATACATCACCTATACAAGGAGTGTCACTTATTGCCCTCCCTTGAATGACAAAACACTTACCTATTACTGCAGATTCAAGATCTACAAAGACTGCTCTTGGGACATGTTTTCCAGCTCCTGTCTCACTAAAGAAGGTGTTGAAAGAATCATCTCCTCCGCCAATTGTTTTGTCACTTGGCATCTGGCCATCAGGTTGGATACCATGCTCCAAGCAGTACAGCTCCCAGCAGGCATTACCAATCTGAACTCCTGCCTGTCCCACATGGATGGAAATGCATTCACGCTATAAGAGGGAAGAAAAAAAATAAAAAAAAATTATGAGGAAAAAAAACCACACACACCTTTATCTTTTATACATGTATTCAAGAGTGGGAAAAGCACAATGGTGATGTTGCTTTGCATGCCTTGTTTCAAATACCACCACGTCGTCTACGTGTGCAAAGCGTTTGTGAGGGTTTCTTCCTTCACGCCAAAGACATACTGATGGGGGAATTTATTTTGTAAGCCAAAGCTGGGACAGTAAATGTCTGTAAAGTTCTGAGGAGGAATATGACTGCACTATAGATGTAAAATATATAAGCTACATCTAGAAGACAACGGAGACATGCAATCTTAGTGGAAACACTCCCAGAACACGTTATTCTGATTCTACATACACCATGCATAGTATAGAATTGTTCAGAGGCCAGGTACCCATGATCTGAACTAGCAGCTTTTAGGACACAGCGCATTTTCACTGCATCTAGAGAGCTTCCATCTATTGAATGCAGGTAAATCCACATGTACAATACGTTCTATTGATGCAGTCTGAAAACATGCACCGCCACGTGTCCGTCTCTCAGATCTGTGGACGCATAGAGGACATATAATTTCTTGAAATCCCATCCACTATGCTGTAAGATCTGGGTGCTGTGGGATTACCAGTACATATACTGTCAAGTTTCATATGAAGCAACTGAAGGTCCACACAGGAACCACTGAACAATCGCATGGTTCAGGAGATCAGAATGGAGCTGGGTACATGAAAACATGGAGATGAGGATTTAAACAATTTTATAAGGGATTAGGTTATCTCATTGCAGGGAATGCTTCTATAACAGCACATAATACTTTTGTATTGTAAATATGGCACTGTTACAGAAGAAACTCTGTACATAGCATTTCCAAGAAGCAGTACGTCCACAAAGCTTGGATAAAAAAGTTTTTTTGTCTTTTTTTAAATAGCATGTTAAGATGGGCACCTGCCACATTCTCTGGGATCCAGCACCATTGGTTCTATCTCAATGACATCACTGCTCTTCAGGCTACCCCCACAATGTATGTGAAGCTGCATAGACTAAGGCTGGGTTCACACGTAGCGGAACTCTCGCGGAAATTACCGCGAGAGTTCCGGAATTCCATTCTGCGGGAAAATCGCATTTTAAATTCCCGCAGAAAAACTAGCATTTTGCAAGCGTAATTAGCTTGCAAAGTGCTAGCGTTTTCCAAGCGATCTGTAGCATCGCTTGGAGAACAAATTGTTTGACAAGTGTGACCAACTTTTTACTACTGAGGCCACCTATGCGGCATCAGTAGTAAGAGATAAAATGTAAAAATAAAAATGGTGTTATTCTCACCTTCCGACGTCCCGCGCAGCCTTCCCGCCTCTCTCCACGCTCCCAGTAAGCCTTTGAGAAAATGCCCGCGATGATGCAAGTTCACGGGATCGCGACGTCTTGCGGTAAATCGCGATGACATCGTGCGAATGACCGCGAGACCGGACGCCATCGCGGGCATTTTCTCAAAGGCTTACTGGGAACGGGAGCGTGGAGAGAGGCGGGAAGGCTGCGCGGGACGTCAGAAGGTGAGAACAACACCATTTTTTATTTTAAATTCTATTTTTTACAGGGATATGGTACCCACAGCCCGGAGGACAGTCTCCTCTCCTCTGGACTGTGGGTACCATCCGCAATGGTTTTGCTTACTTTTCGCATGGTGTGCACAGCCACATGCAGAAAGTAAGCGGAACAATGCATTCCTATGGCTGCGGGATCGCCACGATTCCGCAAAATTAGTGAGCATGCTGCGGTTTTTACCGCGAAGCGATTCCGCCGCGGTAAAAACTGCAGCATTAGCACAGCATTGCGGAATCCCATAGGAATGCTTATTTTTTGCGACAAAATCGCCGCGGAAATATGAAAAAAACACCACGTGTGAACTCAGCCTAACACTGTAAGAGCCACTTCCAGGTTACCCAGAACACAGCTTGGCCCAGAGTCTGCAGAGAAGGGATGTCACTTAGACAAGCAGAGAAAAATAGAGAAGGTGCCAGACGGTGAGTATATTGACAGTCTTGAAATTGGAAGAAAAAAAAATTGAGGGATTGTTTCTTTAATGAAGCTGTTTTTTTTTTTGTTTTTTTTTGACTCCCTAATCACTTAAGTGCAGTGATCAACTAGCTTTGACTTCTGTAGGTCACCTACAACAGTAATGCTAATGATGCATACAGGCATATTCCTCTGAGGGAGCCCAAGAATCCTTACATGATGGGCACTCAAGATGTATGAAGAAGGAAACCCAGATCATGTACTTTAGAAGGGTTACCCAGGCACCAGCTGCACCGCAGACCTCATTATGACAGCATGTGTTCCATTTGCCATCTGGTCACTCGCCTTAGAAACTGAGCACAGGCTAGTAGGCATGTACTTATACATGGGGTCATGTGACTAGTGGCACTATTAATACCTGGGTCTCATCACAAGGTGTCACAATGCCATAGTCTGCGATCACATGGTGGAGCTAGTCACAGTAACTGCGGACTTTGCTCTCAAACCTGGACAACGCCTTTAACAGGAGCCAGGATAAGACCATGTTGGGCTTTAGCCCCCAGCGATCACTGGAGTTGGAGAGTCACACTAAAGGCCCTTTTACATTTAGCGATGCACCAGCGATCCCACCCGGTCAGGATCGCTGGTGCGTCGCTAAATGATCGCTAGTGAGCTTTCATACAGAAAGATCTCACAGCGATGCAGCAGCGACGCAGCGCACGATACTTACCATTCACACACAGCGATCCTGCTTCCTCCCGCCCGCCTCCACGCGTCGCTGGACGTCACAGCAGGAAGTCTCAGCAGGAAGCGCCCGACGAGAAATGGAGCCGGACATTCTCGCGCGATCAGCGATGGACAGCGGGGAAGCCGGTCGCTGGTAAGTATCACACATAGCGATATCACTAGCAATATCGCTATAACGTCACAAAATCAGTGACGTTTTAGCGATATCGCTTAGTGTAAAACCCCCTTTAGTCTATGAAGTCCGCAGAAAAGTCAATTCAGCCAGAAGCCAAAATCTGTTTACTGTCACAGCCTGCCAGGTGCAGCACCAGAGACACCAACCTCCACTGCGCAGGCGCGAAGCTTCCGGCCCCAGCCTAGAAGTGTACGTTCCCTGGCTCCTGACCGAATGGCGGGGCGGGGCCGGAAGCCTGCAGCCGATTGGTCAGTGGAGTACATGTCATAGCATGAGCCGATTCACAGACTTCTCGGTTAGAACTTTTAGAAGCCGCCATGCTCCGCGGACTGGTGGCGGCCGGAGCAGCAGCCATCTGCCTCAGCAGCGCTCACACCCATGACAGGCAGAGCCACCCGGCTGACTCACCGCAGAGAACTGGCTGTACTGGTCCCTGGGCGGGGACGCCCGTGACTTAGCAGGCCCCCGCCCTAGTATCACTCGAGAGCCATTACTGCGCAGATCCATGACGTCGCCAAGTACCGCGGCCACAAGGCAGAGCGCCGCTCCGGCTCCCCAACACCGCAGGCAGCGGACACCTAGGACTGCACACAACAAGCCTCGGCCACTCGGAAACCGTCCCATCTTTTAGGCGCCAAATTCCCACACCCTCCCCACACGGACAGCCCAGAGTTAGAGCGGTTTCTCACCATGGTTGGGATTCGTCAAGGCTCACACAACAAAGAAAGTTACAAACAAGGAATAGATGTCCGGGAAAGCGACAACCAGGCCGGCTCCGTTGACTATAGACGCGCTACGGGTCTCCGCCAACACAGCAACTGTTCTTTCCCGGCAATGAAATTGCTTTTATAGCCGCAGTAAGGGCGTATACGGCGCTCATTGGTCGACCGGGAGGAAGGCTAAACCGTGATTGGGTAGAAAAGGTTTCGAAAACTTTCACTGACGAGAGATTGGTGGGTTTGTACTCAGCAAGGGGCGTGGCTAATGTAGATGTATGTTCGGGTGACATTCCTTACAGCAGAGGGCTGCAGGACGGAGAGCAGCACCAATGTGTCCTTTCTGTGCGCGCCTGCTGACACCGCGTACTTCCCGCATGCAGTGAGGGTCAGGCTGTCCTGACGGCGGCAAACGCCGGTGCCTCAGAGCAGCTCCTGTCAGAAAGTGGCGTCCTGCTAGAGAATGTTCTAGATTGGGTACAGGTACTGTGCAAGAGGCGACCAATGCGTGTGTGCCCGGGTGACAGGTGCAGCGGGGACCAGAAACTCGGGCCCTAATTTGTTATTTAGGAGCTGTCCACTACTAGGAGAATTCCTTCTTAAAGGGGCTGTCTGCTACTAGGAGAATTCCTTCTTAGGCTATGTGCTCATGTAGCGTTTTAAACCGGACTCCTTCCCAGAAAACGCGTTTTTTTCTGCATGATTTTGCCGCGATTTTCGCGTGTGAAATTCAAGCACTTTCCAAGCGATTTGAAGCATTGCTTGGAAAGTGATTGACAGGTTGGTCACACTCGTCAAACATAGTGTTTGACAAGTGTGAGCAGCTTTTTACTATTGAGGCCGCCTATGCGGCATCAATAGTAAAAGATAGAATGTTAAAAATGATAAAAAAATAAAAAATCGGGGTATATTTACCTTCCGACGTCCCGCGCAGTCTCAGCGACGCTCCCGTTCCCAGCGATGCCTTGCGAGACCTGTGATGCCGTTGGTCTCGCGTTGCTATAGTGATCTCACAAGTCCGCAACAGTAACGCGAGACTACGTCATCACAGGACCTTGCCGCAAGGCATTACTGGGAACGCTGAGGCCCGGGAAAGCTGCGCGTGACACCGGAAGGTAAATATACCCCGATTTTTTTATAGGGGTATGGTACCCAGGGCCTGGAGGACAGTCTCCTCCTCCACACCGTGGGTACCAACCACACATGAGACGCTTAACTTTGCGCATGGTGGGCAGAGCCACATGCGGGAAGTAAGCGATTCTCATGCATTCCTATGGGTGCGGAATCGCGGCAATTCTTTGCGATTCCGCAAAAAGAATGATCACGCTGCGTTTTTTTCCGCGATGCGATTCCGCCGCGGAAAAAAGCGCAGCATTAGTACAGCATGTGCGGAATGCCATAGGAATGCATGGGGTGCGTCATGTACAAGATTTTTAAACGTTTTCGTGCCGAAAATCGCGGCAAAAACGCTTAAAAATCGCATCGTGAGCACACAGCCTTAAAGGGGCTGTCCACTAGGACAATTGCTTCTTAAAGGGGCTGTCCACTAGGACAATTCCTTCTTAAAGGGGCTACTTCTAGGACAATTCCTTCTTAAAGGGGCTGTCCACTACTAGGAGAATTCCTTCTTAAAGGGACTGTCTACTGCTAGGACAATTCCTTCTTAAAAGGGGATGTCCACTAGGACAATTCCTTCTTAAAGGAGCTGTCCACTACTAGGACAATTCCTTCTTAAAGGGGCTACTTCTAGGACAATTCCATCTTAAAGGGACTATCCACTATTAGGACAATTCCTTCTTAAAGGGGCTGTCCACTACTAGGACAATCACTTCTTGATTAAAAGGTTTGGGCCTGATGACATAAAGCCTATATTCGCTTCCTGTGCTGGCACTGGTCCACTGGTGTTGGCACTCGCGGTCCCAGGTTCCGTGGCGCCCAATCAGCACCGTCATCACTGTCTCAGTCTTTGGACAAATCAAAAATAAAGAGGAAGTCCAGGGTGCAGCTCATCGCTGGCTTCACTGACCAGTCTCCAGTTGTTTTTTTTAACTTTTTGTGAGAAAAAAGTCATTTAGATTATGTAATAGGACTAGATTAGGGACAGCAACAATATACTATAGTAATCTGAATGTACTACGGTACTTTTTATTGAATTGAGTTAGTAGAGAAAAAAAAATGTCGTAGTCATTGTCGTCTACTCCGGTTTTTTTTTTTTGGTTTTTTTTTTACTGAATTGAGTTAGCGTCAGCGCAGAAGAAAAGAATCATCCCTGCGTCCGTCCTGCAGCTGTCTTGCACTGATCACTGACGCATATCAGTGATCAACCTCCGGTTGTTGTTTTTTTTGTTTTTATTATTCTTTTAAATAATCAAATAATTTAGATTAGGGACATAAAAAATATACCGTAGTAATAGTCATCTCCTATAGTATTATTTATGGAATTGAGTTAGGGCTAGTCTCAGAACTCGCAGAAAAAAAATACCTGTGTGTGTGTGTGAGAAGAGAGTTAAAATTTATCATTTTGAGTAGTTGATAAAATTTAGTTATTTTACACACAAACGCGTGAAAAAATGTCCTGCTCGCACCCAAAGTTGGTTTTCAACAGAGGAGGCATACACTTTCCTTGCCTCAGACAGTGAGGGAGAGGATCCCACCTTCCTTTATTTTTCCGACTCATCCTCTTCCTCAAGTGATACCGAACCACCACGTAGATACCCCAGGACAGGAAATGAACCAGTGCCCACCATTACTGACCCCGTATGGACCTCACCCCTGAAGACTATGAGCTACTGATTCCTGATTTTGTGGCGCAATCTAGAATCCAATTTGTCACCATCGGCTTCACAGAAGTAGACTTTTTTTTTTTTGGGGGGGGGGGGGGGGGTCAGTGAAGAAACCAGAAATTCAGCAATATTGTAGTGTTGACATTTTGTACGCGTATAACACTCCACTGTTCCGAATGGCCATAACCCCTTAAACATTTTAAGGCCGTCCACAAATTCTTACATTACAGTGCTAATAATAATAGTAATCTTTATTTTTATATAGCGCTAACATATTCCGCAGCGCTTTACAGTTTTACACACATTATCATCGCTGTCCCCAATGGGGCTCACAATCTAAACTGTGTCCTCCCCAAGATGACCCTAACTTTGATGACTTTTCAAAGTTCGGCCAATCATTGAGCACTTCAGCTACAAGTTTCCTGAGGTGCACAACCCCCAAAGGGGACATCTGTGTGGTTGAGTCCCTAATGCATTTCAAGGGCAGGCTCACATTGCGTAGTTCTTGCCCAGTAAGAGAGCCAGGTACAGAATTAAGAATTGAACCCCCTGAATGCCCCCTTGTCCTAGGAGTGAGTGGGAAAATTGTGTGGGATTTGCTGCACCCACTGCTGCTTTAATACCAGCATCCCACTCTTCAAGTTCCTCTGTAAGCAAGCTACCGTAGCCTGCGGCAGTGTCCACAAACCACACTGTATACTGGGGTATAACAAGTATATGGGGGAAGTTGATCTCTCTGATCAAGCCCTCCAGCCGTTCAGTGCCATGAGAAAGGCCAAGGAGTGAGCCATGCACATCACACAGATGGCAATGTATAATGCTTATATGCTATTACAATGTGCAGGCCAGGCTGCTACATTGTACCTTCAGTTCCAGGAGGTAGTGATTAAGGCCCTGAAATTTGGCAGTCAGGAAGAAGCGGGGCCCCAGTACTTCTGGAACTGAAGGTGCTTGTATCGTACCAGGCCATTTTGTCGGTGAGGTCCCTCAAACTTCAAAGAAAGAACACTCACAAAGAAGGTGCCGAATCTGTTACAAAAGGGGATACGCAAGGACAGCATTTGGCAATGCCACACCTGCCCCAACAAAACTGGCCTGTGTATAAAAGAAGGCTTCACACTGTACCACACATCCATGGACTACTAAATTCATTTCTGACTTACACAACTCACGTATGCCAATCTGATGCACTCTACACAAATTACATATATGCCACCACATTATAAAATTCACATACTAGGAAAATAATAGATCAATTCCAAAATAGCGTCACTTGTGGGGGGTTTCTACTGTTTAGGCACAATAGGGGCGTTGCAAACGCAACATAACGTCCACAGACCATTTTATCAAAGCCTGCATTCCAAAACGTCACTTCTTCCCTTCAGAGTCCTGACAAGTGACCAAACAGTGGGGTATCAAGAGAAATTGCACAACAACTTTTAAGCCCCCGTTACACACTGCGATATCGCTAGCAATATCGCTGTAAAGTCACCGATTTTGTGACGTTGCAGCGATATTTGTTATGAATGAGTCACCGTAGGAGGCAAAAACAGAAATGCTAGCTAAGTCCAGAAAACAAGAGAAGTTGGCATCTATCGGATTGCAGACCCCTGAACCTATCAACACAACTAGCAGTAGCCGTGGGGGGTTCCTACGATGCCCTAGACCCCTCGATCACAGCCAGAGAATTAAATAGGCCTAAAGAAAGAAAGGGAAAATCTAAACTGCCCCAGAGCAGACCCCAAAGCAATAGGCAGCCCCCAACATATAATGACGGTGAAGCAAGATGAAAATACACAAACAGAAAGATAGACTGAGCAAAGAGGGGCCCAAGCTAACTAGATAGAAAAGGACAGGAAGGCTGCTGTCTGCAATCCGTGAAAAACCCTATGAAAATAAGAGCCAACAGACTGACAGTGAAAAAGGCCCTGAAGACGCTAGGCTTCAAAAAGCTATGTCAGTACTCAGGAATATACTGAAGACAGAGCTACTGGCAAAAGGAGATTCAGCTCACCCCAGCCGGGAATGGCAGAATACTGAAAAGCAAGGAAAACAAAAAACAAAACAAAAAGCTAACAGGCAAAACAGAAAACTTAGCTTTAGAGGAGCAGGAATCAGACTGGTGTCCTAGAAGTCCACAGAGAAATCACCCGCAGGGCAGAAGGGCGTCGGCAGCCTTATATCCAGTCCGTGACTCCACTCAGCCAGTCATCCTCATTAGACTCAGGTGCCTGATAATCAGGCTCATTACCTTCCTTTACCAGAATAGGGAGTTCACCAGACCCCAGTGACGAAGGGGAAAATGAACTCACAACAGATATTGCTAGCGATATCGCTGCATGTGATACCTCCAACCGTCTCCCCCGCTGGTTATCGCTAATCGCGCGAGAAGCTCCTGGACCATTCCTCGTCGGTCACTTCCTGCGGCGCTTCCTGTGGCGCTGACGAGCGACGCGTGGAGCCGGGCGGGAGGACGCAGGATCGCCCCCCGTCTGACAGGTAAGTAGCGACCCCCGTCCCCAGCGATGTCGCTGGTGAGATCTGCCTGTGTGGCAGCTCACTAGCGACCACTTAGCGATGCACCAGCGATCCTGACCGCGTCATATCGCTGGTCGGGATCGCTGGTGCATCGCTAGGTGTAACTGTACCCTTAGAGTCCAATTTATCCTTGTGAAAATAAAAAAAATTGGGGCTAAAAGATCATTTTGGGGAAAAAATGTGACTTTTTATTTTCACGGCTCTGTGATAAACTTGTGTGGTGAGCAAATGCTTCACAGATCTAGGTAAGTTCCTTAAGGGTTTAGCTTCCAAAATGGGGTCACATTTTGGGGGTTTCCACTGTTTAGGCATATCAGGGGCTCTCCAAACACGACATGGCGTCCACTAAAGATTCCAGCAAATTTTGTATTCAAAAAGTCAAATGGTGCTTCGCCCCTACTGAGCCCTGCCATGCGCCCAAGCAGTAGTTTTCTTCCACATACGGGGAATTGACGTACTCAGGAGAAATTGCACAACAACTTTTGAGGTCCAATTTCTCCTGTTGCCCTTGTGAAAATAAAAAAATGGGGCAAAAAGATTATTTCTCTGGAAAAAAATAGATTTATCTATTTTCACAGCTCTACGTTATAAGCTTCTGTAGATCCCTCAAAGTCACTTCAAATGTGATGTCTCAAAAAAATGGTTTTCTTAATTTTGATGGAAAAATGAGAAATCGGTGGTCAACTTTTAACCCTTATAACTTCCTAACAAAAACAAATGTTTCAAAAATTATGCTGATGTAACGTTAACATGTGGGAAATGTTATTTATTAACTTTTGTGTGACATAACTCTCTGATTTAAGGGCATAAAAATTAAAAGTTTGAAAATTTCAAGAGTTTAGTCAAATTTCCGTTTTTTTTACATTTTTTTTACAAATAAACGCAAGTCATATCTCCGAATCAGTGGGATCCTCTGAAGCATTCCAGAGTTATCGCCACATAAACTGTCACTGGGCAGAAATTTGGCCTGCTCATTAACCCCTTTCTGACATGAGACGTACTATCCTGTCCAAGGTACTGGGCCCCTATTCTATTTGGGTCTAGATCTCCTAACCATCCTCATATTGGATGGTTCCCTGCTCCCTCCTACATCAGGGCTATTTACAGGGATCCTCAGATCTTATGGGGTCTTCAGGAGTGAGTGTCGGTATGATATCCCCTCTATTCTTATAATGGATGGTCACCTTGCTTATAGTACCTTTTGGTCTATCTATAAATATTTTGAGTAAATAGCTACATTTCTCTGGGGATGCCCAGATTTGGGGTTGTTGGGTCATGCCCTATGTATTATTATGTACATTTTGGTGAATTTTGTGTAATTTTCCATAAGTGGTCTTTGCCTATCAGCATTTATTATTAGATCTGTTTGGGACATTTGGGGGTGTGCCTTCCTTTTTAAATGTTTTTATTCTGTATACCTGTTTGTCTCTCAATAAAATTTATATGTATTGGTCACATACTTTACTGCCTTGGGTGTGCGCTTTATATGCTGGGTCCTTTTTTCTTCTTTTGTTGATCATTGCTTTTGCATTGTGCAGCACCCCTCATTTTCAATATTAATTATTATCCTGCCACTTAGTAGTGCTCCCTTACCTTCTCTTTTTTCCTGATTATCACAGCTGACACCTCGGTACTTTAACCCCTGGCACATTGCGACCAAACATGATCGCAGTGTACCGGGGGATTAGGGAAGCATCGGGAGGGGGCTTCCTCCGTGCTTCCCTGAGACCCCCAGAGCAGCGTGATGTGCTGTACTGCTCTAAGGGCCTCCTTCCCTGCAGGCCCCCGGATCCAAGATGGTCACAGGGGCCTGCAGGGAGGCGGTTTCCTCAGTGCCTGCAGAGAGCAGGCACAAAGAAGTCTGCAGCAGCGCCTGTCAGATCGCTGATCTGACACAGCGCTGTGTAATGTGTCAGATCTCTGATCTGACACATTACAGTGATTCCCCCCCCCCCGGGACAATAAAGTAAAAAAAAAAAAGTAAAAATAATTTAAAAAAAAATCCCTAAATAAAAAAATAAAAATTCCCTTATAAATAAATTTTTTTGGAAATAAAAAAAAAACAAAAGTACACGTTTAGTATCTCCGCGCCCGTAATGACCCACGCTATAAAACTGTCCCACTAGTTAACCCCTTTAGCGAACCCCTTAAAAAATAAAAAACAAAGCAAAAAACAATGCTTTATCATCATACCGCCGAACAAAAAGTGCAATAACGCGTGATCAAAAAGACGGATATAAATTACCATGGAACCGCTGAAAACGTCATCTTGTCCCGTAAAAAACGAGCCACCACACAGCATCATCAACGAAAAAATATAAAAGTTATAGCTCGCGGAATAAAGCGATGCAAAAATAATTATTTTTTTATATAAAATTGTTTTCATTGCATAAAAGCGCCAAAACATAAAAAAAGACATAAATGAGGTATCGCTGTAACCGTACCTACCCGAAGAATAAAATCGCTTTATCAATTTTACCACACGCGAAACGGTGTAAACGCACCCCCCAAAAGAAATTCATGAAACGCTGGTTTTTGTTCATTCTGCATCCCAAAAATCGGAATAAAAAGCAATCAAAAAATGTCACGTGCCCGAAAATGGTACCAATAAGAACGTCAACTCGTCCCACAAAAAAATAAGACCTCACATGACTCGGTGGGTCAAAATATGGAAAAATTATAGCTCTCAAAATGTGGTGATACAAAAACTTTTTACAATAAAAAGCATCTTTTAGCGTATGACAGCTGCCAAACATAAAAACTTGCTAAAAATAGTAAATCAAACCCCCCTTTATCAAAACGTTAGAGAAAAATAATAAAATAAAAAAAATGTATTTATTTCCATTTTCCCATTAGGGCTAAGGTTAGGACTAGGCTCAGGGTTAGGGATAGGGTTAGGGCTGAGATTAGGGTTAGGGGTGTGTTGGGGTTAGGGTTGGAGTTAGAATTAGGGGGTTTCCACTGTTTAGGCACATCAGAGCTCTCCAATCGCAACGGCGTCTGATCTCAATTCCAGCCAATTCTGCGTTGAAAAAGTCAAGCAGTGCTCCTTCTCTTCCAAGCTCTGCCATGCGCCCAAAAAGTGGTTTACCCACATATGGGGTATCAGCCTACTCAGAACAAATTTCACAACAATTTTTGTGGTCCAATTTCTCCTGTTACCCTTGGGAAAATAAAAAATTGGGGGCAAAATTTTCATTTTTGTGGAAAAAAAATATGATTTTTTTATTTTCATGCCGGGGCGTTATAAACTTCTGTGAAGCACTTGGGGATTCAAAGTGCTCATCACACATCTAGATAAATTTCTTGGGGGGGTCTAGTTTCCAAAATGGGGTCACTTGTGGGGGGTTTCATCAGTTTAGGCACATCAGAGGCTCTCCAAACGCGACATGACACCCACAGACCATTTCATCAAAGTCTGCATTCCAAAACGTCACTACTTCCCTTCCGAGCCCCGTCGTGTGCTCATACAGTAGATTTCTCCCACATTTGGGGTATCAGCGTACTCAGGACAAATTGGACAACAACTTTTGGTTTCCAATTTCTCCTGTTACCCTTGGGAAAGTAAAAAAAATTGGGGACTAAAAGATCATGTTTGTAGAAAAAATATGATTTTTTCTTTTTCACGCCCGGGCGTTATAAACTTCTGTGAAGCACTTGGGGGTACAAAGTGCTCACCACACAGCTAGATAAGTTCCTTGGGGGGTCTAGCTTCCAAAATGGTGTCATTTGTGGGGGGTTTCCACTGTTTTGGTACATCAGGGGCTTTCCAAACGCGACATAGCGTCCGATCTCAATTCCAGCCAATAAAGTCAAATGGCGCTGCTTCCCTTCCGAGCTCTGCCATGCACTCAAATAGTCGTTTACCACCACATATGGGGTATCAGCGTACTCAGGATAAATTGCACAATAACTTTTGGGGTCCTGTTACCCTTGGGAAAATAAAAATTGGGGGTGAAAAGATCATTTTTTTGGAAAAATTATGATTTTTTTAATTATACGGCTGTACGTTATAAACTTTTGTGAAGCCCTTGGGGGTTCAAAGTTCTCACCACACATCTAGATAAGTTCCTTGGGGGGTCTAGTTTCCAAAATGGTGTCATTTGTTGGGGGTTTCCACAGTTTGGGCACATTAGGGGATCTCCAAACGTGACATGGTGTCCGATCTCAATTCCAGCCAAAAAAGTCAAATGGCGCTGCTTCCCTTCCGAGCTCTACCATGCGCCCAAATAGTCGTTCATCCCCACATATGGGGTATCAGTGTACTCAGGACAAATTGTAAAATAACTTTTGGGGTCCTGTTACCCTTGGGAAAATAAAAATTGGCGGTGAAAAGATAATTTTTGTGGAAAAAATGATTTTTTAATTGTACTGCTGTACGTTATAAACTTCTGTGAAGCCCTTGGGGGTTCAAAGTTCTCACCACATATTTAGATAAGTTCTTTGGAGGGTCTAGTTTTCAAAATGAGGTCACTTGTGGTGGGATTCCACTGTTTAGGCATATCAGGGGCTCTCCAAACTGTACTGCGGCATATGAAATGTTGGCATTTCAAGGACATGGGTGTGTGAAAAATCGGGCTGCACTCGAATGGTTTGAGAGCCGTGCAATTTTTTTTTCTCCTATACACACACAGCAAATTGCAGCATGCTGTGATTTCATTTCTCAGCCCGATCTGAGCTAAGAAAAACATCACAGATGAGCAGGGAATCATAGATTAACATTGGTCAGAGTACAATCCAATTTTTTTTAATATGATTGCACTTGTCCGTTTTTCTCGCAAATGACTATGAGCCTTAACTTGTGGCTAAATTGGACTAGTGCAATCCGATACAAAAAAAAAGGTATTGAACTCGGACTAATGTTATTCAATGAGCCAGTGCAGATCTGTGGATTTTTTCTCAGCTGTATTTAGCATGAGAAAAAAATTACAGCATGCTGCGACTTCACTCAGAAATAGAATGCTACACGGACCACCAGTATGGCATCCGAGCAAGTCTGTTAGATGGGAAACTGGAAATGGTTCTGTAAAAGATTATTCATTTCTTAGTAAAAAAAAAAAAAAAGATTGCATATGGACAGCACACGGATGACAAGTGAAAAAAAATCCTCCCACTCTCCTGGATAAGAATAGGAAGAATTTTTTTTTTATGCACTAGTATAAGCGTACCCTGATGTTGAGAAGAATTAAAAGGGTATAGGGGAACCTCAGGAGGTAACTGCCCTGTTATTGAAAATAAATCTCTATACAAAGACCAGCACTGATATTACCGCAATATGGTGACATAAAGTGGTAGATACCGGTCCTGCAGGACATATAGAGATAACAGTACAGTTACAGATAGTGACTTCTAGCTGACATTCTTTCTGGTGGAGTCATTCATTTTTCCCATCTTTTCCATCGCGCCCAAACCAACATGTCGACTTCTCAAGCCAGGACTCATCTGCAGAGAATACAACGACACATCTGACTTCTCATTTCCAGCACCTTTCACTTGTAGAATCATAAAATCCTAGAATTTTAGAGTTGGAAGAGACCTCTGGGGTCATTGTGTCCAACCCTCTGCTCAATGCAGGATTCACTAAATCATCTCAGACAGATTTCTGTCCATCTTCTGTTTGAAGACTTCCATTGAAGGAGAACTCACCACCTCTCGTGGCAGCCTGTTCCACTCATTGTTCACCCTATCAAAAAGTTTTTTCTAATATCTATTGTGTATCTTCTCCCTTTCAGTTTCATCCCATTGCTTCTCGTGTTTCCATGTGCAAATGTATTCCCAACCTGCACAAACTCCTCATCCTGCTTATACCCCAATACTGAGCCACTGCTGCCTTATGTGCCCCTATTACTGCACCTGCTGTGCGGTACAAAAGCAGAGCGCCTCTTACTGCCCCACATAGTAATGCCACCACTGTGCCCCTTACAATAATGTCTCCTTTGTGCTCTCCAGATGGCAAAATTGCCCCCTAGAAAATATTAATTTCCTGTGCATGTGCCCTCCAAGTTTTGTCCCTTGAAAGTAATAATACTCCATGTGCAACTCACAATACTGAGAGCCCCTATAACAATAATGTTTAAGTGCCCACTTAACATTTAATAATGTCCACTGAGTTCCCCATGTACAAGTCCCCTATGTACAGAATGTTGGTCCCACAGCTCCCATATACACCGTATGATGATCCCACAGCTCCCCTATACACAGTATGATGATCCCACTGCTCCCCTATACACAGTATGATAATCTCACAGCTCCCCTATTGTCACGGCCGCCGCTGATACTCACCTGCAGGGTCCTGTGCGCACCTCCCGGCGCGCACCCGCTCCCCGGCGCGTCCCCGCTGCTGACCTCCGGCCTCCCCGACGTCGCTCCCACGCTTCTCTGGCCGGAGCTCTGACGGCGTCTTGTGACGCGGTGGCTCCGCCCCCAACATGGCGGCGCCCATCGCCTATTTATGGCAGGCGTCTCCCCAGGTAAGACGCCTGTGTATCATTCCCGGCTGCTGTCCTTTTGACCAGCGCTTTGTACGCTCTCAGGTCCTGCTACGCTTCACCTCCTAGCCCCGCTCAGTTAGATTTCTTTTGCTGTTCTCTCTCTGGGTTCGCCCCTCTGACTGTTCCATTTCCCTGCCTCCTTCCCGGTGTGCTTGCGCCCCTGTGAACTCCTTGTCCGTACCCTCTCTTACCCGCTCTCTCTCTTGCAGCCTCCAGCTACTACCTGCTTCGAACCCTCCAAGTCTCTGCGTCCTTCTGCCTCCTACCACTGACCTCCCGTGCCGCTGCTCCGCTGACTCTCCACCCTAGTTCCTCTGGTGCTCAACCAGTCGTCCCTTTGGCTCCGGCCGTCACGGTTCCATCCCTTGTGGGCCTGCCCCTAACACTCCCTGTATAGGGGGTGGCTCCACCTGGTCCAGCTCGTCCGCAGGGGCTCTGGGGCCGTGACCCAGAGGGTCCACTCCGTGTTGCTCTCCTTGTTTTTTGCCATCCGAAACACACTCCGTAACACCTATACACAGTATGATGGGCCCGCAGTTCCCCTATACACAGTATGATGATCCCACAGCTCCCCTATACACAGTATGATGATCCCACAGCTCCCCTATACACCGTATGATGGGCCCACAGCTCCCTTATACACAGTATGATGGGCCCACAGCTCCCTTATACACAGTATGATGGGCCCCAGAGTTCCCCTATAGATATAATGATGTCCCCACTGCCTCTAATACGCAGTCTAATAGCGTTCTGACACCATGCGGCACGTGCACTGAGAGCCCCGCTGCCGGGAGGAAATTAACTTTGCTCCTTCCGGCAGCCTTGCTCTTCCAGTCATAGGGGTTTCACTGGCGCAGTTTCAGTCACCGCTCTGTGTATAGAAAGTGGCAGCGGGAACCTCCCCCCGGCACTGACTGACAGCCGGCTTAGCACCGTCTGCCACCTAGTAGTTACCATACTGGTGCCCCTATAAATAATAATGCTTCTTAAGTGCCCACTTAATATTTAACTGAGTCCACCTATGTACAATAGTAATGGCCCCAGCATCGCTGATGTGAGCAGGGGGTGGTGTGATGACCGGTTCAGCTTCTACCAATTATCTTCTACTGAGTAAAGTCAAATTTATCTAGTCGACACGTGCAAATAGCAAATGTGGTAGCATGACTGCCTGATAGCACCAGTGGTCTTGGGGTCTCATGACGGCAGGCGCACCCCATCATGATTTTGCAGTCTGTAGTCTCAGATTGACTGCAGACATCTATCCCAAACCTTTAATAACTTTATAATAATAATAAATTGCTTATTATGAAATTATTACATAAAATACGGCTCGTGGTTACTGTATTGTTATACTTGTTAGGGGGCAGACAGATGGACATATTTCTCGTGCGAGAATTGCATCGCAATCCTTGGACTGACCGTCAGCTCTCCACACCTGCGTGTGACAGCTGCATAGTAATACATCACTCTGTCACATTCATGTCAGGAGCGGTACCGGTCAGTCCGAGGATTGCGATGCGATCCTCGCATGAGTTATACGGCCGTCTGTCTGCCCCTTATGCTAATTCTTATCCTTTTTATACTAATACTTAAATATTAATTATTAAAGTATTAGCCTGTACTGTTATGCTTGTTATACTAATACTTATAAAAGACCCAGCTCACAACCTGCCACTGTGCAGTCTGTCAGACAGGGGTGCAGGCATTTTACTGCTTCTCCCTGACACCTCAGATGCGGCCAAATGACAAAAGTGGTCATGTCTCGCAGTGGGCCCCTGCATGTGATGGGGCCCAGGGAAGTGGCCCCCTCTGCCCCCCCCAGTAGCTAAGCTACTTCCTAGGATAGGTCATTAATGTCTGATCGGTGGGGGTGCAACACCCGGAACGGACTCTGATCAGCTGTTCTCGGTGCCGGTGGCAGCTGGAACTGCTCAGTTGATGAGCTACACAGCAGGGTATTGCACATCTATTCCCCCTCTTGATTCTAATAGTGGCCAGATATGCAGTACTCAACTGCGGTCACTGTTCCTTAGATGAAGCTGTGCAGCTTCGCAACTGAAGAATTCCGGCTGCTGCTGCCACCGGGAACAGTTAATTGGCATGGCTGCCGGGTGTCGCACCCACCATCAATCAGGCATTGATAGCCTATCCTAAGGCTAGAGCATCAGTGTTAAAGGCCCGGACAACCCCTTCAAGTATTAGTCAAGACTGCTAATAAATGTATTCTTACCAATAGCAGCTAATCACAACAAAATATAATTTACTGCTTTTTAGAAAAAAGAAAAAAAGCAATAAATAGATTAGCTGCTACTAATGAGACTATATGTTAGGCACCACAGAGTGCCTGCAGGCTTATCGGTTTGAACCAGACAACCCCTTTAAATCCTCATATGTGTCTATGAAGCTGTAAGATCGGGTCAGTGGACTTTCAATCTCTAAATTTAGGGAGAACTGCGTTAGTTTGAAACTGACCTTGTGATAAGCCCCATGGTAACAAGTATTAGCAGTAGCAGCTAATCAACTGAAGTTAACATACAAAATATACACATTCTCCAGTATTGATATTGACTTGTGAAGGTGAAATCATTTGCAACAGTAATCATTCCCCACAAAACATTCCTCCCACCCTACAGTAACCATAATTAGCAACAGTAGTTGTCCCTCAGATGCCATTGTTCCCCCTACCCCACAGGCCTGAACCTCCTAGAATATTTCATATAACACACTCCTCCTTGAAAAATAAAAGCTGTGCACCCTTCAGGATTCAGCTTTAACCCCTTAACGACTGCCGATATGCCTTTTAATGGCGGTAGTTAAGGGTGCTTAAACCACAGCGCCGTGAATTCACAGTGCTGTGGAAAAAGTGTATAGCACCCCCCAGAGTCGGAATTTCTCCGGGGTCTCGGCTGCCGGGGGTAGCAGAGACCCCAGAGAACATGATTTGGGTCGTTTTTTACCGATCCCGGTGTTGCGATTGACGTTATTTAAGTCCGATGTGCCATTTAATTTCTTTCTCCTCTAGTGTCATCGCACATCAGTTGAGAGAGAAATAGGGTCCCAGATACCCCCCGGTACCTCCCGGTGTCCCTGGCTTCCCCCCATGGCCGCTGTTGTCTTCTTCCGGTAAAAAAATGGCGGACGCATGCACACTGCGCCCGCCAAGATCTGCTGGCTGGTTCCCGGCAACAATAGGAAGATTTTTCCTATTGATTCATTTTGGTGACAGTGATAGACCCTATCACAGTGATCAAAATAAAAAAAAAAAATTAGTAAATAACCCCCCATTAGTTAGGGAAAAATAATGAAATAAAGAAAATATATTTATTTCCATTTTCCCATTAGAGTTAGAGTTAGGCTAAAGTGAGTTGGGCTAGGGTTAGAGTTGAGATTAGGGTTAGGGTTGGAATTAGCGTTAGGGTTGGGATTATGGTTAGGATTAGGGCTGGGACTAGGGTTAGGGGTGTGATGGGGTTAGGTTTGTGGTTAGGGTTGTGGTTAGGGGTGTGTTGGGGTTAGGGTTATGTGTAGGGTTGGGATTAGGGTTAGGGGTGTGTTGAGGTTAGGGTTGGAGTTAGAATTAGGGGGTTTCCACTGTTGAGGTGCATCAGGGGGTCTCCAAATGCAACATGGCGCCACTATTGATTCCTGCCAATTTTGCGTTCAAAAAGTCAAACAGTGCTCTCTCCCTTCTGAGCCTTGCCATGCGCCCAAACAGTGGCTTTCCCCCACATACGGGGTATCGGCATACTCAGGAGAAATTGTACAACTAATTTTGTGGTCCATTTTCTCCTGATACTTTGTGAAAATAAAAAAAAAGTTTGCTTCCAAAGTAATTTTTTGTGTGAAAAAAGTAAAATGTTAATTTTTTCCTTCCACATTGCTTCAGTGCCTGTGAAGCACGTAAAGGGTTAATACACTTCTTGAATGTGATTTTGAGCACCTTGAGGTATGCACTTTTTAGAATGGTGTCATTTCTGGGTATTTTCTTTAATGTACACCCCTCAAAGTGACTTTAAATGTGATCCCTAAAAAAATGGTTTTGTAAATTTTGTTGTAAAAATGAGAAATCGCTGGTCAACTTTTAACCCTTATAAGTCCCTAACAAACAAAATTTTGTTTCCAAAATTGTGCTGATGTAAAGTAGACATGTGGGAAATGTTATTTATTAAGTATTTTGTGTGACATATCTCTCTGATTTAAGGGCATAAAAATTAAAAGTTTGAAAATTGCAAAATTTTAAAAATTTTCACCATATTTCTATTTTTTTCATAAACAAACGCAAGTCATATCGAAGAAATTTTACCACGAACATGAAGTACATTATGTCACGAAAAAACATTTACAGAATCAGCAGGATCCGTTAAAGCGTTCCAGAGTTATAACCTCATAAATTGACAATGGTCAGAATTGTAAAAATTGGTCTGGTCATTAAAGGGAACCTGTCGCCACTTTTTTGGCCTACCAGCTAAAAATATCACTTAACTGAGTGCCAGCTATGCGTTCCACAACTACTTCTGAAACCCCTTGACTCCCCATGTATCACCCATAAAAACCTTTTTTATTTGTCCCGCGCTGTATGTTAATGTGTTTGTCCGATGGGCGTTGCCTCTGTTCCCTCACTCCACACCTCCTCGGCTTGCTGTACGCATTCTTCACCGTGAATATCGCAGATCGCGTACAGATTTTGCATGTGCACATTGAAATGTGACCTTGCACATGCGCAGTATGCATTGCCCAACTGCGGGCAAACCCAAAAATTTGTAGTGCTCATGCGCCATGAGTCCAATCCTTTTCAAATGTTTCTGGCGGCAGGGAGGGAACACAGAAATGGCCGCAAAATACTTCTGCGACATTAGAAACAACTGCGTACCCCGGCGCATGTGCACTACTGTCACCCCCCTGCCACTTGCATACTGCCACACTGCACTTTAACATGATGTTGATGTCATCCTAACAATGGATTAAAGAAATTCAATACAAAGGACCGGGTGAGTGCTCCATTCTGTCACAATCCATTTTTGGATTTTTGGCAGTTCTGGTTCCACTCTGTTTAAATTGAGCTTTTTTCCTTTTGGACCATCGGGGGTTAATGTCAGTCCCCCCCCCTGGAAATCTGCTGTTACTGCAGAGCTGCTGGGTCAGCTGATGTGGTGGTGGCCACTCCCACCATCCTTTAAAGGTCACCTGATGCATCAGCTTACTGTTGGTGAAAGAGTTTCTCTGGAGACCAGCCGATGTGTGAGGAACTCTCTGGTGCCAGCATGTATAAGTTGTTAGAGGTCCTGGTGTCTTATCCTATGCTGTGTGGTGTTTGGAATCCGGCTTCAGTGTCATCTGCGGTGTGGAGCTTGGCAACAGCGTCAGGAAGCTAAGTGTGGTGTTTTTTCACCTTGTCCCTTCGGTGTTTGTCACTTCCCCCTGTGTGTATTATCTGCAGAGATAAGGCTAGTTCTCCTTGCCGACCAGTGCACTAGCCAGGGCAGTAATAGATGACTACTAGGGACTAGGTTCGTGATTGGGCGGGGGAAGGACCCACATAGGGCATTAGGGGAGTGCAGCGACAGGTTCAGGTGTGAGCTCAGGTGGTGACCATCCCTCATTCCCTATTGGTAGGGTGTTGTGAACTCATTTTCTGGTTTACCTCTGGCTTCTGGTGAGGGTTGTGGAGCTGGCTGTGTTGACAGAGGAGTCGTGAGTTCTCCATCCAGGCTCCCTCTGGTGGTGACAGCAGGTAATGAAGCTGATCTAAATGGCAGAGACCTGCAACCTGAGGAGGAGGACTGTGATTGGACATCAGACTGGATTTAAGACAGCCGACTCCCTAATTTTGTGCTGGTGATTTTTTCCTGCCCTGAGGTTCTGGTTTCCAGTTCTGTTCCTGCCTTCTCAAGCTAAGTGTGCTCTGCTATTTTTTCACATGAGATTTGGTCTGGTTTACTCAGTTTTTGTGGTCAGCCAGCCTGGGGCTGTGCTGAATTTCCATTCTTATGTCTCTTTTTATGCCAGTTTGCTTTTTGTCCCTGATCAGATTGGTCTCTTTTTGCTATGTCTTCAGAATATACCAGAGTGCTGATATAGGGAATTGCGACTTCAGGGTTTTCATTATCAGAAAGTGTTGGACATTTTTTGGCAGGGTTTTGTGCGTGATTGGAGACAGCATCTTTCCTTTCCTTTCTAGTTAGTTTGGGCCCCATCTCACCGACAATACATGTTTGGGGGCTGTCTATTGCTTTGGGGTCTGCTCTGGGGCAGTTTAGATTTCCCCTTTTCTTGCTTTAGGCTTATTTAGTTCTCCGGCAGTGATGAGACGTCTAGGATCATCGTAGGTATGCTTCATGGCTACTGCTAGTTGTGTGGATAGGATCAGGGGTCTGCAATCCGCTTAGTTTCCAACCTCTCTGGTTTTCTGGGGCTTAGCTTGTTTTTCCTCCTCGGTGACTCATTCATAACAGTAGGGCTTTCCTCTCTCCTTTTCCATCCCGTTGTTTGTGAGTTGTGCTGTCCGCTGACCAACCACCCGTTGGGTCGTATCACACTGTGACACATTCTTGTTCTCTTGTGTGCCAAATATATAAATTAATAAGTAATCTTTCCCCTAATTCAATACCAGTTACACTTCTGCATCCTCAGTGCCCCCACTATGTACCTCCCTCGATTCATTATATTTACATGCCCTTTTCGCCCCAATTCATTATGTCATGTCTTTTTTCTCTCCCAGCCCCACCCTCAATTAATTATCAACTGCTCTCCCCCACATTCAGCATTATTTACTCTCCCCACCCTGAATTTATTATTATTTAGTGCCCCACCCCCAATTCATCATTTGTTGTCTGACACCCTCAGTTCATCATAATTTACTCCCCACCCTCAAAATTCATCATTATTAGCTACCCCCCGGCCCCCTAAATCACCATTTGCTCTCCCCATCTTCAATTTTTCATTTGCTGTCTCCACACCCCACCTTCAATTCAATTGATATCCCCCACCCTCAATTCATCATTCGTAGTCCCCCACCCTCAATTCTTCATTTGCTGTCCCCCCATCTCAGACCCTCAATTTATCATTTTTAGTCCTCCACCTTCAATTCATCATTTTCAGGAACGCTCAGTAAAGCCGATATTTCCTGTGTACAGGGGTGTCGATAAAGATAGCTTTCCTTTGTCTAGATGCCTTATGCAACAAAAGACACTGATATTCATGTTCCTTATTCATTAGTAGAGTCAATGCTCGTGTACCAATCAGCCCCTCCATTGGGGTGACAATTACCCCTTTTCCCCCCCTCACTTTATAATTTGCAGTCCCCCATCCCCACGACTTCATTTGCAGTTCCCCCTCACTTCATTAATTGCAATCCCCTGCCGCCACACACTTCATCATTTTCTGTCCCCCTCTTTCTTCTCACTTCAACTAGTCCCCCTCCCCACCACTTCATCATTTGCAGTCCACCTCCCTCACTTCATCATTTCTAGTCCCCCACCCCCTCACTTCATTTGCAGTCCCCTGTCCCTTCCTTACTTCATTATTTGCAGTCCCCCTCCCCCACCACTTCATCATTTGCAGTCTCTATCCCCTCACTTCATCACTTACAGTCCCCCCCCCACTTCATTTGCAGTCCCCCTTCCCCCCGGCTCACTTCATCATTTGCAGTCCGCCTCCCCTCACTTCATTTGCAGTCCTGTCCTTTACTCACTTCAATTGCAGTCCCCCTCCCCCACCACTTCATAATTTGTATTCCCCCTCCCCTCACTTCATTTGCAGTCTCCATCCCCTCACTTCATCATTTGCAGTCCCCCCACTCATTTAATCATTTGCAGTCCCCCTCACTTCATTCATTGCAATCCATCATCACCCACACACCATCATTTTCAGTCCCCTTCTCCCCACTCACTTCAATTACAGTCCCCCTTCCCACCATGTCATTTGCAGTCCACCTCCCTCACTCTATCATTTGTATTCTCACTTCATTTGCAATCACGTCACTTCCTCACATCATCATTTGCAGTCCCCTTCACTTTATCACTTGCAGGCTCCCTCCCCACCACTTCATCATTAGGAGTCCACCTCCCTCACTTCATTTGCAGTCCCTCACTTCATTCGCAGTTCATCACTTGATTTGCAGCCCCCTGTCCTTTCCTCACTTTATTATTTGCAGTCCCCCTCCCCCTCACTTCAATTCCAGTCCTCCTCATTTGTAATCCCCCGCAAACTCACTTCATCATGTGCAGTCCCCCTCCCCTGACTTCATTATTTGCAGTCCCCATCACTTCATTTGCAATCCTCGATCCCCCACATTTCATCTGCAGTCCCACTCTCCCACTTCATCATTTTCAGTCCATCTGTCTTCATCAATTACAGTCCCCCCTCACTTCATCATTTGAAGTCCCCTTCACTTCATTTGCAATCCTCCATACCCCACACTTCATCTGAAGTCCCCCTCCCCGCTTATCATTTTCAGTCTCCCTTTCTTCATCAACTACAGTCCCCCTCCCCTACCACTTCATCATTTTAAGTCCCCCAATCCCTCACTTAATTTGTAGTCCCTCGCTCTCACTTCATTTGCAGTCCCCCACTCCCTCACTTCATTTGCAGTCCCCTGCTCCCTCACTTCATTTGCAGTCCCCTGCTCCCTCACTTCATTTGCAGTCCCCCGCTCCCTCACTTCATTTGCAGTCCCCTGCTCCCTCACTTCATTTGCAGTCCCTCTCCCCACCCTCACTTCATCATTTGGAGTCCCCCTCCTCACTTCATCATTTCCAGTCCCCCTCCCATCACGTAATCAT
Organism: Dendrobates tinctorius; assembly: GCF_039654945.1. NCBI lineage: Eukaryota > Metazoa > Chordata > Amphibia > Anura > Dendrobatidae > Dendrobates > Dendrobates tinctorius. The sequence continues at coordinate 15,313,563 of NW_027361795.1, read as the reverse complement.
TTCAAGTCCCCCCTCCCTTCATCATTTGTAGTCTCCCTCCCACCCTCACTTCATTTGAAGCCCCCTCACCAATTTAATTCATTTTATAAAGAAAAAACACACAAAAATGTTTTTCATACTTACCTCACTGACGATCCCCTACAGGTGCAGCTCAGCTTCCTGTGTCAATGGCACTCGTACATGCCGATGACGTCATTGCGTACGCACTGTCACCTGACCAGACATCCTGAAAAGGCGGAGGGAGCTGAAGCTGCACATCCATTCAGATAAGACAGCCATGAGGCTCCGGGAAAGCTCCCAGCACCGAGGTGTGCACTGCTGCGTACAGCACTTTATTACACGCTTGGGTCCAGTGAGGAGAAGCACAAGAGGGGGGCCTGGACCCAGTCTGTACTTCTGCTCACCGGGCCCCATGCAGCAGTAAGGGCAGTAATGCCCTGATGGCAGCCCTGGTGTTAGTTAGGCCAGGGTCACATGAGCGTATGTTCTCTCGTGCAATAGAATCGGGATGATTATGCAATGACACTCTGCTCAAACTCTGCATAAAGAGAAAACCTGATTCAATGTTATATAGTAAAAACTGCGTACATTTTATTTCAAAAAGTAGTAAACAGTCATTCACATGAAATATATCAAAAGAAGTTCTGGAGCAGACAAATTAATAAGTGTAGAAAAAATATAGGTTAGTGACAGTAAAACCCAAAATGAATAACCACGAGTAACAGACACTACACTAAAGCAAAGAAGGTCCATTAGTAATATGAATCTAAATTATAAGCTGTCTCAAATCAAGCAATGTGCAAATCTAGTGCTGAAATATTGAATAAATCCACTACATTATGGTCCGTGACAGGGAGAACTAGGAGGTCAGGATATAAATCGCTTCCTTTATCGTATTCTAGCATATGTGCATAAGGAGGAAAATAAGTCCTGATAAATATCCCTGTACCGTGGCCACAGTGTAAACAGGTCACCAAGTGCCACCTGTCCACACTGACCAAATGTAGGAAAAAGACAGCTAATAAAGGTTAATAAAATTAATTATTACCCGTTATAGTGCCTCGTGTGTGCCCAGAGACTCGGCCCCCAACGTACATTTCGGTAAAAGATTTCCTTCCTCAGACTGTCACAGTTTGAGCCGAGGGTCAGTTCACTGTTCATTTATTCTCTCGCATTGCCAACATCTACGGTAATTGGACTACATTGAGATGACATCCGAGTGCAGTCCGATATTTCACAAGCACCAATAGACTTATATGAGTGAGTGAAATCCGATTCTCGGATGCACTCACAGCATGCTACAATTTTTTTCTCAGGGGGATTCGGCATGAGTCTAGACCCTGACCAAGTTTTTTGATGATTTAGAGGTTAGACACCAAAGAGTCTCTAAAGGGAATCTGTCAGTAGGATTAACCCTTCTAAACAGTCTACATAGGAACGTTGGGGCATCTGTGATCCGATGTTTTATTCCAGAGAAATCCACATTTTTCTTATATGTAAATGAGCTGTTGAGGACTGTGTGTCATACACTGATCTGCATGAGACTTCGCCTACAGAGTGCATTTTAAATAAAAGGAGGCTGTGAAGAATATTGGAGATTGTTAAGGACAAACCTGAGTTGAAGTAGTGATATTGCAACCACTAGGGGTAGCACCAGCAGGTAGCATCGCCAGGATATAGCCAGAGGTCAGTACACGGAGCAGCAGTAGGACCATGAGGATAAGCAGCAGGTGGGAAGAAGCTATACTAAAGGCTGGGAGCTCAATAATCTTGCAATGAAGGAAGTGCAGTGCCAGGTTTAAGTAGGGTGTTCAATCAAGTGATTACAGAGTGAGCCAAATCATAAATTCGGGATGGAGACATCAGGAATAACACAAGCACTATTATCTAAGTTAGGAAGGAACTGTCCAGCAAGCTGAATAGCTCAGAGGGAAAGCTACCACCTGGTGCCCAAGAGCTGCTGGGTTAGAATCCTGACAGAGATAATTTCATGCTAATCATTTGTATCCTATTTGGCCTGGGATTATAAAACCCTCCTTCCTTTGTTCAGCAGGAAGTCCAATATTCTCAAAGCCTCAAGATGAATGCTGGCACCTAGCTCAGCAGGGGATCATGCCTCCAAAGTCTGTGAGTGACAGATCTCACACCTTGAGTCATCTCAGAGCAGGACAAAGGCTTGCTTTAAAGAGACATGCTGTTGCTGGCAAAGAACATTCTATAAATATAATTAGTGATGGCGATACTATACGTCCTATCCATATATCGTGTATATTTCCAAGATCTCCAGGACATGGCGAACGCCTTCCAGAGTTTCGATCAGTAGGAACCAGATAGCAAAGAAGTGTTTATTCGCAGCACATAACAGGGGCGCGCGGCTGGATCCGATGGTGCCAAAACCGCCTACCTAGGATTACCATTAAAGAGTTATGATGCATCTTAGGTTTTGGAGTTTTTAGCTGCTAGAGGCAAGGGGAAGGGATTTGAAATCAACCCAGAGGGCAGGAGAGGAGTGACCCAAAGAGGATATAGGCTAGTGCAAGACCATCTGGTCTCTCTCTTCGTTATGCATGCGGTCCAGATCAAAAGGGGGGGGGTCACATTGAGTAACGTGCTGTGAAGGACCTAGGAGACAGCTGGCAGGTCATGCCCCCCTGCCAAGCGCACACATAGTCGAACATCAACCCAGGAATTGAAATGATCCATCTTCTTATAATTTTTTGTCCTACCACTGTTGTGTTTGCATATCTGCAAAATATAGTGTATTCAAAACCTACAAGAGACAAAATGAGCAAAAATCCTGCTGTAATTAAATAAGTAAAAAGCAAAAGTGCATTTAAATAATACAGAGTTCTTAGTAATACTGTTTTTGATCAAAAATAGCTTAAAAGCCGTCCCACCGCCAACAAAGTAACTCTGATCGGGGCCGTCCTACACTATCTAATATTAAAAACCTTACCATGTGTCAAAGCTGACCTCAATGTGTGAATAAGGGCAGACAAAAGAAACGGGTCCCAAACAGTTGACACCAGTCAGGGGAAGCCTTTAAAGAGAATTTCCAGCTCAGGAGATACAGGAAAGATATATATCTTTGTACCGTGTTAGCCAGTAGATAGAAAAATATTCAGAATTGAGAGTCCTCAGTGGTTGATACCTTTTAATGGCTAACTGAAAAGATGGTAACACATTGCAAGCTTTCGAGACTATGCAGGTCTCTTCATCAGGCTAGACTAATACAAAATCTGAAGAATAACTTATTTATACACAAGACAGCACATAACTCAATAGATAAGACAAATGATGTGAAGCGGAATAGTCATTGTTGGAGAGAGATAAGCGTAAATATTGGAGCAGTTCATAGATAAGCAGTGTGAAGGTTTTATTGTCCTCTGATTGCCGGTCTGTGTTGTGATGGCCCCAGAAGGTCTGAGGGGCAAATTCCTTAATTGATGTAAAAAGACATAAATCCATGCGACACATTAATACCTGCACTGAATGTGTACTCAGAGATTCTTCTCTCTCTCTGAGACTTGAAGTTACCTTTTAATACAAGTAATTTAATGTCCATCTTGCTATGACCAGGGATACAAAAATGTTTTGCCACAGGTAGATCCATTCTTTTTTTCTCTTATTGTGTGGCGATGAGAATTCATCCTTGTTCTCAGTTTTTGCCCGGTCTCCCCCACATACAGACCCCCAGTAGGACATTTAGTACAAATAATTAAGTACACCACATTAGATGCGGTGCAGCTGAACGTACCTGGGATCTTGTAGTCCTGATGTGAGTTGGGGATCTTTATCTTGTCCGTGGTCATTATAAATGGACAGGTTTTACATTTTTTCTGGTTGCAAGGAAAGGTTCCTGCAGCTGTTGGAGAGGACAGGGAGCGAGCATCTGACACTTATGCTTCTTAAATTTAGGGGCTGCCAAAATAACAGCAGTGGGGGGTATGGAAATATGGATTGTAATCTGGCATCTTTTTGCAGTAAAGGTTGTAATTTCCGTGCAGCTCCCCTTAGCACCTCCAGATATGGATTGTAGGTGACCACTAGAGGCACCCGGTTATTCTCTTCTTTAGCTTTGTAATGTAGCAGGTGATTCCTTGATATTCTGCTGGCCCTTGTAATTTGGTTTTCAATTGTTCTTGGATGGTAGCCCTGATTCAAAAAGGTTTTTCTGAGGCGACCAAGGTGTTCATCTCTATCCATGGGGTTGGAACATATACTATTGTATCTGATGGCTTGGCTGTAGACAATAGAGTTCTTTATGTGTTTTGGATGGAAACTGTTCCATTTAAGGTTTGTTGGACGGTCGATTGGCTTCTGATACAGGGATATCTCTATTTCATTTTTTTTAGCTTAATGATGGTGTCTAAAAAGATAATCTCAGTGGTGGAGTGGAGTAGTTGAGTGTTAAGTTGATGGTGGGATGAAATTGATTAAACTGTTCGTGGAACGTCTTTAGCTGTTTTTCAGACTCTGTCCAGATGATTAAAATATCATCAATGAAGTGGTAGTAGGCCAGAGACCTGATGGGACATGAGGACAAAAAGTCGCTTTCAAGCTTGGCCATGAAAAGATTTGTATATTGTGGAGCCATTTTACTTCCCATAGCTGTGCCAGTCTCCTGTAGATAGATCTTGTTGTCGAATTCAAAGTAATTGTGGGTGAGGATAAATTTTATAAGTTTCACCACCACCATCCTGGCCACCATGGATGTGGAATCTTTGCACTCTAATATCCCACACCAGGATGGATTAAATGCCTGCAAATTCTTCATGGAAAACACAGGGACTGATGCTGATGACTATTCCGCTTCACATCATTTGTCTTATCTATTGAGTTTATTTATGTACTGTCTTGTGTATAAATAAGTTATTCTTCAGATTTTGTATTAGTCTAGCCTGATGAAGAGACCTGCGTAGTCTCGAAAGATTGCAATGTGTTACCATCTTTTTAGTTAGCCATTAAAAGGTATCAACCACTGAGGACTCTCAATTCTGAATATTTTTCAGCTCAGGAGAGGGAGGCCACACCCCGGCTTGCACAGAATGCAAAAATACAAAGAAAAAGCACAAAAATTGAGCTTGGTTTGAGTTGGCATACATGCAGCACATAAACGCATGTTCACATTGGCCATAAAGCATACAAAACCTACAAGAGACAAAATGAGCAAAAACCCTGCTGTAATTAAATAAGTAAAAAGCAAAAGTGCATTTAAATAATACAGAGGGGTTTTTTTTTTTTTACAATTTGTGTTGGAAATTGTATTTAAAGGCTTCCCCTGACTGGTGTCCACTGGTTGGGACCCGGTCCTTGCATTGCACTCACAAGTGTGAACCCGGCCTAAGAGAGGTATTCACATTGATACATAGGAACCAATTAGTTTTTGAGACCACCTTGACGTTGGTTGATGGGCAGACATGAATTGGCCAAATTATGTGCAAAGAGTCTCATTTTTTCCTAATATTCAGAAGCCGTATTGCTGTTCATATTTCAGATATTTCACATTGACATGCTTTAGCACGATAGAGTGCAACTTTTTTTGTATGCTATAAGGGTTATAAGTTTTTCCAACAAACTTTACAAAACCATTTTTTTAGGGACCACATCCCATTTGAAGTGTGGGGGAAATCCACTCTTGGGCGAACGGCAATGCTCAGAAGGGAAGCAGCACCATTTGACTTGACTTTTTGAATGCAAAATGGGCTGGAATCAAAGGCGGATGCCATGTCGCGTTTGGAGAGCCCATGATGTGCCTAAACAGTGGAAACCCCCCACAAGAGATCCCATTTTGGAAACCACACCCCTCAAGGATTTTATCCAGGGGTATAGTGAGCAGTTTGAACCCACAGGTAGGACAGAAATTGATAACATTAGGTTGTCATATTCAGTTTGCATCTGACACACAGGTTTGAACCAAATATCCTGGGTGTTCGAGTGACATGATCGAGTCCATGCCCCGCATGTTTTGCGGCCCCAAAAAACATGCGGGGATCTGTGATACTCCATGCATATCCGAACACCTGATGCAAACTCGAGTAGCGAGCACTTGCACTCAAAACTAGCCATTATATCATCATCATCTTTTTTTTTTTAAACTTTTGAAAAAAAAAACAATCCTAACACAACCCCAACCAATTCGGTGAATAACGGCGATCATGTGACAGGGGACCTTAAAAACCGGCCCTGATAATGTTCATCCAGAGATTTTCCAACTCGGGGAAGCTATAACCCTTATTTCTCAGCGTAGTTAACCCCTTAACCCCCAAGGGTGGTTTGCACGTTAATGACCGGGCCAATTTTTACAATTCTGACCACTGTTCCTTTATGAGGTAATAACTCTGGAATGCTTCTATGGATCCCGGTGATTCTGATCTTGTTTTCTCGTGACATATTGTACTTCATGTTAGTGGTAAAATTTAACTGATATAACTTGCGCTTATTTGTGAAAAAAATGGAAATTTGGTGAAAATTTTGAATTTGATGCCCTTAAATCACAGAGATATGGCACACAAAAAACTTAAGTAACATTTCCTACATGTTTACTTTACATCAGCACAATTTGGGAACCAAAATTTTTTTTCGTTAGGAAGTTATAAGGGTTAAAAGTTGACCAGCAATTTCTCATTTTTACAACACCATTTTATTTTTAGGGACCACATCACATTTGAAGTCACTTTGAGGGGTCTATATGATTGAAAATACCCAAAAGTGACACAATTCTAAAAACTGCACCCCTCAAGGTGCTCAAAACCAGATTCAAGAAGTTTATTAACCCTTCAGGTGCTTCATAGGAATTTTTTTTTGAATGTTTAAAAAAACATTAACATTTAACTTTTTTTCACAAAAAGAATTAACTTCAGATCCAATTTTTTTTTATTTTACGAACGAATTCAGATCGGACGCCATGTCACGTTCGGAGAGCCCCTGATGAGCCAAAACAGTAGATACCCCCCACAAATGACACCATTTTGGAAACTAGACCCCCCAAGCAACTTACCTAGATGTGTGGTGAAAACTTTGACTCCCCAAGGGCTTCACAGAAGTTTATAACGTACAGCCGTACAATTAAAAAATCATTTTTTCCAAAAAAATGATCTTTTCACCCCCAATTTTTATTTTTCCAAGGGTATCAGGACCCAAAAGTTATTGTGCAATTTGTACGCTAATACCCCATATGAGGGGGTAAACCACCATTTGGGCGCATGGCAGAGAACCTATTCTCCTGAATCAAATTCTAACCAACTCAAGGTAATCAACCTAAGTACCCACGTTTTTTCATCTATGGAGATCAATATTTTAAGTAGGGGCCTGTTGTGAGTTCATTTTCCCCTTCACCATTGAGGTCTGATGAACTCCCTCTTCTGGTGAAGCAAGGTAGTGAGGCTGATTACCAAGCACCTGGGCAGGATGATGATGACTGGGTGACGGGAATTACTGACTGGATATAAGGCAGCCGACGCCCTTCTGCCTTGCTGGTGATTTCTCTGAGGGATTCTAGGAGACCAGTCTGATTCCTGCTCCTCAAAAGCTAAGTTTTCTGCTCTACTTTTTGCATTTGTGTTTTGGTTTTGTTTTGCATTGTTTTCCTTGATTTCTGCCATTCACTGCTGGGGTGAGCTGAATTCCTTTTTGCTCTGTCTTCAGAAAATACCTGAGTACTGATATAGTCTTTTTGAAGCCTAGCGTCTTCAGGGCTTTTTTCCCTTTCAGCTGTTGGCTCTTGTTTTTGATAGGGTTTTGGCGGATTACAGACAGCAGCTTTTCTATCCTGTCCTATCTAGTTAGCTTTGGCCCCATCATTTGCTCAGCCTATCTTTCTATCTGTGTGAGTGTTTTTTCATCTTGCTTCACCGTTATTATATGTTGGGGGGCTGCCTATTGCTTTGGGGTCTGCTCTGGGGCAGTTTAGATTTCACTTTCTGTCTTTAGGCTATTTAGTTCTCCGGCTGTGTTTGAGGGGTCTAGGGCACCGTAGGAACCCCCCACGGCTACTGCTAGTTGTTGTTGTTAGGTTCAGGGGTCTGTAATCCGATAGCTGCCAACTTCTCTGGTTTTCTGGACTCAGCTAGTATTTCTGTTTTTGCCTCCTACGGTGACTCATTCATAACAGGGGCCTTATGTTTTGCCCCACTGCTAATTTTGACCACTGTACAGCGATTAAAGATTTACACTTGTTCGCTAGAAAGTTATTGTTTAAGCATATTTTTCATGATGAAAAAACGTTTTTATCTTTTCCAACAGAGACGGAACAGGAGGCGTTAGCCGACCTAGAACAATTGGCAAGAGAACACACTGACATTAATGAAGGTGAGGTCCCTAAGATAATCAAAAAACCTTCGATCAAATTTCCCCCTTTGTCCTCATGCCCTAGCATTGACACATTTGTCAAAACTATCAGCAAGGAATTGGAGAATATTCCTCCAAATCCACAAGAGAACAATTTAAGTAACGGGGAAAGAATGAGCCTTAAGAGATTATCAGGTCTTCAGGACAGTGTATTTAAACCAGCGGATAAGGGTGGGAATGTTGTGGTGTGGCCTAAAACCATGTATGAATCTGAAGCATTTCGCCAGTTGAATAATCCAGATTGTTATAAAAAATTGACTTTCAACCCTCTGTCTAAATTTAATCTGGAACTAAAAACACTATTATGGGAGGTCAGGGATGAAGGTACAATTACAGACGCTCATTTTGTCTCTTCAGATTCAAGAGCCCACCATTCCCACCCTATATCTGCTACCCAAAATACATAAAAATGCAGAGGCTCCACCTGGGAGACCAATCATTTCTGGTAAAGGCAATTTTTTAGAAAATGTAAACAAATATATTGATTATATTCTACAGCCATTTGTCACATCTCTCCCCTCGTACACCAGGGATACCGGTGTCTTCCTCAAAAAAATTGACGGAATACATATTGAGAGAGACTCCATGTTAGTCACTTGCGACGTGGAGTCTCTCTATACTAATATTAGACACACTGATAGCATCACAGCAGTAAATTATTTTTTACAACATTCTTATTCTAGAGCTTTTATTATCTTTTTTACTCACTTATTAGAATTTGCATTGACACATAATTTTTTTGTTTTTAGGGGGTCCTTTTCCCTACAGACCCAGGGAACAGCTATGGGTGCCTCCTTTGCACCAGCCTACGCCAACCTGTTCCTGGTTCTGTGGGAGAGGGACCTCTTTTTTTCTGGTGATTCCGAGCACATGGAACGTGTCCCATTTTGGACACATTACATAGATGAAGCGTTATTATTTGGCAGGACTCTGTTGATGCCTTATCAGAATTTATTACTAAATTAAATTCAAATTCCATCAATATGCACTTTACTTATCACCATCATGGTGAGGTCATCGAGTTTCTGGATGTGCGAGTGATAAGAGATTCTGAAGATTGCCTTCAAACAGACCTTTTTAGGAAACAAACTGCGGTTAACTCCCTACTCCATGCATCATCTTCCCACCCTCAAGCCTTGATTCGCTCGATTCCTATTGGGCAATTTTTACGTCTCAGACGTATATGTTCCACAGAAGCTGACTTCTTCAAGCAGGCTGTTTCTTTGAGGGATAGGTTCCTAGAACGAGGATATAGTAGGCGCCTGATTAAAAGAGCCTTTAACAGAGCCAGATATACGCCACGTCACAATGCACTTTATAGTAAGAATATCCCGAGATCTAATGATGTTGTCCGTTTTATAATAATAATAATAATAATAATAATAATAATAATAATAATAATCTTTATATAGCGCCAACATATTCCGCAGCGCTTTACAGTTTAACAGTATTCAACGGCCAACATGAATGGCTTAGATTTTATTTAAATAAATTTTGGCCCATCTTGACATCAGACCCGATTCTTTCTAAGTACATTGGAGATCATCCCAATATCACTTTTAGGTGATCAACTAATCTGGGCGACAGAAAAAGTCATTACATACGGGAACCAGTCAATACTTCCTTTTTTTCTTCACAACCAACACTAATCACAGGTTGTAAACCCTGTGGATCCTGTGTAGCGTGCCCTAATATCATTAGAACTAGTTCGTTTACCAACTCTGACAAATCCCGCAATTTTCGTATTAAGAATAATATCACATGTTCTTCTACTGCGGTAATCTATTATGCCACGTGCCCATGTTCCCTCATCTATGTGGGCCTCACCACCCGCCAACTTAAGGTGAGGGTCCGTGAACACGTATTAGGCATTAAGGCAGCTCAAGATATAGAAGATATCTCCTCCCTCAAGACACTGCCCAAACATTTTAAATTGTATCATAACTGTGATTCCACATTACTTAAGGTTTCTGGAATCGATATGATATGCAGCAACATTAGGGGTGGCAATATCAGCAAAAACTTGCCCAATTGGAGATCCAATGGATCTGGACACTACGTACAGTGTCCCCATTGGGTCTTAATGAGAGTCTTTCTTTTATTCCCTTTTTATAATTTTAGTGTATTTTATGATATTTTAATTCTTTTTATTTCACGAAACAATCACTGACCTCAGGGAGACCAAAGAAAACACTGCGGCAGCCGGCAAAGGCGCTCAATCAGTGAAATCCTAGGTACATTGCTCCCTGTGAAATACGAATATGCAAATAAAGTCCGTGGAGCCTCATTTAAGAGTCTCAAACACGGGACTAGCCAGATCTTCCTCCAGGGAAGGACCCAGCCAAGGAGTGGTTCCTTTCGGAAACCACCATTACCACCATATTAAGTGGCCCTTTAAGTCAATATCCAGCTCTTTACGAGTTTACAGATATGACAAGGGAAATACCAAGGCCAGGTATCCATCCACAGACAGCTGTTTCGGGGTGTTGCCCCTCATGAGTGTGGAGTAGGATTCTGACTAGGTGGGAGCATTGCCTAGTAGACCAACATCACGAAACAATCTCTGACCTCAGAGAGACCAGTCAAAGAAAACACTGCGGCAGCCGGCAAAGGCGTTCAATCAGTGAAATCCTATGTGCATTGCTCCCTGGGAAATGCGAATATGCAATTAAAGTCCGTGGAGCCTCATTTAAGAGTCTCAAACACGGGACTAGCCAGATCTTCCTCCAGGGAAGGACCCAGCCAAGGAGTGGCTCCTTTCGGAAACCACCAAAACCACCATATTAAGTGGCCCTTTAAGTCAATGTCCAGCTCTTTACGAGTTTACAGATATGGCAAGGGAAATACCAAGGCCAGGTATCCATCCACAGACAGCTGTTTCGGGGTGTTGCCCCTCATGAGTGTGGAGTAGGATTCTGACTAGGTGGGAGCAGTGCCTAGTAGACCAACATCACGAAACAATCACTGACCTCAGGGAGACCAGTCAAAGAAAACACTGCGGCAGCCGCCAAAGGCACTCAATCAGTGAAATCCTATGTGCATTGCTCCCTGGGAAATATGAATATGCAAATAAAGTCCATGGAGCCTCATTTAAGATTCTCAAACACGGGACTAGCCAGATCTTCCTCCAGGGAAGGACCCAGCCAAGTTGGTCTACTATCTTTTCACCCCCAATTTTTATTTTCTCAAGGGTAACAGGACCCCAAAAGTTATTGTGCAATTTGTCCTGAGTACGCTGATACCTCACATGTGGGGGTAAACCACTATTTGGGCGCATGGCAGAGCTCGAAAGGGAAGCAGCGCCATTTGACTTTTTTGGCTGGAATTGGGATCGGGCACCATGCTGTGTTTGGAAAGCCCCTGATGTGCCAAAACAGTGGAAACCTCCCCAAAACAACACCATTTTGGAAGCTAGACCCCCCCAAGGAACTTATCTAGATGTGTTGTGAGAACTTTGAACTCCCAAGGGCTTCACAGAAGTTTATAACGTACAGCCGTAAAATTAAAAAATCATATTTTTCCACAAAAATGATCTTTTCACCCCCAGTTTTTATATCCCCAAGGGTAACAGGACCCTAAAAGTTATTGTGCAATTTGTCCTGAGTATGCTGATACCCCACATGTGGGGGTAAACCACTATTTGGGCGCATGGCAGAGCTCGGAAGGGAAGCAGCGCCATTTGACTTTTTTTGGCTGGAATGGAGTTTGGATGCCATGTCGCGTTTGCATAGCCCCTGATGTGCCAAAACAGTAGAAACACCCCAAAAATGACACCATTTTGGAAACTAGACCCCCCAAGGAACTTATCTAGATGTGTGGTGAGCACTTTGAACCCCCAATTGCTTCACAGAAGTTTATAATGCCCGGGCATGAAAATAAAAAAATCCTCCGGTCAGCTCCTCCTCTGATCGCATGATACTGCATGCGATCAGCGTACCCTATAGTTAGCGTTGGGTACGCTGGTCGTGTGCTGGTACACTTTTGCTGGCACTTGCGCCCTTTTGGTGCTGCGCCGAGCGCACAAAAACGCACCATGTTGCATTTTTGTGCGCTCGGCGCAGCGCCAAAGCGGCACAAGTGCCGGCAAAAGTGTACCAGCGCACAACCAGCATACCCAATGCTAACTATAGGGTACGCTGATTGCATGCAGTGTCCTGAGCAGTCTGATACCCCATATGTGGGGGTAAACCACTGTTTGGGCGCATGGCAGAGCTTGGAAAGGAAGGAGCACCGTTTGACTTTTTCAACGCAGAATTGAGATCAGACGCCATGTTGCGTTTGGAGAGCACCTGATCTGCCTAAACAGTGGAAACCCCCCAATTCTAACTCCAACCCTAACCCCAACACACCCCTAACCCTAATCTCAGCCCTAACCGTAGCTCTAACCCTAGCCCTAACCTTAACCCTAATGGGAAAATGGAAATAAAAATGTGGCGCCCCTGAGGCTTCAGTCGCCACAGAGGTACTGCACCTCCTCCTGAGGTGTGGTGCCCCACCATCCAGGTAAGGTGGGAACTCCTAACCACGCTCCAACACCTGCACCCCTCACCACAAAGTAGTGTAGCAAAGCCACATTGCGGCTCCTTGCTTGGAGAGTAGCAGAGCACCTTTGGTGGTTCCCTGCTTGGAAACACGAAACGTGCTGGGAGGTGGGTGGAGTTTAGAATTTTGGTTAGTCGGTCAGGAGAGTCACTCAGAGAGGAGTGAGGAAAGGAGATAGCTGGGAGAGGGATGGAGGAAGGAGTGCTGCAGCTGCCTCAGTGATCTGAGCCAGCTGGCACTGGAAAGGAAAGAAGGAGAAAGACATTGAACTGAAGCCTGAGCTTCCATAAGAAAGAAAGACAAGTACGGAACGTAGGAGTAAAAGGGAACACAGAGGATGTGGGTTAGAGGAAGAACCCTGCCTAGAAGTTCTAAGCGCAAGGCCGGGGCCCGTTCCCCGAGGTTGTATGGACACTAATGGTTCTGCAGCAGACATCAGTTGAGTAGTGGGCTGTAAAATGCACTACTCCCATCTAAGACTTGGGGCACATCAGCAACTTGGATAGTGAGCCAGGACTCAGGAGTAAGGAGTCCCCGAAGCAGGCTACAGCTGTCTGCTGTACAAGTAGAATTCTTGGGAACATCTGTCAGGAGGCATTCCAGTGTAACTCAGTACTAGGAGTACTTCACTTAAAGGCGCTATAGAGGAGACGTTCAGAAAGGTACATGTTGGCGGAGTTTTGGAAGGGAGCATCCTATCTTGCCTGGAGGTTGACTGAGCCCAGGACCCGGAGGACACAGCACGGAGGCAGGCATCTGTCTGAACTGCAGACTGTGAGTAAAGCTTTGGAACTATATGCCCTGGTGTCCTTCACTTATTCCTGCACCACTGCACCCTGCACTACTACATCTGGGCACCAGCCTTTTTTTTTTTACAATTCTCTCCTGTTTTTGAGTACCCTAGAATCTGCGGTATGGCTGGTGATTCTGTTATGAATGAGTCACCGAGGAGGAAAAAGCAAAAAGCAAGCTAAGCCCAGAAAACCGGAGAGGTTGGTAACTAGCGGATTGCAGACCCCTGATCCTATCCACACAACTAGCAGTAGCCGTGGAGTGTTCCTACGGTGGTCCTAGACGCCTCATCACGGCCGGAGAACTAAATAAGCCTAAAGAAAGAAAGGGAAAGTCTAAACTGCCCCAGAGCAGACCCCAAAGCAATAGACAGCCTCCAACATGTATTGTCGGTGAAACAAGATGAAAACACAAACACAGATAGAAAGATAGGCTGAGCAAACGATGGGGCCCTCACTAACTAGAAAGGACAGGAAAGAAAAGCTACTGTCTGCAATCACGCAAAAAACCGTGCCAAAAAATGTCCAACACGTCTGATAGAAAAAAGCCCTGAAGTCGCTAGACTTCAATTCCCTATATCAGCACTCAGGTATATTCTGAAGACAGAGCAAAAGAGATCAACTGATCAGAGGCAAAATGGGGCTTCAGCCCAGTCCCAGCCAGGGCTGGCTGAACACAAAAACTAAGTAAACCAGACAAAAACTCATATGAACAATAACAGAGAAAACTTAGCTTTAAGAAGGCAGGAACCAAACTGGAAACCAGAAGCCACAGTCAGGAGAAATCACCAGCAAGAAACTAGGGAGTCGACTGCCTTAAATCCAATCAGAAACTCCTGATGTCCAATCGCAGTCCTCTTCCTCAGTTGTCCGGTCTTTGCCATTTAGATCAGCTTCATTACCTACCTTCACCAACAGAGGGAGTCCAGATAGAGAACTCACTACTCCTCTGTCAGCACAGCCAGCTCCATAACCCTCACCAGAAGCCAGAGGCAAACCCGAAAATGAGCTCACAACAGCCTATGCCTCTCCTCCATTGCTACATCTACACTTCCCTGGGACTACAGCTGCACCTGTGGGGAGCTTCACCATCTTGGCTGCAACCCACCACCAGTCCCAGAGGATCTGCATGCAGCGTCGGCCTAACACCTCACTAGCCGAACACCACAGGTGGCGTCACAAACTATTCATAAACTTTTTCATTGTTCATTCATCCCCTTTTTGCCATGGAGCTCCAGGGCCACGGACCGGGTCACAGCTTCCATGACAACTCCCATTGAGATCAACGGGCCCGGTACCGAGTACCCCGCTAGGCCCTGGTGGGGCGCTCCATTCTGGCGTCACGAACAGGATGACGAGACCCGATGCCATCGGGTTCTGTTTGCCTAAGATTTGTTGGACTTAAAACTTTTGAGAATGTGCAGAAGACCCAATTTGATAATGTTAGGGACGGCGGAACGCACCAAATATAAATAATAGGAGGTGCGTTCGCCGCCCGGGGTCCACCGTGCGGTAGATGTAAAGACCGCTGCTGGATAGTGTCAGACTCGCTAGAAGGCGGAGTACTGCGTTCAGGTTGACGTCACCCGCGGTGCTAGGACAGACTCTGTTTTGTGCACAGAGACACCCTAGAGTAGAATAAGGCATAGACGCCGGGCCTGTTACTTCACAGGGCCAGCCGGCGTGTGGCGTCGCAGCCGCGAACGCCAAGAGGTGCTGCAGAGTGCAGCGCGGCAGAGGGCACAGCCGCTTAACGACAGTGCCGGGAAACCGGACACCGTCGGACGCTAATGTACAGTGCGGTAAGCACAGTG
Source organism: Dendrobates tinctorius (assembly GCF_039654945.1). Taxonomy (NCBI): domain Eukaryota; kingdom Metazoa; phylum Chordata; class Amphibia; order Anura; family Dendrobatidae; genus Dendrobates; species Dendrobates tinctorius. Next base: position 15,298,067 of record NW_027361795.1, on the reverse strand, counting down.
GCGCATAGCTTGCCACTACCTGGCACTGACTACAACATACACTCTTTCCACAGTCGTAATGTCAGAGGGTAGGGGTTTCAAATGAGTCAGTCACCAGACACATGCATCCATCACCATACACACTTAGCAAATAAGGTCTACACTAGCGAATGGCCGAGCCGCCATGCGGGCTTTTTATAGCCAAGCGCTTCCGGGACCTTCCAGTCTTCTGAGAAGAACCAATCAGATCCGAAACAGGACCTGAGCATGTGACCCCTGCTCTCCAGTGAGAGGTCATCTTGCGGGCATGCCCAGTAGCACTGCGAGAGGACTTAGCCTCTGGAGCGGTTCCCGGCAAAGCAGGTTGCGCTACCATTGCTGGACCAGAGGTGGCAGCAACATCCAGACTCAGAGAGCGGGTCTGAGCAGAACACCTGGATCACCGAGATTGCTGAGCAGGTTCCTGAGCGGTCGGAGGAGAATGGGAGACCGCTGGATGTACGGCTCTGAATTCCTGTTGTGCAGTCTCAGAAATCCGACGCCTAACATTACCCCCCCTCCTAAGGCCCCCCACTCTGAGCCTCGCTACGCTCAAAGGCCGCAATCAGGAGAGGAGCACGAATGTTCTCCACCAGCTCCTAGGTCCGAGCCTCCGGCCCATGACCCTTCCAATCCACCAAATAATTTTTGCCACGGACAAACCTGCGTCCCACAATGGCGTTAACCTCGAACTCGTCAGACGACAAGTATGATCACCCGGCAGATGACTCGGTAAACCGGGCCATGTGAACTGGTTTGAGGAGGGACACATGGAAAACGTCTGAAATGGCTAAATGTGGAGGAAGAGCCAGGCGGTAAACCACCGAACTAATTCGCTCGAGAACCTTAAAAGGTCCAATATTCTGCGGCGCGAACTTGGGGGACTCGACTCGCAGCTTAATGTCCGAGTAGAGAGCCACACCATGTCGCCGGGGGAGAAACTTGGAGCGGGTCGCCGATGCGTGTCGGCAGACGCCCTCATCCTTTCTTTAGAGACACGGATAGCATCCTGTGTGCGATCCCAAATGTCACGAGCCTCCACTGCCCAGTCTGCCACCCTGGAGTCAGCGGAGAACACTGGCATCGGGACAGGGACGCGTGGGTGTTGGCCGTAGTTTAGAAGAAAGGGCGTCTGACCAGTGAAATCAGCCACTGCATTGTTCAGGGCAAATTCAGCCCATGGTAGCAAGGATGCCCAGTCATCCTGCCTGGCAGAGACAAAATGCCGCAGGTACGTGACCAAGGTTTGATTGGCTCTCTCAACCAAGCCGTTCGTCTCGGGATGGTAAGCGGATCACAGGTTTAGCTCAATGCTGAGTAGACTGCAGAGCTCCCTCCAAAACCGAGACGCAAACTGGGGACCTCGATCAATGACAATTTTATCCGGCATGCTATGTAGACGGAATACATGTTTTATGAACAGAGTGGCAAGACCACGAGCAGAAGGCAACCGTGCGAGTGGCACCAGATGCACCATTTTGGAAAAATGGTCGGTGACCACCCAGATGACCGTACTGCCACCAGACTTGGGCAAGCCAACCACAATGTCCATGCCAACCATCTCCCAAGGTCTATCCGCCACTGGCAGAGGATACAATAACCCCGCCGGCCTCTGTCTAGAGGATCTGTTCCGTGCACACGAGACGCATGCTTGTATGTATTCCTTAATATCTTGAGCAGGGCCGGTTTTAGGCAAAGTGGGGCCCTAGGCAAAGTTTAAAATGGGGCCCCAAATGCTAACATATTGCACATCACAGAAGCATTTCGATTGTAGTTACATGCACTGAGTTCAGGCCGCTAAATGAGTGTGATCAACAAAATTGTTCAACACTTGTTTCCCGGCCTCTTTCCACCATCTGAGAAAGAATAATAGGAACAGAACAATCACTAATGGATCACTAAGGGTGTGTGCACCGTTGCGGGTTTTGCTGCGGATCCGCAGTGGATTTGGTCCTGCGGATTCGCAGCAGTTTCCATGCGGTTTACAGTACCATGTAAACCTATGGAAAGCCAAATCCGCCGTGCACATACTGTGGAAAATTCTGCACAGATTTGTTGCGGTTTATTTTCCGCAGCATGTTACTTCTTTTTTTGCGGAACCGCAGCTGCAGTGTACGTTCCGGGACATACAAATCAATCTCTCCCTCTCAACCACACTGCCAAACCGCACTAGAACCTGCATCAAATCCGCTGTACACATGCTAGGAATCCGCAGGAAAAATGCATGTGTTTTACCTTGTGGTTTCTGCCAAGAGATATGGATTCTCTGCAGAAAAAGCCGCAGACTAATCCGCAACGTGTGCACACACCCTAACAGATCACCATACAGTATCATGTTATCAGCAGCACATCTACAGTTTACACCCCATAGTCCTCCATATAATATAATGTGCCCCATAGTCCTCCATATAGTATAATGCAGCCCTTCCATAGAATATATGGCAAACCCCTCATAGGAAATAATGCAGCCCCTTATATAGTATAAAGTAGCCCCTCCATAGAATACAATGTAGCCCTCCTCATAGTATAATGCAGCCCCCCATCGAATATAATAAATATAATACAGCTCCCCCTTAGAATATAATGTAGCCCCAAATAGAATATAATACAGCCCACCTCCCCATAGAATATAATGTAGCCCCCCATATTATATAACACAGCCTCCCCCTATAGAATATGATGTAAAATGTACCCCCCATGGTATATAACACAGTCCGATAGTATATAGCCCAGCACCACATGGTATATAGCCCAGCACCACATGGTATACAGCCCACCATGGTATACAGCACAAAATGAAAAAAAAACAGACAATGTGATTTTCTGGATTTTTTTTTCTCAGTTTGTCTCCCATAGTTGAGGTCTACCTATGATGTAAATTACAGACGCCTCTCATCTTTTTAAGTGGTGGAACTTGCACTATTGCTGACTAAATACTTTTTTGCCCCACTGTATATAGCCCCCCCAAAATGGTATAACACAGCCCAGCACAGTATTATACAGCCCAGCATTGTATATAGCCCCCCCAGCATTGTATGATACAGCCGAGCATGGTATAATACAGCCCAACATGGTATATAGTCCCCCCAGAATGGTGTAATACAGCCCAGCATGGTATATAGCCCCCCCAGCATGGTGTAATACAGCCCAGCATGGTATATAGCCCCCCAGCATGGTATAATACAGGCCCCTCCAAAATGGTATGATACAGCCGAGCATGGTATATAGCCCCCCAGCATGGTATAATACAGCCCAGCATGGTATATGCCCCCCCAGAATGGTATAATAAAGCCCAGCATGGTATGTAGCCCCCCCCAGCATGGTATAATACAGCCCAGCATGGTATATAGCCCCCCCCCAGCATGACCCCACAGTCCAGTACTCACACTGATTTAAAAAAAAACAAAAAAAAAAACACTCCTTACCTTCTCCTTGTGCCCGCACTGCTGGCTGCTCCTGTCTCCTCCTGCTCTGTCTGGCACACAGTGAGAGCGCGATGACGTCATCGCGCTCCCGCTGTGTCAGAGGCAGAGCGAGGAATGATGGGAGAGGGAGCGTCAGCTGACGCTCTCTCCTCCATCACTGCCTCCTTCAATGTGGCGGTGGCGGGAGTCGGCGCTGGGGGCAGGCGGGCCCCCTGCCTCACAGGGGCCCCATAGCGGCTGTGTGATGTGCCGCTGGCTGGGGGCCCCTGGAGGAGCAGGGGCCCTAGGCAGCTGCCTGGTCTGCCTGCCCATAACGCCGGCCCTGATCTTGAGCCATCTGCGGCCACCAATACGACCTTGCCAGGAGTTCTGTGGTCCACTTATTGCCAAAGTGACCACCCACCCTGGAGGCATGCGCCCAGGCGAGAACCTCCGGCCGTAGCTGAGGAGGCACCAAGGTCTTGCCCGGTGGCACAGACTCAAGAGCAACTGGAGCCACGGTTGTAAAGCTCTCCGGCGGGAGAATTAGCCGTGGCTCAGCCTCTCCTTCTTCCGCTGAAACCACCGAGCGCGAGAGAGCATCCGCACGGACGTTCTTCTCTCCTGAGAGGTAGTGCAAGGTGAAGCGGAAGCGTGAAAACAAGAGCGACCACCTAGCTTGACGAGAGTTCAAGCGCTGGGCCGTTTGTAAATAGACCAGATTTTTATGGTCCGTGTACACCTGGAAGGGAAACAGTGCTCCCTCCAGGAGATGTCTCCACTCGGAGAAGGCCAACTTCATCGCTAGCAACTCTCTGTCGCCGATGGAGTAATTCTTCTCCGCCGGTGAGAAGGTCTTAGAGAAGAAGAAGCAGGGATGCTTCCAACCTTGAGCATCCTTCTGGAAAAGGACTGCTCCTGCACCGACGTAAGAGGCATCTACCTCCAGGATAAACGGTTTATCCACATCGGGACGATGTAAGATGGGAGCGCCAGCAAAGTGAGATTTTATAGAGGAGAAGGCCTTGGAGACCTGTTCTGACCAAGCATTAGGATTAGCTCCTTTCTTCGTGAGAGCAACCAAAGGAGCTACCAGTGTGGAGAAGTGAGGTATAAACTGACGGTAATAATTGACGAACCCCAAGAAGCGCTGCACCGCTTTGAGTGAATGGGGTTCCTGCCAATCCATTACCGCTTGTAGTTTGGCCGGATCCATAGCCAATCCCTGGGCCGAGATTATGTAGCCCAGGAATGGCAAGGACTCCTGCTCAAACTGGCACTTCTCCAGCTTGGCGAAGAGAGAGTTCGCCCACAGACGGTCAAAGACCATGCAGACATCCCTCCGGTGGGTGGTCAAATCTGGCGAAAAGATGAGTATGTCATCCAGATAAACCACCACCGTGGTAGAAAGCATGTCGCGGAAGACGTCGTTGACGAAATCCTGAAAGACGACATCGCCTCTGTCTCAGGGAGTGATAGCAGATACACACAGCCTCTAGGAGGTTCTGTGCCTGGCAGGAGATCTATCGGGCAATCGTGAGGGCGGTGTGGCGGGAGAGTCTCCGCAGACTTCTTAGAGAAGACGTCTGCGTACTGGTGATAAGGTTTAGGAAGTGCGGAGAGATCCGCAGGCACTTCAGTGGAAGCTACCTGAACACTGTCCCTCAGGCACCTTCCCTCACAGTCCTTGCTCCAACCCCGTATACTCCCCGAAGCACAATCAATATGAAGGGAGTGACAAAGGAGCCAGGGAAGCACAAGAAGCACGTGGTCGATGCCATCTGGCAAAATGAGCAGGGACATAGTCTCACGATGAGAGGGTGAGATAGAAAGGCCGAGTGGAGCTGTCTGGTGGGTCACTTGGGATGGTAAAGGGGCACCGTTAACCACCCGGATGGTCAGAGGTTGGGGCAGTAACACCAGTGGAATAGAGTGTCTCTGGGCAAAGATCGAGGACATAAAGTTCCCTTCGGCCCTAGAATCCACGGTAACCTCTGCCTCCCAGGTGGAAGCCCCACTATCTAAAATGCCTCGGAATACCGGTTTGGGTGAAAAGGGTTCCATATTGGACTGACCACCACCTATGGCCACAGGACGTGGTCATTTTTTCGACCGCTGAGGACATGTGCTAGCCGAGTGGCCAAACTGTCGGCACCGATAACGTACGGAGCTTCGCACCGGACGTGGCTTGGAGCCGGTGCGAGACACCTCCATAGGTTCGGAGGGTGAGAGCTCCTGTGCGGGATATCTTAGTGGCTCAGTGAAGGTGGGAACCAAGTTAACCCTACGTCTGGATTGCGCACGTTCCAGCCCACGCTCCGTAAACCGAAGGTCAATGCGGGTGGAGACGGCAATCAGTTCCTCCAGACTTGTGGGAACCTCTCTAGTAGCTAGAGCATCTTTGACGTACTCAGCTAACCCTCTCCAAAATACCGGGACTAATGCTTTGTCCGGCCACTCTAATTCGGAAGCCAGTGTCCGGAATCGGACGGAATAATGGCTAATCGAGAGCGACCCCTGTGATAGGGATAATAATTGGAGTGAGGTATCGTGCGTGATCCGTGGTCCCAAAAAGACCTGCTTCAGGGCCGCAAGGAACTGAGCAGCACCCTGAACCACGGGATCATCACGTTCCCACAATGGCGTAGCCCATTCTAATGCCCTGCCAGACAAAAGAGAGACAATAAACCCCACCTTAGCACGCTCTGTAGGGAACCGTGCAGCCAGTAACTCGAGCTGAATAGAGCACTGGCTCACGAATCCCCTACAGGTGGCGCTGTCACCCGAAAACTTGTCGGGGAGCAGGAGGCGAGAAATTGTCGGCGTGGGCGTAAGTGCGGGCACGCGTGAGACAGCCTCTGCGACTGTCTGAGCAGCAGCTAGCGCAGCATTCGCGGCTGAGGTGGTGCTCTCAATAGCCGCCAACCTGCTCTCCAGTTGCCGAATGTAGCGCTGCAGCTGCTGCAGGTCTGCCATTACCAGCCAGACCCTGGCGCTAGTGTAATGTTAGGGATGGCGGAACGCACCAAATATAAATAATAGGAGGTGCGTTCGCCCCCCCGGGGTCCACCGTGCGGTAGATGTAAAGACCGCTGCTGGATAGTGTCAGATTCGCTAGAAGGCAGAGTACTGCACTCGGGTTGACGTCATCCGAGGTGCTAGGACAGACTCTGTTTTGGGCACAGAGACGCCCTAGAGTAGAATAAGGCGTAGAGGCCGGGCCTGTTACTTCACAGGGCCAGCCGGCGTGTGGCGTCGTAGCCGCGAACGCCAAGAGGTGCTGCAGAGTGCAGCGCGGCGGAGGGCACAGCCGCTTAACGACAGTGCCGGTGAACCGGACACCGTCGGACGCTAATGTAAGGTGCGGTAAGCACAGTGGCGCATAGCTTGCCACTACCTGGCACTGACTAAAACATACACTCTTTCCACATTCGTAATGTCAGAGGGTAGGGGTTTCATATGAGTCAGTCACCAGACACATGCATCCGTCACCATACACACTTAGCAAATAAGGTCTACACTAGCGAATGGCCAAGCCGCCATGCGGGCTTTTTATAGCCAAGAGCTTCCGGGACCTTACAGTCTTCTGAGAAGAAACAATCAGATCCGAAACAGGACCTGAGCATGTGACCCCTGCTCTCCAGTGAGAGGTCGTCTTGCGGGCATGCCCAGTAGCATGGCGAGAGGACTTAGCCTCTGGAGCGGTTCCCTGCAAAGCAGGTTGCGCTACCATTGCTGGACCAGAGGTGGCAGCAACATCCAGACTCAGAGAGCGGGTCTGAGCAGAACGCCTGGATCGCTGAGATTGCTAAGCAAGGTCCCTGAGCGGTCGGCGGAGAATGGGAGACAGCTGGATGTATGGCTCTGGATTCCTGTTGTGCAGTCTCAGAAATCCGACGCCTAACAGATAGACTGTGAAATGAATACTAAAAATGTCTGACAGCCTGGAGAAGAAAGGCGTGATCATATGGGCGGTCCTAAGAAAAGAGCGTGGACTGTCCTGGGCCTCCCATGTCTGAACTTCTATGCGACAGCAACTTGGCCCACCCCCCGAGAGGTTCGTATACTGGCTTGGTATGGAGGAATTGGAGAAGACGCCGCCCTCGGAAGGAGGAGCGGAAGCCAGCGGCGGGAAAGGCACTGAGACAGGAAGAAGAAGAACACCATGATGGAAGAGGAGGGGAGGAGGCCTACAGGGAGGCTGAGCTGGATCGCCCCGCCGCCCTGGCTAGAGGCTCGGACCCTGCTTCTAGATTGAATCGCCAGCAGCTAGAGGAAGAGGTTGCCTGGCTGACCCAATGTTTGCAGCTGAGGCAGGAGGCTGAACTGGCAGCACGCCCAGGAGGGGCCTACGCCAGCGGTACCGCCCGTACCTGTCGCTGCAATACCGGAGCTTCTCCAGGCAGACGCCATGGAGACTGCAGCTGCTGCCACACCACCGACAGCATCCGGAGTCCCTTCTCTGCCGCCGCCACCATCGGAGGAATTGTATGAGGCCGAGGCGGAAGAGGAGCTCCTGACGCGGCCGTGCAGGTCCCACCAGAGACCCCTGTGGACCCGGAGCCGCCATTAGCTCCACCGCTGTCCCTGGTGGCCCACGGCCGCTAGGCCATGCAACAGACCCACACACCCATGAGGAACAGCTGATGGGTATCGATAGGCATCATGGGTTCCCTTTACCACAGCTTGAAGGCCCTAGGCAGCAATCGCACCAGTTGCCACCACCATGCCCTATGGCAAGCAACAAGATGAAGACACCCAGAGCATTTCATCTGGTAGCAGTTCCCAATCATCAGCTTCCAGAACCCCAGGAGGGAACAACAATTAGTCAAGATGCTTCCTTTAAAGTAAATTTCGTTACCCAGGAGGGTATTTGCACCGTTGTGCCATTGTTTTCTATTTTTTTTTTTTTTGCACCAGTTTTCTATTTTTGGTTATCATGTCCTAGTTTATTTTCCCAGAGTTGCCCAGTTTTGTTGGCAGCCTTTACACTTGAACTGTGGAGATCATGAACGCTGAATGGTCCAGAACTGTTATTGTATATAGTTTGCACCTCTTTAGGTGCTCTCTCTTGGTTTTACGTAGGACTCTCTTTTTGAAAGAAGATCTACCTCGACTTAGGGACATTTCCAGACGCGATGGTCGAACCAGTGTCTATCTTTGCACTTGATAATAATGCTTAATGTTATTCTCTGAATAAGAAGCTAGAACGTAATAGTGTATAATGAAAGTATTGACAGATTTTATAGAAGTATATTGAGAAAGAGACATAATGAATGTTTTACAGAGTTTTTGAATAAAGATGTTGAGAATGTGAATGCAGAATTGAAAATTACAGGTGACGAACCAGGTATCTACGGTTGTCATCCTAAGTCTAGAAGAGACAGTGAAAAGTAGAAAATGTGAAAGACAATGGAAAGAGATGTGTTGCTAGAAAATGTGAATTGATATTGAGTTTGCTCCTGTAGCACTTTACATTAGGTAGCATAATTTAAAAGGTTTAGACAGTTAATTTGTTTGTAACGTTCAAGAAACCGTGCCTCCTATATGAGGAATCTTAGTATAAGAAATGTTTATTCAGCATTACCAAAATTTTGTATGTTCATATATTGTTAACTCTGTTTGACTTGCAGCCCGCGGACGTGCTGTGTTTAACGGGGGGAATGTGGCGCCCTTGAGGCTTCAGTCGCCACAGAGGTACTGCACCTCCTCCTGAGGTGTGGTGCCCCACCATCCAGGTAAGATGGGAACTCCTAACCACGCTCCAACACCTGCACCCCTCACCACAAAGTAGTGTAGCAAAGCCACATTGCGGCTCCTTGCTTGGAGAGCAGCAGAGCACCTTTGGTGGTTCCCTGCTTGGAAACACGAAACGTGCTGGGAGGTGGGTGGAGTTTAGAATTTTGGTTAGTCGGTCAGGAGAGTCACTCAGAGAGGAGTGAGGAAAGGAGATGCCTGGGAGAGGGATGGAGGAAGGAGTGCTGCAGCTGCCTCAGTGATCTGAGCCAGCTGGCACTGGAAAGGAAAGAAGGAGAAAGACATTGAACTGAGGCCTGAGCTTCCATAAGAAAGAAAGACAAGTACGGAACGTAGGAGTAAAAGGGAACACCGAGGACGTGGGTTAGAGGAAGAACCCTGCCTAGAAGTTCTAAGCGCAAGGCCGGGGCCCGGTCCCCGAGGTTGTATGGACACTAATGGTTCTGCAGCAGACACCGGTGGAGTAGTGGGCTGTAAATGCACTACTCCAATCTAAGACTTGGGGCACAACAGCAACTTGGATAGTGAGCCGGTACTCAGGAGTAAGGAGTCCCCGAAGCAGGCTACAGCTGTCTGCCGTACAAGTAGAGTTCTTGGGAACATCTGTCAGGAGGCACTCCAGTGTAACTCAGTACTAGGAGTACTTCACTTAAAGGCGCTATAGAGGAGACGTTCAGAAAGGTGCATGTTGGCGGAGTGTTGGAAGGGAGCATCCTATCTTGCCTGGAGGTTGACTGAGCCCAGGACCCGGAGGACACAGCACGGAGGCAGGCATCTGTGTGAACTGCAGACTGTGAGTAAAGCTTTGGAACTACATGCCCTGGTGTCCTCCACTTATTCCCGCACCACTACACCCCGCACTACTACATCTGGGCACCAGCCTCTACACTGCCTGTGCCTCTCCTCCATTGCTACATCTACACTGCCCTGGGACTACAGATCCACCTGTGGGGAGCTTCACCATCTTGGCTGCAACCCACCACCAGTCCAGAGGATCTGCATGCAGCGTCGGCCTAACACCTCACTTGCCGAACACCACAGGTGGCATCACGAACTATTCATAAACTTTATTTCATTGTTCATTCATCCCCTTTTTGCCATGGAGCCCCAGGGCCACGGATCGGGTCACAGCTTCCGTGACAACTCCCATTGAGATCAACAGGCCCGGTACCGAGTACCCCGCTATGCCCTGGTGGGGGGCTCCAAATACATTTTTTTAAATTTTATTATTTTTCCCTAACTAAGGGGGTGATAAAGAGGGGTTTGATTTACTATTTATGGCGGGTTTTTATGTTTGGCAGCTGTCATACGCTAAAAGACGCTTTTTATTGTAAAAGTTTTTGCATCACCACATTTTGAGAGCTATAATTTTTCAATATTTTGACCCACTGAGTCATATGAGGTCTTATTTTTTTGCGGGACGAGTTGACGATTTTATTGGTACTATTTTCGGGCATGTGACATTTTTTCATCGCTTTTTATTCCGATTTTTGGGACACAGAATGAACAAAAACCAGGATTTCATGAATTTCTTTTGGGGGGGTGCGTTTACACCGTTCCACGTGTGGTAAAATTGATAAAGCAGTTATATTCTTCGGGTTAGTACGATTACATCGATACCTCATTTATATCATTTTTTTATGTTTTGGCACTTTTATGCAATGAAAACAATTTTTTATAAAAACTAATTATTTTTGCATCACTTTATTTTGTGAGCTATAACTATTATTTTTTCTCTGATGACACGGTGTGGCAGCTAATTTTTTTGCGGGACAAGATGAAGTTTTCAGCGGTACCATGGTTATTTATATCCGTATTTTGATCGCTCGTTATTGCACTTTTTGTTCGGCGGTATGATGATGAAACATTATTTTTTGCTTTGTTTTTTATTTTTATTTTTTAAGGGGTTCACTAAAGGGGTTAACTAGTGGGACAGTTTTATAGGGCGGGTCGTTACGGATGCGGTGATACTAAATATGTGTACTTTTATTGTTTTGTTTTTTATTTCCAAAAAATGAATTTATTAGGGATTATTTTTATTTTTTTTAATTTATTTAGTGATTTTTATAAATTATTTTTACACTTTTTTTTTCTTTTACTTTATTACTTTGTCCCAGGGAGGAAATTACTGTGAAGTGTCAGATCACTGATCTGACACTTCACACAGCGCTGTGTCAGATCAGCGATCTGACAGGCACTGCAGCAGGCTTCCTCATGACTGCTCGCTGCAGGCACTGAGGAAGCCACCTCCCTGCAGGCCTCCGAAGGCCCCCGCGGCCATCTTGGATCTTGCAGGGAAGGAGACCGTTGGAGCAGCGCAGCATATCGCGCTGCTCCGGTGGTCTCAGGGAAGCACGGAGGGAGCCCCCTCCCTGCTGATGCTTCTCTAATCAGCCGGGACATTGCGATCATGTTTGATCGCAGTGTGCCAGGGGTTAACGTGCCAGGGGGTGGTCCGTGACCACCCCTGACACATAGTGCCGGGTGTCAGCTGTGATAATCAGCTGACACCTGGCCGTGATTAACGGCGCTCCCCTCCGGGGGCGCCGCTGATCGTGATGGCGTACTATCCCGTCCCCGGTCATAGGGGCTCAGGTACCGTGGACAGGATAGTACATCAGATGTCAGAAAGGGGTTAAAAAGCGGCGCTGAGGAATAAATATCCTTAATTGTCGCCATTAAAAGGCATATCTGCGTTCATGGGTCAAATTGAAGACTAAATGCCGTGGGAAAAGTAATAGGACAAGTAGATGACTCTTTCAATCTGTGTCTGTTGGTATAGAGGTGTTCTTCCCTCTTTCATTGAACGAGATTTAAAAATTCTTAATAATGTCAAATCTCAACTATATAGGAAAAATTAATTCATACGTCCGTTTCTCGGTTTAACTTTCCATGCTACCAAGGTTGGTTTCTGGCCCAATATAATCCCATTAATGGACCAGGCTTATATTTTACAAGAAACTGGTGGCAGTCCTAGTGGGCTGGCAATGCGCTGTTTCACTAGTGTTAGTGAAAGGGGCCTCTCAGCCTGTAAGGGTTGTGATCGAATGTCGTGCCACATCAGTGACTGTGTGGGCCACATCCTCTCACTTGCCAGGCCAAGGGAGGCACAGGTGGATAGGGGGTGTCTGTGTAAAACTGTAGCAAGCTGACCTTGCGTGTCACCTGGGGTGCGGAACGTTATGTTGGTGAAAATAGGGAGACCGCATTACGAGAACCGTTTGACTTAATAGTGATGTCAGGCGAGGGTCAGGTTCATTACAGGGGCATTACCAGTGTGATGTGTAATGGCTGTTCTCCTGATCTCACTGCAGAGCTTTGTGTGGTTATAACTGACATCTGCAGGTCCCTCTCAGTGCTTCAGCTTCCATCTCACAGGCAGACAGGTTTGCAATACAGCAGAGCTGTGAGAGCTGCAGTGAATATGTTTGTAATGAGACATGTGTTAGTTACATGTCTCACACTTGTAATGCCCCCTTTTATTTAAAACAAGCTCTGGAGCCAGATTCTCATGCAGATCAGTATTTGGCCCATTGTTCTTAATAGTTTATTGTTAATGCTGTGGTTGGTGTTAGGGTTGCGGATCACACTAAATATAAAATATGAGAAAGTGCGATCGCAGCAACCCGGGGTCCACCTTGCAGAGATGGTATACTGCTGCTAGGTAATGGTGGAGTACTAATTAAACACCGGCGGGAAACCGCTGACCCGGTGTGTACGGGAGCGAACTCTGTTACTTCACAAAGCCGCAGTAACGGATGCCGGAGCCTGTTAACTCCACAGGACTCGGCGGAGTGAGTGCTAGTGTACAGTCTCAGGACTCAGCCCCAAAGACGATGGGTTAGAGTCCTTCTAGACCACAAGCACTCGGCGCCGCAACTGCGGTGCCAGGAAGAAACTGAAGGGAAAATATAGCGCACCTAGTGCGCACAGCACCGCTCTGGTGGATGCCACTAACCACCCAAACTTAGGGCTAGAAAAGCACACGTATTGCGCATGGCGCCGCACTGGTGGTTGCGGCTTGATGCGGTATAGTAATGCCTTGTGCTGGATGGCACAGTTAGACGCTAAGTGTGGTGGAGAGGACTGGATGCACCGTGGCACATAGGCAATGCCACCTGTAGGCGCTGATTTATCTCCAATTCCCTATGCACATGCACAACCAGAGGGAGGGAGTCTTAATGAGTCAGTCACCAGAACGCATACATCCATCTTCACACACACAACTACAAAATACTGTCTATACTAACGCATGGCCGAGTGGCCATGCAAACTTTTTATAGCAGCGTCCTTCTGGGACCTTCCTGATGGTCCAATCCGAGCTGGAGAAGGACCTGGACATGTGACCTCCGATCTCCAATGAGAGATCGTCCCATGGGCATGCTCAGTGGACGGAAAGAGGACTTAGTCCCTGGAGTAGCTCGCTGCTGACCAGCATGTGTTGCTATAGCTTGACCAGAGGTGGCAGCAGCAACCAAACCCACAGTGCTAGTCTGAGCAGAGCGCCGGGAACGACTAGTCTGCTGAGCAGCTTCCTCTGCGGTCGGAGAGGAATGGGAGACTGCCGAAGGCAAGGCTCAAGATTCCTGCTGTGCAGTGACAGGAACCCGACGCCTAATATTACCCCCCCTCCTAGGGCCCCTTCCTCTCTGAGCCTCGCTATGCTCAAATGACGCAATGAGAAGTGGAGCGCGGATATTCTCCACTGGCTCCTAGGTCCAAGCCTCTGGACCATGACCCTTCCAGTCCACCAAATAAAACTTTTCACCACGCACCACCCTGCATCCCACGATGGCATTAACCTCAAACTCGTCCAAGGACAGGTCTGATGTCCCGGCAGATGACTCGGAGAACCGAGACATGTGGACAGGCTTAAGGAGGGACACGTGGAAGGTGTCAGAGATAACCAAGTGTTATGAATGAGTCACCGGAGGAGGAAAAAACAAAAACACAAGCCAAGTCCAGAAAACCGGAGAGGTTGGTAGCTAGCGGATTGCAGACCCCTGATCCTATTCACCACAACTAACAGTAGCCGTGGGGGGTTCCTACGGTGCCCTAGACCCCTCGTCACAGCCGGAGAGCTAAATAAGCCTAAAGAAAGGGGAAATCTAAACTGCCCCAGAGCAGACCCCAAAGCAATAGACAGCCCCCAACATGTATTGTCGGTGAAAAACAGATGAAAACACAAACACAGGCAGAAAGACAGGCTGAGCAAATAATGGGGCTCAACTAACTAGATAGGAAAGGACAGAAAAGATGCTGGCTGCAATCACGCAAAAAACCCTGCCAAAAATAATGTCCAACACGTCTGATAGAAAAGGCCCTGAAGTCACTAGACTTCAAAATCACTATATCAGCACTCAGGTATATTCTGAAGACAGAGCAAAGAGATCAACTGATCAGAGACAAAAATGGAGTTCAGCCCATCCCAACCAGGGCAGGCTGAACACAAACACCAAGTAAACAGACAAAATCTCATGGAAAAATAGCAGAGCAAAAACTTAGCTTTTAGTAGACAGGAACTAAACTGGATGCCAGAGCTCAGAGCAGAAAGGATCACCAGCAACCCTGCAGGGCGTCGGCTGCCTTATATCCACTCAGAAATTCCGGATTTCCAATCACACTCCACCTGTTCAGATGACAGGTTCTTCCCATCCAGATCAATTTCACTACCTCCGTTCACCAGCAGAGGGAGTTCATCAGACATCAGAGGTGAAGGAGAAAATGAACTCATAACAGCCAAGTGTGGTGGAAGGGCCAGACGGTAGACCACCGGGTTGATCTGCTCAAGGACTTTGAAGGGGCCAATGCAGCGAGGTGCGAATTTAGTGGACTCGTCCCGCAGCCTGATGTTACGGGCGGAGAGCCACACTAAGTCGCCAGGAGCAAAGGTTGGAGCGGGGCACCGGTGCGTGTCGGCGGAGACCGTCATTCTCTCCTTGGAGGCCCGGATGGCATCCTGAGTGCGATCCCAAATGTCCACCGCCCAGTCTGCCACTCTGGAATTGGTGGACGACACGGGCATAGGGACAGGGACTCGCGGATGCTGGCCGTAATTATGGAGGAATGGGGTCTGACCAGTGGAATCGGCCACAGCGTTGTTCAAAGCAAACTCTGCCCATGGTAGCAAGGATGCCCAGTTATCCTGCCTGGCCAAGACAAAATGTCATAGGTATGTGACCAGGGTCTGGTTGGCTCTCTCTACCAACCCGTTTGTCTCGGGATGATAGGCCGTGGAGAGATTTAGCTCAATACTGTGCAGATTACAAAGCTCTCTCCAAAACAGAGACGCAAACTGGGGACCCCAGTCACTGACTATCTTGTCTGGCATACCGTATAGGCAGAAGACGTGTTTGATGAACAGCGCTGCCAGGCCCCGTGCAGAAGGTAGCAGAGAGAGAGAGGCACCAGGAGCACCGTTTTGGAGAAATGGTCGGTGATGATCCAGATAACCGTGCTGCCACTGGACTTGGGTTGGCCCACCATGAACTCCATGCCGACCATTTCCCATGGCCTGTCTGCCACCGACAGGGGGTAAAGTAACCCAGCGGGCCTTTGCCGAGAAGGTCTGTTCCAGGCGCAGGAGACGCATGCCTGAATGTAGTCTCCAACGTCCCGGGCCATATGCCTCGCCAGTAGCTCAGAGGTTCGCTTCGTCCCAAAGTGTTGATAGGAACTGAAGGAGTTAAATTGAGTTCTGTCTATGTTGCATTCTCTTGTTTAAAACCTTATCTGTTCTTCAAGGAGATGTCTCAGACATCTCCCTTGTGAACCAAGGTCAAATACCTCTGCTTTTTCGCCTAAATGACTTTCTTTGTCGAAAACAAGTTGTAAAATCATTTGTACTGCGCATGTCTGTAAAATGTTTAAATTCTTTACTATAAAAGACGGAAGCCTAACTGATAAGCCAGAGGCGTCTTGGAGGCATCCCGAGTGGTATCATACAGCCGTGTCTGTGTTATCCTTCTCGACGGAGCAATTGATTAGAGACATATGGTGCTTCACACCTAAGAACATCGGTCCTTCAGATGAAAGAGTAATCTGAGGGATCCCGACAGTTTCCTGGCGCCCGAACAGGGACTTGAAATAGGCACCTCTCCAAGACTACCCGATCTACAGACCACTCCAGTTACTGATGAAATTGTGAACAGCAGACCTAAACACCTGGCCAGGTAAGAGATCAATTTTTCTCTTCTCTGCTCTTCATAATCTATCATTATAACTAAGGTCCGTATAAAGGGGAATCTAGTAGAGGAGGGGGCCGTAAAATCAGGTCCATATAAGAACTCTGAGGAAATCGGGTGTGACACGCATATGTAATTTCTGCTCGAATGAGAGGTTACTGTAGGTTCTGTGTGTGCACAGCTATTTTTAGAAAAAGAGCTGATGCAAATCAAAATGGGAGAGGTCTGACATTACGGAATATAAGGCTGGTTGAACAGTTCATACTGCGCAGCCCGGACGGACAAGTTTTTCACAATAGACGATTCCGCACTAGAAATAGAGGAGGTTGTTGAATGGCTACTTTGATTTGAAGGACTGTGAAAAGTAGACAAATAAGCTGCACAGTAGGTATTCGTTCAAAGAGTGGTGATATTGCCTAACTGGGTCATGTGACAGCGTCCTTTCGGGGAGGTCACCGCCTAAGCTTATATCAACACCCTTTACGAATAAACCTTGTGACAGATAAGAGTGTGACCGAATGAGCACAGGACCGTGAAATGAGCCTGTGACAGGATATGACTGAAGAACCCCGATAGATGGATACTTTATTTACAATCCTGTGTGTTGTGGGAGTATTTCTGTTCGGATGCTACATAGCATATAAGTACACGAAACACGTAGTACACCGAGGAACAGACACTCCATTTAGCCTGTTAGCACCTTAGGAAGAAGGTAACGAGGTATAGTAGAGCCTAGTCTTGAGCTTACCCAATACACCACCTAAGGCAGGGGACTAACAGGAAGACAACAAGAGAGACAGGATAAGAATAAAAGATAAAATGGGGAACAGTCAGGGAAAGACACCTGAAGAAGGAAATCGGTTATGTGATATAATTGAGGATAGATATGGAAGTAGTGCAGCAAAGAACCTGGAAAAAATATTAATCAAATCCAAAGTGCAAGATAGTCAGGCTGTGTGAATCCTTGTATATATGTCTATGAGAACCTCTGAATAAGATGAGAGATGAGTAATTGAGTATAAAAAAAAAAAAAAAAAAAAAAATCAGTGAATGAGCACGTATGAATGAATCATCACACATCATTTTTGTGTCAAGAGATTTGTGACCTTTCTAGTTGTGGTGGAATCCCGGACAGATGCGTTATAGATATTTCAAATCTACATCTGAGACTGAATGAATTGAGTAATGATATAGTTCGTGTTATATGTGGCATTACATTGTAAAGTTTCCTGAATGCATTTGGCCAGAAAAAGGGCAAGGCATGGTTAATCTCATTATACAGTTATCTGCCCTTACAGTGAAATCCCGTGATTTTGAGTTTCTTTGTAGAAATTGATTTTGATAAGTCTAAAGAACTACAGAATTCTGTGAAGGACGACGCTGCATTCTGACGGGAGGGGTGAAGGATGGCGCTGCGTAGTTTTTCTTCTCCCTTCGCTCTTATCTCTGCTGAGTGTGAGCTGTGCTCAAAATTCTCTGTAATTCTATCCGTAAGGTACACGCTGAAAGATTTGTGCATTTTGAAGCAACAGTACTTAATTGAAGATTGGAAGTTAAAAGTAAGATATGGTGCCTAATTTAGAAGGGAATTGTAAGTGATTGCTTGGTCATTAATGTGTTTGAACCTGCTTCTAGTTGTGTGATTGATTTGTATAGCAAATTGTGTCAAATTACAAGAGACAGAGAAGGAAGGAAGCAGTAAAACAAGTGGGACAAACATTGAAAAAGGCAAAAATACCAGAGTGTGAATGTTTGGATGTACAAAAAGGCACAGACAAGTGAAGAAAATAGCAAGTGAATAAATGATGCTTGAGAATGTGCAGCAGTGTGGAAGGTGTATTATGAATGTTTGATTGACAAAAGTGTAACCAGAGACCCAGACAAAACAGATGGACTTGTAAACACTGTGGTCAGACTCAGACAAACCCAGACTGAATAGCTACTTGTGTGACCTGTGCTACTGACCTAAGAGAATTGCACTAAATCTTATCCAGACAAGATCATAAGAAGCTGACATAATAGTGTGGATAGTGGGTAGTGGGGACATTGGCCCTTGAGGAGTAAGCTGACAGTAGACATCAGACGGCCAACCCCATCAGGACCTAGAAGTGTGACTAGAATAAGAAAGATACAGGTGTATTATCCCTGGAGCCCCTCTGACCAGCTAGCTTTGCTGAAGCAGCTGCCTGCCCCTGAAGACCAACCATTCCCGTTTTACAGACACACAGATGTGACAAAGAATCAGGCTTGGGGCATGGATGATAAATCTGCACGATCTGGGGAGACGTACTGTGAGTCACTAAGACAATGGGCTGCAGTGGAACAATCAGAGCAGTCTGTACTCCTGACTAATGTGACACAGCAAAGAGGAGAGAGAGTAGAGATGTACCTTGGACGGTTACAGCTGAAATGGGCAGACATGGGGTACATTTGCATAAACCCACTTGATGTTAGAATACTGGTGGATGCATTCATTGACGGTATGAACAAAGACTTACGAGACGCAGTACAGACAGCCAGACCTGAATGGAGACATGTAGATCCGAAAGACCTCCTTAAGGTAGCTAAAGAAATTGAGCAAACAAGGATAATAAAACGACCTGTCATGTATGCTGGAGCACAAGGAAAAAAGTGGAGACGTAATAGGGAAGGCATGTGAGATGACACTGACGTTTCTTTTGACAATCTATTCCCCACATGACACCCATGCCATACTCCTACAAGTTCAACCAAAACATCTGTCTATGGCCAGACAGCTCCGACTTGAGTGTGCTCTACTAATTCCTGAGTATGTCACTCCTCAAAAGATGTAACGTTCTGAATCCAGCCACCCTCCTGCCTGTGGATTCAGAAAAGGGGGAATTGGTGACCGTATTGGCAAGTGAGGAAGGATACTTTGACATGACGCATGAACATGTCTGCATAGAACTGATGAGTCAGGAGACAGTTGGGTTTGCACACGTTAATGAAAAACCTGTTCCTAATGCAGACTTTGAGTTTCTTTTTTGTAGATGGCCCCAGATACCACCAGGATGGACGATTCTACACTGGATATGCAGTAGTATCCTCACATGAGGTAATCCGAGCGGAACCACTCTCTCCTCACATGTCGGCGCAGGAGGCAGAGTTGAAGGCACTCACTGAGGCGTGTAGAGCCGCTGCAGGTAAAGTCGCTAATATTTTCACAGATTCGAAGCCCATTAAAAATGCAGAGCTGGTGAAACAATTGATGGAGGCATTGATGTTACCAGTCCAGGTTGGCATTGTCAAGGTAAAAGCACACACAAAGGTGACTCCGTGGAGGTAGAGGGCAATAGAAGGGCGAACGAGGCTGCTAAAATAGCACAAGGCGGCCTAGAGAGAGCAGTGGACGGTGGCGGGGAGTCAGCGTATTCCAGCCACATTGGGTCTAGATGTCCTGAAATCCCTCCAGCAAAAGGCTGCCCAAACAGAGAAGGTACACCGGGGGAGACTGGGAGCTGAGCTGAACTCAAATGGAGTATGGGAGAATAAGGATAAAATGTGCCCACCAAAGTCCCTGTTCTCAATCATGGCGCAAGCAGCACATGGCCCCAATCACACCTCAAAAAGTCACATGTGTGCCATGGTAGATGCCTTCTGGATCGCTCCTGGCTTCAGTTGCGCAGCCGCGAAACTTGTACAATCATGCCTCATCTGTGCACAGCACAACCCAGGTAAAACAGTAAAAGTCCCTAAGAAAGCGACACCTAGGCCTCTCTACCCGTTTCAGAGACGGCAGATTGACGACATACAGCTACCAAGGTAGGAGTGTATGCAAATATCCTAGTATGTGTAGATCTCTTCTCTGGATGGCCAGAGGCCTACCCGGTGAAAACGGCTACAGCTCGAGCCACTGCAAAGAAACTGGTGATGGAACTAGTACCACGATTCGGTGTCCCTGAAACAATTGAATCAGACAGAGGTACACACTTTACTGCTGAGGTAATGCAAAATGTAATGCAAATGATAGGTGTAGAACAAGCATTTCATACACCCTACCACCCACAGAGTTCAGGGAAGGTAGAGAGAATGAACGGGACACTAAAATTGAAAATACAGAAAACCATGGAACAAACCCATAAACCATGGCCAGAGTGTCTCCCATTAGTATTATTCTCAGTAAGGTACACACCCACGGGGAAAGCTAAACTGTCACCCTTCGAGATACTGTTTGGAAGACCACCGAACACAGGGTTGTACTACCCACAGGTCTTAACACTCAATGTGGATAATTTGACAAGTTATGTAATCCAGTTGCAAAAGCATTTAACTCAAATGCATTCTCTAGTTTTCTCTTCCACTCCAGATCCAGATAGTGTGGAAGGAACTCATTGTCTACAACCTGGTGATTACGTATATGTCAAGAAACACTCCAGAAAGACCCTTGAACCCCGATATCAAGGACCTTACCAAGTACTCCTAACAACGCCTACTTCTGTTAAGTTGGAAGGACGACCAACCTGGATCCACGCATCGCATTGCAAACTAGCCACAGGAGTTAACAAAGCATAAGAGTGCATAATGTTTTGGTTTGGTTTTGTTGCATTATCTGTAATAATGGTAGCTGCGTGGGACAATCTAAATTCTCCAATGTCCTTGAATAATAAGTTTATACAACATCATGAAAAATTACTGAATGATTGGTCAAATCATTTGCTGGATCTGCACACATTCACCAGTATCAGCCACTAGTATTCCGTTCCTTGTTATTCCTGTGCCACCCGAGGAATTATTTGCCTGGACCAGTTGTTCTGATACACTTGCTAATAATGCCACAAATAATGTGAAGTTATGGAACACAACTGTCGGTATACCTATTGTGGGATGGGTAGGATACCCTTGGTGGCAGGGTAACCTTTCAGGAAGTAATACACACCTTCAATATCTGGCATATAAAGGGGGAGCTTGGGTACCCAGGAATAGAACTCGGTTAACCTATTTGGGGCAAATTCCAATGTATAGCCTACAAGTTAGTTTTAGTGTAACTTCTCACTCTACTGACGCCTTTAAGCCAATACTGCTAGAAAGGAGGTTGCACAATACGTCCTGGGAGTATTCCAATTTATTTCCCCAGGGCAATAATGAAACTTGTTTTAATATTTCAGGTAATATACCTTGCAACGAGTCATCTGGATATGAGAAAGGAACTCCCACCTGTAGAAATCCCGATGTAGGGTAGTGTAGCCCTTTAGGACAACTTCCAAATTGGTGTATGCTTCAGAATGTATCTGCGTTCATAGATTTAGTTCATAGACTGGTACTACAACATTCAGCCCTATGGGACCTACCTAGTGACATGTACTGGATATGTGGAGACAATGCATATAAATGGTTGCCAGTAGGGGTAAAAGGTGCTTGTACTCTGGGTCGTTTGACTCCAGCTACCTTTGTTATTCCGAATGACCAGTTGAATACTCAGAGCATACCTAAACACACGTTGTACAAAAGAGCTGCTGACAATACACCTCGCCTCTCTGGGAGACCACATATAGTGCAGATGAGTGTGGCTAATAAAATTGTCAGCTCTATTTTTATTTATCCTATGATTACTCAAATGTGGGATAAATTAGTCAGGGCTACAGATTACTTAGACGACCAAATATGGGATATATTGGATATATTGAACACCACCGTTGCTGTCCAAAATCATTGTTGTTTGTATCTTCGTAATATATGTGCTATTGAAACTTGTTTTTTGGTGTATCTCTGTATGCAAGAAAAGATGTAGAAATAGATAAGGAAGTTTGACTGTAAACAACAAGAATTTAACTATTATTCCTTTGAGTCCTAGATTGACATCTCATTTCTGGCATGAAGGAGCGTACTCTTGCAATGATGGACGTGGCTTCAGTATCTGGGGGATGGAGAAGGTAGAAGACCTGTCTCCCTTGGGCAACCCGTCGGCCTGGGATAATACCTGGTGAACGAGCCACTATCCGCTGTTGTTGCAGGATCCAGTGTTCCAGATTATGGAAAATGAAGATGTCAAAGGGGGGAATGATAGGAACTGAAGGAGTTAAATTGAGTTCTGTCTATGTTGCATTCTCTTGTTTAAAACCTTATCTGTTCTTCGAGGAGATGTCTCAGACATCTCCCTTGTGAACCAAGGTCAAATACCTCTGCTTTTTCGCCTAAATGACTTTCTTTGTCGAAAACAAGTTGTAAAATCATTTGTACTGCGCATGTCTGTAAAATGTTTAAATTCTTTACTATAAAAGACGGAAGCCTAACTGATAAGCCAGAGGCGTCTTGGAGGCATCCCGAGTGGTATCATACAGCCGTGTCTGTGTTATCCTTCTCGACGGAGCAATTGATTAGAGACATATGGTGCTTCACACCTAAGAACATCGGTCCTTCAGATGAAAGAGTAATCTGAGGGATCCCGACAGTGTCCACCCAGGATGCGTAAGCCTAAGAGAGGACCTCCGGTCGCAAATGGGCAGGGACAAATGTCTTGCCCGGAGGCACCGACTCAAGGGCGACAGGAGCCACAGTCCTCAGACTCTCAGATGGGACAATTAGCTGAGGCTCCTCATCCTCCTCCTCCGCTGACACCACAGAGCGAGAAAGAGCATCAGCCCAGAATTTCTTCTCACCGGAAAGGAAATGAAGGGTGAAGTGGAAGCGGGAGAAGAAAAGGGACCATCTGGCCTGGCGACAATTCAGCTGCTGGGCTGTCTGTAGGTAGACCAAGTTCTTATGGTCAGTAAACACCTGGAAAGGGAACCGAGACCCTTCCAGGAGGTGTCTCCACTCCGAGAAGGCCAGTTTTATTGCTAGCAACTCCCTGTCCCCAATGGAATAGTTCCTCTCCGCCGGTGAAAAGGTCTTGGAATAGAAGAAGCAAGGGTGCTTCCGACCCTGAGCGTCCTTCTGAAAGAGGACCACTCCAGAACCGACGGAAGAGGCATCCACCTCCAAGATGAACGGCCTATCTACATCGGGACGATGTAGAATGGGAGCGCTAGCAAAGTGGGACTTGATGGAGGAAAAGGTCTTGGAGACCTGTTCTGACCATAACTTGGGGTTCACTCCCTTCTTGGTGAGGGCCACCAAGGGAGCTACCAAGGTAGAGAAGTGGGGAATGAACTGTCGGTAGTAGTTCACGAACCCCAGAAAGCGCTGCACTGCTTTGAGGGAGTGGGGTTCCTGCCAGTCCATTACCGCCTGCAGTTTGGCAGGATCCATAGGCAAACCCTGAGCAGAGATAATATAGCCCAGGAAAGGCAAGGACTCCTGCTCAAACAGGAACTTCTCCAACTTGGCGTAGAGGGAGTTAGCTCGCAAGTGGGCGAAGACTTTGCCAACCTCTCTCCGGTGGGAGTCCATATCTGGAGAGAAGATGAGGATGTCATCCAGACAGACAACCACCGAAGTGGAGAGCATATCCCGAAAGATATCATTGACAAAGTCCTGGAAGACAGCCGGTGCATTACAAAGACCAAAGGGCATGACCAGATACTCAATGGCCATCCCTGGTGTTAAACGCTGTCTTCCATTCGTCCCCCTCAAGGATGCGTATCAGGTTATAGGCCCCCTGCAGATCTAATTTGGTGAAAACAGTTCCGATATCAGGGGCAGAGGATACTTGTTCTTAACGGTGATAGCGTTAAGACCCCTGTAATCGATGCATGGATGCAGTTCTCCATTCTTCTTCTGGATGAAGAAGAATCCCGCCCCTGCTGGTGACACTGACTTCCTAATGAATCCTCTTGCCAGATTCTCCCTGATGTATTGAGACATGGCCTCTGCCTCCGGGAGAGATAAGGGGTAGACTCGACCCCGGGGAGGCTCCGCACCCGGCAAGAGGTCAATAGGACAGTCATAGGGGCAATGCGGTGGAAGGATTTCCGCCGCCTTTTTGGAGAACACGTCCGCATACTGTCGATAGTGTTTGGGGAGCGAGGAAAGATCTGCAGGTACCTCGGTGGAGGCAACCTGAATGCACTCCCAGACATCTACCCTCACATGATTTACTCCATGAATTTTCCCCGAGGACCACTCTATATGGGGAGAATGATACCGCAACCAGGGGACCCCTAGAAGGACCTGGTCGATACCCTCGGGCATGACGAGGTTGGATATGATCTCCTGATGAGATGGAGACACCGAGAGTATCAATGGAGTGGTCTGGTGGGTAATCTGTGAGGGCAGAGTCGCGCCGTTCACTACTCTGACGGTGACTGGCTTAGATATCATGACCAGTGGTATTGCGTGCCGTTGAGCGAAAGCAGATGAGATAAAATTGCCCTCCGCTCCAGAATCCACGCAAACCTCCACCGCCAGAGTGGAAGAACCAAACTCAAGTGTCCCATTAAAGGACAGCTTGGAGGAAAACGCCGCAAATTCTAGTGAGTCACCTCCTACGGCCACTAGACGTGAGCGTTTTCCCGGCCGCTGTGGGCACCTGTTGGCTGGGTGACCAGACTGCTGGTAACTGTGACAGACGACGGGTACTCGCGTGGACTGGGACCTGGATCCCGCGCGAGAGTCCCCCATGGCCTCTTGGAGCTCCGATGCCCGATCGGGAGGTTCCAGAGGTTTAACAAAACTGGGTGCCAACCTAAACCTCTGCCTACACTGGGACCGCTCCAACCTTCGCTATGAAAAACGAAGGGCTATGCGGGTGGAGATGGTGATAAGCTCCTCCAGTGTGGCGGGAATCTCCCTGGTGGCCAGAGCGTCCTTTACATGGCCAGCCAGACCTCTCCAGAACACCGGAATGAGGGTCTTATCTGACCACTCCTGTTCAGAAGCCAGCGTCCGGAACTGGACGGCATAATGGCTGACCAGAGATGAGCCCTACGATAATGCCAGCCGCTGAAGCGTGGTATCATGGGTGACTCGCGGTCACAAGAAGACCTACTTCAGAGTGCACTCTGCACCACATGATCACCACGCTCCCACAGCGGTGTGGCCCACTCCAGAGTCCTGCCCGACAGGAGAGAAATAACAAATCCCACTTCAGCCCGCTCAGAGGGGAATGGTGCAGCCAGCAGCTCTAGCTGCATGGTACATTGGCTGATGAATCCCCTACAAGAAGCACTATTGCCCGAGAATTTCTCAGGCAGCGGGAGGTGGGATAAAGTCGAGGCAGTGATGGCAGTGGACACACGGGAGACAGCCTCCGTGGCTGCCTGAACAGCGACCGCGGAAAGATCCACAGCTGAGGCTGAGCGCTCAAGAGCCACCAACCTGCCCTCCAGCTGCTGGATGTTACGGAGGAGTCGCTGTTCCTCCGCCATTACTAGCCAGACCCTGGTGCTAGTATAATGTTAGGGTTGCGGATCGCACTAAATATATAATATGAGAAAGTGCGATCGCAACCCGGGGTCCACCGTGCAGAGATGGTACACTGCTGCTAGGTAATGGTGGAGTACTAATTAAACACCGGCGGGAAACTGCTGACCCGGTGTGTACGGGAGCGAACTCTGTTACTTCACAGAGCCGCAGTAACGGATGCCGGAGCCTGTTAACTCCACAGGACTCAGCGGAGTGAGCGCTAGTGTACAGTCTCAGGACTCAGCCCCAAAGACGCTGGGTTGGAGTCCTTCTAGACCACTAGCACTCGGCGCCGCAACTGCGGTGCCAGGAAGAAACTGAAGGGAAAATATAGCGCACCTAGTGCGCACAGCACCGCTCTGGCGGACGCCACTAACCACCCAAACTTGGGGCTAGGAAAGTGCACATATTGCGCACGGTGCCGCACTGGCGGTTGCTGCTTGACGCTGTATAGTAGTGCCTTGTGCTGGAAGTGTGGTGCAGAGGACTGGATTCACCATGGCACATAGGCAATGCCACCTGTCGGCACTGACTTATCTCCAATACCCTATACACATGCACAACCAGAGGGAGGGAGGGAGTCTTAATGAGTCAGTCACCAGAACACATACATCCATCTTCACACACACAACTACAAAATACTGTCTATACTAGCGCATGACTGAGTGGCCATGCGAACCTTTTATAGCAACGTCCTTCCGGGACCTTCCTGATGGTCCAATCCGAGCTGGAGAAGGACCTGGACATGTGACCTCCGATCTCCAATGAGAGATCGTCCCATGGGCATGCTCAGTGGACGGAAAGAGGACTTAGTCCCTGGAGTAGCTCGCTGCTGACCAGCATGCGTTTCTATAGCTGGACCAAAGGTGGCAGCAGCAACCAAACCCACAGTGCTAGTCTGAGCAGAGCGCCGGGATCGACTAGTCTGCTGAGCAGCTTCCTCTGCGGTCGGAGAGGAAGGGGAGACCGCTGAAGGCAAGGCTCAGGATTCCTGCTGTGCAGCGACGGGAACCCGACGCCTAACAGGTTGTTCTTAAAGGAGTTTTCCAATAATTAAATTTTTAGCCCAGAGGTCTCCACTGTCTGAAAATAGCAAACACAGTCTTAGGCCTCATTCAGCACAGTTATTAGTTTACAGGGGTAAATCCTGCTTACAGGTTTTCTTTAAGTCAGCATGCTTTCATATATGCCATGCCCTTCCAAAAAGTCATTGCCATTTTAATTTCAGCTGAAGCTTGCTTATCGCCTTGTGAGGAGCACTCCCAGTTTGACATATTTTAACATATGGAATGTGGTTAGGGAGATGCCATAATCAGACAGTCCCTGTAACCATAAGGATGTATTGACACACTACAGATTTGGGGGGGGGGGGGGGGGCAAATTTTTACTAATTCAAGCATTCATCTTAAACAAGGCCATTCATGAATTTTCAGTTTCAGAAATTTCTGCAACAAAATATGCAGTGTAGGAATTAAACTTAAAAGGTTTTTCCAACCACAAAAACAAAGGCTATGATTATATCATGTTAACCCCTTAATGACAGCCAATACGTTTTTAACTGACCTCAGATATAAGAGACTACCATCCCCATACAGGAGACAATCCAGCAGCTGTCGGCTGTACACTATAGCTTCCAACTTGCTGTATCACAAACGATCAGTGTTGGCATCATCCATATCTGTTTAACCCCTTAGTTGCTGCTGTCAAAAGTGACTACATCAAATAAATGGTTAATAGATTGTGGGGGCTTCCGCTTTAATCTAATTGACACACCGAGATCATGATTGTGTGGTCCTGATGTTTGCCATAGTAGTTCATGGCCAAATAGCGGCCTTAGAGTCTCCTGACTCTAGCAGTCAGTTCAGAAGTCAGCGACATTTAGGTGGTAAACAAACACTTTTTCATTCCTGCTATACCACTTTGCATTAATTCCTGAAAATCACCTCAAGGGTTAGTAAACTACCTGACAGCAGTTTTCAATGTGTCAGGGGGTGCCATTTTTAAAATGGTATCATGTTTGGGGTTTTCCAATATATACGACCCCCAAAGTCACTTCAAACATGGATAGGTCCCTCAAAAAAATAAATTTTGTAAATTTCCTTGAAAAAATGAAAAATTACTGCTACATTTTTAAACCTCCTAAAAGGCTATCAAAATAAATTAGCGCTTTAAAAATGGTGCTGCTGTAAAGCAGACATGTGGGAAATGTTATTTATTAATGTTTTTGTGTGGAATGACTATCTGGATTAAAGATATAATCATTCAAAGTTTGAAAATTGCAATTTTTTTACATTTTTGTCAAATTTCTGATATTTTTTATAAATAAACACAAAACATATCAACCTAAATGTACTATTGTCATAAATTATAATGTGCCACGAAAAAACAGTCTCAAAATCAATGGTATTTGTTGAAGCGTTTCGGAGTTATCACCATATAAACTGACAATGGTCAGAATTTAAAAAATTGGCCCCATCACTAAGGGGTTAAAGCCTTCCATTAAAGTTATTGCTTAAGGCCGGGGTCACACTTGCAAGTGTGATGGGAGAAACTCGCGTGAGTCTCTCGCATCAATACCCGACACTGCGGCTGGTACTCAGTCAGAACCATGTATTTCTATGCAGCCACACACTCCGGTCCAGAGTGACTGCCGGCGGCAGTTCCGTTTATTGATGCGCGAGTTTCTCATATCACACTTCCAAGTGTGACCCCGGCCTTAAAAACAGACTCCAGCATTTGCCACTATATAGGCATACAGTTATAGTTACTATTACTCCTAGATATACGTTCTAATCTATTTTATACAGCATAAACCTAGGTATGCTGATAGATGCCAAAAGGACACTCTTGGCAACCGCTGATTGAATATTTGTTTCTATTATTCCAAATTCTAATGTGATGTCAAAAGAGCCTTATTGACACCGACACTATTAAGAGTCTTATGTTCCTCTTTTGTGAAGCACCGTACTCACTGGGGAGCACAGAAACAGCAGAATTTGCATCATTTTCCTTCTGCAAACAAAACCTCTTACACCTGCTGCATAAAAATTACATTCAGTTGTCACATGTGATAAGACAGCAGGAAACCATTCTGGCAAACTTTGCTCTCCAACTGGCGTTCCTTCCCTTTTGAATTCTACAGTGTTCCCAAACAGTAGCCTACAACCACATATTGTCATGACACAGCTGTCAAGTGACCTGGGACCAGGGGCTCCTTTCCCAGCCGTAACACTAGGGGTCGCCTTAGCTCACCCTGTTCCCCGGGAAAATTCAGATGGTGAAGACGTTGGGGCCTCCGCCCTTGCCTTATCTCCTAAGTTAGCCCTTCATCTGTCCCCTTCCCTCACGCAGGGAAGAGGGGGTGCTACTGTGCACCGCAGTACATCAACCTGACAAACAGGGCAATAAAGACAAGGGGGAACTGAAAACTACACACATACAAAATATTCACTCACATATAACAGAGGAATCTACCAGGGTGTGCAGGAAGGGGAAGAAAGCAAAACAGGGAAGGATAAGGGATTATCAAGCGTACAAACCAAACAACAGTTGCTTAAAACTCCTCCAGCACTCCTCCCCATACCTTCTCTCCCTCCTTTTGTCATGAAGCAAAAGATAACTCTGACAAGGATCAAGGACTTAGTAATAGAGCTCAGAATTTATAGGGAAAAGGAGTGGCTAACCGAGCACAGGTGAACACAGGGATTTCCAACAGGGCCGATTAACTCCTGTTCTGCTGGAAGAAATAAACACGTTTACTAAACCAGAGAGGTGCTTCTTTTCAGCAGCGGAGTCAGAGTAACCAGATGCTCCGGTCTTCTGGCTCCGCTCCGTTGCTGTAACCTCATGATAGATATATAGTATTGCCATACTTGTAAAAATTATATATAGTTTTTCTCTCTTTTAAAGAATATAATTTGTTAAATTTGACAGCCCAATGCTATAAAAATATATTAAACACATGTGGAGTCAAAATGCTTCCTTCGTCCCAATATAAATGTTTGCTTTTTTCATGTGTCTTAGCATCTTAAGGCTAGGGCTACAGATGTCAACTGACATGTGAAGGATTTCTAATACAGAAGCCGCTCAAAGCCACTTGAGAACTAATCAGTTGATAAAAGTTTCTTGAAAATGCAAAGAATTGCTTCATTTAAACATGTAAGCATTTTTCATTTTAAAACACTTTAAAATGCGCCCATTGTGTCAAAACCTGATTGTCAAGCAGGGGGCGAGAGGACGCTTAGCGTGCGGCGCAACATGAGGGGAACACCAGGGAAGACGTACAAGGAAGACCATGGCAATAGGGAGAAGGGAGAGGGGTCACCTCCTAACATAAACCTGAGTCTGATCAATGCACTGCCTATCGTCCCTTGATGGGTCCTTCTCCCTCCTTCTACCTGTGCCTAAGCCTTCTCTAGTCCTGAACTTACCCTGTCTAGTACGTAGGTCAGCAAGACACTAATCCCACTACTACTACAGAAAAGACAACACGAGGAAGGTACGACAAACAATGGGAAAAAACACAACAAACAGCACTCCTCAACTTCACCTACAGGAAACTTCACTGCTGCAACAGGAACAAACACCTCAGCTTCTCGAGAGACAGGTCCTTCAAAGAGGTCAGTAAAGATGAACTATAACCAGCAAGGAATGAAGCTAGCAATGGGTTTATATGGTGGGAAGGAGTGGTCACAAGGTGCTGCAGCTGAGAACTGCAGCTCTGTGTTCACAGCCAGAAGAGAAAACACCACAGTAAATCCACTCCAATTCATTCAAGGTAAACAACAAACAAAAATCCTAAGGAGGAGCTGTGATCTATTAAACGTTGTGACATTCTAATCCCAGATCCTTCAGGCAGGGCCGGCGTTAGGGGCAGGCAGACCAGGGAGCTGCCTAGAGCCCCCGCTCCCCCAGGGGCCCCCAGCTAGTGGCACATCATGTAGCCGCTATGGGGCCCATGAGGCAGGGGGCCTGCCTGCCGCCAGCGCCGACTCCCGCCGCCGCATTGAACTATACCGGCGTATGCCGGTACAGTTCAAAGCAATGATGAAGGAGAGAGTGTCAGCTGACGCTCCCGCTCCCATCATTCCCCTCTGCCTCTGACACTGCGGGCAGTGTTATATACTATGAGGCTGTGTTATATACTATGTGGGCTGTGTTATATAGTATGTGGGCTGTGTTATATAGTATGTGGGCTGTGTTATATAGTATGTGGGCTGTGTTATATAGTATGTGGGCTGTGTTATATGCTATGTGGGCTGTGTTATAATAATAATAATAATAATAATAATCTTTATTTATATAGCGCCAACATATTCCGCAGCGCTTTACAGTTTAACAGTTTCAAAACACAAGTCATAAGTACAACGCTAACAATACAATAATTAAAGCAAAATAAGACGAAATAAGACGACCCTGCTCGTGAGAGCGTACAATCTACAATGAGGTGAGGGAGATACAGAGTACAGGTGTGTATTTACAATGGTGTATTTACAATGAAGGTCCAGCCATCTTGCAGGAGTGAAGGATGGATGGAGATAGTGAATGGGCTACGCACGCACACTTACACAGAGAATGACTTTGATTAGTGAATGTGATAGGCCGCTCTGAACAGGTGTGTTTTGAGGGAGCGCCTAAAACTATGCAAATTGTGGATAGTCCTGATTTCTTGGGGTAGAGCATTCCAGAGGATAGGAGCAGCACGGGAGAAGTCTTGGAGTCGGGAGTGGGAGGTACGGATTAGTGCAGAGGTTAGTCGAAAGTCGTTTGCAGAGCGCAGCGATCGGCTAGGCCGATAGACAGAAATGAGAGAAGAGATGTAAGGGGGTGCCGCACTGTGGAGAGCTTTGTGGGTGAGAACAAGTATTTTGAATTGGATCCTATAATGAATGGGCAGCCAATGTAAGGACTGGCGAAGAGCGGACGCGTCCGAGTACCGATTACCCAGATGGACGATCCTGGCTGCTGCATTGAGTATGGACTGGAGAGGGGATAGTCGAGTGACGGGGAGGCCAATTAATAGAGCGTTGCAGTAATCCAGGCGAGAGTGGATCAATGCAACAGTGAGGGTTTTTGTTGTTTCCTTAGTGAGAAAAGGGCGGATTCTAGAGATGTTCTTTAGGTGTAAGCGGCAAGAGCGGGTAAGGGATTGTATATGGGATGTAAAGGAGAGATTGGTGTCAAACATAACACCCAGACAGCGCACCTGCTGCCGGGGTGTTATTGTGGTACCACCCACGGAGAAGGAAATGTCAGATTTAGGGAGGTTAGTAGACGGCGGGAGCAGAAGAAGTTCAGTTTTGGAGAGGTTGAGTTTCAGATAGAGAGCGGACATGATATTGGAGACTGCGGACAGACAGTCACTGGCGTTCTGTAGTACAGCGGGGGTAAGGTCGGGGGAAGACGTGTATAGTTGTGTGTCATCAGCATAACGATGGTACTGAAAGCCAAATCTGCTGATGGTCTGTCCAATTGGGGCCGTGTAGAGAGAGAAAAGAAGGGGGCCAAGGACTGAGCCCTGAGGTACCCCGACAGCAAGAGGAAGAGGAGATGACGTGGAGCCAGAGAACAAAACACTGAAGGAGCGGTCAGAGAGATAGGAAGAGAACCAGGAGAGTGCAGTGTCCTTAATGCCTAGTGACTGGAGCCTAGAGAGTAGGAGATGGTGGTCAACAGTATCGAAAGCTGCAGATTGGTCAAGAAGAATGAGCAGAGAGTGGTCACCGTTACGTTTTGCTGTCAGAAGGTCATTGGTCACTTTGATGAGTTTCAGTCGAATGTAGGGGGCGGAAGCCGGACTGTGAAGGGTCTAGAAGGGAGTGAATGGAGAGGTAACGGGTAAGGCGGGAGTAAACTAGGCGTTCCAAAAGTTTAGAGATGAAGGGGAGATTGGAGACTGGTCTGTAGTTGTTTGTGCAGGATGGGTCGAGAGCAGGTTTCTTTAGTAGTGGAGTAACGATGGCGTGTTTGAAGGAGGATGGGAAAATGCCCGAGGAGAGGGAGAGATTAAAGATTGTAGTTAGGTGGGTTGTGACGACTGGAGAGAGAGACTGGAGGAGATGTGAGGGAATGGGGTCGGTAGTGCATGTAGTCGGACGAGAAGAAGAGAGGAGTCTGGAGACTACTTCTTCTGTTATGGGATCAAATGTGGAGAGTGAGCCAGGGGAGATGTAGGAAGGGATGGGAGTCACAGCACTTGGTGGTTGGGAGCAGATTTCTTGATGGATATTATCTATTTTTTCTGTAAAGTGGGAGGCCAGGTCATCAGCACAAATGTCTGTGATAGGGGCTTGTGCTTTTGGCCTGAGGAGGGAGTGAAAAGTGTCAAAAAGTTTCTTGGGGTTGTTGGCTAGTGAGGAGATCAGGGTGGTGAAGTAGGTCTGTTTGGCAAGGTGAAGGGCAGCGTTATAGGTTCTTAACATAAATTTGAAGTGGATGAAGTCTTCTGGTGTGCGGGTTTTTCTCCATAGGCGTTCAGCACTCCTGGAGCATCGCTGGAGAAGTTGAGTTTGCGATGTGAGCCAGGGCTCTTTTACTCTGTGTTTGGAGGTTCTGAGGGTGAGGGGAGCTACTTGGTCAAGGGTGCTTCTAAGAGTGTCATTGTAGTGATGAACAGCCAGATTAGGACAGGAAAGAGAGGAGATTGGGGACAGAGATGAGTGTAGGGAATCTGAAAGTGTCTGAGGGTTAATAGCTTGTAGATTTCTGACTGTGTGGTAGGTAGGAATGAGCTGGGGTGGGCGAGGATTTGTGAGCGTGAAGGAGAGAATGTTGTGGTCAGAGAGTGGAAGCGGTGAGTTGTTTAGGTGGGAGACTGAACAGAGCCGGCAGAAGACCAGATCAAGGGTGTTACCGTCCTTATGTGTCTCAGAGGTTGAAAGCTGTGAGAGGCCTAGAGAGGTGGTTAGTGATAGAAGCTGGGATGCAGATGTGGAATTAGGGCTGTTAATGGGGATGTTGAAGTCTCCCAGGATGAGGGTTGGTAGTTCTGAGGACATGAAGTGTGGCAGCCAGGCTGAAAAGTGGTCAAGGAAGAGGGTGGGTGAGCCTGGGGGCCGGTATATGACCGCTACCCTGAGGGAGAGGGGACGGAAGAGCCTGATGGTGTGGACCTCAAAAGAAGGGAATAAGAGTGATGGGACTGGGGGGATGACCTGGAAAGTGCATTGTGGGGACAGGAGTATGCCAACTCCACCACCAGGTCTGTTTGTGGGTCTCGGGGAGTGAGAGAATTGTAAGCCACCGTAGGAAATGGCAGCAGGAGAGACAGTGTCAGAATCCTGAATCCAGGTTTCAGTGAGGGCCAACAGATTAAGAGAGTTGTTCAGAAAGTAGTTGTGTAGGAAAGGAAGCTTGTTACAAGCAGACCGTGGATTCCAGAGGGCACAATTAAAAGATTGAGATGAGGGAGTGCAAGTAATGTTAATCAGATTATTGTGGTTTCGATATGAGGTAGGGTAGGGGTCAAGGTTGGGGGATGGTGGACCAGGGTTGGGGGAGATGTCCCCTGAAATCAGTAGGAGAAGGAAGATAAAGAGCCAATAGTTGTTGGAATTGTAAGTAGTTTTTTCTGCGATGTGTTTGGGCAAGATGGGCTGAGGTTTCTCAGGAAGGTGAGGAATGTGTGGGAGCTGTACATGGGAGAGGGAAGTATAGAGGGGCTGATGTGTATGAGTCGTGATGGAGGGGGGATAGGGTGATGAATGTGGATGGCAAGGGAACACAGGAGGATAAAAATAAAGCACATGGTTAAAGGGGAAGGCAAGGTGTGGGTTACCTGACTCCTGCCCTGACTAACTGCCATGTATAACTGCCGTTTTGCTGGATGCTTATCTTCTGTGATGCTTTGCTTATGGGATGCTTACGTGCTGTACCCCACACTGCGTGCTTCCCCTTAGCAACTACTACATATATAGGCCACACTACAGGGTCAGGAGAGAGGGATTGTGGGAGATGGTTGGGTATAATTTGGCAGCTGGGGCCAGCACACCAGGGGATGGTTAGATAATCAAAGGCACTAGACCAAGATGTGGCAAAATGCTATAGCACCTTCCACCTGATAAGATCTAGAAAGGCCCCAGTCACAGATCTAAAGCAGTAAGTATTACATACAGTGCAACAAATGAATTATACCAAAGCTTTAGCAAGCACATTTAAATATGCAGCAAAATGGTCAAGCAGCAGAAGTATGGAGTTGTACCATTTGGATATATTACAGCAGAGAAATAGAGGCAGCAGAGGTGGGAAGTTGTATCATTCAGGCTGCTTGCTGGCAGTGAATGGAGTAAATACATGCAGGGTGGCTCAGTTGATTACCATTTGGATATATTACAGCAGAGAAATAGAGGCAGCAGAGGTGGGACGTTGTATCATTCAGGATGATTGCTGGCAGTGAATGGAGTAAATACATGCAGGGTGGCTCAGTTGATTACCATTTGGATATATTACAGCAGAGAAATAGAGGCAGCAGAGGTGGGAAGTTGTATCATTCAGGCTGCTTGCTGGCAGTGAATGGAGTAAATACATGCAGGGTGGCTCAGTTGATTACCATTTGGATATATTACAGCAGAGAAATAGAGGCAGCAGAGGTGGGAAGTTGTATCATTCAGGCTGCTTGCTGGCAGTGAATGGAGTAAATACATGCAGGGTGGCTCAGTTGATTACCATTTGGATATATTACAGCAGAGAAATAGAGGCAGCAGAGGTGGGAAGTTGTATCATTCAGGCTGCTTGCTGGCAGTGAATGGAGTAAATACATGCAGGGTGTTATATACTATTGGGGGTATATTATATTCTATGGGGGAGGCTGTGTTATATGCTATGGGGGGTATATTATATTCTATGGGAGAGACTGTGTTATATACTATGTGGCTGTGTTATATACTATCTGGCTGCGTTATATACTATTGGGGGTACATTATACTCTATGGTGGAGGCTGTGTTATATACTATGGGGGGTATGTTATATTCTATGGGGGAGGCTGTGTTATATACTATGCGGCTGTGTATGGGGGGTACATTATACATTATATTCTATGGGGGAGGCTGTGTTATATACTATTAGGGCTACATTATATTCTATGGGAAGGTGGGCTGTATTATAGTCTATGGGGGGCTATATTAGATTTTATAAGGGAGGATTGCATCATACTCTTTGATGGGGCTACATTATATTCTATGGGGAGGTGGGCTGTATTATATTCTTTTCGGGGCTACATTATATTCTATGGGGGGCTGTATTATATTTATTATATTATATGAGGGGTGATTTCATCATACTCTATGAGGGGGCTACATTATACTATATAAGGGGGGCTGCATTATTTTCTATGGGGGGTTACATTATACTCTGTGGGGTGGCTGCATTATACTGTATCAAGGACTATGGGGAATACATTATACTATATGAAGAACTATGGGGTGCATTATACTGCATGGATCACTATGGCAGTGCATTATACTATATAGAGCACTGTGTGGAGTGTATTATACTATGTGGAGGACTGAGCAGTGTACTTTAATATATGGAGGACTAGGAGGAGTGTATTTTACTATATGGAGGACTATGGGAAGTGTATAATACTATATGGAGGACTGAGAAGTGTATTTTAATATATGGAGGACTATAGGGAGTGTATTATACTATATGGAGGACTATGGGGCGTGTATTATACTATATGGAGGACTATGTGGTATGCATTTTACAATATGGAGGACTGTGGTGCACATTATAATATGTGGAGGACTATGGGGTGTATTATACAAAACAAGGAAAATGCTGCATATTCATCGAGTGATTGGATTGTTTAAGCTGGAACAAAAATCATTGTTCTCAGCAGTACATCGCCGGTGTAAACTGTAGATATGCTGCTGATATCATGATACTGTATGGGGACAGATTGATCTATTAGTGATTGTTATGTCCCCATCATTCTTTCTCAGATGGTGGAAAGAGGCCGGGAAACAAGTGTTGAACGATTTCAATATTGTTGATCACACTCATTTAGCATCCTGAACTCAGCGCATGTAAATACAAGCAAAATGCTTCTGTGTGATGTGCAATAAGTTAGCATTTGGGGCCCTCTTTTAAACTTTGCCTAGGGCCACACTTTGCCTAAAACCAGCCCTGTCTCCAGGAGTCACATCAGTACGTGATACACCCGTGACACTGATTCTTAGGGCTCATACTCATTTGCGAGAAAAACGGACAAGTGCAATCCAAGAAAAAAAATCGGATTGCACTCTGACCAATGTTATTCAATGAGTTCTCATCTGCAATTTTTTTTTCTCAGCTGAAATCGGACTGAGAAAAAAAAAAAAAAAAAAAAAAAAAAAATCGCAGCAAGCTGCGATTTGCAGCATATCTCAAATGAGAATCGCCAATGCAAGTCAAAGTATGCGAGTAAAAAAAAAAAAAAAGAAAAATAAAAAAAAAAAAAAAAAAAAAAAAAATCGCACAGCAGTCGGACCATGCGAGTGGTGTCCGATTTTTACGCACCAGTGTCATTAGAAAAGCCGGCAATTCTTTTGCCGTGTACAGTACAATCACACTGACAGGTTAGAATAGAATAGATATATACACATAGAATACACACACACACACACACACACATAGAATACACACACACACACACATATATACACACACACACACACACACACACACACACACACACACACACACACACACACACAGTACAGACCAAAAGTTTGGACACACCTTCTCATTCAAAGAGTTTTCTTTATTTTCATGACTATGAAAATTGTAGATTCATTCTGAAGGCATCAAAACTATGAATTAACACATGTGGAATTATATAATTAACAAAAAAAGTGTGAAACAACTGAAAATATGTCTTATATTCTAGGTTCTTCAAAGTAGCCACCTTTTGCTTTGATTACTGCTTTGCATACTCTAGGCATTCTCTTGATGAGCTTCATGAGTCTCAAGAGGTAGTCACCGGAAATGGTCTTACAACAGTCTTGAAGGAGTTCCCAGAGATGCTTATCACTTGTTGGCCCTTTTGCCTTCACTCTGCGGTCAAGCTCACCCCAAACCATCTTGAATGGGTTCAGGTCTGGTGACTGTGGAGGCCAGGTCATCTGGCGTAGCACCCCATCACTCTCCCATGGAGAAATTATTGTTTTGTTGAAACAGGTAGCCGAGACCTCCAGCTCCAGCCAGCAGCGGTTCCTGCAAATGAGATCAGAGACAACAGGTAGAGCTGTCTGGTGGAGAAGTTGACAGTGTCAGAGTGAATGATCCATTCCCCATTGCAGTACCTCCTAGGAATGAAATGTTAATTTGGTGTCGAGCAGCAATAGGCCTTAGGGGGTCAAGATTACCAGGCCCTGGTAGAACCCGTGTACACTGAAAGCAGGCCCACCGTTCTGACAGCCTGGGGGGTAGTTGATGTCTGCAAGGGGAGAGTACCGATATGCATCCTGAATTGTGGGGAAAAAAAAGAGGTCCATTTACCCCGATATGCCACCCTTGCTAAGCTGTCAGTAACAGTGCACTAGAGGCAGCAGAACCCTTGTTTCCGTCCGATCAGGTGGAGGACAAAGGCTCTGAGGGGCAGCTGGAGGATTAGTGTCAACAGCTACATGTAGGCACTGACTCAACTTCTTTGCACCAAAAGCATGGGGTTTAACGAGTGACTCGAGAGTATGAGCGGGTCTTCAGCAAACACCCTGTAGACTTTGGGCAGGCAAAAAGGGGTCCTCACCATATTCCCACCGGAGATCATCCGCCCATTAAAGAGAGGTACTGTCCTGTTCCTCCAGCACACTATCAATGTGCCAAGAGTATTTTACGAGAGATGAAGTAGGCTGGGGTAATCAGAGATACTTGTAGCCCCTGGGCAGCTCCAATAGTCCTCATTAAAAAGAAAGATGGTACCATGAGAATGTGTGTTAACTACAGGCGAATTAACAGCATTACACACAAGGACGCCTACCCATTACATAGAATTGAGGAATCACTAGCTGCACTGATATCCGCTATTTCTCTACGATGGATCTCACTAGTGGTTATTGACAGGTTCCCGTGACAGAAGCAGACAAAGAGAAGACCACGTTTATGACAAAAATGGGCCTCTGTGAATTTAACTACATGCCATTCGGACTCTGCAGTGCATCGGGAACGTTTCAGTGGTTAATGGAATGCTGCCTAGGATATAAAAACTTCAAAACTCTTCTGCTGTACCTGGATGACATCATCATCTTCTCCAAAACCTAAGAAGACCACTTGAAGCACCTGGCCGAGGTGTTCAAAGCCCTGTCCAGTTTTGGCTTGAAAGTGAAGCTGTCCAAATGTCACCTTTTTAAGCCCAAGGTGCAGTACATAGGCCATATGGTAAGCGTGGGAGGAGTGGCACCGGACCCTGAGAAAGTCGCTGTGACTCGGGACTGGCAAAGACCCAGCACCATTCATGAAGTACGGCAGTTTCTTGGGTTGATGGGCTACTACAGGAGATTCATCAAGGGCTTCACCAAAATCGCCGCACCCCTGCAAAACCTTCTAGTGGGCCAATCCAAGAAGGCCAAGAACAAGAGTCCTCCATTTGAGTGGAACAACAGGCTAGAAGAAGCTTTCACTCGGATGAAGCTGGCTCTCACAGGAGATGAAGTCCTGACCTTCCCTGACTATGAACAATCATTTGTACTTTACACAGACACCAGCAACGTGGGATTAGGAGCAGTGCTGTCACAAATGCAGAAAGGCAGAGAGAGTGATTGACTACGCCAGCAGGAAGCTTCGTCCCACAGAAAGGAACCCCGACAACTACAGTTCCTTTAAACTGGAGTTTCTCGCCATAGTCTGGGTAGTAACAGAGTGCTTCAAGCACTACCTGGCTTCAGCGAAGTCTACCATTTATACAGACAATAATCCGCTAACCCACCTTGAAACAGCAAAGCTGAGTGCACTGGAGCAGCGATGGATGGCCCGGCTGTCCAACTACGAGTTTACCATCAAATACCGAGCAGGACATAAGAACACTAATGCTGATGCGCTGTCCAAGATACCCAATTCACCAGACGAGGGGAGAAGATCTGGAAGAACTCGATGAAATCGAGTTACCAGTCTTCCACCGCCCAATTCTTTAATGAATTCCAACATTAGTTCTACTAGCATTAATTTTTTAGATTTAAATATCTTTGTGAAGAATAACATTTACACAAAATGTTTTCACAAGGAGGTGGATTGCAATAGTTATATCCATATGAATAGTTGTCACCTCCCTTCATATGGCTCTCAAACATTCCCAAGAGCCAATATATGCGCATTAGACGCAATTGTACTAGGGACAGTGATCATGATATTGAAGCAAACTTTCTGAAGGCACAATTTGCAGATAAAGTGTATGATCCATCCACCTTGGAACAAGCGAGACAATTGGCGAAATCCGCATCCAGGAGTGTGCTGATCCATGGAGAGAAACCAGTATATGAAACTCTGAGTATAACACAAGAGATTGGTAAACTACCTTTTATCACCCAGTTTCATAATAACCCAAGAGTTTTTACTAAAATTATTCAGAAATACTGGCCAATTTTAAAGAAAGATAAAACGGTGGGTGGGTTATTAGCTGAAAAACCTAGATTTGTCTATAGAAGAGCCAAAAACATTGGGAATTTGCTAGCACCCACTCAGAAAATGGGAATGATCAAGGATAGTCACACACACTAAAAGGGAATCACTTAAATAGTAATGGTGGTTTCACCACTTGTGGTAATTGTTCATACTGTGTACGTGTTAAAAGTAAGAGAGTCACGCTAACAACCTTTTGGAATATGGATAAGACTCAGTTGTTCCAAATTAAGGATAAAATGATTTGCCACTCCATGGGGGTCATTTACTTAGTGAGATGTCCCTGTGACAAGTTTTATGTTGGCCGCACAAAAAGAAAACTCAAACAGAGGATAAAGGAACATTTAGATAACATCTTTAAAGGGTTTGTGGGACTTCCATTGTCCTGCCATTTTGCCGAAAAACATGGCAAGGCATGCATGGGGTCCTCATTTTTTGGCATTCAAAAAGTGCAAAAAAATTCCAGGGGTGGGGATTACATAAAAAGCATGTCTAGAGTTGAATCCAAGTGGATTTTTGTGCTGGATAGTTTGGTGCCAAAGGGACTGAATCATGAAATTGAACTGTATACTTTGTAAAGCATTTCAGTTCATTTCTTATTTTAGCCCCCGTTTCACCTATCCTTTAAGGTTATGGCACTCATGTGCACGCAGAACGGATTATCAGTTTACATTCTATTAATTGAAACAAGGAAATAACTTTATGGGTATGAGTATATTTAAAATAAAATTTTATTTTTTGGGGCTTTTGTTTCAGGTTTTTTACGCTCAGTTTTCAAATGTCCAGTTTTATTTTAATAAAGTTTTTGTATATCATTTATTTTTCAATAACCTGCTGCAGTTTTAATATAGTATCTGCCTAAGGGTTTATTGCTGCCAACAATAGGGTATGTGCACGTCATTTTTTGCACAATAGGATGCGGGGGTATATAGAGTGACAGCGGCAGTGTAAGACCCATACCTTTGAGGAAGGAGGACGGTTCCCCCGAAACGTGTCAGGATTGGCCCTTGCACACGTCCATCTTGTGCAAACCGGTGACGTCACCACAAACACTACACGCCCCCCGCTTGCCACGCTACTGCATGGCGGCGCCATCGGCCGAGGCTGCCTGCCGTCCTGTGGGGCGCGCTCTCCTGTGGGGAGTGTGTGTTTTCTTTTTGTGCAAATGGGAGGATGCTCCCTGTATCATACCAGCTCCACATGCCCACTGGCCTTTTTATGACTCTCATGTGGCTTCTGTGAGAACCGGCATCATCGGTAGCAAGTCTCCACACCAGTGAGTACCATCACTTATCCTCTTGGACTGCTATTATTGCATTTTAAGTTTCAATTTTATTGCTTCTGACCACACAGTGCTGTTAGCGCGGCTACTTTCTTTTTAGTTTTCAGTTATTTTTTTATTGTGGCGGAGAGCACACTATATCTGCCTGGTTTGCCAGCAACTTCCAGACTCAGCTGTGTGTCTATTTTCAGCGCCGGTGTGATTATCTGCATTTCATTACAAAATCAATAAAAATGATGTTTCAAAAAAAAAAAAAAAAAAAAAAGAAGGAATGGCGTCTGACCAGTGGAATCAGCCACTGCATTATTCAGGGCCAATTCAGCCCACTGTAGTAAGGATGCCCAATCATCCTGCCTGGCAGAGACAAAATGTCTCAGGTACGTGACCAGAGTTTGATTGGCTCTCTCAACCAACCCGTTCGTCTCGGGGTGATAGGCGGAGGACAAGTTTAGCTCGATACTGAGTAGACTGCAGAGCTCCCTCCAAAACGAAGATGCAAATTGGGGACCTCGGTCACTGACTATTTTGTCCGGCATACCGTGCAAATGAAATACATGCTTTATGAACAGTGCGGCGAGACCTCAAGCGGAAGGCAGCCGCGCGAGTGGCACCGCATGCACCATTTTAGAAAAATGATCGGTGACCACCCAGATGACCGTGCTGCCACCGGACTTGGGCAGGCCAACCACAAAGTCCATACCAACCATCTCCCATGGTCTGTCCGCCACCGGCAGGGGAAACAGTAACCCAGCCGGCCTCTGCCTAGATGACATGTTCCGAGCACACGAAACACATGCCTGAATATATTCTTTCGCGTCTCGAGCCATGTGCAGCCACCAATAAGACCTTGCCAGGAGTTCTGTGGTCCGCTTATTGCCAAAGTGACCACCCACCCTGGACGCGTGTGCCCACGCAAGAACCTCCGGCCGCAGGCGAGGAGGGACAAAGGTCTTGCCCGGCGGCACTGACTCGAGAGCAACCGGTGCCACGATCCTCAGACTCTCAGTGGGGACGATTAGCCGAGGCACAGCCTCCTCCTCCTCCGCCAAGACCACCGAGCGAGAGAGAGCATCAGCATGGACGTTCTTCTCACCGGACAGATAGTGCAAGGTGAAGCGGAAACGGGAGTAGAGAGACCATCTAGCTTGACGAGAGTTCAAGCGCTGAGCCGTTTGTAAATAAACCAAGTTTTTATGGTCAGTGTACACCTAAAAGGGGAACCGGGCTCCCTCCAGGAGATGTCTCCACTCGGAAAAGGCCAATTTCATTGCCAGCAACTTCCTGTCCCTGATGGAGTAGTTTTTCTCCGCCGGTGATAAGATCTTAGAGAAGAAGAAGCATGGATGCTTCCGACCTTGAGCATCCTTCTGGAAAAGGACTGCTCCTGCACCGACGGATGAGGCATCCACCTCTGGGATAAAAGGTTTATCCACATCGGAACGGCGTAGGATAGGAGCGCCAGCAAAATGAGTTTTCAGAGACGAGAAAGCCTTGGAGACCTGTTCTGACCAAAGCTTGGGATTAGCTCCCTTTTTGGTGAGGGCCACCAAAGGAGCTACCAGTGTGGAGAAGTGGGGAATGAACTGACGGTAGTAATTAACGAACCGCAAAAAGCGCTGCACCGCTTTAAGAGAATGGGGCTCCTGCCAGTCCATTACCGCCTGCAGTTTGGCAGGATCTATAGCCAACCCCTGGGCCGAGATGATATAGCCCAGGAACGGCAAGGACTGCTGCTCAAACTGGCACTTCTCCAACTTGGCGAAGAGAGAATTCGCCCACAAACGGTCGAAGACGTTGCAGACATCTCTCCGGTAAGTGGCCAAATCTGGAGAAAAGATGAGGACGTCATCCAAATAGACCACCACCAAGGTGGAGAGCATATGAAAGACGTCGTTTACGAAGTCTTGGAAGACAGCAGGCGCATTACAGAGACCGAAGGGCATAACGAGGTACTCATAGTGGCCATCCTTGGTATTAAAGGCTGTCTTCCACTCGTCTCCTTCGCGTATGCGGATCAGGTTGTATGTCCCCCCGTAGA
Organism: Dendrobates tinctorius; assembly: GCF_039654945.1. Taxonomy (NCBI): domain Eukaryota; kingdom Metazoa; phylum Chordata; class Amphibia; order Anura; family Dendrobatidae; genus Dendrobates; species Dendrobates tinctorius. Next base: position 15,254,488 of record NW_027361795.1, on the reverse strand, counting down.
TCCAATTTCGTAAAGATCCAGGCCCCTCGCAACCTGTCAAACAACTCAGAGATCAAAGGAAGAAGGTATTTGTTTTTTACTGTAATGGCGTTGAGACCTCTGTAGTCAATGCAGGGGCGCACGAAGAAGAACCCTGCACCAGCTGGCGACACCGATTTTCTGATAAACCCTCTTGTCAGGTTCTCCCGGATATATTGTGACATGGCCTCCGTCTCCAGGAGAGATAGAGGATACATGCGGCCTCTAGGAGGTTCCGCGCCTGGCAAAAGGTCTATCAGACAGTTGTAAGGACGGTGCGGCGGAAGCGTCTCCGCTGATTTTTTGGAGAAGACGTCCGCATACTGCCGGTAGTGTCTAGGAAGCGCAGAAAGATCCGCGGGCACCTCCGTGGAGGCTACTTGAATGCTGCCCCTCATGCACCTTTCCTCACAGTTCTTGCTCCAACCCAGGATACTCCCCGAAGACCAATCTATATGAGGGAAATGGCAACGGAGCCATGGAACTCCGAGAAGCACCTGGTCGATGCCATCTGGCAAAATGAACAGGAACAACGTCTTGTGGTGAGATGGTGCGATTGAGAGCCCAAGGGGTGCTGTCTGGTGGGTAACCTGAGATGGTAAAGGTGCACCGTTAACCACCCTGCTGGTCATGGGATGGGGCAGTAGCACCAGCAGAATAGCGTGCTTTTGGGCGAAGGACGAGGACATGAAGTTTCCTTCTGCCCCGGAGTCCACTGTGACCTCTACCTCCCAGGTGGAAGCACCGCTAACGTTCCTCGGAATACCGGTTTAGGGGAAAAGGGTTTCATGTCAGGTAGACCCCCACCTACTACCAAGGTAAGTGATCGTTTTTTCGAGCGCTGTGGGCACCTGCTAGCCAGGTGTCCAACCCGTCAACACCGGTAACAACGTGCGGAGCTTCGCGCCGGGCTCGACTTGTTACCGGTGCGAGACACCTCCATGGGTTCAAGAGGTTCAGGGAAGGTAGGAGCCAACCTAACCTTCTGTCTGGATTGAGCTCGCTCCAGCCCGCGCTCAGTGTAACGGAGATCAATGCGGGTGGAGATAGAAATCAGCTCCTCCAGAGTTACGGGAACCTCCCTGGTAGCTAAAGCATCCTTGACATGCTCCGTCAAACCCCTCCAGAACACAGGGACGAGTGTCTTATCAGGCCACTCCAGCTTGGAAGCCAATGTCCAAAAATGGACGGCATAATGGCTGACCGAGAAGGACCCCTGTGTTAAAGCTAATAGCTGGAGAGAGGTGTTGTGAGTGACCTGTGGTCCCAGAAAGACCTGCTTTAGTGAGGTTAGAAACTGAGCAGCGCTCAGCACCATGGGGTCACCACGCTCCCACAGCGGCGTGGTCCATTCCAACGCCCTGCCCGACAGAAGGGAGATGATAAACCCCACCTTAGCCCGCTCTGTAGGGAATCGCGCGTCCAGTAACTTGAGCTGGCTCACGAAACCCCTGCAGGTGGCGCTGTCACCAGAAAATGTATTGGGCAACGGGAGGCGGGATATTGTTGGCGCAGGCGTGGACGTGGACACACGTGAGACAGCCTCTGAGACTGCCTGGGCAGCGGCCATTGTAGCATTCGCAGCTGAGGTGGAGCTCTCGAGAGCCGCCAATCTGCCCTCCAGCTGCCGACTGTACTGCCGTAGCTGCTGCACGTCCACCATTACTAGCCAGACCCTGGTGCTAGTATAATGTTAGGGATGGCGGAACGCACTAAATAAATAGAAAGTGCGTTCGCCACCCGGGGTCCACCGTGCAGAAGGTGTTACTCTGCTGCTAGGTAATGGCGGAAACTCAATATGGTGGTATATTGCACGCAGGTTGAAGTCACCCGGTGTGCGCTGGGCATACTCTGTTGATTCACAGAGGCGCCAAAGCAATAAACATAAATACCGAGCCTGTTGGACTCACAGGTCTCAGCGGAATGCACGCACAGTATATGGTCACAGACAAAGAGCCCAAGACACAGGGTCAGTGTCCGTCTAGACCTACCGTGCGTGCGGTGTCGCTACCGCGGATGCCGACAAGTGCTGCTGACTGCAGCGCAGCGACTGAAACAGCCGCTATACGACAATGCCCAGAAGGGGGCGCACTGTCAGACGCTAGTTCTGTGGAGATATGCACTGTGGCCTGTAGCGTGCCACTGACTGGCGCTGACTATGACTAGGTCCCTATCCACACACGTAATATCAGAGCGAAGGGAATCTTAATGAGTCATTCGCAGGTTCATGCATCCATCATCATTCACACAGTTAGCAACTAGAGTATATACTAGCGCACGGCCGAGCAGCCATGCGAACCTTTTATAGCCGGGACCTTCCGGAAGCTTCCAGATCCCCGAGATGGACCAATCAGATCTGGATAAGGACCTGGGCATGTGACTCCCGATCTCCAATAGGAGATCGTCTCGTGAGTATGCTTAGTGGAGCGACGGAAGGACTTAGCCTCTGGAGTGACTTGCTGCTGATCAACCTGCGCTGCTATTGCTAACCCAGAGGAGACCCACAGAGCTGGTCTGGAACGACAGGGCTGCTGAGCAAGCTCCTCTGCGGTCGATGGAGAATGGTAGACCGCAGGATGTGAGGCTCTGGATCCCTCCTGTGCAGTTGCAGGAACCCGACGCCTAATAGTATGTGAGTATGTGTGTGTGAGTACGTGAGTGTGTGTGTGTATGTGAGTACCTGTGTGTTATGAATGGGTCACAGAGGAGGATAGAAGGACCAGGCTAAACCACCAGAAAACTAGAGAGGTTGGTAACTAAGTGGATTGCAGACTCCTGATCCTATCCACACATCTAGCAGTAGCTGTGGAGCGTACCTACGATGCCCTAGACGCCTCGGCACAGCCGGAGAGCTAACTCAGCCTAAAGCAAGAAAGGTGAAATCTAAACTGCCCCGGAGCAGACCCCAAAGGAATAGATAGCCCCCAAACATATATTGTCGGTGAGACAAGATGAAAAATAGACTGAGCAAATGATAGGGCCCAGACTGACTAGACAGGACAGGAAAGGAAAGACACTGTCTGCAATCACGCAAAAAAAACCTGAAAAATCCAACACGTCTGATGCTCAAAAAAAAAACACTGAAGTCACACGACTTCACCCCCACTATATCAGAACTCTGGTATATACTGAAAGCAAAGCAAAAAGAGACCAATATAACAAGGGACAGAACAAACTGACACAAGCAGTAACATATAGGCGGTGATCCAGCACAGCCCCAGCAGGAGCAAGTTGACCCGCACCAAGCAGAGATAGACAAAACCAGATCAGATGCAAAAAGATTAGCAAATGAACCACTAAGCTGAACCATGCAGGAACAGAGCAGGAGACATCAGACCTCAGAAGGCACAGGAAGAAAATCACCAGCAGGGATTGAAGGAAGTCAGCTGTCTTAAATAATCCAATCAGAAGCCCCAGATCTCCAATCGTCATCATCATTATCAGGTGGCAAGCCTCTGTCAATCTGACCAGCTCCACTACCTCCAGTAACCACCAGAGGGAGCCCAGAAAGAGAACTCGCAGCACTACCTTCAGTAACCACCAGAGGGATCCCAGAAAGGGAATTCATAACACGTGTGCGTCTAAGTACGTGTGTGAGTATGTGAGTACGGGTGTGTGTGTGTGTGTGTGTGTGTGTGTGTGGCTATATTTGTAAAAGCAACATGGAAAATAGAAGAGAAAAGGGTTGGACAAGGAAATGACATTTTTTTTTCTTGAGTCTATTTTTTCAAACTTTATTTATATCTGATGCTGTGAAAAACGCAGACAATTCAGCAGTCCAAAACCGCACTTAAAAGCTGCATAGAATCTGCAGCAAAACGCATCAAAAACCGCAGCAATTTTTTGTGCAGAAAAATCCGCAGGAGAATCTGCAACGTGTGCACATAGCTTACTGCGAGAAGCCAGCGGACAGGACGCTGGCAAAGTGCTTTTAAAAACAAATAACTGCAATTGATCTGTTTTAAAAAATTCTCTCTGTTCTCAGAAACGTTGACAGTGATGCCCCATTGACAGAGCAGAGCGGTAGAAGAAGTTCTGATCTGTTGGCACAAGGTCAGATGGAGCAGCAGAATTGCTGGCAGGAACAGTCCATGTTTGCTTTGTGCTGGTAGAGCTCGCTGCCTGTAAGTTTTAAGCCCATAGGAAAAAATAAAGTAGTGGATAACCCCATTAAAAAGTTTTGTTTCCTTTTATTAGGTGGATAAAATTGCAAAGTGCTTGTAAAAAGTACAGTAGTGTTCAAAATAACAGCAGTCCAATATGACTAACCAGATTAATCACTGTTTTTGGTATAAATTATTATTATCGCATGTCAAACAATTTACCAGTTGGTACAGTAGATTCTATGAAAACCAGCAGACTCTGCATTCATGATCTGCAGGTTTTTGAATCTGTGTATTAGAATAAGTAATTGAAAGGGGATGTAATCAAAATAATAGCAGTGTGGAGTTCAATTAGTGAGGCCAATCATTCTGTGAAGAAACAGGTGTGAATCAGGTGGCCCTTATTTAAGGGTGAAGCCAAGACAGGTACACTCCTTGAAAGCCTGAGAAATATGGGTCGTTCAAGACATAGTTCAAAAGAACAGCGTACTTTGATTAAAAAGTTGAATGGAAAGGGTAAAACTTATAAAACATTTATGCAGGGGTGGCATTTATGTACATGTAATCAAAGTACATGTATCTAAGTACGCTGGCAGTTATAACATGGCTGAATCTAACACGCATCTCTATTCTCTTCATACAGGTATTTAACTCTTTCCAGCAACTTCACTGAATCCTGCATGTGTTCAACCTCTATCATTCATCTTTGCAGCATATATAATGGTATATAGTTATTTCAACTCACCCTGCTTGTCCCCTTATGCTATTGAGGTCAAGTAACTTTTCAAAGTGGTTTATGATCCATGTAGGCCTGGACACTGGTTTATCTGCTAAATACATTTATTGTGTCCTGCTGTCCTAACTTAGTTTGATTGATTGCTAACGAGTAAGGAGAAAAAAAAAAAAAGTTCTTAGAAGTGGCCTTCTATAAATTCAGAGTTAGCCTGGGGAAAGCATTTATGCAGTGGTGGCATTTATGTACATGTAATCAAAGTACATGTATCTAAGTACGCTGGCAGTTATAACATGGCAGTTAGACAGGGCAGGAGACAGGTTAGACACAAATATATCTCTTCCCTGTACATTTGAGCAACCCCAAATATTTACCATATGCATTTGCATAATTTATATCCTGGCCGCTGCATTTATGCACATTCACCGCCCTACACTCAGTAATCCCTCTAATCTTATTAATATTCCCTGCATGCCATCTGTCACTCTTAATTGTGCACTTTGGAATTCTCGCTCTGTGTGTAACAAACTCTCCTTCATTCATGACTTTTTCCCTTCTAATTCTCTTAACCTCCTGGCTCTTACTGAAACCTGGATTCAGCAGTCAGACACTACCGCTGCTGCTGCTCTTTCATACGGGGGACTACACTTCTCTCATACCCCAAGATCAGACAATAGAGCAGGTGGAGGCATTGGTCTGCTCCTATCATCAAAATGTACCTTTCAGGTTATATCTCAAGTACCCTCACTTGTCTTCCCTTCTTTTGAGGTCCATTGCGTCAGACTCTACACCCCCTTCTCCATGCGAGTGGCGGTGGTATATCGTCCTCCCGGCCCCTCCCATCAGTTCCTGGATCATTTTGCCATTTGGCTTCCACGTTTTCTCTCCTGTGACATCCCTACCCTCATCATGGGCGATTTCAACATCCCCATTGCTCTTCCCCTCTCCCCATCTGCTACTCACCTTTTATCTCTAACCTCCTCGTTTGACCTTTTGCAGCTTACTAATTCTCCAACGCATGAAGATGAGAACTCTCTCTCGACGGGAACTCTCTCTTCTTTCATTCTCTATCAAGAACTGCCAGGCTGCTCAGGTCACCCCCACTGCCCATTTTTATAGAAACATACAGGCCATTAACACCCAGAAACTTATGAAGAACTTGCACACTTCATTGGCCCCTATCTCCTCCCTTTCATGTCCTGATTCTGCATTGAAGCATTACAATGAAACACTTCAAAGTGCCCTGGATGAATTTGCTCCTCCTATACATAGAACACCACAACACAGACGGCGACAACCCTGGCACACCCTGCAAACACGTTTCCTGCAGCGGTGCTCCAGGTGCTCCGAACGTCTGTGGAGAAAATCCAACCTACCCGAAGATTTCATCCATTATAAGTTTATGCTTCGAACATACAACACTGCCCTTCACCTCTCAAAACAAACCTATTTCAACACCCTCATCACCTCACTGTCCAATAACCCTAAACGTCTCTTTGACACTTTTCATTCTCTACTCAACCCAAGAGTGCAGGCTCCTACCACGGAGCTTCGAGCTGACGATCTGGCCAATTACTTCAAAGAAAAAATTGACCAGATCCGACAGGAAATTATCTCCCAATCACCTCATACCATGCACTGTCCTCCCTCCCCCACTGCATCTAGCTCACTCTCTGACTTTGAACCAGTCACAGAAGTAAGCAGGCTCCTTGCATCTTCTCGCCCAACCACTTGCACCAGTGACCCATTTCCGTCACATCTACTCCAGACCCTTTCCCCTGCTGTCACCCCTCACCTAACTAAAATATTTAACCTCTCTCTCTCTTCTGGTATCTTTCCCTCCTCATTTAAGCATGCCATCATACATCCACTACTTAAAAAACCATCCCTCGACCAAAACTGTGCCGCTAACTATAGACCTGTTTCTAATCTTCCCTTCATCTCTAAACTCCTGGAACGCCTGGTCCACTCCCGTCTTATCCACTATCTCTCAGAAAACTCTCTTCTCGACCCTCTCCAATCCGGTTTTCGCTCTTTACATTCTACTGAAACTGCCCTCACTAAAGTCTCTAATGATCTACTAACAGCTAAATCAAATGGTCATTACTCCATGCTAATTCTCTTGGATCTCTCTGCAGCATTCGACATTGTGGATCATCAGCTCCTCCTCACTATGCTCCGTTCCTTTGGCCTCAAGGACACCGTTCTTTCCTGGTTCTCCTCCTATCTCTCTGACTGCTCCTTTACTGTATCTTTTGCCGGCTCCTCCTCCTCTCATCTTCCCCTTACTGTTGGGGTTCCTCAAGGATCAGTCCTAGGCCCCCTCCTCTTCTCTTTGTATACTGCCCCTATTGGTCAAACAATCAGTAGATTTGGTTTCCAGTACCATCTCTATGCTGACGACACCCAATTATACGCTTCTTCTCCTGACATCACGCCAGCCTTTCTAGAAAGCACCGACAATTGTCTAAACGCTGTGTCTAACATCATGTCCTCACTATATCTGAAACTGAACCTGTCAAAGACTGAACTCCTTGTGTTTCCTCCCGCTACTAATGTACCTATACCCGACATTGCCATTTCCGTGTGTGGTTCTACTATTACTCCCCAGCAACATGCCCGCTGTCTTGGGGTCATACTTGACTCTGAGCTTTCCTTTGTCCCCCACATCCGATCACTGGCTCGCTCTTGTTATCTGCACCTCAAAAACATTTCTAGAATTCGACCTTTTCTTACTTTTGACTCTGCAAAAACTCTCACTGTTTCTCTTATGCATTCTCGTCTCGACTATTGTAACTCCCTTCTAATCGGTCTCCCTCTTACCAAACTCTCCCCCCTCCAATCTGTCTTGAATGCAGCTGCCAGGATCATATTCCTCGCCAATCGTTACACCGATGCCTCTACCGTGTGGCAGTCATTACACTGGCTACCCATCCACTCCAGAATCCAGTACAAACTTATTACCCTCACCCACAAAGCTCTTCATTGCTCAGCACCACCCTACATCTCCTCCCTTGTTTCAGTATACCATCCTACCCGCGCCCTCCGTTCTGCTGATGACCTGAAGTTAGCATCCTCAATAATCAGAACCTCCCACTCCCGTCTTCAAGACTATATACGTGCTGCGCCAATTCTTTGGAATGCACTTCCCAGGTCGATACGATTAGTCCCCAATCCCCACAATTTTAAGCGTGCCCTGAAAACGCATTTATTCAGACTGGCCTATCGCCTCAACATATTAACCTAATCTATCCCTGTGTGGCACAGCCAAAAGTTTTTCACCATAACCAGGTTCCCCGCATCATGTTCCCACATGCTTTATGCATCCATTAGCCCTCTGCATCCGTACTGTTACACACTTAACATTATGGCTGGTCCATACAATCAGGGCAACTGTTACCACCCATAGATTGTAAGCTTGCGAGCAGGGCCCTCATTCCTCTTGGTATCTGTTATGATCTATGTGATTATTGTTATGCTGTAATGTATATTGTCTGTACAAGTCCCCTCTGAAATGTAAAGTGCTGCGGAATATGTCAGCGCTATAGAAATAAAATTTATTATTATTATAAAGAAGTGCAAACAATGATAAGATGCTTACATAAAATGATCTCCAATGATTTAAAAAGGTAAGCCAAACTAGAGAGACGTGGAAGAAAACACAAGTCTACCATTCGAATGGACGGAAGAATAGTTAGAATGGCAAAGGCTCAGCCAATGATCACAGACAGTCTTAAGGCCCTTTTACATTTAGCGATGCACCAGCGATCCGACCAGCGATCCGACCCGGTCAGGATCACAAAACCAGTGACGTTTTAGCGATATTGCTAGCGATATCACTATGTGTAAAACCCCCTTTAAGTTACCTGTGAGTACTGTGACAGTTAGAGGACGCCTGTGTGAAGCTAATCTCTTAGGCCTGTTTCACACTTCCGTTTTTTCAAATCCGTCAAAATCCGTTGGTTTCCGTAAAAAAACGGATCCGCCATTTTTTTGCAGGATCCGTTTTTTGTCCCATAGACTTCCATTAGTGGTTACCGCGGATCCGTCAAAAAAACGGATCCGTTTTTTTAAAAACGGATCCGTTTGCATCAGTTTCCGTCAAAAAAACGGAAACGGATCCGTTTGGCGGACACAAAAACGGAAGTGTGAAACAGGCCTTAGCAAGAAATCCCCGCAAAGTCCCACCGTTAAAAAAAAAAAAAAAAAGACATGGACTGAAGTGGATAAAATTTGCCAAAGAACACATCAACTGGCCTAAAGAGAAATGGAGAAATATTTTGTGGACTCATGAAAGTAAAATAGTTCTTTTTGGGTTCAAGGGCTGCAGACAGTTCGTCAGAAGACCGCCAAACTCTGCATTCAAGTCACAGTACACTCTGAAGACCGTGAGTGAAGCAGCGTGGTGCAAGCATCAGGATATGGGCATGTTTCTCTTACTATGATGCCAGACCTATGTACCGCTTAACAGGGATCATGGACCAGTTTGCATATATTAAAATACTTGAAGAGGTCATGTTGCCTTACACTGAAGAGGATATGCCCTTGAAATGGGTGGTTAAACAAGACAACAACGCTAAAGACACCAGTAAAAGAGTAAAATCTTGGTTCCAGTCCAACAAAATTGAGGTTATGGAGTGGCTAGCCCAATTCCTGGACCTTAATTCAAACACTTGTAGGGTGACATAAAAGATGCCATTTCTGAGGCAAAGCCTACAAATGCCAAAAAATTGTGGGATGTAGTCCAAGCATCATGGGCTGGAATAACAGGTGACAGGTGCCAGAAGTTGGTTGACTATGCAACAGATATAAAGCAAAAAACTGTGGCTATGCAACTAAATATTAGGATAGTGAGTTACAGGAATGCTAAATCCTCAAAAAGTACATATTGTGAGTTTGTAAAGACAAATGCAGACACGGCTATTTTTCTAGAACAGTCCAATGGCAATTTTTTGTTATTTTCTGTAAAGTAGTTAAATATTATTTACATTTCTCCATGTTTTGAATTAGAAAACAGTGTGCAATGTTCACAGTGCATGGAAATAAAAACTAGTATAAAGATTTTGTGACTAATTCATGCTTTTCAACGCACTGCTATTATTTTGAACACTACTGTAACTGCAATTGACCTGTTTTTAAAAATTCTCTCTGTTCACAAAAACAGAGTGATTTTTAAATTCCATAGTTTACAGCTCATTGCCAAGATTACCGGCCACCTGTGCAGTAGTCAAGTATTTCCTGAACATAGGGGTCTTGAGACATCCATTTGAACACTGACTACATTTTACATATCTACTCACCCTATCACACTACATTTACCTACTGTGTTTAGATTGGAATTGTTTTCCTTCAGTTTCCAAGATAGCTGCCATAGTGGTGTGAGCAGGTTAAAGGATGCACTGACAGACAGAAGGCAGAGCAAGAGTTAATCACTTTAACAGGGGAATACTGCACATAAAGGGCTAACAGGGGATATAAGCAGTTCAAAGTGTAAATAGTATGCAGAGTTAAGGAACAGCAGAAAAGGGTATCAACAGTTCTTGTTGGGTCACTTATCCTGTCAGACATTTCCCAGGATGGTATGAACCACAGAGCAGGTGATGATGCCATCAACGACTGGCGTGGCACTTGTCTGGTAGGGGTCCTGAAGATAACGCGGATCCATCTTCTGGCAGCAGCGGTTGGTCTTCGGTACCTTCCGCTGCCCCTAGTCCATATATTGATGTAGCCGAGAGAGTGAGGGCCACCGTACCCCGACGGATTTACACTGGGGAATCAGGGCAGGAATGATGGTCCCGCACCTGGTCTCTCTTAGGCGGCACACACATGGTACTCACAGGCCTGGATTGTTTGGCACCTCGCTTCGTGGTGACCAACAGGCACACTGCACGTCTCTCCTCACAGTCTATACCAGTGGTGGCGGCAGTGCTCTGCGGGTGGAGGTAGGTGCTGGAGGCTCCATTATTCTCTATGTGGAGTGGGGCTCTGCGGGTGGAGGTCGGTGCTGGAGGCTCCATTATTCTCTATGTGGAGTGTGGCTCTGCGGGTGGAGGTCGATGCCGGAGGCCCCATTACTGGGCACGGGGCAGTAACCTTTTCAGAGCTGAGACTATCTTGGTGCTTTTTTATTGTCACTTTCTAAGAATCATAGCATTTTGTTCCTTTTCCTCTGATAGATACATATGACCCAAGTATGGAAAACAGGAAGTAACGAAACACATATTGCAATGTCCCTTTCCTGTCCCCACACGCAGTATAATGTTCCCCACTACCGTCACCCCCCCCACACAGTATAATTTTCCCACAGTACTGCCATCCCCCACACAGTATAATGTTCCCCCAGTACCGCCATCCCCCACACGCAGTATAATGTCCCGCAAAGTATATAACAAAGCCCACATCGTATATAGCACAGCCTGCATAGTAAATAACACAGCCCGCATAGTATATCACACAGCCCAAACAGTATATAGCACAGCCGCATAGTATATAACACAGCCCTCATAGTACATAGCACAGGCTGCATAGTATGTAGCACAGCCCGCATAGTATATAGCATAGCCAGCATAGTATATAGCATAGCCCGCATAGTATATAGCACAGCCCGCATAGTATTGTTGTAGCTGTTTTCGTTCTGACCCAGAGTCAGATATGCCAGATCACCAGTGAGGCCAAATTAGGAGTTTACGCCCTTACTTTACAAGCGCTTGGAGACAAAGGAGACTTCACACAGGTCGTGGGCAAATCACTTTATCTGACGTATTGAAACACAAGGCAATCTTTTATACCATTTACAACAAATATGTAACTCTATGGAGCTCATGTAGCCCCCTCCGTCACCTCAGGGTCATACCTTGTTTACCATGTACCCAGAACATGTTGTGGCTGACTATTGAGAACATATATGATAAGCATATAGTTTCCTTGAAGAGGAGACTGCTGCGTCATGAGAATAAATTCTAGCAGTTAAAGGCAAACCATTAACCCTTCTATATCAGTATATAGCACAGCCCGCGTAGTATGTAGCACAGCCCGCATAGTATATAACACAGCCCTCATAATATATAGCACAGCCCTCATAGTATATAGCACAGCCCTCATAGTATATGGCACAACCCGCATAGTATATAGCACAGCCCGCATAGTATATAGCACAGCCCGCATAGTATATAATACAGCCCGCATAGTACATAACACAGCCCACATCGTATATCGCACAGCCCGCATAGTACATAACACAGCCTGCATAGTATATAGCACAGCCCTCATAGTATATAGCACAGTCCACATAGTATATGGCACAACCCGCATAGTATATAGCACAGCCCACATAGTATATAATACAGCCCACAGTATATATCACAGCCCGCATCGTATATCGCACAGCCCGCATAGTACATAACACAGCCCTCATAGTACATAGCACAACCCGCATAGTATATAACACAGCTCGCATAGTATATAGCACAGCTCGCATAGTATATAACACAGCTCGCATAGTATATAGCACAGCTCGCATAGTATATAGCACAGCTCGCATAGTATATAGCAGCACAGCCCTCAGTATATAGCACAGCTCGCATAGTATATAGCACAGCTCGCATAGTATATAACACAGCCCACGTAGTATATAGCACAGCTCGCTTAGTATATAGCAGCACAGCCCGCATAGTATATAACACAGCCCTCATCTCCCCCTCCCCCCCCCCGAGAATGGCCCCACCGTCCAGTACTCACTGTTAAAGTAAAAAAAAAAATACAATCCTCACCTCCCCTCATGACCGCGCTGCTCCCGGCTGGCTCCTGTTTCAGCTGCTGCACTGCCGGCACACAGTGAGTGCGCAATGACGTCATCGCGCACCCGCAGTATGAGGCAGAGCGGGGAATGATGGGAGAGGGAGCGTCAGCTGATGCTCTCTCCTCCATCATTGCTTTAAACTGTATCGGCAGACGCCGGTACAGTTCAATGCGGCAGCGGTGGGAGTCGGCGCTGGCGACAGGCGGGCCCCCCTGCCTCACAGGCCCCATAGCGGCTGCGTGATGTGCCGCTAGCACATCACGCAGCTAGGGAGCTGGGGCCCTAGGCAGCTGCCTGGTCTGAGAAGAGAAGGAACAGAGGGGCCCACCAGCCTCCCATGTGGCAGTCCCTCCCTCACAAGCCTGGCCTCTCATAGGGCTGATATGCAACAGTGTGCACGTGCAGCGGCATGATAGAAATCATAAAGCAAGTGCTTAAATCCAGAATGACAGATAGATTGGCGAAATAACATATATTACCTTAATGCTGGAAGGGCAAGGGGGAAGCCGGTATACCCCGACGCGCATTTCGGAGCACTAGGCTCCTTCCTCAGGGGGCCCAGGGGGCTTGGACCTCATGTTAGTGCAGCAAGAAGGCACTCGTATGTCGGGCTCTATCTGCAACATGATCTCCGTATAGTTATTATTAGGAATACTGCTGACTACTGAGTTGCCACTCTGTTAGATCCACGTTATAAAACAAAATTTTGCCAGGCGCTTCCAGCCCTGAAAAGGGACCCGTGAATGCTGGAGTATCGAAACATACTTTTACACAACCTTAAGAGAGCTTTTCCCCAAGACAGCAGTGACGTGTAAGAGGGTGAAGAGGAAATGGAGCCCGAAGGAGGTTACTTCCCCTGCTCCGTGTCCGGAACCACCTAGCAGGGCAGTGGGGTTGCCGGGGGGGGGGGGGGGAAGACTTTCTGCCTTGGACCGACCACCATGTGACTGTGCAGGCAGAGGGCGCGAAAGAGAGAAAGCAGAGCGTGCCAGACCAAAAGCAGGCTGGAGCACAGCGCTCCCAGAAAGAGAGAACTCCCTGCCAGAAGACTGGGACTGCAGGACAGGACATCGAGTGCACTGTATGTGAGTATGTGGACTCGGTAGCCTCCGTGACCAGAGACTTCCCCCTGATATTGCAGAGACAGTGAACCGAGCGCGCAGTCCTGGTGACCGCGGTGACAGGCTGGAGCCCCTGAATGTGGCAGAGAGACTTCTCAGTAAGCGCAATAATGTTCCTGTGGAAAGACAGTCAGAGTATCATAAAGAGAATCATAGCAGGGGAGACTCTGCAGCATCTCCCTGCTCCTAACTGTAACCCCTGAGGTCCCAGCTTTATCCAGAGGAGAGACTACAGAGACCACAAGTGCCGCTGTTGTCGGTGCCAATGTGGGAGAAAGAGACCTTTCAACTCAGCTTGCCCCAGATAATTCCAGTTTTACCGTTTCAACTCTGCATAACTGTTTAATAGCTTTCTTTAACCTATTTTGCTGTTTATATTGTTTACTCTGTCACATTTAATACGCCACTGCTTCTTCCTGCGTGGAGAGTATATTCTTTGTAAATAAACCCTTTAACTCTTGGTCTGTCTCTCATCCGTGGCGACATCCTCAGCACCTGCAGCATATTACAGAAGCACACAGTTTGCATTGCAGCTCTAGACTTACAAACTCCGGCACGTCAATTCACCAACGCCAAAACATTAGCAGTAGCTGCAGCAGCAGTGGTGGAAGTGGAAGAAGCAATTTCTGTGAGTCCTCTGACACTTTTTTTTTAGACCAACTTGTGCAGCAGCACCACAGAGTCCAAGTCCATCAGGGAGGGTTTGGACCCTTTTACATTTTGGTCTTAAAAAATGGATGAGTGGCCTGAGCTCGCCTCGCGCACCTTGGAGGTTTTATCGTGCCCGGCAGTCAGCGTTCTCAGAACGTGTCTTCAGCGCTTCTTGTGGTCGCCTAACAGATAAACGCAGTCGGCTGTCCTCTGAAAGTGTAGACCGCCTAACTTTCATCAAGATAAACAAGTCATGGATCTCCAAGGACTTTTGCACCCCAATAGCAGAATGTACAGACTAGGTGATATTGCATTTTTTAGTGTGATGCATTAATATCACGTAACTGCACTCTGATATTTTTAGTGTGGCTTCTGTGCCTACTGCTGCTGATGTTAACACAAATTTGTGGAAATGTGAACAGTCATGGTTGGTCTACATCTACTGGGTTAGCTGTAGTGAAAGACTTGTCGGTCCCAATTTTACTATTTCTATTCCTGCGACAGTTATTCCACTTTGGTGGTGTCAGGCCCTCATTTTATAAAATGTGAAACTTACATGTTGCGTGTCATCTACTGTATTGGGTGTAGTGGAAGCCCTGTCGGTCCCTATTATACTATTTCTACTCTCGTAAAATTGATGCCACTTCTGTGGTGTAAGGCCCTCATTTGTTTAAAGGGAACCTGTCAGCAGAATTGTGCACAGTAACCTACAGTGTCAGGTCAGGGCTGTTATACTGATTAAAATGATACCTTGCTTGATGAAATCCATCTTATGGTTGTTCTTTAATCTTTATTTTCAGTTTTGTGTTAATGAGATTCTCGTGCCCTAATGTGGTGCTCTGATTCGGTATTCACAATGCAGACTGCTGACAGGTCACAGATCCCTCAGTGACCTGCCCCCTAGTTTGCATAATGAATATCTGTATATACTTTAAAAAAAAAAAAAAAAACCTTCTGCAGGCAGGTGCCAGATGTGGCACCTGCACTGCAGCATAATTGCAAGTTTTGCGTGCCAATAATACATTTTTTTTCGGGTTATTCAGCTAGAGAAAAAAATCAATTGTGCAGTAGCTGCTATCGGTGTCTGCTGCTGTGATCCGATAGCTGCTACTGCGCATGCACCAACAGCGCCAGGTTCAATTTGCGTAGGTCCATGTGTAGTAGAGGACCCTGGTGATGGAGGTTGAGTTTTTGAGGCAGAAGCCAGGGACCATCCTGAGCCATGTCCAGAAGGGCACTGTACAGCTCCTCCCGGGCCACAGAGGGGTGATTAAGATTGTGGGGACTTAGTCTGTCTGGACTTTTTGTAATGTTTTTGCCAGCACGGGTATGGGTGGAAAAGCATATGCGGGATCAGAATCCCACAGTTGTGCGAAAACATCTATTCCTTGTGCATCGGCCATCTGGTAGAGGGAGAAGAATGTCTTCACTTTCGCATTTTGTCTGTTGGCATGGATGTCTTTCCTGCTGAGGAAGTCTGCCTGGGTTTTGTCTGACCCCTTCACATGTACTGCTGTGACCGATAGTAGGTGTTTTTCTGCCCAGGAAAAAATCCTGGCTGCTATTACTTTTAGACCAGCATACTTCGTGCCTCCCTGGTGCCGGAGGTAGGCCACCGTAGTCATGTTGTCCGAATAGGCATGGACGCGGTGATTTTGGATCAGTGTTGATAAGGCTTTTAGTTCCTCTTCTACAGCTGTTACTTCTCTCAAGTTCAAGGAACTGGTGCTGATGCTTGGGGGCCATTGTCCCTGGAATTAGGTTCCCTCTACTACTGCACCCCAACCCCATTGGTTGGCATCTGTACGGAGTGTTTTCAAGGGAAGCTGTCCCAGCTGACCCCCTTCTGAAGGTTTCGATAGTTCAACCACCACCTCAGGGCCGATTTATATGACCAGGGAGTGGGATACTCTTGGTCAATAGATTCTGTTGTCTTCTGAAATATAGAAGTACGTGAGTTTGCAGTACTCGTGTATGGGCTTGAGCCCAGGAAACCACCTGGATATATTAAGTCAGAGATCCTAGGACAGACATTGATTCTCTTAAGGCCCCGTCACACACAGCGATCTCGCCAGCGAGATCGCTGATTTTGTGACGCCACAGCGATCTCGCCAGCGAGATCGCTGTGTGTGACATGGATCAGCGACCGGCCCCCCTGCTGGGTATCGCTGATCGCGCTCCATCGTCCTGGGCCGTTTTCTGATCGTTGGTCTCCCACTGGCCAGCGCGCATCGCTGCGTGTGGCAGCGAGAGACCAGCGATCAGCGACGCTGGTTTCCAATGTGAACATCGGGTATCTAAGAGCCACGCAACTCTTAGATACCCGCTGTTTACATTGGAAACCAGCTTGCTCACTGGTCCTGATCGCTGGAGGGGCTGTCTAACGACGTTCCAGCGATCCCATCCATGTCGGATCGTTGGTCAGATCGCTGGGACATCGTTATGTGTAACGGGGCCTTTAGGGTTAGTGCCCTCTGGTCCCTGAATCTGGTTATCCTGCAGACAAGGTCGACTTGACGATCCTTGGGTAGAAAGAATGTGCTTTTTTCTGAGTCCAAAAGAACCCCCAAAAACTTCTTCCTTGTGGAAGGATGAATCTCTGATTTTTCCAGGTTCGGGATCCAACCCAGGGATTTTAATATTTCCAGGGTCTTTGCCACGTCTATGTTCAGATGAGGGAAAGATGGTGCAATGATGAAAAAAAGCCATCCAGATATGTGATAATGCATACCCCCTGGCGACAGATGAAAATCATTGCTTCCGCCATGATTTTGGTAAATACTCGCGGTGCTGATGAGATGCCGAAGGGTAGGATGTTGAATTGGAAATGGCTGACCCGGTGACCGTGAGTGAATGCGAATATGAGGAATTTCCTGTGCTCTGTGTGGTTTGGCACATGGTAGTATGCATCCCTCAGATTCACTGTTGCCATTACCCAATTCCATCCGATGAGCGAGATTGCCGACCTGATTGATTCCATTTTGAATCGCCTGTAACGGACCGCTGCATTTAAGGGATTTCAGGTTTATGATGATCCTGTTTTTCCACAAGGGTTTTGTTACTAGGTAGAGACGCGAGTAAAGGCCTCTTCCTTCTTCTTGTTTTGGCACCTGGGAGACCACATTTGTACGAAGCAGGTGGAGATGGACTTCCACTTGGTGAAGAAGAGCAAGAGTAAACCCCCGACCGGAGCGCCATCATTGCTTGTCTGGGGTTTGTTGTTGGTGAGGGATAAGGATGTTCTTGCCCTTGCCTCCCATGGGATAACTCCGTCTCCCCGTTTCCCCTAAACTCTCTGCGAAGGTTGGTCATGGGGGGGGGGGGGGGGGTCGAAAAAAAGCGATTTTTAGGATTTTTTTTTTTGTTCGGGAAGAGATTTTTTCTTATCTGTAGCCATGTCTAGGATATCACCCAGGACAGGCCTGAACACATAGTGGCCTTGGAAGGGAATGGCGCATAACTTGGATTTGGAGGTAAAGTCTCCCCCCCCAGATTTTAGCCACAGTGCTCTCCTAGATGAGTTGGAGAGTACGGCGGATTTTGCCACTACCCGGACAGACTCAGCGGAGGCGTCGGCTAGGAACCCCGTTGCCTTCTGAAAGAGGGGAAGGGAGTCGAGTATTTCCTCTCTTGAGGTGCCCTGTGTCAGATGATCCTCAAGTGTGTGTATCCATAGGAATAAGGATCTGGCTATGCATATTGAGACTATATGTTTTAAGCAGATTATTAGCGGTGTCCCAGGACTTCCTTAACAAGCTCTCTATTTTCCAATCCATAGGATCTTTGAGCTGGGAAGAGTCCTCAAAAGGGAAGGGCTGTTTTTTTTAGCTACCCTGGACACCTGTACATCTACTTTTGGGGTTTCCCATAAGGAGTTATCCCCGTCTAGGGGGAATCAGTTTTCCAGTTCTGAAGGCACGCTAAGACCTTTCTCAGGGAGGCCCCATTCATGGAGGATAAGATTCTGTACATTTTCGTGTACAGGAAATCCCTTTTGCTCTTTGGGCTTTAGACCCAAAACATCTCGTCCTGTACCAAGTATTTTACTTCCTCCTCATCCCCCATGGTGCTTCTCACCATACTGATCAGTTCACCCGTATCCTCGGAACTAAAATAATATTTTTTGTTCCCTGATTTAGGGGTAGAAGTGGAACCCTCATTCTCCCAAACGTCCTCCGAACTCGAGGACTGAACTCGCCCGAGTCTCAGTCAGATTCTTCCGGAGCCTTCTGTCAGGAACTCCGCACTGCACTTGCTCACTGAGCCAGTGCGCGTGTCCTGAGTAAGACAAACTGTGCTCAGAGATACCTGTGGAGCGGGCAGCAGCAGAGAAGACGCGTGCTTCAGACCCGCAGGACCTGAAGCACGTGACTGCTGAGGGCATGGCCTAAACCCCAGAGAGCTAGGAGCTGCAGGAAAACTCCTAGAATGGTAACTACGGAACAAAGTTACTAATTGGCATAAACAGGGACATAAACCAGATCAGGTCGTTGTCAAAGCACGAGATAGCACGACAATTACCAAAGGGCTAGACAGAACGGATAGTCAAGATGTAGCCAAGAAGTCAGAAACCAGAGAAGCAGATATACAGTACAGAATCAATAGGCAAACTCACAACGGGGGACAGAACCGGATCAGAACCATATAAGCAAGCGATAAAGACAACGAACAGGAACACAGGGGTCAAAACACTCGGCCAAAGGCAAAAGTATAACTGAGAGGGATTGGAGTTTCTCAGGGCTATAAAAAGCTCTCCCTAAAGCAAAGAGAGGCCATAATAATTAACCCCAGGCGTGCAGATCAAAGCCTGCAATGAGCTCAAGACATTAACCCCTGACGTGCAGTTCAAAAACCTGCACTGGGATCATGACAGTACCCCCCTCTCAACAGGGGGCCGCTGGACCCCCAGGCTTCCCCGGGTACTTGGCATGGAAAGCCCAAACCAGACGATCTGCATGTACAGAGTGAGCAGGGACCCATGAGCGATCCTCCGATCCATATCCCTTCCAGTGGACCAGGTACTGCAAAGAGCGGTGCACCCGCCGAGAGTCCACAATATGTCCGACCTCATACTCCAAGTGACCCTCCACCGACACTGGAGGAACAACAGACTCGGAGTCCTCATTGACAGACCCCACGGGTTTCAACAGAGATTTATGGAACACATTGGATATCTTTAAGGAGGCGGGGAGACGCAACCTATATGCCACCGGGTTGACCATCTCCACAATCTCGTACTGACCAATGAACTTTGGTCCCAATTTAGCTGACGCTACCTCCTTCAAGTTGATCAGTAACAACCAAAAAATTGGAGGGCACCACTGCAAGGGATCACCAGTACATGCTAATGGAAATGTATAACAAGAATAAGAGGCAAGTACATAGTAGGGATCACCAGGCTCTAATAAAGTGTAAAATTCACCTTTATTGGGACACTACAAAACACACTGAAAACATTAAAAACATTAAAAAATGCATAAAGCAATCAGACAAATCCAAGTACCCACAATAGGGTTACAAAGGACCCCTGTTTTAACCCACCACTGAAGCAGACCGTGCAAGATGAGAATACATACACCACAGTTACATCATGTAAATATGCCCATATTGATAGAATACCAATCTGTAGAATCACGAGCACATAAAATTACCATACTAAATATACTATGAAGCTGCGGAAAAATAATCAAATTGCATACTGTTAAATGCACAAATAAGCACAATGAATCAAAAGTGCAGAGAAAAACAGACTGCCCAATACAACCTGAGCCCTAGGAAATGCAGACATTCGCCTAAGGAGAGTAACACATCAGCAAAGGGCTGAATATAGGTCAGGCAGTGAGGGAAACATGGGCGCCATAAGATGCCCGACGCGTTACGCTAGGAAACCTGGCTTCATCAGGGGCAGTATACAGTGTGTAAGAGAGCACCTTATAAATACCTTGAAATAATACTATTAGCCAAAGGGCAGCGGAAGAACAGCCGCATGATGAGGACCGAGCGCTGAGGCCGGCGTGTGACATAAGCGGAAGTTACGCAAGACCTCTATCTAAGTCAATGGAGAGGGTACCGCCGGGAGCTTCAAAGATGGCCACCAACACAATCCACAACGCATGCGTTAAACCGCGCACGCGCAAACCCAGGGAATCAACTAGATGCAAGGAGATAAATGTGGTTCGCTCATGCGCACTACAAGCCACTCCGGGCTTGGCGCATGGCAACAAACCACACACGCGCAGACCTGGCGAACCTGAGCTGAAAAAGAAAATATAAGTGGTTCACTTGGGCGAAATGTAAGCACCTCAGGACTTGGCGCGTACAGAGGGGAGGAAGAATATATTGAAGAAGGATAAAGAAGCAGATACACTAAGCATATCGGTATCCTATGTGTCCAGAAGCTATGTCCACACGCTAGGGAGGAGGGACGAGTATATAAACACATGCAATATGCCAATCACCACCCACACAAACCCCAGCAATATATCAAACCTAACAACATACGCTGACCAGAGCCCCATATATATGTAGAATAAACACATTCAAAAGATGAAGTACCCATAATTGAAAAAAAAACATTTTTTTTTGGAACAGATCGAAACTAGTTCATCTGTAATAGGTAAGATGCACTACAAAAATGCACAAACAAGGCACAATAGCCATCAGTAAATTTATCAGCACACAATAAGTACAAATGAACTGGTTGATGGATACCAGACAGGCAAGCAACAGGGTGAATTAAAAAAACTGTACTGCTAACAAAAAATAATAAATACACACAGAAGTCCAAATTCATATGAAGAATGATTGTGAAAAAATGCCGCTGTTTGTCCAATTTAACGAAGGACCAAAAAACAATTTTTCTTTTCTTCATGATGGAAAGATAGCCGCCATGAAGAGGGCTCATTTCTTGTTATTAGCCAAAAGCCTGATATAGATTATGAGACGCTATGTTCCTACAGTGAATACCAAGATGGCATCTAGGGAGGAAAGATGTTAGAAGAATAAGACAGTATAAATATACAAACAACAAGAGTGACCAGCACAAGCCTGGTCATAAGTAGACTTAAAGCTGCTTATAGAAGCTAGTGAAGAAAAGCTCTTCATTCAGGCCATGGGGAGTAAGGCTCTTAAGGTTATGGATCCATTTCGATTCACACCTGAGAAGTTTGTTGGCCACATCCCCCCCTCTAATATTTTCCAATACCGGTTCAAGGCCCATCACCTTCAAGCCCAAGGTTCGTCCCGGATGAACATCAAAAAAATGTGATGCAACCGACGAAATGCTCTTGCCTTTTTCCAGGTCCTTCTTTGCTGTAGAGACGTTCGAGATATGTTGTACTCGACGACGAACTTCCTGTGTCGTTTGTCCTACGTATACTCACGGACAATTGCAGATTAAAGTGTAGACCAAATTCTGTGACTTACAGTTGAAGAAAGTCCTACTGGGTTTGATCTGAAAAGGAAAGACCGAGAGTGTGTAGCCATCCTGGGCCACCATCAGCTGGCAAACATTGCAGTTCCCGCAGGGATAAGTACCATAGATCCTAGTACCCCTATTCAGTCTCACTGTTGGACGAACATAGTGACTATGACAAAGTCTATCCTTCAAGTTCTGAGCATGCCTCGCTATCAAATTGGGGCTGGGAGAAATGAATGGGGTCAATTTGGGTTCACTCAATAAGATCCCCCAACTGCGGTTCAATATTTTGCGAATATCTTGCCACTGATTATTAAAAGTGGTGACGATGCACAGGGGCCTGGCTGACTCACCTGTCTTTCTTTGCAATAGTTCCGAGCGTGAACTCCTTGCCCCTCTTTGATAGGCAGTAGAGATGACCTTCTTCGGGTACTCCCGGTCCTTAAAACGGTCAGTTAATTTTCCAGCCTCAGAGTGGAAATCCGCCAAACTGCTGCAGTTGCGTCTCAGACGCAGAAATTGACCAGTAGGGATGCCATTTCTGAGATGTCTGGGATGGAAGCTGGTGTAGTGTAAAAGGCTATTAGTAGCCGTTGGTTTACGGAACAGACTTGTGGAGATATACGAACCCTCAACGGTGAGTTTCAGGTCCAAGAATTCCACAGAAGTAGATGAAATGTTGAATGTCAAGTTGATATTAAGTAGGTTAACATTCAGTTCCATGATAAAGTTTTTACAGCTCTCTTCGGAACCTGTCCAAAGCAATACAACATCGTCAATGAAACGTAACCATTGAAAACAATGTAGCTGAAAATCCTTGTGTTGGTACACTACAAGCTCCTCCCACCACCCCAAAAAAAGATGCCATGCTCCCATGGCAGTCCCGGTCGTTTGTCTGTAAAAAATTTCTATCAAAAACAAAGAAATTTTTATCCAGGACAAAGTGCAGTAAGTTCAGGAGAAATAAATCATGGTCCCTATCACCTGTGGATTTCTGCTCTAGGAAGTAGGAGACAGCTTCTAAGCCCAAGTCATGGCTGATGCTTGTATACAGGGATTCGACATCCAAAGTGACCAAAAGTGTATGTGATGGAATACACAGGTCCCCTAAAAGTTGAATCAGATGTGTCGAGTCACGTATAAAATATTGAAGTGCCCTGACCAATGGTTGTAAATAGAAGTCTAGATAGATACAGGGTTTTTCCAATAACCCCTCTATACCCGACACAATAGCCTACCTGGGGGATTATCCAAAGACTTATCCACCTTGGGCAGGAGGTAGAAAGTCAGTGTCATTGGTTGTCAAAAATTCGACTTTTTTCTACTCAGGATACCACGTCTAGATGCTTGGTCAATCAAGCCATCCAATTTCTCTTTAAACACAGTTGTTGGATCCGCCAGAAGTCGAGTGTAGCAGGAGGAATCTCTGAGCTGTCGTATTACCTCCTGTAAGTAAAGGGAGTTAGGCCAAAAGGACTACATTACCTCCCTTGTCCGCTTCGCGGACTATAAATTCCTGGTTGCTCTGGAGGTCCCGAATAGCTTTATATTCTAACTTGCTCAGATTCTGATACCTGTTACCATCAAGACGGAGATCCTGGATGTCCCGGCAAACATTATGAAAAAAGATGTTGACTGCAGGGAAGAGAGAAAAAGCGGGAGTGGCCTGAGAAGGGAGTCGTCCCGTAAATCTTCCTCTTGAAGGAGTCCCTTCATTCTCCTGGAGTAGGTCAGAGATCTCTGAGAGCTTGTCGTTCATCAGTAGGAAGTTGATCAGCTGAGGAAGAATGGTGACACAATAATTAAAATGTTAGTTGGCAACAAAAAAGGTACATATCTTTGACAACCGTGAATTTATCCAACGTCCTCGTGGGGGAAAATGTCAGCCCCCGTTGTAAAACAGCCTTTTCAGGTTCTGTCAAAACATGTGTGGTCAAATTGATTATTTGCAAATTACCTGTGTTTACAGACCCTATTGTATCGGCAGGGTGCGCGGTTTGTTCCCATGTGCCAAGCCCGGAGTGGCTTGTAGTGCGCATGAGCGAACCACATTTATCTCCTTGCATCTAGTTGTGATTCCCTGGGTTTGCACGTGCACGGTTTAACGCATGTGCTGTGGATTGTGTTGGTGGCCATCTTTGAAGCTCCCGGCGGTGCCCTCTCCATTGACTTAGATAGAGGTCTTGCGTAACTTCCGCTTACGTCACACGCCGGCCTCAGCACGCCGGTCCTCATCACGCGGCTGTTCTTCAGCTGCGCTCTGGCTAATAGTATTATTTCAAGGTATTTATAAGGTGCTCTCTTACACACTGTATACTGCCCTTGATGAAGCCAGGTTTCCTGGCGTAACGCGTCAGCATCTTGTGGCGCCCGTTTCCCTCATTGCCTGACCTATATTCAGCCCTTTGCTGATGTGTTACTCTCCTTAGGCGAATGTCTGCATTTCCTAGGGCTCAGGTTGTATTGGGCAGTCTGTTTTTCTCGGCACTTCAGATTCATTTTGCTTATTTGTGCATTTAACAGTATGCCATTTGATTATTTTTCCGCAGCTTCACAGTATATTTAGCATGGTAATTTTATGTGCTCGTGATTCTACAGATTGGTATTCTATCAATATGGCCATATTTACATGATGTAACTGTGGTGTATGTATTCTCATCTTGCACGGTCTGCTTCAGTGGCGGGTTAAAACAGGGGTCCTTTGTAACCCTATTGTGGGTACTTGGATTTGTCCGATTGCTTTATGCATTTTTTAATGTTTTCAGTGTGTTTTGTAGTGTCCCAATAAAGGTGAATTTTACACTTTATTAGAGCCTGGTGATCCCTACTATGTACATGCCTCTTTTTCTTGTTGTTATACTCCTTCAAGTTGATGTTACGTGTGGAAAGCCAAACCTTCTCTCCCACCTGAAACATGTGTCCCGGGGCCCTCTTTTTGTCAGCAAAATATTTGTACCTCCCCTGAGCCCGAGAGATATTACGCTGGACTTCAGCCCAGAGGTTTTTTAACCGTTGGACGGACCCCTCTGCCCCTGGACAACCGGAATCCACCCGTGAAAACTCCCCAAAATGAGGATTAAACCCATAATTGATTAGGAATGGGGACATGTTGGTGGACTGACTCACCTGGTTGTTAAAAGCGAATTCCGCCAACGGTAACGCATCACACCATTCCTCCTGTCTCGCGGAGGTCAGACACCTGAGAATTAGTTCCAGGGATTGATTGGTGCTTTCCGTCTGACCATTACTCTCCGGGTGATATGCCGACGAGAAGGAGAGTGAGATGCCCAATTTCATACAGAATGCCCTCCAAAATCTGGCCACAAACTGCACACCTCTGTCAGACACCACATTCAGGGGTACCCCATGCAATCAGACCACATGCTGCACAAACAACCTTGACAATGTTTCTGCTGAGGGTAGTGCTGCCAAGGGAATGAAATGGGCCTGTTTTGAAAACCTATCCACCACCACCCAGATCACGGTATTGCCCCTGGAAGGTGGAAGACCGGTAATAAAATCCATGGAGAGATGAGTCCATGGCTTATCAGGAACCGGTAAAGGTATGAGTTCCCCAGCCGGCCATGCAAGCTTTTGGAACGGGCACAAACTCCACAAGCAGCAATGAATTTCTTGACATCGGACCCCATTGAAGGCCACCAAAAAACCCTGGCTACTGCCTCTCTAGTGGCCGTGATACCGGGATGAGCACTCAGCCTAGACTCATGAAACTCCTGCAGAAGTCTAGGCCGCAATAAATCTGGAACCAACAATTTATCCCCTGGCCTGGTCATCGGAGCTAGGGCCTGAGCCCTCAAAATTTCTTGTTCCAACTCTGATGAGACCCCCGCCACTACCACCCCTGGGGGAAGAATGGAGGACGGCGGCTCGGGGGGAGACACCGGGTCAAACCTTCTGGACAGGGCATCCGCTTTAACATTTTTAGACCCTGGTCGAAAAGTAATGGAGAACTGAAAGCGTGAAAAAAAAAAAAAGTGACCAACGGGCTTGTCTAGGAGTAAGCCTCTTAGCAGATTCAAGGTATGCCAAATTTTTGTGATCAGTGATCGGGTGAGCTGCCCCTTCCAAAAAGTGCCTCCATTCTTCGAATGCCAGCTTGACCGCAAGAAGTTCTCTATTGCCTACATCATAGTTTCTCTCGGCGGATGAGAACTTCTTGGAGAAGGCGGCACAGGGTTTGAGATTAGTAAGGGTGGCCGGACCCTGGGACAACACTGCCCCCACCCTACTTCAGAAGCATCCACAATAAATGGTTTGGACGGGTCTCGCTGGACCAACACTGGGCCAGACATGAAACATTTCTTAAGAGCTGAGAAGGACTCCTTAGCGAGTTCCGACCAATTTTTTACATCAGCCCCCTTCTGGATAAGATCTGTGAGTGGTTTAACCACTTGAGAGAAACAGAATCTCCGGTAATAGTTCGCAAATCCCAAGAAGCGCTGGATGTTATGAATGGGAAACCGAGGAGGAAAAAAAGACAACAAGCTAAGTCTCAGAAAACCAGAGAAGTTGGTAGCTATGCAGATTGCAGATCCCTGACCTTACCAGCACAACTAGCAGCAGTCGTGGAGCGTTCCTACATTATTCCTAGACGCCTCGTCACAACCGGAGAACTACATAAGCCTAAAGCAGGAAAAGAGGAAAACTAACTGCCCCAGAGCAGACCCCAAAGGTAAGACAGCCCCCCACATGCATTGACAGTGAAACAAGATGAAAATACACACAAAGGCAGGAAAATAGGCTGAGCAAACGATGGGGCCCGGCTAACTAAAAAGGACAGAAAAGGAAAGACACACTCTGCAATCTGCCAAAAAACCCTACAAAAATATTGTCCAACACTTCTGATAGTAAAATTAACCCTGAAGTCACTAGACTTCTAAACCTATATCAGCTCTCTGAAATATTCTGAGACAGAGCAAAAAAGAGGCCAATCTAATAAGGGACAAAAAGCAGATTGGCAAATACTGAATAATAGGAGTGGAATTTCAGCATAGCCCCAGCAGGGGCAGGCGGATTACACAAAAAACTGAATTTACCAACAAGCGCAAGTGTGAACATTAGCAAAAAACAAACCTAACTTGAGAAGACTGGAAGAGAGCTGAAGTCCAGGACCTGAGAAGCAGACTGAACCACCAGCACCCGGATAGCGCGTCGGCTGACTTATATCCAGTCTGATACTCCAGAGATCCAATCGTTATCTTCCTCATCAGGTGGCAGATCACTACCACTTAAACCAACCGCACTACCTCCTGTCACCACCAGAGGGAGAACGGAAGGGGAACTCTCAACTGGTGGAGCAGAAAATGAGTTCATAACAGCTGGAGCCCCTTGAGATCACGAGGCTGAACCCAGTCTGCAATCGCCAGCACCTTCTTAGGGTCCATACGAAACCCCTCAAAAGATACAATCAGTCCCAAAAAAGACAGTTCCTGTACGAAAAATGAACATTTTCCAATTTAGCAAACAAGTGGTTCTCCCTGAGTCTCTGGAGAACTGTCTGTAGATGTTGAGACTGACTGTCTGGGGAATACACCAAAATGTCATCCAAATAAATGACAACAAAACAGCCTATCAGGTCAGAAAACACAACATTGATAAAGTTCTGGAAAATAGCGGGGGCATTAGTTAACCCAAAAGGGATAACCAGGTTTTCAAAGAGTCCCTCTGATGTGAGGAATGCAGTTTTCCACTCGTCCCCTTCCCGAACCCTTATCAGGTTGTAGGCCCCCCGGAGATCTAATTTGGAGAACCATTGGGCCCCAGATAACTGGTTACATAGGTCTGGGATGAGGGGAAGTGGATAAGTGTTCCTAACCGTTATCTTGTTAAGTTCCCAAAAGTCAAGGCACGGCCGCAAACCACCATCTTTCTTCTTCACAAAGAAGAATCCTGCTGCCACGGGTGACACAAAAGGCCTATTATGCCCTTTGCGGAGACTCTCAGCTATGTACTCCTTCATGGCTTGGCGCTCAGGCCCGGACAAATTGAACAATCGAGCCTTAGGTAACTTGGCTCCGGGTACTAAATCAATGGCACAATCGTAGGGTCTATGTGGTGGCAGCGCCTCAGCCTCACTTTCGGAAAATACGTCTTCGCAATCCTTCAGGTACTCCGGAATACCTTCCAGACCGACAGACGACATAGATACGGTTTTAACAGAGTTAACAAGAGGCACCAGGTTACAACATTTATCTTTACATCCCCATTGAGTGATCTCTCCTGTCACCCAATCAATGGTAGGATTATGGCGTTGTAGCCAAGGCATCCCCAGTACCAGTCCTGCAGACAAGTTATCTAACACAAGACAAGTTAATTTTTCCACATGAGTGGAACCCACTTTCAGAGAAAAAAATTCAGACCTGAAACAGATACCGTCCCGGGTAAGAGAGGACGAGTTAATTGCCACAAGTTTAACAGGATCCTGAAGCCTGACTGTCCCTATCTTAAGAGTCATAATCCGGGCATCAATCTGGTTAACAGCAGAGCCACAGACAACAAAGGCGGTAGTCTGAACAGGACCATCACCAAGTTCCAGTTCCACCCAAAGCACAATGTTTGCAAGTGAGGAAAAAGGTACCTGAAGGTCTGGATAGCCTCCTCGACTACTACCCAGACCTAGTCGTTTCCCGCCACCTTGGAGGATGACGGACAGGAGGGGCAGTCCTTCTTCCAATGTCCAGATTCCCCACAATAGAAGCACAACTGCTTCTCCCGGCGGCATCTTCTTTCCTTCTCATCACAGGTGACAGCGCTCACCTCTATAGCCACTGGAGGAGTCCGGGTCTCAACTCCACTGGAGAATGATGTTTCAAGTTGCATAACACCCCTTGCCCGCAGTCTGCGATCCATGCGAACCGCTTAGGTCATGGCATCCTCCAGGGAGTCAGGTGGAGGATGGAGTGCCAGGGCATCCTTCAGACGTTCACACAGGCCTCTATGGAACAGCCCCCGAAGGGCGGCATTACTCCAAGAAAACTCGGCTGCCCAACGTCTAAATTCAGAACAGAACCACTCGGCCGATTGCTTCCCGACAGACACTCATCACCTTGTCCTCAGCCAAACGCACTATCTGGCTCATCGTAAATAAACCCTAAGGCCTCAAAAAACGCATCCACAGTCATTCTCTCCGGGGCAGAAGAGGAAAGAGAAAATGCCCAGGCTTGTGGGGACCCCCTAAGCGGGGACATAACCACCCCCACCCTGTTTCTCATCCCCAGAGGAACGGGGTCTCAAGGAGAAAGAGTTTACAGCCCTCTTTAAACGCTCTAAATTCATTTTTGTCACCAGCAAATGTATCTGGTAACTTAACCGGGGATTCGGATGGGACTAAAATGACATCTCTATTCCCCACCTGCTGAAAGCCTGCGGAAAGCGCCCCCTGAACCGAGTCTGCAACCTGCCGTTGGGACTGGGCCAGAGTTTGGTGTTCCAAACTTAGCTTCTGCAGCGACTGAGTCAAGCATTTCACCTGCTCAGATAAGGCATGCATTGGGTCCATGCTGCAGAAGTGAGAGAAAAAAAAAAAAAAAAAAAAGTTCACGGTCAGTTATGATGTCAGGAACACCGCACTGCACTTGCTCACTGAGCCAGTGCGCATGTCCTGAGTAAGAAACTGTGCTCAGGGGGCGTGGCCTAGCGCTGATGTGAGCAGACGCTAGGCAAAGGAGCTCTGCCATCAGCTTTATGTAATATCCTTCATCAGGCCGCTTTAGCACTGATCTGGGCACATCTATCAGCACAGTAAGTGCTTAAGAGTCGGGAGGAGACGCCGGGAGTACAGAGAAGCGCTGAGATGGGAAGGAGGAGGCAGAAAGATATCGGGGAGGACGGCAGCGTGACTGCACAAGATGGCGCCGGGAAAGTGGAGGAGGCGCGGAGACAGTCTGAGAGCTATGATAAACGGTCACAAATCCTCCAGAAGTTGCAGCGCTTTGCAAGGGAGGAGGAGGGGGACACCGGAGAAGGTACTGTGCTGGAGGGGGAAGGGGTGAGCGATGAAGCCACAGGAGACGCTGATAACAGGAGAAGAGGGGGAGGGGAAGTCGCTGCCCCTGAATGTATGTCTGAGGAGGAAGACAGTGGAGCCGATGATGAGACCCCTGAGAGAGAGCCAACCCTGAAAGATGTCTTTATGGTGGTGTCGTTTTGCAAAAAGACACTGACTAGATTGAATAGCCGGGTTGATAAGATCAAAGAAGAAATCACTGGCATTAAGGAGGCACTGAACAAGACGGATACTAGGATCGGTGCTGTGGAAGAGAGGGTGAGCACCACTGAGGATTCTGTAAACAAAATGCAGAGAACTCAGTCCCAGCATGCTCAAAAGATACCAGAAGTGCACTTAAAACAGGACGATTTAGAAAATAGATCAAGGAGGAACAACCTTAGATTTGTGGGCTTTCCGGAAAAAGCAGAGGGCAGTGATCCCACCGACTTTATTGAGCAATGGATTTTATCCAAGATCGGCAGAGATACGCTCTCCAGGGTGTTCGCAGTGGAGAGAGCACACCGTGTCCCCCTACGACCCCTCCCACAGGGTAGTCCTTCCCGTACTATGCTGGCCAGGATACTAAATTGCAGGGACAGAGAGACTATCCTCCGGGAAGCCAGGAGGCTGCAGGACCTCACGTTTAATGGAAGCCGTATTGAAATATATCCGGACTATTCAGCAGAGGTCCAGAAAATGCGGATGAAATTTGGCGAGGTCAAGAGAGGAATGAGAGCGCTGGGAGTGAAGTATTCTATGATGTATCCTGCCAAACTGAGAGTAGCAGCGTTGGGATCTGTTCAGTTCTTCCCGACCCCAGAGGAAGCCGTCAAATGGATGGAGAACAATCGTTCCAAGTTGGGAGCAGAGAGAGACGGAGACGGATGAAGTAGTGACTCTCGGACGTATATACTTTTTTCTTTTTGATGTGGTGCCCTGAGGTACCTGGTTTTTTCAGAACTATTTTTAGGGGTATTGATCCCCGGGCGTTTTTGATGATTCTTGCAATATCCTTGTTAGAAAATGTTATGCGGCCTGATTAGTATTGATGAGCATTCTTGTTTTTGATGGTGGGAGTGATGGACGCCAGAGGAAGGAGACTCAGTGGCTTTATATGGGTCTGCAATAACTGGGGGCTGGCTGTATCCTCTCTCGTTGGAAAGAGAGAATCAGCTAGATTGGGACAGAGGGGAGGGGGGGGGGAGTGGAGGGAGGCAGGGGGGGCCTTGTTATGGGGTAGTTCATATACTGCAATACAATATAGTGACCACAGGAGCTCGGCTATATTTTATATTTTTAGGACATAATGAGTGGTGATGCAAAAATTCTAAGTTGGAACATACGGGGAGTGTCTGATCCAAATAAAAGAGCGGCAGTTATGGCAGAAATTAGGAGGCATAATCCAGCTATTACATGTTTATTGGAAACCCATTTGATTAAAGGAAAGGAAAACTGGTTGGAGGGGAAAAAATGGATCACTCGGGCCTATCACTCTATGTATTCAGCTTACGCAAGGGGAGTATCTGTACTGATACACTCTCATACTCATTATGAAGAAATTGATTCTTGCGTAGATAAGGACGGACAGTTTGTGTCTCTGCACTGTCGAATTTCTGGAATATGCATGATTGTGGTGGCCCTCTATATTCCACCCCCATATTCGAAAAAGAAATTGCAGGAGATTTTTTAGTGGATTGGAGGGAGAGGGGATTATCCAGTGCTAATATTAGGAGACGTTAATAATGTTATGAATGAGTTTTGGGACCGGGCGGGTAATGGGGGTAATTGCCCTAGGAAAAACAAGATGACTCCATTTGGGATATATGTTAGCGAAATGGATATGATAGATTTATGGAGAGTACGCAATGAGGGGAAGAAATGCTTTTCGTGTTATTCGACTTCGTATCACACTTTATCACGAATAGACTTAGCACTGGGTAATAGGGGCATGGACACAATGGTTGGGACGGTGGAATACTTACAGAGACTTCTCTCCGATCACAGGGCAGTTGTGGTTAGTCTGAGAGTGGGAATGGGGAAAGGGAAGAGAGCAGGGGGGACAATTCACCCGGAATGGCTCAAATGTTTAAACATGGGAACTATTCAAAATGATATTGTTGAGTTTTTTCAGTTAAACGAAGGTACTGCGGATCCACTTATTGTATGGGATACCATGAAAGCTTACTTGCGGGGTTTATTCATACGAGATATCTCGAGACAGAAGACACGAACGAGACAAGTGAATCAGGAGGCAGCAGATAGGCTTAGTAGGGCAGAGGAAGAAATGATAGTTAGACCCAATGCCAACACCCAAAACGCATTAAAAGAAGCACAAGAGGAAGTAAATAAGTTATACCTACAAGTGATAGATAAGAAAAGGGCATTCCAAAAAGCATTGTTCTATGAAGAGGGGGAAAAGGTGGGACATTTATTATCAGTGATTACTGCAGCACAGAAAAAACCCTCACAAATATATGAAATTGTCACTAAAGATGGGGCAGTCCATAAGGATACCACCGGGATATTGGAGTGTTTTAAGGAATATTATGTTGAACTGTATACCTCGGAATTGAGGGCCTCGGATCTGGAGATGGATAGATATTTACAAGAGATAGAGCTACCTAAGTTAGATGATATTGATAAACAAAACTTGGAAGAATTATTTACTGTGGAAGAGGTAGAGAAGGCTATCCTATCATTAACAAATGACAGGTCACCTGGATCTGACGGGATCCCAGGAGAAGTGTACAAAGAATTAATAGAAATTGTAGCACCCAAACTTAAGCACGTACTTGAGGTGGCAGTAGAGAAAGGGGTATTGCCAGGATCTATGAGGGAGGCTGTAATCGTGGTGATTCCTAAGGAAGGGAAGGATGCCTCATCCGTAGAATCCTATAGACCAATCTCGTTATTGACATCAGATGTTAAAATACTAGCCAAAATGTTGGCGATAAGAATGTCTAGAGTTGTCCCCAAATTGATACATCCAGACCAATCAGGGTTCTTACAAAATAGATCCACCGCCATTAATCTGCGAAGACTTTTTTTGAATATTCAAATTCCAGCAGATAATAGGGGGGAAAGGGTGGTGGTCTCACTGGATGCACGAAAGGCATTTGATAGGGTAGAGTGGAAGTATTTATGGGCAGTACTGAAATGTATGGGATTTGGGCATAGATTTATCTCCTGGGATAAGTTACTGTATGTAGACCCGAAAGGATATATTAGGATTAATGGGGAGACTTCGGAGGCATTTGGGTTGTTCAGAGGAACTCGTCAGGGTTGTCCATTGTCACCGTTATTGTTTGCTGTGGCGATGGAACCGTTAGCGATTAAAATTCGTAACTCCAAAGAAATACAAGGCTTTCGATATGGGGAATTGGAGGAAAAGATCGCCCTATACGCGGATGATATACTCCTTTTCTTAAAAGACGGCGGAGAAGCACTGACTGAGGTCATGGGCCTTATAGGGAAATTTGGATACTTTTCCGGATTGAGAATTAATTGGGACAAGTCATGTATCATGGGGATTGATAGAGAGCTGGGAGATCAAGATGTGGGGGGGGTAGTTAGACACTTGAAAGTAGTTAAGGAATTTAAATACCTCGGAATATGGGTATCTATGCCTATATCTAGATTTCTCGAACTAAACTTGGACCCATTACTAGTTAAATTTAAAGTTAAGATGACAGCGTGGTGTAAGCTAGTACTATCAATAGTGGGGAGAGGACAAATCTAATTAAAATGATTCTGATGCCTCAGTTGATGTACGTCCTCCATAATGCCCCGGTTTGGATTCCCAAGAAAAATTTTTACAAAATTAATACCATTTTTAGAGAATTGATTTGGGGGAAAAAACAAGCAAAAATTAAATTGGAAATACTGCAAAGGGGGAAGGAAGAGGGTGGGTTGGCGGCGCCAAATCCATGGATATACTTTGTGGCAACGCAGGGGCAGCACTTTAGGGGTTGGCGAGAGGAGGGGAACTTGAGCGTTATGGGGAGAGCTTTGGCCCAACTGACCAACAAGAGAACATTGGTACAGAGTCTAGAAGCAGGAAACTTTGGGAGATTAGGGAAGGACATGCCCACATTTGGACTAATGCACAAAATATGCCAACATATCAAAATTCTTAGAAGAGTTGAGGAATTGATGACATACACACCTATCTGGGATAATGTGAACCTTTCTGAACTATACAAACTGAAGGACTTTATTGATTGGGAGAGGAGAGGTTTGCAATATGTGTGGCAACTATTGGAGGGGTCTGAGATCAAGTCTTTTACTGTTTTGAAAGAAGAGTTTGGACTCCCATGTAGTGGGGAATTTCGATATTTTGGTCTCAGGCATGCATTTCAAGCGCAGAAACAGATAATGAATATGACGGTGCAGAGGGATGTGGTATTGGACTATGTGTGTGCGTCCGGGGGTACGAGAGGTGTTATATCTACCATCTATAGAGATTTATTATATTCTTACTTGACTGGGTTTCCTCTAACAGTAAAATCTAAATGGGAGAGAGAAGTGGGGGAAATAGTAGATGATACATGGGAGTCTATTTTAGAGTATATACCTAAACTCTCTTTGAGTGAGCCAGGTAGGATATCGCAAATATATATTGTACATAGAACATATAAGACTCCAGAACTTATGAGGAAAATGGGCTTGAGGGATAATGCGGAGTGTCCAAGATGTGGGTATGAATCTGCGGGAATGCTTCATATGCTCTGGTCTTGTCCAAGACTCTCATCATACTAGGAGGAGGTTATAGGGCTTGTTGAGAAGATATACTGATGTGATATAGGAAGGGACCCAGTAACGTGTGTGTTGGGGTATGTGGAGGAGGTGTCGGTGGGGAATGCCTATAAGTCCATTATAGCAAAACTCATATATATTGCCCGTAAGCTGATAGCTCAAAAATGGATCGATGCTGAACCCCCAACGACTGGGGAGTTTGTTATCCGTGTGAATAACGTAATCCGATTGGAGGAGAGAATTTATAGAAGGCGACATACGGAAGCTCACTTTGAAAAACTCAGGGCCATGTGGTTACAGTGGAGACAATCACATTGAGAAAGTCTGTATTGCAGTTGGGAAGGGGGGGAGGGAGGAGGTCAGGTTAGGTTATCTTTTCTTTTTATGACGGGGAGGAAATTGAATGTCGTGTATTCTTCTATATGCAATGTAGATGATATGAAAGCTTTGCTTGAATGTAATTATAACGACATTTGAATATAATAAAAATCTTTGGTTTAAAAAAAGAAACTGTGCTCAGAGATACCTGTGGAGCGGGCAGCAGCAGAGAAGATGCGTGCTTCAGACCCACAGGACCTGACGCACGTGACTGCTGGGGGCGTGGCCTAAACCCCAGAGAGCTAGGAGCTGCAGGAAAACTCCTAGAATGGTAACTACGGAACAAAAGTTACTAATTGGCATAAACGGGAAAATAAACCAGATCAGGCCGGGGTCAAAGCACGAGATAGCACAACAATTACCAAAGGGCTAGACAGAACGGATAGTCAAGACGTAGCCAAGAAGTCAGAAACCAGAGAAGCAGATATACAGTACAGAATCAACAGGCAAACTCACAACGAGGGACAGAACCGGATCAGAACCATATAAGCAAGCTATAAAGACAACGAACAGGCACACAGGGGTCAAAACACTCGACCAAAGGCAAAAGTATAACGGAGGGATTGGAGTTTTTCAGGGCTATAAAAAGCTCTCCCTGAATCAAGGAGAGGCCATAATAATTAACCCCAGGCGTGCAGGTCAAAAAACCTGCACTGGGATCATGACAGTACCCCCCTCTCAACGGGGGGCCGCTGGACCCCCAGGCTTCCCCGGGTACTTGGCATGGAAAGCCCAAACCAGACGATCTGCATGTACAGAGTGAGCAGGGACCCATGAGCGATCCTCCGATCCATATCCCTTCCAGTGGACCAGGTACTGCAAAGAGCGGCGCACCCGCCGAGAGTCCACAATATGTCCGACCTCATACTCCAAGTGACCCTCCACCGACACTGGAGGAACAACAGACTCGGAGTCCTCATTGACAGACCCCACGGGTTTCAACAGAGATTTATGGAACACATTGGATATCTTTAAGGAGGCGGGGAGACGCAACCTATATGCCACCGGGTTGACCATCTCCACAATCTCGTACTGACCAATGAACTTTGGTCCCAATTTAGCTGACGCTACCTCCTTCAAGTTGATCAGTAACAACCAAAAAATTGGAGGGCACCACTGCAAGGGATCACCAGTACATGCTAATGGAAATGTATAACAAGAATAAGAGGCAAGTACATAGTAGGGATCACCAGGCTCTAATAAAGTGTAAAATTCACCTTTATTGGGACACTACAAAACACACTGAAAACATTAAAAAATGCATAAAGCAATCAGACAAATCCAAGTACCCACAATAGGTTTACAAAGGACCCCTGTTTTAACCCACCACTGAAGCAGACCGTGCAAGATGAGAATACATACACCACAGTTACATCATGTAAATATGCCCATATTGATAGAATACCAATCTGTAGAATCACGAGCACATAAAATTACCATACTAAATATACTATGAAGCTGCGGAAAAATAATCAAATTGCATACTGTTAAATGCACAAATAAGCACAATGAATCAAAAGTGCAGAGAAAAACAGACTGCCCAATACAACCTGAGCCCTAGGAAATGCAGACATTCGCCTAAGGAGAGTAACACATCAGCAAAGGGCTGAATATAGGTCAGGCAGTGAGGGAAACATGGGCGCCATAAGATGCCCGACGCGTTACGCTAGGAAACCTGGCTTCATCAGGGGCAGTATACAGTGTGTAAGAGAGCACCTTATAAATACCCTGAAATAATACTATTAGCCAAAGCGCAGCGGAAGAACAGCCGCATGATGAGGACCGAGCGCTGAGGCCGGCGTGTGACGTAAGCGGAAGTTACGCAAGACCTCTATCTAAGTCAATGGAGAGGGTACCGCCGGGAGCTTCAAAGATGGCCACCAACACAATCCACAACGCATGCGTTAAACCGCGCACGCGCAAACCCAGGGAATCAACTAGATGCAAGGAGCTAAATGTGGTTCGCTCATGCGCACTACAAGCCACTCCGGGCTTGGCGCATGGCAACAAACCACACACGCGCAGACCTGGCGATCCTGAGCTGAAAAAGAAAATATAAGTGGTTCACTTGGGCGAAATGTAAGCACCTCAGGACTTGGCGCGTACAGAGGGGAGGAAGAATATATTGAAGAAGGATAAAGAAGCAGATACACTAAGCATATCGGTATCCTATGTGTCCAGAAGCTATGTCCACACGCTAGGGAGGAGGGACGAGTATATAAACACATGCAATATGCCAATCACCACCCA
Source organism: Dendrobates tinctorius (assembly GCF_039654945.1). Lineage (NCBI taxonomy): Eukaryota > Metazoa > Chordata > Amphibia > Anura > Dendrobatidae > Dendrobates > Dendrobates tinctorius. Next base: position 15,217,256 of record NW_027361795.1, on the reverse strand, counting down.
CACAAACCCCAGCAATATATCAAACCTAACAACATACGCTGACCAGAGCCCCATATATATGTAGAATAAACACATTCAAAAGATGAAGTACCCATAATTGAAAAAAAAACATTTTTTTTTGGAACAGATCGAAACTAGTTCATCTGTAATAGGTAAGATACACTACAAAAATGCACAAACAAGGCACAATAGCCATCAGTAGATTTATCAGCACACAATAAGTACAAATGAACTGGTTGATGGATACCAGACAGGCAAGCAACAGGGTGAATTCAAAAAACTGTACTGCTAACAAAAAATAATAAATACACACAGAAGTCCAAATTCATATGAAGAATGATTGTGAAAAAATGCCGCTGTTTGTCCAATTTAACGAAGGACCAAAAAACAATTTTTCTTTTCTTCATGATGGAAAGATAGCCGCCATGAAGAGGGCTCATTTCTTGTTATTAGCCAAAAGCCTGATATAGATTCTGAGACGTAATGATCCTACAGTGAATACCAAGATGGCATCTAGGGAGGAAAGATGTTAGAAGAATAAGACAGTATAAATATACAAACAACAAGAGTGACCAGCACAAGCCTGGTCATAAGTAGACTTAAAGCTGCTTATAGAAGCTAGTGAAGAAAAGCTCTTCATTCAGGCCATGGGGAGTAAGGCTCTTAAGGTTATGGATCCATTTCGATTCACACCTGAGAAGTTTGTTGGCCACATCCCCCCTCTAATATTTTCCAATACCGGTTCAAGGCCCATCACCTTCAAGCCCAAGGTTCGTCCCGGATGAACATCAAAAAAATGTGATGCAACTGACGAAATGCTCTTGCCTTTTTCCAGGTCCTTCTTTGCTGTAGAGACGTTCGAGATATGTTGTACTCGACGACGAACTTCCTGTGTCGTTTGTCCTACGTATACTCGCGGACAATTGCAGATTAAAGTGTAGACCAAATTCTGTGACTTACAGTTGAAGAAAGTCCTACTGGGTTTGATCTGAAAAGGAAAGACCGAGAGTGTGTAGCCATCCTGGGCCACCATCAGCTGGCAAACATTGCAGTTCCCGCAGGGATAAGTACCATAGATCCTAGTACCCCTATTCAGTCTCACTGTTGGACGAACATAGTGACTATGACAAAGTCTATCCTTCAAGTTCTGAGCATGCCTCGCTATCAAATTGGGGCTGGGAGAAATGAATGGGGTCAATTTGGGTTCACTCAATAAGATCCCCCAACTGCGGTTCAATATTTTGCGAATATCTTGCCACTGATTATTAAAAGTGGTGACGATGCACAGGGGCCTGGCTGACTCACCTGTCTTTCTTTGCAATAGTTCCGAGCGTGAACTCCTTGCCCCTCTTTGATAGGCAGTAGAGATGACCTTCTTCGGGTACTCCCGGTCCTTAAAACGGTCAGTTAATTTTCCAGCCTCAGAGTGGAAATCCGCCAAACTGCTGCAGTTGCGTCTCAGACGCAGAAATTGACCAGTAGGGGTGCCATTTCTGAGATGTCTGGGATGGAAGCTGGTGTAGTGTAAAAGGCTATTAGTAGCCGTTGGTTTACGGAACAGACTTGTGGAGATATACGAACCCTCAACGGTGAGTTTCAGGTCCAAGAATTCCACAGAAGTAGATGAAATGTTGGATGTCAAGTTGATATTAAGTAGGTTAACATTCAGTTCCATGATAAAGTTTTTACAGGTCTCTTCGGAACCTGTCCAAAGCAATACAACATCGTCAATGAAACGTAACCATTGAAAACAATGTAGCTGAAAATCCTTGTGTTGGTACACTACAAGCTCCTCCCACCACCCCAAAAAAAAGATGCCATGCTCCCATGGCAGTCCCGGTCGTTTGTCTGTAAAAAATTTCTATCAAAAACAAAGAAATTTTTATCCAGGACAAAGTGCAGTAAGTTCAGGAGAAATAAATCATGGTCCCTATCACCTGTGGATTTCTGCTCTAGGAAGTAGGAGACAGCTTCTAAGCCCAAGTCATGGCTGATGCTTGTATACAGGGATTCGACATCCAAAGTGACCAAAAGTGTATGTGATGGAATACACAGGTCCCCTAAAAGTTGAATCAGATGTGTCGAGTCACGTATAAAATATTGAAGTGCCCTGACCAATGGTTGTAAATAGAAGTCTAGATAGATACAGGGTTTTTCCAATAACCCCTCTATACCCGACACAATAGCCTACCTGGGGGATTATCCAAAGACTTATCCACCTTGGGCAGGAGGTAGAAAGTCAGTGTCATTGGTTGTCAAAAATTCGACTTTTTTCTACTCAGGATACCCCGTCTAGATGCTTGGTCAATCAAGCCATCCAATTTCTCTTTAAACACAGTTGTTGGATCCGCCAGAAGTCGAGTGTAGCAGGAGGAATCTCTGAGCTGTCGTATTACCTCCTGTAAGTAAAGGGAGTTAGGCCAAAAGGACTACATTACCTCCCTTGTCCGCTTCGCGGACTATAAATTCCTGGTTGCTCTGGAGGTCCCGAATAGCTTTATATTCTAACTTGCTCAGATTCTGATACCTGTTACCATCAAGACGGAGATCCTGGATGTCCCGGCAAACATTCTGAAAAAAGATGTTGACTGCAGGGAAGAGAGAAAAAGCGGGAGTGGCCTGAGAAGGGAGTCGTCCCGTAAATCTTCCTCTTGAAGGAGTCCCTTCATTCTCCTGGAGTAGGTCAGAGATCTCTGAGAGCTTGTCGTTCATCAGTAGGAAGTTGATCAGCTGAGGAAGAATGGTGACACAATAATTAAAATGTTAGTTGGCAACAAAAAAGGTACATATCTTTGACAACCGTGAATTTATCCAACGTCCTCGTGGGGGAAAATGTCAGCCCCCGTTGTAAAACAGCCTTTTCAGGTTCTGTCAAAACATGTGTGGTCAAATTGATTATTTGCAAATTACCTGTGTTTACAGACCCTATTGTATCGGCAGGGTGCGCGGTTTGTTCCCATGTGCCAAGCCCGGAGTGGCTTGTAGTGCGCATGAGCGAACCACATTTATCTCCTTGCATCTAGTTGTGATTCCCTGGGTTTGCGCGTGCACGGTTTAACGCATGTGCTGTGGATTGTGTTGGTGGCCATCTTTGAAGCTCCCGGCGGTGCCCTCTCCATTGACTTAGATAGAGGTCTTGCGTAACTTCCGCTTACGTCACACGCCGGCCTCAGCACGCCGGTCCTCATCACGCGGCTGTTCTTCAGCTGCGCTCTGGCTAATAGTATTATTTCAAGGTATTTATAAGGTGCTCTCTTACACACTGTATACTGCCCTTGATGAAGCCAGGTTTCCTGGCGTAACGCGTCAGCATCTTGTGGCGCCCGTTTCCCTCATTGCCTGACCTATATTCAGCCCTTTGCTGATGTGTTACTCTCCTTAGGCGAATGTCTGCATTTCCTAGGGCTCAGGTTGTATTGGGCAGTCTGTTTTTCTCGGCACTTCAGATTCATTTTGCTTATTTGTGCATTTAACAGTATGCCATTTGATTATTTTTCCGCAGCTTCACAGTATATTTAGCATGGTAATTTTATGTGCTCGTGATTCTACAGATTGGTATTCTATCAATATGGCCATATTTACATGATGTAACTGTGGTGTATGTATTCTCATCTTGCACGGTCTGCTTCAGTGGCGGGTTAAAACAGGGGTCCTTTGTAACCCTATTGTGGGTACTTGGATTTGTCCGATTGCTTTATGCATTTTTTAATGTTTTCAGTGTGTTTTGTAGTGTCCCAATAAAGGTGAATTTTACACTTTATTAGAGCCTGGTGATCCCTACTATGTACATGCCTCTTTTTCTTGTTGTTATACTCCTTCAAGTTGATGTTACGTGTGGAAAGCCAAACCTTCTCTCCCACCTGAAACATGTGTCCCGGGGCCCTCTTTTTGTCAGCAAAATATTTGTACCTCCCCTGAGCCCGAGAGATATTACGCTGGACTTCAGCCCAGAGGTTTTTTAACCGTTGGACGGACCCCTCTGCCCCTGGACAACCGGAATCCACCCGTGAAAACTCCCCAAAATGAGGATTAAACCCATAATTGATTAGGAATGGGGACATGTTGGTGGACCGACTCACCTGGTTGTTAAAAGCGAATTCCGCCAACGGTAACGCATCACACCATTCCTCCTGTCTCGCGGAGGTCAGACACCTGAGAATTAGTTCCAGGGATTGATTGGTGCTTTCCGTCTGACCATTACTCTCCGGGTGATATGCCGACGAGAAGGAGAGTGAGATGCCCAATTTCATACAGAATGCCCTCCAAAATCTGGCCACAAACTGCACACCTCTGTCAGACACCACATTCAGGGGTACCCCATGCAATCAGACCACATGCTGCACAAACAACCTTGACAATGTTTCTGCTGAGGGTAGTGCTGCCAAGGGAATGAAATGGGCCTGTTTTGAAAACCTATCCACCACCACCCAGATCACGGTATTGCCCCTGGAAGGTGGAAGACCGGTAATAAAATCCATGGAGAGATGAGTCCATGGCTTATCAGGAACCGGTAAAGGTATGAGTTCCCCAGCCGGCCATGCAAGCTTTTGGAACGGGCACAAACTCCACAAGCAGCAATGAATTTCTTGACATCGGACCCCATTGAAGGCCACCAAAAAACCCTGGCTACTGCCTCTCTAGTGGCCGTGATACCGGGATGAGCACTCAGCCTAGACTCATGAAACTCCTGCAGAAGTCTAGGCCGCAATAAATCTGGAACCAACAATTTATCCCCTGGCCTGGTCATCGGAGCTAGGGCCTGAGCCCTCAAAATTTCTTGTTCCAACTCTGATGAGACCCCCGCCACTACCACCCCTGGGGGAAGAATGGAGGACGGCGGCTCGGGGGGAGACACCGGGTCAAACCTTCTGGACAGGGCATCCGCTTTAACATTTTTAGACCCTGGTCGAAAAGTAATGGAGAACTGAAAGCGTGAAAAAAAAAAAAAGTGACCAACGGGCTTGTCTAGGAGTAAGCCTCTTAGCAGATTCAAGGTATGCCAAATTTTTGTGATCAGTGATCGGGTGAGCTGCCCCTTCCAAAAAGTGCCTCCATTCTTCGAATGCCAGCTTGACCGCAAGAAGTTCTCTATTGCCTACATCATAGTTTCTCTCGGCGGATGAGAACTTCTTGGAGAAGGCGGCACAGGGTTTGAGATTAGTAAGGGTGGCCGGACCCTGGGACAACACTGCCCCCACCCCTACTTCAGAAGCATCCACAATAAATGGTTTGGACGGGTCTCGCTGGACCAACACCGGGCCAGACATGAAACATTTCTTAAGAGCTGAGAAGGACTCCTTAGCGAGTTCCGACCAATTTTTTACATCAGCCCCCTTCTGGATAAGATCTGTGAGTGGTTTAACCACTTGAGAGAAACCTTTAAAGAATCTCCGGTAATAGTTCGCAAATCCCAAGAAGCGCTGAATGTTATGAATGGGAAACCGAGGAGGAAAAAAAGACAACAAGCTAAGTCTCAGAAAACCAGAGAAGTTGGTAGCTATGCAGATTGCAGATCCCTGACCTTACCAGCACAACTAGCAGCAGTCGTGGAGCGTTCCTACATTATTCCTAGACGCCTCGTCACAACCGGAGAACTACATAAGCCTAAAGCAGGAAGAGAGGAAAACTAACTGCCCCAGAGCAGACCCCAAAGGTAAGACAGCCCCCCACATGCATTGACAGTGAAACAAGATGAAAATACACACAAAGGCAGGAAAATAGGCTGAGCAAACGATGGGGCCCGGCTAACTAAAAAGGACAGAAAAGGAAAGACACTCTCTGCAATCTGCCAAAAAAAACCCTACAAAAATATTGTCCAACACTTCTGATAGTAAAATTAACCCTGAAGTCACTAGACTTCTAAACCTATATCAGCTCTCTGAAATATTCTGAGACAGAGCAAAAAAGAGGCCAATCTAATAAGGGACAAAAAGCAGATTGGCAAATACTGAATAATAGGAGTGGAATTTCAGCATAGCCCCAGCAGAGGCAGGCTGATTACACAAAAAACTGAATTTACCAACAAGCGCAAGTGTGAACATTAGCAAAAAACAAACCTAACTTGAGAAGACTGGAAGAGAGCTGAAGTCCAGGACCTGAGAAGCAGACTGAACCACCAGCACCCGGATAGGGCGTCGGCTGACTTATATCCAGTCTGATACTCCAGAGATCCAATCGTTATCTTCCTCATCAGGTGGCAGATCACTACCACTTAAACCAACCGCACTACCTCCTGTCACCACCAGAGGGAGAACGGAAGGGGAACTCTCAACTGGTGGAGCAGAAAATGAGTTCATGACAGCTGGAGCCCCTTGAGATCACGAGGCTGAACCCAGTCTGCAATCACCAGCACCTTCTTAGGGTCCATACGAAACCCCTCACAAGATACAATCAGTCCCAAAAAAGACAGTTCCTGTACGAAAAACGAACATTTTCCAATTTAGCAAACAAGTGGTTCTTCCTGAGTCTCTGGAGAACTGTCTGTAGATGTTGAGACTGACTGTCTGGGGAATACACCAAAATGTCATCCAAATAAATGACAACAAAACAGCCTATCAGGTCAGAAAACACAACATTGATAAAGTTCTGGAAAATAGCGGGGGCATTAGTTAACCCAAAAGGGATAACCAGGTTTTCAAAGAGTCCCTCTGATGTGAGGAATGCAGTTTTCCACTCGTCCCCTTCCCGAACCCTTATCAGGTTGTACGCCCCCCGGAGATCTAATTTGGAGAACCATTGGGCCCCAGATAACTGGTTACATAGGTCTGGGATGAGGGGAAGTGGATAAGTGTTCCTAACCGTTATCTTGTTAAGTTCCCAAAAGTCAAGGCACGGCCGCAAACCATCATCTTTCTTCTTCACAAAGAAGAATCCTGCTGCCACGGGTGACACAAAAGGCCTATTATGCCCTTTGCGGAGACTCTCAGCTATGTACTCCTTCATGGCTTGGCGCTCAGGCCCGGACAAATTGAACAATCGAGCCTTAGGTAACTTGGCTCCGGGTACTAAATCAATGGCACAATCGTAGGGTCTATGTGGTGGCAGCGCCTCAGCCTCACTTTCGGAAAATACGTCTTCGCAATCCTTCAGGTACTCCGGAATACCTTCCTGACCGACAGACGACATAGATACGGTTTTAACAGAGTTAACAAGAGGTACCAGGTTACAACATTTATCTTTATATCCCCATTGAGTGATCTCTCCTGTCACCCAATCAATGGTAGGATTATGGTGTTGTAGCCAAGGCATCCCCAGTACCAGTCCTGCAGACAAGTTATCTAACACAAGACAAGTTAATTTTTCCACATGAGTGGAACCCACTTTCAGAGAAAAAAATTCAGACCTGAAACAGATACCGTCCCGGGTAAGAGAGGACGAGTTAATTGCCACAAGTTTAACAGGATCCTGAAGCCTGACTGTCCCTATCTTAAGAGTCATAATCCGGGCATCAATCTGGTTAACAGCAGAGCCACAGACAACAAAGGCGGTAGTCTGAACAGGACCATCACCAAGTTCCAGTTCCACCCAAAGCACAATGTTTGCAAGTGAGGAAAAAGGTACCTGAAGGTCTGGATAGCCTCCTCGACTACTACCCAGACCTAGTCGTTTCCCGCCACCTTGGAGGATGACGGACAGGAGGGGCAGTCCCTCTTCCAATGTCCAGATTCCCCACAATAGAAGCACAACTGCTTCTCCCGGCGGCATCTTCTTTCCTTCTCATCACAGGTGACAGCGCTCACCTCCATAGCCACTGGAGGAGTCCGGGTCTCAACTCCACTGGAGAATGATGTTTCAAGTTGCATAACACCCCTTGCCCGCAGTCTGCGATCCATGCGAACCGCTTGGGTCATGGCATCCTCCAGGGAGTCAGGTGGAGGATGGAGTGCCAGGGCATCCTTCAGACGTTCACACAGGCCTCTATGGAACAGCCCCCGAAGGGCGGCATTACTCCAAGAAAACTCGGCTGCCCAACGTCTAAATTCAGAACAGAACCACTCGGCCGATTGCTTCCCGACAGACACTCATCACCTTGTCCTCAGCCAAACGCACTATCTGGCTCATCGTAAATAAACCCTAAGGCCTCAAAAAATACATCCACAGTCATTCTCTCCGGGGCAGAAGAGGAAAGAGAAAATGCCCAGGCTTGTGGGGACCCCCTATGCAGGGACATAACCACCCCCACCCTGTTTCTCATCCCCAGAGGAACAGGGTCTCAAGGAGAAAGAGTTTACAGCCCTCTTTAAACGCTCTAAATTCATTTTTGTCACCAGCAAATGTATCTGGTAACTTAACCGGGGATTCGGATGGGACTAAAATGACATCTCTATTCCCCACCTGCTGAAAGCCTGCGGAAAGCGCCCCCTGAACCGAGTCTGCAACCTGCCGTTGGGACTGGGCCAGAGTTTGGTCTTCCAAACTTAGCTTCTGCAGCGACTGAGTCAAGCATTTCACCTGCTCAGATAAGGCATGCATTGGGTCCATGCTGCAGAAGTGAGAGAAAAAAAAAAAAAAAAAGTTCACGGTCAGTTATAATGTCAGGAACACCGCACTGCACTTGCTCACTGAGCCAGTGCGCATGTCCTGAGTAAGAAACTGTGCTCAGAGATACCTGTGGAGCGGGCAGCAGCAGAGAAGATGTGTGCTTCAGACCCACAGGACCTGACGCACGTGACTGCTGGGGGCGTGGCCTAAACCCCAGAGAGCTAGGAGCTGCAGGAAAACTCCTAGAATGGTAACTACGGAACAAAAGTTACTAATTGGCATAAACAGGGACATAAACCAGATCAGGCCGGGGTCAAAGCACGAGATAGCACAACAATTACCAAAGGGCTAGACAGAACGGATAGTCAAGACGTAGCCAAGAAGTCAGAAACCAGAGAAGCAGATATACAGTACAGAATCAACAGGCAAACTCACAACGAGGGACAGAACCGGATCAGAACCATATAAGCAAGCTATAAAGACAACGAACAGGCACACAGGGGTCAAAACACTCGGCCAAAGGCAAAAGTATAACGGAGGGATTGGAGTTTTTCAGGGCTATAAAAAGCTCTCCCTGAACCAAGGAGAGGCCATAATAATTAACCCCAGGCGTGCAGGTCAAAGCCTGCACTGAGCTCAAGACATTAACCCCTGACGTGCAGGTCAAAAACCTGCACTGGGATCATGACACCTTCTTCCTTTTCTTAGAAGGAGGTGGTTGTGGTACTGGGATCTGGGAGAAGGTAACCATAGAGGACTGGACTTCCTGTTTTATGAGGGCTCTGATGCTATCCAGGAGAGAGGGCTGCTCGGAGCGTAAGACCTCATCCGTACAGGACTGGCTGAGCTTTTTCCCATATGTAGAGGGGAGCCTGGCAGCACACATCTTACATTTTCGACTGGTTTTCTTAGGATCAGAGACCTTTTCTCCCTATATGAGAGAGAGAAGGCATACTAAGCCACTGTGGGTGTAAACATGGAAAGCAAGGGCCAATACCTGCTACTTACAGTAGCAGGGGGAACGCTGAGCTCTGCAGACGCAGAGGAGGGTTTGTCGCCATCCATGTCAGTTGGTCCGCAGTCAGCGTCAGACAGAATGTCTTACCTGGTGACTCTCTCTGCCCGGATTTTAAAGAAAAAAAATCTAGGGTCCAGCATGATCTTGTGCTCCTCCCCCGGCCCGTTGGGGGGAAACCGTCGTAAGTACGTCCCATGAAGTGACCGCTGCTCCTGGGAGCTAGGCGCCGGCCGGCGCGCGCGTGTTCCAGCGTGGAATGCATAAAGAGAAACCGGAAGTGCCGTGCATTCCAGAGTGGAACATATAGGGAATGAACCAGAAGTTGCGACGCGTCACTTCCGGTACGCACATGCTCCCCAGGACAGCAGCACGGGGGAGGATGCCAGCGAGCTGCTGGAGGACCTCGGCTGCACATCTCTGCCTTGCTTTACCCCCGGGAGGCGCAGGAGAGGCGGGAAGGTCCCAAGTATCACTAGAGTGCAGAGACGGGAGCAGCCACCGGAGGAGAGCCGAGCCCCCAACCTCAGCTGCCCAGCATTTTCTTACAGGTAACGTGGGGTGTCCCGATCGCTGGCCCCGACAGCACCATCAGAGACCTCTTCATGCCCCATCAGGGACAGGAAAACACTGGTGGCTGCAGGAAGGGGAGGGGTATTTAACCTCATTGTGTTCCTGTCCCCTATTAGGGCGGGGAGACATCCTCCGATGTTGCTGTCGTGGAAGGTGACTGGAGAAATATTCGCTCAGCTTTAGTCAGGATCCTGTCAACTTAGTAGTTGCATCAACACTAAAAGGAGAATGTTGCAGTCACCTCCCAACAGGTGGAGGTGCCTTAAATACAAAGTGCCTCCCAGCAATGAGCTGAAACATCACGCGCACATGCACTGGCTCTTTAAGGATGAGTAAGTTCCCATTCATGCTCTCTAAGCATGTTGACAGAAAAGATGCATTGCAAGCAGACAGGGATGCCACTAGGAAATTGGGGCCCCATACTGGCAAAATTTTCGGGGCCCCCTTGAGACTCCCCCAGGCTCCACCCCTGCCCCGCCTCCACCCTTTAACTGTCCACAGCCCCTCCGCTCTCTCTTGGAAAAACTCCACTTCTCACCAATCACACATTAACAGTTCCCATCACCAGATCACACATATAGCCAGCAGCTCTTGTTTTGGCCAAGATTTTTTAAATCTGCCACCACGACAAGGTAGATTATTTTGGCCAGGCTCTACTCTAACCTATTAAACACTTGTTACAATAACCAATACAATTTAGGTATTTTTATTTTTAAATTTTTAAAATGACCAATAATATCAAATCCAAAGGGACAAATACCAGTGCACCATGTCCAGACCACATATTACCACCACAGTGACTGAATAATATCACATACAAGGGACAAATAGCACCGCACCATGTCCAGACCACATATTACCACCACATGGTGACCAATAATACCACACACAAGGAATAAATACAGCCACACCATGACCAGACCACATATTACCACCACAGTGACAGAATAGCACATACAAGGGAAAAATACTACACCATGACCAGACCACATATCACCACACAGTGACTGAATACTACAATACTGATAATTAATAAAACCAACACAATGCTATCACCATAAGTGCCATTATACACAGGAAATCTGTACTTAGTATGCAGTGTCTGTGTACAGGTAATACAGTGATCACCGGTGACATTACGAGTATACACAGAAGCTCTGTATATAGTGTCAGTGCACAGGTAATACAGTGATCTCTAGTGACATTTTACACAGGACCTCTGTATATAGTATACAGTGTATAGTGTCAGTGTACAGGTAACAAACTGACTCACCAGTGATGTCTCTAAGTGAAGTCCTTCATCTTTGCTTTTCATCTTCCATCCAGCACAGACCGCCATCACGTCTTCCAGCCAGGGCTCATCTCTGCAGGAAATAACAGTTATCTAAAGCACGACTTGCAGAACACATTTTTTTCACAACTTCTACACTACACCAGATGAAGAAAAAAAAGGCAAAATAATGTCGCTCTGCACAGCAACAGGACCGCCCCCCCATTTAAAAAAGTATCAAGAAAGTAAAATAAAATACATCACTGCAGTAATATCCCTTAATTAGCCCAGATGGTAATATACCCAATCCTGGCCCCTTGTATCTCATTTCTGGCTCTAGCCATAAGTTCTCCCATCCTGCCCTCATGAGTATCCATCCTGCCCCCCATGTCTCCATCGTATCTATCCTGCACTTGTGTCTCCCATTCTGCCCCGTGTCTCCCATCCTGCCTTTGGGCCAGAGGGAGGCTAGCGGTGACTGAGGGCCTGGGCCCAACAGGGCCCAGGGGGAGGCTAGAGGGGACTGTCTGGGGGCCCGCTTCCAACAGAGCCCAGGGCCTTGTTGGATGCGCATATGCAGGCCCTCAGTCACCACTCACCTCGCCTTCCCTCATCAGCCACATGCAGCAGCGGCACGCTACCAGTCAGTAGAGACATAGCCAGCAGCCACGGTGAGCCTCTTCTCACCGCCGCTGGATTCACTCATCCTGCTTTCCCGCCAGCCTCTGCTTGTCCGGTTCGTCTGCCGCCGTTCCCCACAGTGGCACGCACGCTGCTGTGCTCCGGACCGGAAAGAGGTAGTGCAGCAGTGTCACCGTGTGACGTCAGGAGTCCTATGATGCACACGGGACGGCCACCGCAGGTACAGTGCCCTTTTCGGTTCGCCTGATACATTAACAACACTGTGGTGTATCTTTAAAATACCACAGTGTTTTAATGCATCAGACGTTCGGAAGACTTGAAAAAAAATGTACAGGGGCCCGGACCCGGACCCGATGAGAAGCAAAGAGATGGGGGCCCGCACGCGAACCGGGCAGGCGGGCCCCCCTTTTTGCCTCGGGCCCTACACAGCAGTAAGGGCAGTTATGCCCTGATGGCGGCCCTGCAAGCAGAGGAAAAAGAGCTTACAGCACAGCCATGCAGGGACAAAGGCAGTGGTGTTACTATCCCATTAACGGACCGAGTTTATACACGTGGTCAAAATTGTTGGTACCCCTCATTTAATCACAGAAAAATCCACAATGGTGACAAATAATTTGAATCTGACAAAACTAATATTAAATTAAAAATCGATGAAACTGAACAAATGAAAGTCAGCTGAGCCTTATTGCAGGAAAGCTTCCAGGAGCTCTCAACTGAGCAAATTAACTCCTGTACTGCTAAAAGAAACCTGCACCTTTTAATATAAAGGTGAAGTGCATCTAATCAGTGCAGGAATAGGAGAAATCAGACGCTGCGGTCTTCTGGCTCTTGTCTGTCGCGGTAAACCTGTGACACATAGGGCTCTTTCACATGACAGTGTTTCCGGTACATGTGGCGAGATTCATACTTCCCGGAGACACACACGTAGACCCATTCAAGTGAATGGGTCTGCGAACGTCAATGTTTCCACGGACCATTTTCACTGCACCAAGGGCCACGAAGCATCCCGCACACTGACGACAATTGTGTGTCACCATTGTGACACGTACCGACACCTGGGAATCAGCTGTACTGTTCACGCTGCTCCTTGGCGCCGGGTGGTGAAGACAGCTTACATCGTCCCCTGCTCGCGCAGCGATCAGCGCTAGCAGGAGACAATGTTGAGAGTTGTATTCAACTGATAACTGCGATAGCAGGCGGCGGCTGATGGGATTATTCATCAGCCTCCACCTGCGCTATAATTAAAAATGACCTGGGGTTCCCCTGTATTTTTGATAACCAGCCATGCAAAACAGACAGCTACGGGCTGCAACCCAACCTCAACTGCGGTGAACTCACTGAGCGATGCACAGTGAGACTTTTTCTCATGGTGCTGAGGCCACCGCAGTTCAGGGGCCCGGCTGGGAACGCAACCTCAGTGATCCACAGTAACCTTAATGAGGTCACTCACAAGTAACAGAAGGGCAAAGCACCAGAATTGCATCTATTCTGGGATGGCTGGAGGCTGCTAATTTTAGGCTGGGGGTGCCCTTACCAGTCTGAGAATACCAGCCCCAGCTGTCTGCTTTAGCTTGGCTGGTTGTCAAAAATGAGGGGGACCCCACACCATTTAAATTTAAATAATTAAAAAACACTGTGGGGACCTCTCTCTTCTTGATAACCAGCCTTGCTAAAGTTGACCGCTGAGGGTTGCAGCTTGCAACTGTCAGTTTTTCCTGGATGGTTATCAAAAACACAGGGGAACCCCACCTTTTTTTTTTAACTTAGCTATTTATCGTGTTGGCAGCAGCTGATGAAAACTCCCATCAGCCGCTGCCTGCTCTTGCTATTAACAGTTGAATAGAACTCTCAACATTGTCCCCTACTTGCGCTGATCGCTGAGCGAGTAGGGGACAATAATGTGAGCGGTCTTCAGCACCGGGAACGTGAACAGTACTGCTGATTCCCATGCAATGGTACTTGTGATACTGATGCTGTACACGGTTGCCACATGTATTAAACACCTGGACAGATATCTCCGGTACTAGATTTTCGATTACTGGAAATAGCAGGAATGCGTGAAAGGGCCCTTTGGAGCTGACCATCTTCTGGTAGTGGCCGAGGCTTGGTACTGCACATCCGCCTCTAATTCAAAATCAATAGGAAGCGGATGTGTAGTACCCTGCAGTGTCCACGATCTCAAAAGATGGAGCAGCTCCACAAATGAGTATATTCGTCCGGCGGCCACCAATAACAGCTGATTAGCGGGGGTGCCAGGTGTTGGCCCCTGGACAGACAAAACAAGTGGACAACCACTTTAATAATTGGTTGCACACCCTTTGGAATCAATAACTGTATTTAGTCGCTTCCTATAACCATCAACAAGCTTCTTACACCTCTCAAGTGGAATTTTGGACCACTCTTCTTTTGCAAATTGCTCCAGATCTCTCATTTAAAGGGTGCCTTCTTCCAACAGCAATTTTAATCTCTCTCCACAGATGTCAATGTGATGTAGATCTGGACCCATTGCTGGGCATTTCAGAACTCTCCAGCGCTTTGTTTCCATCCATTTCTGGGTGCATCTTGAAGCATGTTTGGGGCCATTGTCCTGCTGGAAGACCCATGGCCTAGAACGCAAACCCAGGTTTCTGAAACTGGGCATTATATGGCGACTCAAAATTCTTTGGTAATCTTCAAATTTCATGATGCCTTGCACACAGTGGAAAAACCCTGTGCTAAAGGCAGCAAAACTGTTCACAATTTGCCAACTAATCCCTAAATAAAGATTATACTAAAACGTAACTTTTAATGAACTAATGAGGACTATAAAAACTCAAGCAACTGTGCAATTATCACCAGGGGGGATAATTACTGCCTATAATTATTCACTTAACATTATAGTAGTATTCCCTATAATATCATTCCCCAACGGCGATAATAGTAAATGTCATGGGATCGGTGCGGCCGCTACCTATATCCCTATTATATGATTGCACTGCTAGCTTGTAATTAAAATAATTTTCTAGACCTCCCTGACATCTTTCACCAGCTTAACTGGCTTCATCTGGGTTCGAGGCTAGACTGAGTAAGCACATGGGTGACCGGATCTTTTAAGACCTATGGTGTGATATCATCAAAATGAGTCCAAAATTATTGGCAAATCAGAGTATAGAACGTCATGACCAATCACAATACCTCTTACAAATATATACTCAAGTCTATTATAAAATTCCAATCAAAATCACTCCATACTTATGGATGCTGACAAAGATGTACACAGAAGTACTAATTGATTCTTATATTGATATTAAGCTGGAGATCACTACAAAATTAACCGTATATCAAGAAGATATAAACAAACTTCATCATTTCCGGACACTGTGATTGGTGCTCACCAATCAGCTCCTGTTAATTAATATTGATAGGACGACCAAA
Source organism: Dendrobates tinctorius (assembly GCF_039654945.1). Taxonomy (NCBI): domain Eukaryota; kingdom Metazoa; phylum Chordata; class Amphibia; order Anura; family Dendrobatidae; genus Dendrobates; species Dendrobates tinctorius. The sequence goes on along the minus strand of NW_027361795.1, from coordinate 15,201,861 downwards.
TCCATATTTGACTGTAGGTACTGTGTTCTTTTCTTTGTAGGCCTCATTCCATTTTCGGTAAATAGTAAAATGATGTCATTACCAAAAAGCTATCTTGTTCTCATCTGTCCACAAGACGATATTTTGTCATACTCATGTATAATTTGGCAAACTGCAGTCTAGCTTTTTTATGCCTCTGTGTCGGCAGTGGGGTCCTTCTGCCATAGCATTTAATTCAAATGTTGACGGATAGTTTGTGCTGACTGATACACCCTGAGCCTGCAGGACAGTTTGAATTTCCTTGGAACTTGAATGAGGCTTATCAACCATCCGGACAATTCTGAGTTGCAACCTCTCAAATTTTTTCTCTGCCGTCCACGTCCGGGGAGATAAGCAACAGTGCAATGGGTTGTAACCTTCTTGATTATGTTGCACATCATGGACAAAGTAACATCGAAATCTCTGGAGATGGCCTTGTAACCTTGAGGTTGTTGATATTTTTCAACTATTTTGGTTCTCAAGTTCCCAGACATTTCTATTTCTATTATCTTTCTGTACTCCATGCTTAGTGTGGCACACACAAACACACAATGTAAAGATTGAGTCATCTTTTCTTTTTATCTGGTTTCAGATGTGATTTTTATATGCCCACATCTGTTACTTGCCACAGGTGAATTTGAACGAGCGTCACATGCTTGAAACAAAGTTGTTTACCCACAATTTTGGAAAGGATAGGTGCCAACAATTTTGTCGGGCCCATTTTTGTGATTGTGTGTGAAATGATGTCATATTTGCCTTTTTTTTTCCTCTGTTTATTTTTGCGTTGTTCCAATACACAGAGAAAATAAACAGGTGTATAACAAAACGTGTAGTTGCAATCTTTTCTAGGAGAAATGCTTCATTTTGTGGGATAATTTCAAGGGTGCCAACGCTTTTGGCCATAACTGTATGTAACTAAACTCCAGACATTATTTACAGGGTGACATACACTTTTTTTACTATAATTCTGTGCTCTGAATATTGTAATCTCTTAAGAAAAAAGGTTATGCTGATACATACCAACCTGGTGTATATGCCAAATGCATGTGCCTAATGTCGTTTACCAGTAAATCACATCCGAGGTGTAACATCACGAACACCTTGTAACATGCAGATTATGATGTGAATTTTACTCTGATGGATTTCTTTTGACTTTTACCCATATGAATTCAGACACAGGGGATACTGCAAATTTACAAAAAAAAAAAAAAAAAAAATAGTAATACCAATTTTTTTTATACAGCATGTCATCTGAATTTTTTAACACCTTGTACACATGAATACAGAATCTGCACTGAAAACCCACAGTGTGAACATAACTACACTTGTAGCTTTACATCTATTACTACATCAACTGCTAACACGGAAATAAGTAAAATCAATTTTACATTTTTTTTTTTTGCAACTAATGTAGAATTTTTGAAATACTCAGCCACTTCAGAATGAATTTATTTTGTCCATTAAGTACAAATAAAACAGAAATAATCACCGACTATGTATATACAGTATATAGCAAAACATTTACTTTTCTACTGCTAACAAGGTATGACCCATGTGACAGAAATATAGGGATGTGATACTGTTCAGGTTGATAAGCTCATAAGGCCGCAACTTGTGGTCATAATACAGATCCCAATGTTCCCCTTGTTATTTCTCATCTAACATTTAAGACATATCCACAGAATATTTTATATTTGTCTGATAGATGTTAATAGTCTTTTAGGACCCTCACTTATGTCTAGAACAGGGAACTCCACACATCTCTCTTGGTTAAGCTGGCTGTCACATCCAGGCCGAGAAAAAAAAAAAAAAAAGTGAGAGGTGGACATGGATTGGTGCAGCTTACGCAGCCAGGTCCCATAGAAAGTGATTGGAGAAAACCACATACAATAGGCAGAAGTTGTCCAATCAAGCATGACGGGGATCAATAGAGTTTAAGTCTGGAGATAAATGAGGATTTCTTCTCTTGGACCAGCACCTATGAGACATTTACTGCATATCTCGTAGATATGCAATATCACCTAAATTCAGAATTTTTGTGTACATTTCTTACCAGTGGCACCTTTAATATTTGCTACTGACAACCAACTTTTTGGTTTGTAATTGATGCAGTCACGGTATTTTTCTTCCAGTTTTGCTTCAAGGACTTGTGCACACAGAGTTTTGTGGTGCGTTCAACTCTCCTTGAGATGCTACTATCTGAATATCCCAAAAAACAGGATACAGACAGAAGCTCCAAACAAAAACTGAAAAACGCAGTGTGAACAGATCCGTACTGTCTTTCCAAGTCAAGTCTACAATTTTCTTTCATAATCTCTCTTTTATAATCAAAAGGTTATTCCAAGAATGAAAAGTTATCTCCTATCCATAAGATAGGGAAACCGTCACTGATAGCTGGGGTCTGACTGCTGAGCCCCCAGCAAACCTGAGAACCAGGATTATTGTAGAGTCCTGCTTTCAATGGAGCACTGGTGGGCATGCTCAACCGTCATTTCATTCATGGTCTATAGTGACTGCCAGAACTACTCAGGCTCTGTATCCTGCTTTATCCAGCAGTCCCATAGACAATGAACAGAGCAAAGGTTGAAGATGCACACCTCCGCTCCATTCAAGACACTGCTGGTGAATGAGTTCCATCAGGATCAGCAAGTTATGCCGTATCCCATGGATAGGGAATAATAACCCTTTAAAGTACACAAAGGGTAATACCTATAACTGGTATACAAGCTCATCAATAATACAGAACTAGGATAGAAGGATTGTTTTATCACCAAACCTAGTAACTGTTGGTAACAGTGCCAGTGAAATAAGACAAGGGGATGCTATGCGACTCTTTCCATTATCTTGAACACAATGGTGACCTTTTAATGAATGTGTAGAAAACAAGTATGGCACTAGGGTGAAGTTCTGGTCCAACCTGTAAGACATCACAACATAAAGTCACTACTTGATTTATTCAGAAGCTTCCTCTGGGGTCAGTTCTTGTGTTCCTCATTCATGTCGGACTCGTTGCAATGCTACATAAAAGTTGCTCTTCTCCTCCAGACTATGCCAACCAATGGGCCCCACTTCACAGTCTGCACACACCAGAAACTTTACGTTTCCTACATCCTTGGTGAAGCCCACATTCTCAAACGTAAACATGTCATGTACAAGCCAGTGCTCAGCAAGCAGCTCACAGTCAGGATTGGACTCATCAGCCAGGGACGATTTCTTCTTCATGGACGGCAGAAGTAGCTGCACAAAATGAATACAATAATAGAGACATTAGTAACCGGGAAGGAAGTTAGAGGATATTGTTCCATTAGACTATATAGACAACACAGAGGACAGGTCCCTAATCAGGACGACCCATAATTACCAGAGTACTGCAAATAGAAGTTTTCAGCAGAAGTTGTAAAAAATATATAGATTTTTTAAAGACCTATATTTACTCGTCCATCAATTATTTAACATATATTAATTTCCATGTGACCATTATGCATGTTTGTGTGCATTGTGGATACTTTATCCGCTATATCGGTGCCTCTATGTATACTAGTACCTGTCCTGGATCTGTAACTTCCACCCGATGTGCATTTTCCAGCATGTCAGAGAGCCTCACTCTGGCCAACCTAGTTGTGCAGCTCCCGAGAGGGGTGGTGGCTCATTATCGTCATCATAACTCCACTGCCAACAAGGACCACATGCCACTCACTGACCTTGGTTGTGCAGCTCCAGAGAGGAGTGGTGGCTCATTATCGTCATCATAACTCCACTGCTAACACTGACCACATGCCACTCACTGACCTTGGTTGTGCAGCTCCAGAGAGGAGTGGTGGCTCATTATCGTCATCATAACGCCACTGCTAACAAGGACCACATGCCACTCACTGACCTTGGTTGTGCAGCTCCAGAGAGGAGTGGTGGCTCATTATCGTCATCATAACGCCACTGCTAACACGGACCACATGCCACTCACTGACTTTGGTTGTGCAGCTCATCATCATAATAACTCCACTACTAACACTGACTCCAAGCCACCTACTGACCTAGTTGTGCAGCTCCCGAGAGGGGTGGTGGCTCATTATCATCATCATAACTCCACTGTTTACACTGACCACAGGTCACCCCCACAGTGTGGCTGGTCAGGGCTCAATGAAGTGCTCTCTTTGAGGGGTCATTTTTATTCCCCTCCTTCTCCCCTTTGATCCACATTAGTGCACAAACTCTACACTGACCAATAAGGATCATAATCGTCTCAATGTTCTGGAGAACATTCCTTGCTTCGTGCAAGAACAGGCTGCTTGCTCATCCTAGGAGACAATGGCAGTGTTCAGGGGCAATGACCTCATGTTTGGCAGAGGGCTGTTGATCCCCACTGCTCTTCCCTGTGCTGAGTGATGCAGTCATTACCTTCTTGGGGAGCGGGAGGGGAGTTGATGCTGTCGGTTTTATAGGATCTGGACACCTTATACTAATAAAATATAAATAACAAAAAGACCTATAACAAAAACAAAACAAGTAGCTGTTTTAGACAAGAGCCAAACTAGAATTAAAAAGTATTAACGGATATCTCATCAGGTTTTGGCCACCTAATCTGAGAGCATATAATAAATATTAGGGCAGAGAACCTGATTCCAGCAATGTTTACTTACTGGGCTGCTTGCTATTGTTTTGATAAAATAACGGCTTTACCAGCAGGAGATTCTCACAAGAGGACTAGTAAACCTCCTGCCATATAGTTCTCCATATTCATGTGCTTTCTATAACCCCGCCTCCACCACTGATTGGTATCTTTCTGTGTATACTGTGCATAGGCAGAAAGCTGCCAATCAGTGGTGTGGGCGGGGTTATACAGAGCTTAGTAGTCAGAGAACTGCTAGATCTGGAGCAAAGAAAACAGTGATTTTATCAAAACTGCAGCAAGCAGCCCAGTAAGTGATACAAAACTATAATCATGCTGTTCTCAGATGAGGTAGACCAGAGTACAATGCAAAAAAAAAAAAAAAAAAAAGATTATGATTGCACTTAATGATGCTTTTCATGTTCTCCAGCCACCTAATTGATTATAATGTTATGGTGAATAGCAAAACGGTCTAGTTAGTCAATGATGTGTCCTCTGTATCAAGTAGGCTTGCAATTTTGCACACAACGCTTTTCAGGTAGGTCCGCTCCGAAACCCAGCAAAAAAAGCATCAGGAAACCACTCAAAAGAATGAACAAAACACATTTCTATCTAAAAACGACTTGCTGTGTGTGTTTCGGCTTTTGAGTCTCTTTGCCGCCTCAGGATATAAAAGACGCCAAGCGTCGAAAATAAGTAACCTAACCATTCTTCAGGAGTTTTCGGCTCTGGAGAAGCACCATACTTTACAAGTCAATAGGAAAGCACAAAAGACAGGACGTCTTTTTGAGAGTTTCATCAGTGTTTAAGCTCCTGAAATTAGCAGTTTCTTCATTGTTGACGACTGAAAAATGACAGTACATAAGACAACAAAAAAACTAGGAGAAAAAAAATAAAAAAAAACAGTCACTCAAAAATGACGACCAAAGGAAACAACCAAAAAGACACTTCAGGACAAAAAATGTTGACGTGTCCTGAAACATGTTCCTTGTGGAAAGCCCAGCAATTTCCTTTTTAAGTAAGAGATCTCATGTGCAGACAGCCTTTGAAAACTGGGGGAGAAACTCTGCTACAGTGGAATGGAGACCTTTTGGGTCCTCATACAGCAGAATTAAGAATATAACCAAGTCATGGCCACATAGCAATGTAAATACCGGCAGTACAGTGCAAGGACTTCTATTAGTTACAAACTTGTGGAGACAATGTTTGATAAATACAAATGTGACAGCCGGCAGACATTTTTCCACTTGTCTTTCCCCTTTCTCTCAAGGCCAACCTTACTTACAGTAGATGTAGATGACCTTCCTGTTCTTTCAGGTCTTGTAACTATCTGATTGCTGAGAAAAACACGATTCAGTATTTCATGAGCCACCACTCATGATGATGAGCAAATGTCACACAGATGGATTGTGGTGTTGGACACTATGGATTCTTTCTACTTCGGACAGGTGAGGGATATTGTAGTTTTTTGCTTATTTACAGGGGACAATGGCTTCAGGGGATAAGGTGAGTTGAATGTGTTTTATTTTATTCTTAATTTTACACTCAATATAGTCAGCGGGGGCTGACTACAACTCTCAACATTGTCCCCTGCTTGCGCTGTCTCCAGCAGCATCAGTGCGAATAGTACTGCTGATTCCCAGGTGCCAGTATGTGTCACACTAATGACACACGGATGTCATCTGTGTATCATCAGTATGCACATGTGCGGGACGTTTTGCGGCCTGGTAAAAAAAGACATGTCAGCGTGTTTTGCCCACCGACATGTGCACAGATCCAGTCACGTGAATGGGTCTACGTGTGTAAGTGTTTCCAGTATGAGTGAAAACTATCATCACGTGTACCGGACACGCTGATGTGTGAGGGAGGACTTACAGAGGATGCTTGATTTCTGGCCAACAGGATAGACTTATATGATATTATTGCTTAATATTGAGCAGCTAATCCATGTTATGATAAATCTTCTTGTTAGGCCATGTGCACACGATCAGTATTTGGTCAGTATTTTACCTCAGTATCTGTAAGCCAAAACCAGGAGTGGGTGATAAATCCAAAAGTGGTGATGTGTTTCTATTGTAATTTTCCTCTGATTGTTCTACTTCTGGTTTTAGCTTACAAATACTGAGGTAAAAACTCACCAAATACTGAACGTGTGAACATGGCCTAACAAATACTCTCACCAGTAGCATCGAATCAGAACCATAGAATTGAGGGCTTTCTATAAAAGCATTAAAGGGGTTATCTGGAACTTTTATTATTTTTGCTATGGGGCTAAGAACTAACAGGTATGTAATCACTAACTACCTGCATGTTCTGCCAGGGGATGATTCTCCAGCTTTATTTCACCTCTTAGCAGAGCAGCATCTTCTCTTCCCTGCCTGATCTACTGGCATGGCTTCTCTGCAAGCGTCATGCTGACAGTCTGTTCCCCGCAGTTAGGCAGCAGGGAGTCGACTGTCCATCAACATAAAATTGGCAGAGAAGCCATGTCAACAGAGCGGAGCAGAAGAGAAGATGCTGTTCTGTCAATGTGACATCAGTGGAAGCTGCAGAATCCCCTGCAGAAGCGGTCAGTGACTACTCTGAGCCGGCAGAGATCTGCGCCAGAGAGAGTCAGAAACCTCCTGCCTGTTAGCTCTTAGCCCCAAAGTCTCGGTTAGCCCCTTTCACTTCTATGGTGCTGATCGCCCGCTACCGGTAAAGACCTGTAACAATAACAGCCATGGTAACAAGGAGACGGTAACATAAGGAGAAACCCACAGTCTCCAGGATTGTCTGCAGTCTCTCTTCAGGAAAAATCCCCCCACAGATGTTTATCACAGCATCCTTTACCCTGCCCCCTCCCAGGCCACAGAACAGTGCACCAAGGATTCAGCATTGGGGTGTGTGTACACGTTGCAGATCTGCAGCGGATTTTCTGCACAGAATCGCAGCAGATCCGCAAGTGTTTGACCATACAATGTTAACCAACGGAAAAATAAAATTGCTGTGCACATGCTGAAGAAAATTCCGCATGGAATCCGCAGCAGTTTATTTTCCGCAGCATGTCAATTCTTTGTGCAGCTACCGCTGCGTTTCTACATCCATTTCATTATAGAAAACCTCAGGCCAATAAACGCATAACAATCCGCATAAAAAACACGTGGATTTTGACCTGCGGATTTTCTGCCAAGAGATGCAGGATTCGCTCTGGAAATTCCAGAGCCCAATCCATAACGTGTGCACATCCTCTTAAAGGGAACTGTCAAGCAAGTCATGCTGCGCACACCACAGCCAGGTATATGATTCAGAGAAAACATGGGCGGGACCAAAGCCTGAGCCAAGGCTAGTCCAGCTCCGGCCGGGAGACAGCGCCAAGAATTTATTTTCTATTGCGGTTAAAAGGATTATCCAGTAGTGGAAAAGCCCTCTTAGCCATCCATATAACCCTGACATTGCGGGGCTAGTGTAGTGTGTGTGTGTGACCACAGGACAGGTGTGCACTGCGCTCATGCGTCACAGCTGATTGCCAGACACCCAGGCTGCAGAGCCCTGGGTATAGGAGGGCATGTCCCGGCGCCGGGCTACAAGCGGGGGGGTGTCCCGGCGCCGGGCTACAAGCGGGGGGGTGTCCCGGCGCCGGGCTACAAGCGGGGGGGTGTCCCGGCGCCGGGCTACAAGCGGGGGGGTGTCCCGGCGCCGGGCTACAAGCGGGGGGGTGTCCCGGTACTGGTCTATAAGCGGGGGGTGTCCCGGCACCGGGCTATAAGCGGGGGTGTTTCGGCACTGGGCTACAAGCAGGGGGGGGTCCCGGCACTGGGATATAAGCGGGGGTGTTTCGGCACCGGGCTACAAGCAGGGGGTGTCCCGGCACCGGGCTATAAGCAGGGGGGGTCCCGGCACTGGGATATAAGCAGGGGGTGTTTCGGCACCGGGCTACAAGCAGGGGGGGTCCCCGCACCGGGATATAAGCAGGGGGTGTCCCCCGGCACTGGGCTATAAGCAGGGGGTGTCCCCCGGCACTGGGCTATAAGCAGGGGGTGTCCCCCGGCACTGGGCTATAAGCAGGGGGTGTCCCCCGGCACTGGGCTATAAGCAGGGGGTGTCCCCCGGCACTGGGCTATAAGCAGGGGGTGTCCCCCGGCACTGGGCTATAAGCAGGGGGTGTCCCCCGGCACTGGGCTATAAGCAGGGGGTGTCCCCCGGCACTGGGCTATAAGCAGGGGGTGTCCCCCGGCACTGGGCTATAAGCAGGGGGTGTCCCCCGGCACTGGGCTATAAGCAGGGGGTGTCCCCCGGCACTGGGCTATAAGCAGGGGGTGTCCCCCGGCACTGGGCTATAAGCAGGGGGTGTCCCCCGGCACTGGGCTATAAGCAGGGGGTGTCCCCCGGCACTGGGCTATAAGCAGGGGGTGTCCCCCGGCACTGGGCTATAAGCAGGGGGTGTCCCCCGGCACTGGGCTATAAGCAGGGGGTGTCCCCCGGCACTGGGCTATAAGCAGGGGGTGTCCCCCGGCACTGGGCTATAAGCAGGGGGTGTCCCCCGGCACTGGGCTATAAGCAGGGGGTGTCCCCCGGCACTGGGCTATAAGCAGGGGGTGTCCCCCGGCACTGGGCTATAAGCAGGGGGTGTCCCCCGGCACTGGGCTATAAGCAGGGGGTGTCCCCCGGCACTGGGCTATAAGCAGGGGGTGTCCCCCGGCACTGGGCTATAAGCAGGGGGTGTCCCCCGGCACTGGGCTATAAGCAGGGGGTGTCCCCCGGCACTGGGCTATAAGCAGGGGGTGTCCCCCGGCACTGGGCTATAAGCAGGGGGTGTCCCCCGGCACTGGGCTATAAGCAGGGGGTGTCCCCCGGCACTGGGCTATAAGCAGGGGGTGTCCCCCGGCACTGGGCTATAAGCAGGGGGTGTCCCCCGGCACTGGGCTATAAGCAGGGGGTGTCCCCCGGCACTGGGCTATAAGCAGGGGGTGTCCCCCGGCACTGGGCTATAAGCAGGGGGTGTCCCCCGGCACTGGGCTATAAGCAGGGGGTGTCCCCCGGCACTGGGCTATAAGCAGGGGGTGTCCCCCGGCACTGGGCTATAAGCAGGGGGTGTCCCCCGGCACTGGGATATAAGCAGGGGGTGTCCCCCGGCACTGGGATATAAGCAGGGGGTGTCCCCCGGCACTGGGATATAAGCAGGGGGTGTCCCCCGGCACTGGGATATAAGCAGGGGGGTCCCGGCACCGGGCTATAAGCAGGGGGGGTCCCGGCACTGGGATATAAGCAGGGGGGGTCCCGGTACTGGTCTATAAGCAGGGGGGGGTCCCGGCACCGGGATATAAGCAAGGGGGGGTCCCGGCACCGGGATATAAGCAGGGGGGGTCCCGGCACCGGGATATAAGCAGGGGGGGTCCCGGCACCGGGCTATAAGCAGGGGGGGTCCCGGCACTGGGCTATAAGCAGGGGGGGTCCCGGCACTGGGCTATAAGCAGGGGGGGGTCCCGGCACTGGGCTATAAGCGAGGGTGGCCCGGCACCGGGATATAAGCAGGGGGGATCCCAGCACTGGGATATAAGCAGGGGGGTCCCGGCACCGGGCTATAAGCAGGGGGGGTCCCGGCACTGGGATATAAGCAGGGGGTGTTTCGGCACTGGACTACAAGCAGGGGGGGTCCCCGCACCGGGATATAAGCAGGGGGTGTCCCGGTACTGGTCTATAAGCAGGGGGGGTCCCGGCACCGGGATATAAGCAGGGGGGGTCCCGGCACCGGGATATAAGCGAGGGTGGCCCGGTACTGGGCTATAAGCAGGGGGGGGTCCCGGCACCGGGCTATAAGCAGGGGGGGATCCCGGCACCGGGCTATAAGCAGGGGGGGTCCCGGCACTGGGCTACAAGCAGGGGGGGTCCCCGCACCGGGATATAAGCAGGAAGTGTCCCGGCACCGGGCTATAAGCAGGGGGGGTCCCGGCACCGGGCTATAAGCAGGGGGGGTCCCGGCACTGGGATATAAGCAGGGGGGGTCCCCGCACCGGGATATAAGCAGGAAGTGTCCCGGCACCGGGCTATAAGCAGGGGGGGTCCCGGCACCGGGCTATAAGCAGGGGGGGGTCCCGGCACCGGGCTATAAGCAGGGGGGGTCCCGGCACTGGGCTATAAGCAGGGGGGGTCCCGGCACTGGGCTATAAGCAGGGGGGTCCCGGCACTGGGCTATAAGCAGGGGGGTCCCGGCACTGGGCTATAAGCAGGGGGGGTCCCCGCACCGGGCTATAAGCAGGGGGTGTCCCGGCACCGGGATATAAGCAGGGGGGGTCCCGGCACTGGGCTATAAGCAGGGGGGGTCCCGGCACTGGGCTATAAGCAGGGGGGTCCCGGCACCGGGCTATAAGCAGGGGGGTCCCGGCACTGGGCTATAAGCAGGGGGGGTCCCCCGGCACTGGGCTACAAGCAGGGGGGGTCCCCGCACCGGGATATAAGCAGGGGGGGTCCCGGCACTGGGCTATAAGCAGGGGGGGGTCCCGGCACTGGGCTATAAGCAGGGGGGGTCCCGGCACCGGGATATAAGCAGGGTGTCTCCCGGCTCTGGGCTAAATATGGCCGCTAACCTCTCTCATGGCCAGTGTGGCGGTCCCGGCAGATAACACCCGGCAGCCGCAGCGCTGACACAGCACCGCCCGCAGGTTCTTTCCATCGGCAGTCACCAGCGTCTCGTCCATCGTCGCTCTGTGGACTCAGGCCAGGCCTCTACGTCATTGTCATGTGACCGAGTGAGGTGACGTCATTGGGGCACGTGAAAGCAACGTGCGGCTCCTGTAGCTGTGAGGGAATGAGCTGTAGCAGTATAAAGCGTCTATGGCCGTCTATAGCGCTCCCACAGTGTGGGGCCGGGCCGCACAAAGGCCTCCAGTGAGAAGCTGCGACAAGGCGCTCCAACAGGACCAATGGAGGCGTTTCATGTTCAGCCGCTAGAGGGCGCTGGTTCTGCTGGTGCTCGGTCACACAGGGCGGCTGTGACGTGTGATGGCGCCATTACCAGGCAGCTGCCATTGCTAGTTCTGCGGGACGTTGACTTCCGGGCTCATTGATGAGGAAAACCTCTTGACAGAATATTACTCTGATCTCCCTCAGGAGAATAAAGCCATACTAACCCATGGGACTCAAAGGGAAACCGTCAGCAGGTGTTTGCCTCTACCCACTGAGAGAACCAAGATGTGGGGGCAGAGACCCTGATTCCAGTGATGGCCTTTTCTGGGCTGCTTGCTGCAGTTGTAATAAAATCACTGCTTTATCTGGTGAAGATCTATTTCTATAATTTTCTATTTTTCCATTGATTTATTTTTTTGGCACAGAATTTTGGTCCCTTTTATTTCCAGGTTTTTTGGTGGGAAGAAGAGGCGACTGAAAAGCGCACTTTTGTTTTTTTGCTGTATGACATTTACCATATGGGCTAAATAATATACTAAATATGGATTTTGTATTTTTTTTAAGGGGAGAAAGTGGGAGGGGATCCAAATCTATTTTATTAAATCTTTTTTTCTGGCCCCATAAGTGACATGAATTTGCAATAGTCCGATAGCTCGTTCTGTATACCACGGTGCTTTCTGAGCCGGTGAAGACAGAAGTGGCAATAACCCGCGCTGCCTTCTCCCCGGGTCCCTGCTTGTGTCTGATAGCGGGAGCATTAACCACGCAGGGTCATGTCACTATGGCACACGGGGATGGGACGTCCGCTTATGGTGATATGCGTGGGGCCACTTTCCTGGGTCTCCACTCCTGGCCCTGCCCATCGGGATCTGCAGGAATGACCTTACTTTGGTAATATGGCTATGACACCTTATGCACTATTGGGCGGCTGTCATGTGGACACTAGTCCATCTTATTAAGGGCAGTGCTTGTCTAACTTCATTTATCATGCTCTGGCCTCCACTTCCATTCCAGTGTGCTTCCTCTATTGATATTTAGATCTACTAGTACCGTGCGCCACATTTTATGGCATTGTATCTTCAGCCCTAGGGTTTGCGATTCTCATCTAGGGTTACTATATATGGTTTTGGGGCTGTTCTATCTATTGTGAACCTTTAACCCTTATACATCTCTGTGGTGCTTTCCTTCTTTCTTACAGGACCAAGACTCCGAATTCTGCATTTGTTACTATCAAGGTCACATGGTCTGTGCAGCTATTCCCACCACCCTTGATTTGATCATCCATCTCTCATTCACCACTAGGTCTCCTGTATAGAATACCCTTTAACGCCTTTGCTCCCAGTTCATACCACTCATGTCTATTCTTGATATGTCTTGTTTTCTTTCCCTGCTGTGCAAACTTTTCTTCTCTTTGGTCTCTTAATTTATCCTGCTCCTTTTGGTTGTGTGACCTGTCTCCCTGTGATCCTCCCTTCTGTTCCCATCATTAGGCTGATCGCTGGTGAGCTGTCACATAGATAGCCCCTCCAGTGATCAGGACAAGCGCGTACGCCGGTTTCCAAGGTAAACAGCGGTTATCCCGGAGCCGCGGCTCCTGGATACCCGATGTTTACATTAGAAACCAGCATCGCTGGTCTCGCTGCACATGCAGCGATGCGTGGTGGCCAGTGGGAGACCAGGGATAACCGGGCAGGGGGGTCGGTCGCTGATCCCTGTCACACACAGCGAGATCGCTGTGGCGTCACAAAATCAGCGATCTCGCTAGCGAGATCGCTATGTGTGACGGGCCTTTAGGCAAAGATATGAAAATAAACTCTGCATTTAGGAGTGTCCTAAACAAGAAAAACTGGAATACTCAGTCCAAGAAAGTAAAAAAAAAAAAAGTATACATTTGTTTGACACATAATTATTTCAATGACATTAGTCCATAAAATAGTCAAGTATATAGAGACGTGCAAGATACACAAAAAAGCAGCGGGATCAGGTAAGTAGTGGCTAAAGGTGTCCAAGCAAAAATGGACAAATAAATAGGAAAGTGCTAAGTGCCAGTATTTTTACGGGATTAGATGGGATGAACATAAGTATTTCAAACAAGTCATCATCTTAGTGCATGCACAAATCATCAAACCTATGTCATCCCTTTCCTAAAAGTGCTTACCAATAGTCCCTACAGAGAGGACATGCGCCACAGACGTGCGTTTCGCGTTTGCTTTTTCAAGGTGTTTGAAAAAGCAAACGCGTGTCGGTGACTTTCTTGGACTGAGTGCTCCAGTTTTTCTTGTTTAAATTTTGTCGAAATATAGAAAATTCTGAAGATTTTAAAAAGGTTCAAGCACCACAGTAGATTTTAGTATGATAATCGGTAATGGTAGCTTGGAGATATGAGCTGGCAGAAAATCTCTCTATATTAAAGGCCTCCATTAAATAGTGGTCAGCCAAACTGGCCATACACAAATACTATGCCAGGATGAGCACATGGGGCAGTGGCTTTCAGGTCTTCACAAGATCAATAGTAATGATGCTTTATTTGAAAACCAGGCCCCAGGAGTTAAAAACATGTTTATGTAAGGAATATATGTTGAAAAATAAACAGCTGACCCCAGTTCACACCTGAAATAAAGTATCAAAATGGAAATCAAATGATATATTTGAATACAGGTGGGGGTTGCCTGTTTGTTAGGGAATTTCCACATGTATTCATCCTGTTTAGCAGCCGCAAATCATTCCGCTGAGACGACGAAAACTATATCTCCGAGCACGCCAAAATACTCGGAGGACACCCGAGCAAGAGTATACTCGCTCATCACTAATAGGGAGCTGTGGGGACAACATCTGCAAGGAGTTTGTATGTTCTTTCCGGGTACTCCAGTTTGCTTCTACACTCCAAAGACATAGCATTTTCTATCAGTGGATGGTTCAAGCCAGGATTTAGTTTTTGCAAAATGAGACCTAAACTTTGATAAAAGTCCTCAGTGTAGATCACAAAATACATGTGACCATAGCCTTATTCTGATTTTTGGGAGGCAGAATGAACAAATAAACAGCAATTCAAGAATTGTTTTCAAGTAATAAGGCAAGTTTACTTTTCGGGTCAGTACGATTAATGCCAGAATTATATTGTTTTGCATGTTTCACTATTTCTGCACACTTTATTTATATTTTTGCGCTATACCAGTTAATGGGGAAGTTTAATATTTATTGTTCTAGTGTTAGAATACGGGCGCTGAAACCAATTATGTGTACTTTTTTTTTTTTTTTTAACATAAAACTTGAGTTCTTAATGGCAGAATACTTTTTCTGTTATGCAGCGCATTAGACTTGTCAATTTAGCACTTCACTTTGGGTTGCATGGCCAAAGAAAGGAGCCCCCTTCCTCTGTTAACCATCTAGACATCGAGGCCCATATTAATAGATTAAGAGGGGGTCAAATGACCACAATCATTGCTAGCACCGACCATGACTGTGGCAGCTGGGTGTCATCTGTAGCTCCATCCTGGCACGTTGATGGACACATTCTTCAGAGGCATAAAAGGGCAGTGCTGATTATCAAAGCCTCTTAAAGTGAACCTGACAGCTCCCGTTCCCCTGGAGTGACAGGTCTTTCTCTATACATGCACACATACATGGCAGAGATCCTATAGTCGGTGCTGATCTGCTGTCAGGTTCCCATTAAAAACAGCTGTAAAAAAGTGAATCGGTGTGCATTAGGGGTTAAGTGTAAAGTAAGAGTACAAGAAAAAAAAAAAGCATCCAACTTTTGATTAATTGGGTGCATTGCCAAACTATGTTTGCACTTTTAGGGTATGTGCACATGTTAAGTACACTGCTCAAAAAAATAAAGGGAACACTAAGATACAACATCGTAGATATTACTGAATGAAACATCGCAGCTGCATTCATTACATAGTGGCATGCGTTGAGAACAAGAAAATATAAAAATGATCAATGTAAATCAAAATGTATATCCCATGGAGGTCTGGATTTGGAAGGATACTCAAAATCAAAGTGGAAAATCAAATTACAGGCTGATCCAACTTCAGTGTAAATGCCTCAAGACAAGGAAAAGAAGCTCAGTAGTGTGTGTGGCCTCCACGTGCCTGTTTGACCTCCTTATGACACTTGGGCATGCTCCTGATGAGTCGGCGGATGTTATCATGAGGGATCTCCTCCCAGACCTGGACTAAAGCATCCAACAACTCCTGGACAGTCTGTGGTGCAACGTGACGTTGGTGCATAGAACGAGACATGATGTCCCAGATGTGTTCAGTCAGATTCAGGTCTGAGGAATGGGCAGGCCAGTCCATAGCTTCAATGCCTTCATCTTGCAGGAACTGCTGACACACTCCAACCACGAGGTCTGGCATTGTCCTGCAATAGGAGGAACCTAGGGCCGACCGCACCAGCATATGGTCTCACAAGGGGTCCGAGAATCTCATCTTGGTACCTAAATGGCAGTCAGGATACCTCTGGCAAGCACATGGAGGGCTGTGCGGTCCTCCAAAGAAATGCCACCTCACACCATTACTGACCCACTGCCAAGCGGGTCATGATGTTGCAGGCAGCAGATCGCTCTCCACGGCGTCTCCAGACTCTGTCACGTGCTCAGTGTGAACCTGCTTTCATTTGTGAAGAGCACAGGGCACCAGTGGTGAATTTGCCAATCCTGGTGTTGTGTGGCAAATGCCAAGTGTCCTGCACGGTGTTGGGCTGTGAGCACAAACCCCATCTGTGGACGTCTGGCACTCAGACCATCCTCATGGATTCGGTTTCTAACGGTTTGTGCAGACACATGCAGATTTGTGGCCTGCTGGAGGTCATTTTGCAGGGCTCTGGCAGTGCTCCTCCTGTTCCTCCTTGCACAAAAGCTGAGGTAGCGGTCCTACTGCTGGGTTGTTGCCCTCCACGTCTCCTGGTGTACTGGCCTGTCTCCTGGTAGCGCCTACAGCCTCTGGACACTACGCTGACAGACACAGCAAACTTCTTGCCACAGCTCGCATTGATGTGCCATCCTGGATGAGCTGCACTACCTGAGCCACTTGTGTGGGTTGTAGAGTCCGTCTCATGCTACCACAAGTGTGAAAGCACAACCAACATTCAAAAATGACCAAAACATCAGCCAGAAAGCATTGGTACTGAGATGTGGTCTGTGGTCCCCACCTGCAGAACCACTCCTTTATTGAGAGTGTCTTGATAACTGCCAATAATTTCCATCTGTTGTCGATTCCATTTGCACAACAGCATGTGAAATTGATTGTCAATCAGTGTTGCTTCCTAAGTGGACAGTTTGATTTCACAGAAGTTTGATTTACTTGGAGTTATATTCTGTTGTTTAAGTGTTCCCTTTATTTTTTTGAGCAGTGTATTTGCAGCAGGAATTTTTGCATCTCCTTGCAGAAAAAATGCTGTTCAAAATATGCATGTTTTGCCTCAGATTTTTCCCCACTCCTAAGGGTATGTGCACACGGTCAGGATTTGGCAGCGCTTTGGATGCAGCACATGCCTGCTGGGTCCAAAGCAATGCTGCCTTTTGAACTAAGGTGATTCCACATGTGTTCACTGCATCCAATTCATTATATAGGTGAGATTTATATTGTGGAGACTCCTCCGCAAGATAAAGTGACGTGCTGCAGTCTGAAAAGACGCGTCACCTGTCCGTCTCAGCGGGTGATCTGCGAGCGTTGGTGCACACATAGTGGACAGGGGTTTCTTGAAATCCCATCCACTATGCTGTAACATCTGGCCACTGAGAGTTTGATGCTGCGGATGTATGCAGCGTCCAACCCGCAGCGTTTACTGACCGTGGGAACATATACTTAGTGTGCGTGTAATCTACAAAGAAAGAATCGACATGATTTAAGTCTGCTGCAGATCTGTAGGGAAAAAAGCATGAGACTTCAGGAATCTCATTCACTTTGTTTGTACCAGGAAATTCTTCAGGTTTTGTGACAAAATTGCAGAAAAAAAATGTGACAAATGAAATGTTTGCACACATCCTTAGACAATATTTTGGTCTGTGCACACATTGCCTTTTTGTGGCTTTTTTCTGAGACCTGAGAAGGCTGGTGTACTTGGAAATTAATGGCATCTAGCCTGACTGACAGCTCCTAAGTGTCTCTCCTGCTGCTGAGTTCTCATACAGCTCAGTAGAAGCAGCATCTTTTGATCAGGATGGGTCGGTATAGAGTTGGACTCATGAGCTCTCTCTCTCTCATTTCAATATGGGGATTATATAGCCATTTTGACTAAGATTTTCAAAGTAAGTACAGCAGCCTCTCAGGTCTAACAAATCTATTTTATCACGTATACAGTTTCTATTTGAGAATGTGGTGCAATATCAGCTTTAATGCTACAGTAATATTTGTGTTAATGCACTATAGCTTTAAAAATGCTCTATGACTTGCCTAGAATCAGCAAGACATTGGTAGATTTCAGAAAAAAAGGAAATTTCACTATAAATAAGTGTAGCGTAGTCTGCATGTCAACATGTTGCAGCTGAAGATCTGATTTTGCGCTTATTATATCACCACTGCTCCAATTTCTGTTCCACCATACAGTGTCAGTGCTGGTTTTTATGTTCTTTACTAAGGGGGCATAATATACAGTGTGGGCCATTAATATGGATAAACCTAAATTAAATGGGAATGGTTGGTGATATCAACTTCCTGTTTGTGGCACATTAATATATGGGAGGGGGAAGATGGGTGGTGACCATGTCGGCCATTTTGAAGTCACCATTTTGGATTGCATCTTTATAAATGGCCCACCCAGGTGAATCCATATAAATGGCCCACCCTGTAGAGCTGCCTGAAGGCACTCCCTAGATAATGCTGCCTTTTGCACCCCCTAGAGAATCCTGCCTCTTGGTAAAAGACCATAAAAACCAGCACTAAATAAAAAAGGACAGTATTTGTGCAACTCTATGGTGGATTTAAAAAGTAAATATCCCATAAATACTAGGAAACAGCAGGAATAAAAACAAAAACAATTCCCATGTTGGTACCAGTATTACAGGCGGACACGGGGGCGTCCCTGTATTAATACAGCAATACACAAGTCGTCATTTGGTATTTACAATGTATGCTTTAATTAAGTGCATATTCGTTCATGTGTCAGGTGGCACTGCCTTGGCACAGGGTAGCACTAGTTGGAACTTCTCACACTTGTCTGCTGTAATGCATCGTCCATGGTCCGTTGCTGAAATGTAGCCAGAAGTCTTACAAACAGGCCGTCTGTGGCACAATGATGAGGCACCTTTTGTTTCACAGTTTCGAAAGATCTTTATCTCTGAACGTCTCATTCAGCTCCAGTGGTTGGCAGGATGTATATCTTACAGATTTGACGCAAGGTCTATATTCACGGTTTTCCACAAAGTACAGACCCGCAGGGTAATTTAGCTCCAGTATTGCATTCTCGGTCGTCATTTTTCCCGAAGTACACAGACTCCCGCATCACAGCGTTGAGTGGCCATGGAGGTAACAACATCCCAACTGTCCAGGACGGGATCGTAGCATTCAACACTGTTTAATAGTGAATTACCATCATACCTAAAACCAAAACAGAATTAACAGTTAATACTGAGGTCAGAAAACGTTGCTGACGAGAGCAACTAAACAAAGAAGTAAAGGTGCCGCAAGCTGGCTGCAGGATTACTCAAGCGGGACGTGACGATCTATCATTTTCCTTTATGGCTGCACAAATAGCGAATAGTTGTTATTAAATGTAGCTGCTTCCATGCTTGATGGTTTTTTTTTTTTTGCACTTACGTTTTTTCTTCTACTTTCAAGAGCTGTACCCTTATTATTCTGCCAATATAGAGTGGGGGAAATAAGTATTTGATCCCTTAATGAGTTTGTAAGTTTGCCCACTGACAAAGACATGAACAGTTTACAATTTTAAGGGTAGGTTAATTTTAACATTGAGAGATAGAATATCAAACATAAAATCCAGAAAATCACATTGTTTAAATTATATAATTTGCATTTTGCAGTGGGAAATAAGTATTTGATCCCCTACCAACCATTAAGAGTTCTGGCTCCTACAGACCATCTAGACCAGGGGTCTCAAACACGCGGCCCACGGGCCGCATGAGGCCCCTGAGGCAGGCATCTGCGACCCGCGGTGCCCCACATGTCTCATGCTAGAGAGGAGTGCGCTGCTCTGTTGTGACTAGACTCCAACAACCTCTTCACAACATAAACATCCCATCTCGTGACTCCTCCCTCCCATGTGACGGATCACATGACCGTCATCACTGCAGGTCCTGTGGGAGCAGTTTGCAGCTTTCTCCCAGCGCGTGTGTGAGAGGACTCAGGTACATTTTATACAGCGCTGTGTGCTGGCGCCGGCTGTGGACTGCTCCATGTTATACAGCGGGGGCGACTATAGAGGGGTCAATTGCGCACTTGTGCTACCCGTGCTGCACTGTGTCACGTGGGCTGATCCTGCAGAGCTGTGCTGCCGCTCACTGTCGGGATTAGTGACTGGGTGTAAAGTTCTGGCTGTGGACGGAGCAGGAGCAAATCAGCCTCTCATCACAGCAGGCCCCTACAGACAGGTACAGAGCCCCCATACCTGCGCTGTAACTGCCCCTACAGACAGGTACAGAGCCCCAATACCAGTGCTGTAACTGCCTCTACATACAGGTACAGAGCCCCCATACCTGTGCTGTAACCGCCCCTACAGACAGGTACAGAGCCCCTATACCTGTACTGTAAAGGTCCCTACAGACAGGTACAGAGCCCCCATACCTGCGCTGTAACTGCCCCTACAGACAGGTACAGAGCCCCCATACCTGTGCTGTAACTGCCTCTACATCCAGGTGCACTGCCCCCATACCTGTGCTGTAACTGCCCCTACAGACAGGTACAGAGTCCCCATACCTGTGCTGTAACCGCCCCTACAGACAGGTACAGAGCCCCAATACCAGTGCTGTAACTGCCTCTACATACAGGTACAGAGCCCCCATACCTGTGCTGTAACTGCCCCTACAGACAGGTACAGAGCCCCAATACCAGTGCTGTAACTGCCTCTACATACAGGTACAGAGCCTCCATACCTGCGCTGTAACTGCCCCTACAGACAGGTACAGAGCCCCCATACCTGTGCTGTAACTGCCTCTACATCCAGGTGCACTGCCCCCATACCTGTGCTGTAACCGCCCCTACAGACAGGTACAGAGTCCCCATACCTGTGCTGTAACCGCCCCTACAGACAGGTACAGAGCCCCCATACCTGCGCTGTAACTGCCCCTACAGACAGGTACAGAGCCCCAATACCAGTGCTGTAACTGCCTCTACATACAGGTACAGAGCCCCCATACCTGTGCTGTAACCGCCCCTACAGACAGGTACAGAGCCCCCATACCTGCGCTGTAACTGCCCCTACAGACAGGTACAGAGCCCCCATACCTGTGCTGTAACCGCCCCTACAGACAGGTACAGAGCCCCCATACCTGCGCTGTAACTGCCCCTACAGACAGGTACAGAGCCCCCATACCTGTGCTGTAACCGCCCCTACAGACAGGTACAGAGCCTCCATACCTGCGCTGTAACTGCCCCTACAGACAGGTACAGAGCCCCCATACCTGTGCTGTAACTGCCTCTACATCCAGGTGCACTGCCCCCATACCTGTGCTGTAACCGCCCCTACAGACAGGTACAGAGCCCCCATACCTGTGCTGTAACCTCCCCTACAGACAGGTACAGAGTCCCCATACCTGTGCTGTAACCGCCCCGTACATACAGGTACCGAGCCCCCATACCTGTGCTGTAACCGCCCCTACATACAGGTACAGAGCCCCCATACCTGTGCTGTAACTGCCCCTACATACAGGGATAGAGCTCCCATACCTGTGCTGTAACTGCCCCTACAGACAGGTACAGAGCCCCCATACCTGTGCTGTAACCGCCCCGTACAGACAGGTACAGAGCCCCAATACCTGTGCTGTAATTGCCCCTACAGACAGGTACAGAGCCCCCATACCTGCGCTGTAACTGCCCCTACATACAGGTACAGAGCCCCCATACCTGTGCTGTAATTGCCCCTACAGACAGGTACAGAGCCCCCACACCTGCACTTGTAACTGCCCCTACATACAGGTACAGAGACCCCATACCCGTGCTTTAACCGCCCCGTACATACAGGTACAGAGCCCCAATACCTGTGCTGTAACTGCCCCTACAGACAGGTACAGAGCCCCCATACCTGTGCTGTAACCACCCCGTACAGACAGGTACAGAGCCCCAATACCTGTGCTGTAACCACCCCATACAGACAGGTTCAGAGCCCCAATACCTGTGCTGTAACCGCCCCGTACAGACAGGTACAGAGCCCCAATACCTGTGCTGTAACTGCCCCTACATACAGGTACAGAGCCCCCATACCTGTGCTGTAACTGCCCCTACATACAGGTACAGAGCACACATACCTGTGCTGTAACTGCCCCTACATACAGGTACAGAGCCCCCATACCTGTGCTGTAACTGCCCCTACAGACAGGTACAGAGCCCCCATACCTGTGCTGTAATTGCCCCTACAGACAGGTACAGAGCCCCCATACCTGCACTTGTAACTGTCCCTACATACAGGTACAGAGCCCCCATACCTGTGCTTTAACCGCCCCGTACATACAGGTACAGAGCTCCCATACCTGTGCTGTAACTGCCCCTACATACAGGTACAGAGAGCCCATACCTGTGCTGTAACCGCCCCTACAGACAGGTACAGAGCCCCCATACCTGTGCTGTAACTGCCCCTACAGACAGGTACAGAGCCCCAATACCTGTGTTGTAACCGCCCCGTACATACAGGTACCGAGCCCCCATACCTGTGCTGTAGCCGCCCCTACAGACAGGTACAGAGCCCCTATACCTGTGCTGTAGCCGTCCCTACAGACAGGTACAGAGCCCCCATACCTGCGCTGTAACTGCCCCTACATACAGGTACAGAGCCCCCATACCTGTGCTGTAACTGCCCCTACATACAGGTACAGAGAGCCCATACCTGTGCTGTAACCGCCCCTACAGACAGGTACAGAGCCCCCATTCCTGTGCTGTAACTGCCCCTACAGACAGGTACAGAGCCCCAATACCTGTGCTGTAACTGCCCCTACATACAGGTACAGAGCCCCCATACCTGTGCTGTAACTGCCCCTACAGACAGGTACAGAGCCCCCATACCTGTGCTGTAACTGCCCCTACAGACAGGTACAGAGCCCCCATACCTGCGCTGTAGCCGCCCCTACAGACAGGTACAGAGCCCCTATACCTGTGCTGTAGCCGTCCCTACAGACAGGTACAGAGCCCCCATACCTGTGCTGTAACTGCCCCTACAGACAGGTACAGAGCACCCATACCTGTGCTGTAACTGCCCCTACATACAGGCGCACTGCCTCCATACCTGCGCTGTAACTGCCCCTACATACAGGTGCACAGCCCCCATACCTGTGCTGTAACTGCTCCTACATAAGTTTAAACCTAGCAGTATTATAGTACAGTAATATAGAATTGTTATAGTAGTTCAAATAAATAAATTGTTTAACAATAACTTTGTACTGTATTAAGTTTGAAAGGAATGCAGCCTGCCAGCTTAAATTTTTTTTCATGTGTGGCCCATTTACTCTGCCAAGTTTGAGACCCCTGATCTAGACTCTCTTAATCAACTTGTTACCTGCATTAAAGACAGTCGTCTTACATAGTCACCTTTGTAAAAGACTCCTGTCCACAGACTCTATTAATCAGTTAGACTCTAACCTCTACAACATGGGCAAGACCAAAGAGCTTTATAAGGATGTCAGGGACAAGATCATTTACCTGCACAAAGCTGAAATGGGCTACAAAAGTAAGACGCTGGGTGAGAAGGAGACAACTGTTGGTGCAATAGTAAGAAAAAGAAAGAAATAGAAAATGTCAATCGACATCGATCTGGTGCACCATACAAAATCTCACCTCATGGGGTATCCTTGATCATGAGGAAGGTGAGAGAACAGCCTAAAACTACACAGAGGGAACTCGTTATTGATCTCAAGGCAGCTTGGACCACAATCACCAAGGAAACCATTGGTTACACATTACACCGTAAAGGTTTAAAATCCTGCAGTGCCCGCAAGGTCCCCCTGCTCAAGAAGGCACATGTGCAGAGCCATCTGCAGTTTGCCAATGAACACCTGGATGATTCTGTGAGTGATTGGGAGAAGGTGCTGTGGTCAGACAAGACAAAAATTGAGGCCTTTATAATTAACTCAAATTGCCATGTTTGGAGGAAGAACACCGTCCCTACTGTCAAGCATGGTGGTGGAAACATTATGTTTTGGGGGTGTTTCCCTGCTAAGGGCACAGGACTACTTCACCGCATGAATGGGAGAATGGATGGAGCCATGTAAGAAATGTAACATCAACTGTTATTCACTGTCCTATTAAGGGAATAGAAGAATCCAGGATATCTATAAACAGAAAGATAGTGAGGAAACACTTAGCTAACCTAAATGAATTCAAGTCTCCAGGTCCAGATGAATTACACCCCAGAGTACTGAAGGAGATAGCAGAAGAAATTTTTGAACCCCTCTCCATAATCTTTGAAAATTCTTGGAGAACAGGAGAAGTGCCAGAAGACTGGAGAAGAGCAAATGTTGTTCCTATCTTCAAAAAGGGGAAGAAGGTGGACCCAGGCAACTATAGGCCGGTGAGTCTGACTTCTATACCAGGAAAGATCTTTGAACAAATTATTAAACAACATGTATGTCAATACCTGGATAAGAATGAAGTGATTAAACAGAGTCAGCATGGGTTTGTAACTAATAAGTCATGTCAGACTAACTTAATTTCCTTC
Source organism: Dendrobates tinctorius (assembly GCF_039654945.1). Lineage (NCBI taxonomy): Eukaryota > Metazoa > Chordata > Amphibia > Anura > Dendrobatidae > Dendrobates > Dendrobates tinctorius. Next base: position 15,177,527 of record NW_027361795.1, on the reverse strand, counting down.
TATGACGGTATCACTGATTGGGTGGATCATGGAAATGCTGTAGATATAGTATATCTTGACTTCAGCAAAGCATTTGACAAAGTCTCTCATACAATCCTTATTGAAAAAATGACTAAGTATGGAATGGACAAGGCAACTGTTAGGTGGATTCATAACTGGCTTAGTGATCGGACCCAAAGAGTGGTCGTAAATGGCTGCACATCCAGTTGGAAGAATGTCTCAAGTGGGGTACCACAGGGCTCTGTCCTGGGACCTGTATTGTTCAACATCTTTATCAACGATTTAGATGAAGGAATTGAGGGTAAACTGATTAAATTTGCTGATGACACAAAGCTAGGAGGGATAGCTAATACTAGAGAAGAGAGAGAGAGGATTCAAAAAGATTTAAATAAACTGGAGAAGTGGGCAGCAACTAACAGAATGGTTTTTAACAGGGAGAAATGCAAAGTACTACATCTGGGCAATAAAAATGAAAAAAGCATATATAGAATGGGAGGAATAGGGCTAAGTGACAGCACATGTGAAAAAGACTTGGGTATACTAATAGATCACAGACTGAATATGAGTCAACAGTGTGATGCAGCAGCAAAAAAGGCAAATGCAATTCTAGGATGTATTAACAGAAGCATACAGTCTAGATCACGTGAAGTCATTATTTCCCTCTACTCCTCTTTGGTCAGACCTCATCTGGAATATTGTGTCCAGTTTTGGGCACCACATTTTAAAAAAGACATCAACAAACTGGAGCAAGTTCAGAAAAGAGCGACCAGAATGGTGACCGGTCTGCAAACCCTGTCTTATGAGGAAAGGTTGCAGGATTTGGGAATGTTTAGTTTGCAAAAGAGAAGACTGAGAGGAGACTTAATAGCTGTCTACAAATATCTAAAGGGCTGTCACATTGTAGAAGGATCAACTTTATTCTCATTTGCACAAGGAAAGACTAGAAGCAATGGGATGAAACTGAATGGGAGGAGACACAGATTAGATATTAGAAAAAACTTTTTGACAGTTAGAGTGATCAATGAGTGGAACAGGCTGCCACGAGAAGTGGTGAGTTCTCCTTCAATGGAAGTCTTCAAACAGAGGCTGGACAGACATCTGACTGGGATGATTTAGCGAATCCTGCTTTGAGCAGGGGGTTGGACCAGATGGCCCAGGAGGTCCCTTCCAACTCTACGATTCTATGATTCTATGTACCGTGACAACCTCCTTCCCACCCCCAGGACATTAAAAATGGGTCGTAGCTGGGTCTTCCAGCAAGACCATGACCCAAAACATACAGCCAAGGCAACAAAGGAGTGGCTGAAAAAGAAGCACATTAAGGTCATGGAGTGGCCCAGCCAGTCTCCAGACCTTAATCCCATAGAAAACTTATGGAGGGAGTTGAAGCTCCGAGTTGCCAAGTGACAGCCTCAAAATCTTAATGATTTAGAGATGATCTGCAAAGAGGAGTGGACCAAAATTCCTCTTGACATGTGCGCAAACCTCATCATCAACTACAAATATGTCTTACTGTTGTGCTTTCCAACAAGGGTTTTGCCACCAAGTATTAAGTCTTGTTTGCCAGAGGGATCAAATACTTATTTCTCACTGCAAAATGCAAATAAATTTATATAATTTGTTCAATGTGATTTTCTGGATTTTATTTTTGATATTCTCTCTCTCAATGTTAAAATTAACCTTCCCTTAAAATTATAGACTGTTCATGTCTTTGTCAGTGGGCAAACTTACAAAATCAGCAAGGGATCAAATACTTATTTCCCCCACTGTAGCTCTATGAGGGCTTGCTTTTTTGGGGACAAACTGAAGTTTTTAGTAACACTGTGGTATTGCTGTGAATAGTACAAGTGATCATACGATAGCTCAAGTCCCCTAAGGGGACCATAAAGTACAGTGAAATGTAAAAAAAAAAAAATTAAAAAAAGTTAAAGTCACCCCTCATTAAAAAAAAAAAAGATGACAAAAAAATACATGTTTTATCGCCACATTTAGAAAAGTACGACCTAGCAAAACATAAAAGTAATTGATTGGTAAACCCTGTAAATGGAAAAAATTCAAAAACGCCAAAATTAAGGTTGCTTTTTTACTCACTGCAGTAATACAAAAAATCAAAATCATTTCTATCCCAAAATGGGATTAATAAAAATGTCTCCCCCCCACAGCAATAAGCCGTCACACAGCTCCAGTGACCGAAAAATTAAAACGTTACGGATCTCAGAAAATGGCGACTCAATCAAAATTTTTTTTTCATAAAACACAACTTCTGATTGTTTTGCACTACTAAAATAATAAAACTGGACATTTTTGTTATCACTGTAATTGTACCAATGAGCAGAATCCTATTACGATGTCATCTCTACCACACAATGTACACCATAAATTCCCAAAACACAATGTCAGAATTGTGCTTTTTTCACAATTTCTCTGCACTCAGATTGTTTTCCCTGCTATATGGTAAAATGAATGGTGTCATTCAAAAGCACAACTCTTCTTGCAAAAAAAAAGACCCTCGTAGGTATAGGGTCAGTGATGGCGAACCTATGGCACGCATGTCAGGGAGGGCACGCAGAGCCCTCTCAACTGGCACATGGCCTCGCCTCACTGATCCGGAGCTGCAGCTTCCTCAGGCTCTCACTTCCTCTCACACTGAGCGGCGCGGCCACGGAGCTGAGTGATGATGTCATGCGGCCGCGCCTCTTAATGTGTGAGAGGAAGTGAGAGCCCGAGGGAGCTGCCGGCGCGCAGAGAGGTGAGTGTGGCCGCTGGTGTGTGTGTGTGCGCGTTTGCCAATGATGGGGAGAGGGCCAGTGATATGGGGAGATGGCCAGTGATATGGGGAGAGGGCCAGTGATATGGGGAGAGGGCCAGTGATATGGGGAGAGGGCCAGTGATGGGGGTGATGGGGAGACGGCCAATGATGGGGTTAATGGGAAGAGGGCCAATGATGGGAGTCATGGGGAGAGGGCCAATGATGGGGAGAAGGAAATGATGGAGGTGGTGGAATGTGCAATTTCTACATGAAGGGGGATCATGATGGGGAATATTTCTGCATGAAGGGGATCATGATGGGGCATATTTCTGCATGAAGGGGATCATGATGGGGCATATTTCTGCATGGGGATCATGATGGGGCATATTTCTGCATGAAGGGGATCATGATGGGGCATATTTCTGCATGAAGGGGATCATGATGGGGCATATTTCTGCATGAAGGGGCTCATGATGGGGCATATTTCTGCATGAAGGGGATCAGGATGGGGCATATTACTACAAGAAGGGGATTATGATGGGACATTTCTACATGATGGGGATCATGATGGGGCACATTACTACAAGAAAGGGATCATGATGGGGCATTTGGCACATGTTGGCACTTCGCCATAAATAGTTGGGTTTTAGGTTGCAGTTTGGCCACTGGGTCTCAGAAAGGTTCGCCATCACTGGTCTAGGTGGACAGAAAAATAAAAAGAAAGTTATGGCTCGAGGAAGAAAGGGAGGAAAAATGAAAATGGAAATTGGCCATGTTGTGAAGGTGTTAGTATGCATTTTTGGGGAGGGAAGTGCGTTAACCAAAAATCAGCAATTCTGGTGTTTTTTGCTTTATGGCACAACTACCATACAGTTAAATAACTTTATATTTTCACAGAAAAAACTTTTATAGGCAGCAAAATGCCAAATGTGTGTTTTTTTAAATATTCATCTTTATTTATTTTTTCTTAGTCAAGGTCTTGAACCTGCGATCGTTTGATCAATTGTATTATGTACTGAAGTACTCTCCCTGACAGACGTTATGTCGCTTATCCATGTTATGTAAATAAAAGCTTATAACCAGACGTTAAATTCATCCATTGGTTGTATAAATTATTCTTTTGAAAGCTGAAACCCTCAGAAATGTGGTTTCGGTTAAGAAATAGGGATTTTTGTGTACTCACCGTAAAATCCTTTTCTCCGAGCCAATCATTGGGGGACACAGACAGTGGGTGTTATGCTGCTTGCCACTAGGAGGACACTAAGTAAACACAGAAAAAAGTTAACTCCTCCCCTGCGGTATACACCCTCTCGCTGGCTGGGAATTCCCCATTTCGGTGAAAAAAGCAGTAGGAGCATTAAACGAATGACAATCATAACTGTCAAAACCTAAAAATGCTACAGTGAGCCAATAGGCCAAACAGGGTGGGTGCTGTGTCCCCCAATGATTGGCTTGGAGAAAAGGATTTTTCGGTTTAGTACACAAAAACCCCTATTTCTCCTATGCCTCATTGGGGGACACAGACAGTGGGACGTCCTAAAGAAGTCCCTGGGTGGGGAGCATGCAACTGCTAATACCCCATGTACCACTGGCTCAACACTGTGGTACTGCCGATGCAGGATGCGTCTGCCAAGAGCTGCATCCGCAGAGGCCTGAGCATGAACTTGGTAATGTTTTGTAAAGGTATGCAGGCTGGACTAAGTCGCAGCGTTGAAGACTTGTTCTACCGACGCCTGGTGCCAAATGGCCCAAGAGGCGCCCACTAAGCGGATAGAATGCGCCTGAATCCTTGCTGGGACAGGTGTGTCCCGGACACGGTAGGATTCCTGAATAGCCAAGCAAATTCGTCTGGCTAGCGTGGTTTTGAATCGGCTAGACCATTCCTATGCCCCTGTGGAAGTACGAACAGGGCAACTGACTTGTGGAAGGGAGCCATCCGCGAGATGTACCGTCTCAGAGCCCTGACCTTATCGAGGGTGTGGAAGGCCCTCTCAATGCAATGGACTGGAGCTGGACAGAAGGAAGCCAAACAATTTCTTCATTGAGATGAAAAGAAGACCCGAATTTAGGCAGGAAAGACGGAAACGTCTTGTGAGCTGCCTCGTCCTGATGAAAATTCAAGAACGGAGGACGGCAGGACAGGGCTGCCAATTCAGAATCTTGTGTAATTGACATAATTGCCGCTAGAAAGACCACCTTCCAAGAGAGAATAGCTAGTGGTACGTCCTGCAGTGGGTCGAAAAGAGCCTCCTGTAAGGCTTCGAGAACTAAGTTAAAGTCCCATGATTCCAATGGCCCTTAAAATATAGAGGCGCCACCAGGGAGACACTCTGAATGTCTTCATCTGAAGTCCGGTGGCAATTTTGCATTGAAATAGCACTGACAAGGCTGAAATCTGGCCCTTGAGCGAGCTAAGCGCGAGACCTGACGTTAATCCGGATTGTAGGAATTCCAATATGGAAAGAATAGAAAACACCAGTAGGGATCGACCATGATCTTTGCACCTCGAAAAGAAGGTTCTCCAGGTGCGGTGATAAGTGCGCATGGACACGGGCTTCCTAACAATCATGGTGGAGATCCCATTGGGAGAAAAAACAGCCTGTGCTAAAAAAACAGGATTCAACGGCCACGCCGTCAAAGACAGGGCCCCGGAGTTCTGGTGGTAAATCGGGCCTGTGAGTAGATCCATGCGATCTGGAAGTCAGCAGGGAACGCCGGCGACTAGTTGTACTATTTCTGCATACCATGGCCGGCGCAACCAATCTAGCGCGACTAGGATAACTGGTATTCCCTCTGCTCTAATTTTCTTGATGACCCTTGGGAACAAGGGAAGAATGCACGGTAGCCGGAACCGGTGCCACGGCAGAACTAGGGTGTCTGCTCGGATGGCGCATGGATCACGCGATTGGGTAATGAATCGAAGAACTCTGTTGTTTAGTCTTTAGGCCAATATGATCCACATCTGGAGTCCCCCAGCGATGGCAGATCTGCTGAAAAAAACTTCCGGATGAAGAGACCACTCTCCTGAGGCAAGGCCTTGGCGACAGAGAAAACCCACCGCCCAATTGTCCACACCCGGGGGTGTGGATTGTTGAGATGGGCGAATGGATGGTTTCGGCCCAATGGAGGATGTGACTCACTTCGTGCATGTCCATACTGCTCCGAGTACCCCCCTGACGGTTGATATACACCACAGCCATGGCGTTGTTGGATTGGATCCTGATGAGGTGACCTGCGAGGAAATAGGGGAAACTCAGTAGAGCTAATTTGATCGCTCGAAATGTGAAGGGTTAAAACTAAAATCAGAGCTGAAGTTTCACTTCTCCATTTCTCTGAAGGTTTCGTTTCTCCATTTTTGTTGCTGCAAGATAAATTTTTGTAATTGGGATGGGCTGTCATGAAACCAGACTGTTCCCATCAGGTGCAAGATAAGGGAACCGGGGGTGTAAAACTCTGAAGAATATGCCATTATATTGCTTTCTATGCTATTTGGATACGGACATATATGTAGTTTCCGGTTTTCTTGCAATATTATTGGCTTATAAAGTGAAGTATTACCATGATGCCATTGGTGGTTGAGAACTGTGCATAATTAAGCAAAAGATTATAAAAGAAGTGACTAAAATAAAGGGGACTAGTGATCTGTCTCGATCCTCCCGTACAGAGACCCCGGTCTCTGTGTGGTCATTTGAGTTGCTAGCAACACTCCGTGGAATAATTTGGACATCACTGGCTCAACCTTGAAGGGTTAATTTAACTCTCTCCCTAACAGAATGTCCAAGATGTTGATGGGGAGACGTGACTCAAATTAACCAACGGCCCTGTGCCGTGTGGTGACGAAGAAGAAAACGCACACCAGCCTAGGAGACTGGCGTCGATGGTCACCACCGACCATCGTACTGGGAGAAAGAACTTCCCTTAATTCAGGGAGGATTTCAGTGTCCCCCACTTGGGGGCTCGTCTGACCCGCAGGGACAGAAGGAACCAGCGGTCCAGGGAGAACAGGTTCTTGTCCCAAGTTAACAGCAACGCATGTTGTAAAGGGCGGAAATGGAGCTGTGCGAATGGGACCGCTCCCATCGCTGCCACCATGTTTTGGAGAACTATCATGCTGAAAACGTATGGAGTGAGAAACCGGTTGGGAAAAGAGTCCGCGCTGCCTGTTGTAAGGCTCAGGCCTTTTCTGGAGTGAGAATTACCAACCTGCGGGAAGAGTCCAAGATCAATTCCAAAAGGGAAATCTGCTGGACCGTGTTGGGGAAGACTTTTCGAAGTTTATCTTCCGACCCAGGCGAGAAAGTGTATTTACTGTGATATCCACGGATTTCTCGCAGGCTGGAAGGGATGGACCCTTGATCAGCAGGACGTCCAGATACGGCAGTACCACCACTCCCCGAGCGTGGAGAATGGCTATGACAGCCGCCATGGCCTTGGTATAGACCCTGGGGGCGGTGGCGAGACCGAAGGGCAAGGAAATGAACTAGAAGAGTTCTTCTCGAATTGCAAAACGCAGGAACTGCTGGATGACAGGTACTCTCTCTTTTGCATGGAGGCAACACCGATCGGAGGAATTCCATTCGGAATTGCCGTACTTTGACAAACTGATTTAACAGATTGAGGTCCAGTATGGACCGCATCGTTCCTTCTTTCTTTGGAACCACAAAGAAAGGTTTGAATAAAACGACGCTGAACCATTCGTCTTGAGGGACCGGAAGGATGACTACGTCCCTTTGCGGCGCATGAATGGCCCGAAGGAAGGCTGTGACTGAATGACAGCCGCCTACTTTATCGGTGTCTGCCGGATACCACAACAAGTCATTGAGTAGAGGATCTATGGGATCTGCTTCCTTAGATCCAGATGCTGTCGGCCTGGGTTTCCAAGAGCGGTTAGGTCTGCAAGAGACCTGGGAACCGCTGTCTCAACGCGGGGACCGACCTGATCCGGAAGAGAAGGTTGTGGGGGACCAGCTGGAGTTGCGAAAAAGGTCAAAAAACGAGTCGGCTGTTGATTCCGAAAAACGGGCAGGCAGCCCCTTGTTGGGGAAGAAATCTACTCTACAGGCGACCAGTATGATACGACAGAGAAGTCTCTGGAGGTAGAATCTGCCCGCCAGTCGCATAGCCATAGGGCTCTCCTGATGGAGACTGCATTAGCGGTTGCCTTAGCAGCGCAATTAGCGGCATCTAAAGAGGTGTCTACTGCAAAATCCCCTGCGTGAATTATCTGCTTGGCGACACTGGTTGTCTCCGGAGATTACTACGTTGGAAGCCAGTAATTAAGACTACTGCCCAAATGGCCATTGCCGTAGCCACTCAAGTCGCTGCGCAAGATGGGGGGGGGGCGGGGAACGCTCCTGAAGCTCCAAAAACTGAACTGGCGAGGTAGCCAATTTGACAATCGGAGGGGTTTCTGACTGAAGAGCCCTCAGAAACGGATCAAAGTGTTTTAGGAGCAAGGCACAATACAGGAGGTTCCACCGAGGAGGACTGTAACCAATCCTTCATTAGATCTGGAGTAAAGTTGTATTTAGCTTCGATAGGCTTTTGCCCTGTGAACCGCTTATGTGGTCGGTTCCTTCATTTCTAGACAATGTCCTTCAACTCCAGATGGCTGGCAAATACCCTGCACACACGTTTAGTCTTCTTAAAGGAGATAACCGTGTTCAGGAGTGGGAATATTCTCTTCGTCCAACGTCAGAAACTTGTTGACTGACTGTCAAAGAATCAAGCGATTCATGGACATTTGGGAAATTCTGAGGGACTGACATGTCAGACTCGAATTCAGAGACGTTCTCTGCGAACATTAGGCGAGGTAGAGCGAGAGACAGAAGTCGCCGAAGCTGAATCGCGAGCGTAACTAGGGGACACGTCATAGGTCCGCTTTCTAGAGACCTGAAGATCCCTTGAACGAACACGGCCCCTGCTGGCGGACAGTTCCCAGCCGTCGCCAAAGCCCTCCTCGGGCGGAAAAGACACGTTCTGACTTAAAGAGGATTCCCGGAGGAGTCTATAGCCTTGGTCAGTGACTCCACAGACCGTGACAAAGATGCGACCCACACAGGGGGACTAAACGCAGGGAGCACAATGCAGCGGTGGCGGATGGCGTTTTTAGCACAAGCCGGGTCGCAATCCGTGCATAGCGGATTAGTCTGGGTACTGGGCAAGGCAGTCTTGCAATAGGTACCAGCGGTAAAGAACGCAGTGCGCTTCTTAATAGCCCCTTTTTTGCTTCCTTAGACTGAGACATAGTACCCGTGAAAGGGTTACAAGCAGAGCCTGGGCTGCAGCTGCAGGGAATGTGCAGCGAAGGGGTTAAGCTTTGCTCTGAGGCAGATACAGCTTACCCGCGGTCCTGACGCTGTGCCCCTAGGAGGAATATCGGTGGCCGTGTAGCGTCACCAGGTGTTGTCCATCCGTACGCGCACCCCCGCAGCCATCACAGAGCCCGAGGAGCAGAGAAGGGGTTAAGGACATGGCCCCGAGACTAGCAGGGCGCTTCTCATACAGAGCGAGAGGCGCCAAAGACTTGGGCGGCGGCGCTAACAGTAGGCGGCACTATTGCGACCTAGTAGGCCGAAAAGCCAGGGACTAAATTTTTGGGCCTACACGCGGCGAGTGCCGGGTGAAGGGTGGAGCGGGGGGCCGCGACGGGGTGCCGGTATGTCGCCGCTGAGACTTGGTCAGCACTTCTCCCAGGGACCAGGACCCGACCCCATACCTCCAATCCGGTGCTCACTTCATCTGCGTTGTCTAGGAGCCTGCAGGTTTCATCCCATCTCAGATCTTGAGGTAAAAAAAGCTCCCGGACGATGTAGCCGAGCCGGAGGGGTTGTAACAGGGGTATTGCTCAATCGATCCACCCAATGGGCAGGGGGACAGAGAGCTATGGGGCTGATTCAGGGCATCCGAAAGCGCTGGTCATATCTTCTTCGTGCGTTCCGTGCACTCGCCCTCGTATCCGTGAGGGGTACTGGGACCGTAAAGGAACCATCGCCAGAAGAATCAGCCCCAGTCGTCGCAGGAAAGTGTACGGGGAGGTATACTCCGCGTGCTTGCCTATTGTTGGTTCGGGGGAGAGCGGGCCGTAGAAAGGAACCGTCGCCCCCTTCACTCCGTTAATTAAAAAATAAAAATTTACAGAAAATTCAAAAATAAAATAAAAACGGTGGGGTCTGAAGCCAGACCCAAGTGCCTCCTACAGACACTAAGCAAGAACTGGGGAATTCCCAGCCAGCGAGAGGGTGTATACTGCAGGGGAGGAGTTAACTTTTTTCTGTGTTTGTGTCCTCCTAGTGGCCAGCAGCATAACACCCACTGTCTGTGTCCCCCAATGTGGCGTAGGAGAAAATAAATTAGCATCAATGCAGAAATATTGATCATTTAATGGACACAGAATGGTCAGATTTTGGCAAGACAAAAGTTTTGTCGGCCACAGAAAGTAATGTAATATTCAAACAAATAATTAACTTAACCCCTTAATGTCCAATGACGGACACAGTCCGTCATCAGACATCTCCCCTGCTTTGATGAGGGCTCCGGCGCTGAGCCCGCATCAAAGCCGGGACATGTCAGCTGTTATGAACAGCTGACATGTGCCCGCAATAGGCGCGAGCGGAATCGCCGTCCGCCCGCGCCTATTAACTAGTAAAATGCCGCTGTCAATGCTGACAGCGGGCATTTAAATAGCATTTCCGGCCGCCGGGCCGGAAATGACGTCATCGCCGACCCCCGTCACGTGATCGGGGGTCGGCGTCATGTTGCCTGGACAACCAGAGGTCTCTATGAGACCTCTATGGTTGTTCCAGGCATATGGCTTTCAGCGCCAACCGGTGGTCGGCGCTGAAAGCACAGCAGTAAATCTGCTACATATGGGCGATCTGCTCATCGCCCATATGTAGCAGAGCCGATCGGGTTGCGCAAGCTTCTAGCCTCCTATGGAGGCTATTGAAGCATGCCAAAAGTAAAAAAAAAAAAAAATGTTTAAAAATAAAAAAAATTAAAAAAAAACCTAAAAGTTCAAATCACCCCCCTTTCGCCCCAATCAAAATAAAACAGTAAAAAAAAAATCCCACATACACATATTAGGTATCGCCGCGTTCAGAATCGCCCGATCTATCAATAAAAAAAAGCATTAACCCGATCGCTAAACGGCGTAGCGAGAAAAAAATTAAAAACGCCAGAATTACGTTTTTTTGGTCACCAAGACATTGCATTAAAATGCAATAACGGGTGATCAAAAGAACGTATCTGCACAAACGTGGTATCATTAAAAACGTCAGTCCGGCACGGAAAAAATAAGCCCTCACCCGACCCCAGATCATGAAACATGGAGACGCTACGGGTCTTGGAAAATTGCGCAATTTTTTTTAATTTTTTTTTTTTAGCAAACTTTGGAATTTTTTTTCACCACTTAGATAAAAGAGGACATAGACATGTTTGGTGTCTATGAACTCATAATGACCTGGAGAATCATAATGGCAGGTCAGATTTAGCATCTAGTGAACCTAACAAAAAAGCCAAGCAAAAAACAAGTGTGGGATTGCACTTTTTTTGCAATTTCACCGCACTTGGAATTTTTTCCCCGTTTTCGAGTACACGATATGGTAAAACCAATGATGTCATTTAAAAGTACAACTCGTCCCGCAAAAAATAAGCCCTCACATGGCCATATAAACGAAAAAATAAAAAAGTTATGGCTCTGGAAAGAAGGGGAGGGAAAAATGAAAATGTAAAACCAAAAATACCCCTGGTCATTAAGGGGTTAAAATACAAATATATGTTGCATAACATTGGTGAATGAAGTTGTGGTGCTATTAGAGTCATATTTAATATTTTGTGTGACTTCCATGAGCTTGAAGGACTGCGAAGTGACACATCGCTGAAATCAGGCTTTCTTGCCCTACATTATGCTGATCTCAGAATGCATAACAAAAACCTGCTGACAGATTCCCTTTAAGCTGAAATAACTTTAAAGAAATGTTTTATGTTCACAATTCAAAATACACACCCAGCTATGGCATATAGTCTACCACGTAAAACTGTGGCTCCAACATAACAGCGTGGTGTAGTCATGCTAGTCATTGTTGTCCACGAGTCTGTACGAATATTGTAGGCTTCCACGGATGACAAATGAGCAGTGCCATCAAAACCGCCAACTACGTAGATGTGATCATTCAAAAGTGCCACCCCAGCACCTGCAATTACAGAACAAACATTGGCACACATCTTTGAAGAGCTACAGAAAAATAAAAGACACAAGAAGTCTTATTTACCTGACCGTTTAGTAGCCATGGGCGTCACGTGGCTCCAGTGCCCAGTGTGAGGATCATATCTTTCTACAGAACTCAAGATGTTTAAACCATCATAACCACCTGAAAGTCACATGCAAAGTGAAATCCTGTAAAACCAGTGCCCGGCCATGCCAATTGGGCACCTCTTCCCTCACTCACCTAGGCAATAAATAACCCCATTGGCAACCACAAGGCCGGCTCCTTCACGTGCGGTTTGCATATCACCAAGCATGCTCCACTGGTCAATGTTAGGGTCATAGCGTTCCATACTGGTGTGTCGACGACTTCCATCAAATCCTCCCGAGACATAAATCATATCTAAGAAAATATAAATCAATGTTACACAATCAAAGAAAACCTTTAGAAACTGAGGTCCAGCGCTCATGGCACCATGCCCAAACCCATGCAAATAAATGACCATTTATCCACAATGGATACGCATGTTGTTTTCCAAGATGGCCACAGTATTTTACGATTTCAGTACCTCCTAATGTAGTGGCTCCAGCAAGGCCTCGCCTAACATTCATGGGAGCCACAGAGTACCACACGCCGTCCTCTTCTGTGGTGTAATCCAAGCACTCCACAGAGCTGAGTCGGGAACGGCCATCATATCCTCCAATGACGTAGACACGGTCCCCAAGTGATACTGTTGCTACATAGCGGCGCTTGCGAGTAATACTCTACAGAGCAGAAATAATACGAGTTGTAAATACCATACAGAAATACGACATTATCAGTCACCCCTCAGAGGTACATCTTGATTTTGGTGACCGGACTTACTAACAGTTAAAGGGTATTGGTTTGGTAAAGCCCCTCAAAACATCTTTAATCAAAAAAAAAAAACTTTATCAAAGACATTGCAATGCAAATATGTAGTTTTAGAATATTTGGCAGAAATTGATTATAGGTTTAATTTGAGTTTTTCTTTTTTTTTGAGAATGTGATTTTTTTTTCTCTTTCTGTCTCTCCCCTTATATGGATTTTTTGGGTGGGATACAGGATGGCTGGGGATAATGTAAGATATGACACTGTACCCTTCTCTTTTTCTTATTTGCAACAGTTCAAATTTTCAATTAAAAAGGTCAAACAGTGATTTTTAGATTTTTATACATCAAAGTAACTGTACAAACTTTTCAATAAGAAGATGGAAAACAGAACAATAAGGGGAGCTGTCAGAAGGGAGAAAAGGTGGTGGGATGGGGAGAAGGAAAGATGCCCGAGGGAGAGTCAAGCTCTATTTATTGGATGAAATGGTCTTTATTGTCTGCACAAGTCCCTTCTGATATGTAAAGTGCTACGGGATTATTGGAACTATAGAAACACCAAGGTTACTTACCGGTAGCCGTTTTTTTCCGGAGCCCATGACGGCACACATGAGAGAGGGGATCCGCCCAGCCAGGACAGGAACCCTACTGAAGATAAAAGGGCGGTACCTCTCCCTCGCTTCAGTTGGTTTACAGGGCATGAGAGGCCCCCCCCGGGTTAGTACACATGGTAAAATTATCACCACATTATATCTAACTAAAAAAACACCCAAACTATAGTGCACACCAAAGGAGTGATAAGGGCGGGAATATACAGGTGCCGTCATGGGCTCCGGAAAAACCGGCTACCGGAAAGTAACCTTGGTGTTTTCCCGTCTTCTATGATGGCACACATGAGAGAATTTTGTAGAATAAGACACCTTAGGGGAGGGACTACCGCTTGCAGCACCCTTCTACCAAAGGTTAGGTCAGTAGAGGAAGATAGATCAAGTCGGTAGTGCTTTAAAAAAAGGCGAAGGTGAGGACCAAGTAGCGGCTTTACAAATTTGTTCAATTGATACTTCAGCCTTCTCTGCCCAGGAGGTAACCACGGCTCTGGTGGAGCGAGCCTTGATGCCTTCTGGAACCGGAGCGCCACTTGCAGAGTAGGATAACATAATGGCCTCCCTGATCCATCTGGCAATGGTACTCTTAGCTACCCCGTGCCCTTTTCTACTACCCTGAAAGGCTACAAAAAGGGACTGATCTTTCCTCCACTGACTAGTTATTGATATATACTGTAATATGGCCCTCCTTACATCTAATGTATGGAACTTTTGCTCCCCAGGGTTTCTAGGATTATTACAGAAAGATGGCAAGGAGATTTCTTGAGTCCTATGAAACTTTTGGATTACCTTGGGGAGGTAGGCCGGGTCTGGTCTTAGAACCACTCGATCATCCAAGATCTGCGTATATGGAGGGAATATAAAGATTGCAGGTCGCTCACTCCACGGGCCGATGTTAAGGCTACCAGTAACACAGTTTTAAGTGTGAGTAGTTTTGGCGACAGCTCTAATAATGGTTCAAAGGGATCCTTAGTTAAAGCCTCTAAGACTAGTTTGAGGTCCCAGGTGGCATCTTTGGGATAATGACCGGCCTAGACCTGCCACAAGATTTTATGAACTGGGACACCCACCTATTGGCTGCTAGGTTGCAGTTATGTAGGGCCCCCAGAGCTGAGACTTGGACTTTGAGGGTGTTAGTGGCTAACCCAAGTTGCAGCCCCAACTGTAGGAATTCTAGAATAGGTCACACTGGAGCTACATCCCCTAAAGGTTCCCCCAGGAAGTCTAGGAACTTTTTCCATGTTCTACCGTAGATTTGGGATGTTATAGGTTTCCTACTTTTCAACAAGGTGGAGACTAACCCTGGAGAGAATCCCTGGTGACTCAGTAGCGCCCTCTCAAATTCCAGGCTGCTAGATGGAAGCCCTTCACCTGAGAGAGGACCACTGGTCCCTGGGAAAGCTGGTCTGGAACCTCCGGTAGTATCCATGGATCTGTCACTGACATGAGTCTCAGAAGGGAGAACCAAGGCCTCCTCAGCCAAAATGGAGCTATAAGAATTATTCTCGCTCGATCCTCCCTGATTTTCCGGACTACTACCGGGATCATTGTTATCGGGGGGAATGCATAGGCCAGGATAAACTTCCAGGGTAATTGTAGGGCATCTACTGCGAAGGGGTTTTCTCTTGGATTTAGTGAGCAGAACTTCCTGACCTTTCTGTTGCGTGCGGTGGCGAACAGGTCTATTTCTGGTTTGCCCCAGGCTTGAACTATTTGTTGGAAGACTTGGGGGTTTAGGGACCATTCCCCCTGTCTTATGTTCCTGCGACTCAGGAAGTCTGCCTGTGTATTTTATACCCCCTTTATATGCAGTGCTGTGATGGATAACAGATGTTGTTCTGCTAATTGGAAAAGTAGATCTGATATTTCCATGAGGCCCCGAGATCTCGTTCCTCCCTGGTGGTTGATGTAGGCTACCACTGCCTGATTGTCCGTCATGACTCGAGTGTGGCGGCCCTGAAGCAAGGGGAGAAAATGTTTCACGGCTTTCTCTACTGAGGACCAGGTTCCCTGTATTGAGTGGGATCTTAGATGTGCTCCCCATCCCGTGGCACTCGCATCTGTTGTGATGATGTCGTTGACTGGTTTTTGCCACGGAACACCGCCTGTTAGATGCTTTTCTACAGTCCACCAGAGCAGGGAATCTCTTACAGCCACTGAGAGACATAGTTCGCCCTCTAAATGCCCTTTCAATTGTTTCTGTGCTAACAGAACCTCCCACTGTAGTTGTCTTAAGTGGTACTGTGCCCACGCTTCCGTGGGTATGCATGATGTCATCGAGCCTAAAAGGGACATTGCGTTCCTCAGTGTCATAGCTGGCCTTTGTATTGCTGTGTGAGCTAGGCCCCTTATCTTGGTTACTTTGTTCTCTGGCAGGAGGAAGCGTTGTCGCTCGGAGTCCAGTATTAACCCTAGGAAGGATTGCACCTTTACTGGTGTTAATCTTGACTTGGGGATGTTTACTATCCATCCTAGTCTTACTAAGGTTGATATCACTTCCTTCACTTGGTGTGTGCAGTGGGTCTCCGACCTCCCTACGACAAGAAACTATGTCCCGGGAACGAAGAAAAGACATTACTTCGGCCATCACTTTGGTGAACACTCTGGGGGCAGTAGACAAGCCGAACGGAAGGGCTGTGTATTGGTAGTGCTTTACCTGACCTTGGACATAGAGCGCTATTCTCAAGTATTTTTGATACTCCCGATGAATTGGGATGTGATAGTAGGCATCTTTTAAGTCTATCACTGCCATGAGGCAGTGCTGGAACAGGATCTTTGTGGCCGTATTGATTGACTCCATTTTGAAGGAACAATTGTCTACACACTGATTGAGTCTCCTCAGGTTGACTATGGTTCTCCAAAAGCCGTCAGGTTTTTGTATTAAAAAGAGGGGGGAGTAAAACCCCCTTCCCTCTTCTTGCACTTGGACTTCTTGTAGCACTTGATTTTGCACTAGTCCCAGGACTTCCGTCTCCAGAGCCAGCTGCTGCTCTTGGGCTCTCCTTCGGGGTGTCATTATAAAGGTATAACACAAAACCGTTTAGCACAGCTATAAAGTGGTGGTGCAACAAGTAGGATCCTAGTCCGTAATCATATGAATATAGAAACTTGGCACACACAGTATATATGATTTCCAGTGAAAAAGTGATTTTTAATATACAGTACATACAGTATAGACGTTTTGGTCACATTGACCTTCATCACAGTACTATGTATTGTACTGCTGTCATTTGCATAATGCTCAAAAGAGGGAGAGCCAAAAGGTAAGTGGTCGCCCCGGGAGTAGGGACAAAAGGCAAAGCTTTGAAGAGTCGGTCCGGTCAGTATGCAGCATGTAGGGCAATGACACGGCATCCATCGCGGGTCAGAGGAGCCTGACCAAAGTGGGGACCACTTACCTTTTGGCTCTCCCTCTTTTGAACATTATGAAAATGACAGCAGTACAATACATAGTACTGTGATGAAGGTCAATGTGACTGAAACGTCTATACTGTATGTACTGTATATGAAAAATCACTTTTTCACTGGAAATCATATATACTGTGTGTGCCAAGTTTCTATATTCATTATAAAGGTATGCCTGGGCGGACGGGTGAATTTTATTTTTAAACCGTCCTTGATTATGTTTAGGACCCATGTACTGGGGGAGATATTTGCCCAGGCGGAAAGGAAGAGAGAAAGCCTTCCCCCTACCTCCGACCTGATGTCATTGGGGATATTTTTTGGAGGAAGTAGAGGGCCCTTTAAACATATAGCTCGATCCTCTCCTTTCTTTAAAGTCTCAATTTTTCTTATCTCCCATGGGACGCCCCCTGTTAAATCTTCTCCTCCGAAAGGGCTGCTTTTTGGGCTCTCCCGGAAATCGGGGAAAGCCTTTCTTCCTATCCCCCGCATGTTCCAAAATTTCCTCTAGTTTTTTCCGAAGAGGAATTGGCCATCACACGGAATGGAACATAATCTATGTTTCGATGGCAAATCTCCTGGGCACCCTTTAAGCCACAGGGCTCGTCTCGCCGCATTTGACAGGCTTGCTGCTCTGACTGTCAATCTTGCGGAATCTGCAGAGGTATCCCCTAGGAAAGCCGCTGCTCCATGTACCAGTGTCAGATTAGACAGTATTTCATCCCTAGGAACTCTATCCTTGATCTGGTCCTCTATTTGTTGTAGCCAGACCATGAGGGCACGAGCAGTACAAGTACCAGCTATCGCTGGTTTTAATCCACCTGCCGAAGCTTCCCAGATATGCTTCAGGAAATCGTCTGCTTTTTTATCAAGCGGGTCTTTCAGCACGCCAGAGTCCTCTAATGGTAAAGATACCTTTTTGAGGATTTGGCTACGGCACCGTCAATTTTTGGGACTTTTTTCCAGGTCTCTGAATGCTTTTGCTCAAAAGGGTACTTCCTTTTTGATGTAGAAGGCAAGCCCCCTGACCTCTCAGGTTTTTTCCATTCCCTGTCAATTAAGGCCTTTATCTTATTTACAGGGAAGGTGCGTTTTTTTCCTTTCCTCCAAACATCACATCCTCCAATGACTTAGGAGTCTTTTCCTCCTTAAGACCCATAGTAGCCCTGATAGCTTTGACCAGCTTTTCCACGTCCTCTGTTGGGAAACACGGACGGCCCCTTATATCGCTGTCCGAGGAGGATTCTGAGGACTGAGAAGAGGAAGAGGAGGTGGAGGGGGACAGGGATCTTTCCCGACCTTTCTGCACTAGCGAGGCCTCCGAATCAGAATCCCTTCTACGGCTTTTTTTATCCTTCTTTTTAAGGGCTGCCTTTAGGGAGCCTTTTACCTCCTGTTGTATTAACGCCTTAAGGCTAGTCACCAAATCAGGGGTTTCATCCTGTATGATTTTGTTTATACAGTCAGCGCAGAGGTCTTTCTGCCACTGATCTGCCAGCGGGTGTTTGCATAGGGCGCACTCTCTATTCTTTGTTTTGCCGCTAGACTTCCTCGACCTCTAGTGACCAATCAGAAAAAAATGGAACCCTGTTACCATAAGGGTGACATTCACATAGATCACTCACCACCGCTGTCACTCAGGGGTACCGATCTCAGAGGCTCCTCAGATGCGCTCATGACATTTCTTCTGGACGTCTCAGAGCCATGCCGGTCACGTTTACGACTGCCGCTCCCATTTCAGCGGCTGCTCCTGGCATGCTGGCGGCTCGGCCTGGCATCTGGCGAGAGCTCTTGCTGCTGCTGACGCTGCTGCTCATCCTGCCCCACTTTCATTGTGAAGCTTTGGGCATGAGTGCGTCTTCTGTGGTCATCCCCCTTATAAGGGGGATCCACTGCACTCTCCGCCTCCTCCGGTTACACCCACAGCCATGCCGCCAGGATCTTCCTTTACCGGTCGGCGTTTTCCTGATGGGCACAGCCATCTTGGATTTCGGCGCCGCCTCCCGACGTCACACGGGCATGCCCCTTCCTAGCGTGCCCTGCGTGCGACGTCAGAGGGGAGCGACCCGGAAGCGGCAGCTCCTGTATTCATGGCGAAGGGGGGAGGGCGGCGCGGCAGCCACGGCAGAGCCCCAGGACACTGGGCCGTGCTGCTCCTACGCCCGCTGGGACGCTGAGCCCCCGGGGGACCCTCGGACGGCGCTTCCCCCTCCCGACGCACAGCGCCCAGGACCCCTTAGAGTTGGACAATGATCCTAAACAGACAGCCAGAGCTACAATGAAATGGTTTAGTTCAAAGCATGTTCATGTGTTCCAATGGCCCAGTCACAGTCCAGACCTAAATCTCATTGGGAATCTGTGTAAGACTTGAAAATTAGTGTTCACAGACACTCTCCATCCAATCTCACTGAGCTAGAACTGGTTTGCAAAGAAGAATTGGCAAAAATGTCAGCTTTTAGATGTGCAAAGCTAGTAGACACATACCCAAAAAGACTTGCAGCGGTAATTGCAGTGAAAGTTGGTCCTACAAAGTATTGACTCAGGGGTGCTGAATACAAATTGATGTCACAATTTTCAGATTTATATTTGTAAATATTTAGAAAAACATATATCATTTACTTTAAACATTACAAATAGTTGCTACTTTGTGTTGGCAACTCCCAATAAAATACATTTACGTTTGTGGGTACAACGTGAAAAACTGTGGAAAAGTTCACAGGGTATGAATACTTTTTCAAGGCACTGCATCAATCTAGTCTCCCTGCTCTATAACATGGTACCTGCAGATTGCACTGCATTTTCATGGTGGCAGGGTCCCTTTAAGTTCCTCAAAAACCTTTATTTTACTTGTTGTGCCAACCAGCTCTGTTCACTTTACTGTCTATTACACGTGTCAGCATTGTCTAAGATTTGCCTCCATACTGCCACTGGAGAGAAGTGGTTGACTGAAATGAACGGCGACATCAGTCATAATAAACTGCTAGTGACATCCACCGTACATGAATAGCACAGAGATGGGGCGAGGTTAGACTGATGGACAGGTCCAGTCACATGCAGCTCCAACAGCACCCTTTTTGTGATCCGGGAAGCTGCACGTCTGTGAGGATAGTTGCAAAAGCAAATACAGGAAAGAATCTACAGTGGCTTGCGAAAGTATTCATCTACCTTGGCTTTTTACCTATTTTCTTACATTACAACCTGTTTTAAATATTTTGTAATCCGACATGTGTGTGATGCATCAGCACTAAATAGTCTAAGTTGGTGACGAGAAGTAAGCAAAATATAGGAATCAATTAAATTTATATGATCAAATAACTAAAAATTGACATCTGCATATGTATTCACACCCATTTTCCTATAAAGCCCCTAAAAAATTCCTGTGTAAGCAATTCTCTTCATAAGGCCGCGGTCAGACATGTGAGAAACTCGCATAAGTCTCGCATCTCTATAACCCGGCATGAGCCATGTCATCTGCTGGTGTAGGTACACTGTTTTATCAAGACCAAAGTCAGTGCAAGGTTTTACCAGGAAATTTTAGAGAACTTCATGCTTCCTTCTGCGCACAAGATTTTTGGAGATGGAAATTTGATTCTCCAGCAGAACTTGGCACCTGTCCACACTGCCAAAAGTACCATTAGCTTGTTTACAAACAACAGTATCACTGTGCTTGATTGGAGAACAAAATCGCCTGACCTTAACCCCATAGAGAATCTATGGGGTATTGTCAAGAGGAAGATAAGAGACACTAGGCCCAACAATGCAGATGAGCTGAAGACTGCTATCCAAGCAACCTGGGCTTCCATAACACCTCAGCAATGACACAGGCTGATCGCCTCCATGCCACACCACACCACATTGATGCTGTAATTGATGCAAAAGGAGCCCCAACCAAGTACTGAGCACATTTACTGAACATACATTTCAGTAGGTCAACATTTCGGATTTTAACCCCTTAGTTACAGAGCCAAATTTTAAAAATCTGACCAGTGTCACTTTATGTGGTAATAACTCTGGAACGCTTTGACAAAATCCAGTGATTTTGAGATTGTTTTTTCGTGACACATTATACTTTATCATGGTAAATTTAGGTTCACATGTTTTGTGTTTATTTATAAAAATATCAGAAATTTGACAGTTTTTTTTAAAAAATTAGCAATCTCGCGAGATTTCGCCGACGCCATTTTGGATCCCGACGTCCTCCACATCGGCGACATGTTCTTGCGGCGACGCCATCTTGACTATCGTGGGATTTCGCCGATCCAAAATGGCGTCGCCGCAAGAACATGTCGCCGGCGTGGAGGACGTCTGGATCCAGGATGGTGCCGGCGGAAGATCTCGGGGATCGTGGATCAGCGGCGATGACGGCGTGAGTATGAGAGACGGAGTGAGAGAAAGGGTCGTATGTGGAGTGAAAGAGTGAGTGGACGTGAGTGGAGATGGTGAAAGGTGAGAGGAGTGTGTGTGTTGAGGGTTAACATGGAAAGAGGTGTGCGGTGACGTCACCGGTTACAACTGGACGGAAGTTGTTACAACCGGAAGCTGCTTAGGGCATTTATTATTATAGTCATTATTGACAGCTGCATCTAAGGGGTTAAACAGATATGGACGACGATAACACTGATCGTGGCTGATGCAGCAAGTTGTCAGCTATAGTGTACAGCTGACAGATGCTGGATGGTCACCTGTAGGAGGATGATATTCTCTTATATCTCAGGTCAGTTAAAAGACGTATTGACGGTCATTAAGGAGTTAAAATCATTTTTCAAGCTGGTGTTAGAAAGTATTCTAATTTACTGAGATAATGACTTTTGGATTTTCATTGGCTGTAAGCCATAATCATCAACATTAACAGGAATAAAAACCCTTGAAATAGATCACTCTGTGTGTAATGACTCTGTATAATATATGAGTTTCACTTTTTGCATTGAAGAACTGAAATAAATTAACTTTTTGATGATATTCTAATTTTGTGAGATGCACCTGTATATTACGAAGTTTATTGTCATGTGTACATTGATTTATGAAAAAAAAAAGTAAAAACAATGAAAACTCTTTAAAGAACAATTGCAGAATAGCTGCTTTTTTACATACCCACATTAGACCACATATAGCTGTGGATCACGCTGCACTCCGATACAAAAACTACAAAAAATAATTGCGTAATGCTTGAGAAAGCTATATCACCGATTTGTTTTGTATTGTGTTTGATACTGAAAATGTAATTAAAAAAGTTATAAAAAAAAAAAAAATAATAAATTATTGCATGTCCTCAAGACCTAGAATAGATGTTCCCTGTACAGTGAATATCATTATCAGAATCCTATGAACTCACCGGAAGGAAACCCCACTCTTGAGTTTTGGGGTCGAATTTCTCCACTACATCTATAGGAGATTGTTGGCTACCAAATCCACCAATGACAAGCAGCACCTCATTAGCGCCTTAAAAAATAGATACAAATAAAATAATGAAATACACAAGAACAAAACGGATATAACTATTTGTAACTGTTTTGGGAAGTTTTGATTTGTAAAAGGTATTTTCTCATCATAGCAATTCCTTTGTGCTTTCATGCCTGTAAATGTGGCTCCTACTCTGGCGGGTCCGATGCACAATGGTTATCATAGTCAGCCATATAATTCAGGTGATAATCATGAGCGAACGTGCTTGGATAAGGTGTTATCAGCGCACGCACAGGGATCTTGGGCATGCTCGGATAATATGTTTGAGTCCCTGCGGCTGAATGTCCCATGGCTGTTAGACAGCCGCAACACATGCATGGATTGCCTAACAACTGCGAGACATGCAGCCGCAAGGACTCGACCATATTATTCGAGCACACCCAAGATACTTGGATATCACGCTTGCTCATCATTAGAAATGTACTATCTTTGTAATACAACTTTATTGATGGCTTCTCAGTACCCCCTATACCATGTGGGGAAGCCCCAACAAGCTGATTTACCATTTAGTATTTTGTGTCTAAATTTTTAATAGTTTTGCCCATAGGCTGAGCTATCATTTGTCACCTGCACCGCTGCTCATTATAGGTAACCTGTCATGCCCAGAAACTAGCAATTATCTGAAGGTTAAATTTTAAATCCCATTTAGCCGTTTTAATGGAGCAGCGGCTACAGGGAGAAAAATAAGTTTTATTATCCCTGCAGCCGCTCGTCTCCAGTCAAAAGGGCAGTGCAGGGAATCTGTGACAACCACCACTCACTATACTGTGAGCAATGATGCCAGCCTGTAAGTGTGTGTAGAGCAGGCTGTCTTTCAAAGTGCAGGAAAAGGATAAAGCATTTTACCCACACTCCCTGTATAGTGAATATACCAAGAACTGCTAAATCATAGAAGGCATATGTAGTCAATACACATGTGACAAAAAGGGTAAACTGTAGTTATGCCTTGTCTCAGTATAATGTACCTGAATATGCATCATCAAAACTGACTATAAGCCTACAGTAAGATACGACACCATGTAAGTAACCACACAGATAATATATCAACATCTATATTTCATATAAGGATATACCAGCATGATTACAAGAAGCTAACCATGGGATGTCATGATTGCAAAAAAGGGTGACAACACCTGAGGAAAACCCATCAGAGGATGAAGACACGACTGAATAGATCACATATATACATTCCCTGTAAGATGGAGTTAGGATGGTTTTTCTGCTAGATATATATACAGATATATAACAGACGCAAGAGTGCAGTAAAATATCAAAAGTGCTATAATAATGACAAGTCGCAGACAACAATGTATACACGATATACCCTGCTCAAAACCAGAGCAGCATGATAGCTAGTTGGTAGGGTCTGGAAAGTGTCCAAATCGATACATATACGTATATATCTACAATAGTTCAAAGAGCACATTAATATGAGGTAACATAGAAGGACTGCCAGAAAATAGTCATTGTAGTATGAATACCCAAGTAATGCGAGGTTATTCAGATTATGAATGTGACCTACTGAGTCAGTCATGTCCACATACCTTGATGGTTTTCCCTCTGGACATGTCGCCCTTCTTCTCAAACGTGATCCCAGTTTAACTACTTTGTCTCATATACAGTAAGGAAACACCAACATAATTAAAAAATGTTGATCTATTTCTTGTTTGTGTAGTCATACTTACCTGGCGTCACATCTTACTGACAGCTTATAGTCACTGCTGCCTACACCGCCCTGCTGACTCCCTATAGGCACGCTTCTAGTAAGCCGGCTACACAGGGTTTAAATGCCATTTACCTGCAGATTATCCCTATATCATCAGGTAAATAAAATTTCTGGACACAACAAGTTCCCTTTAAGCTCTTGATCACCCAGCACATTCTCTTTTTCAGAGAAACTAGTATTGTATCCTAAAGAGATGAAAAATAAAAATAAACTCAAGAGGACCCTACATCCCGCTCTCCAGAATTCCTCATATTCATGAATGTTCGACCAAGCACCTAAAGGGGAGAGTATAGAAAGCCACTGCCCAAAACCCCTGGTGGCAGCTTATCTTTGTATTGCACTTTTATCTGCCCGATCCTCACCTCTCTTCCAAACTAACAAGTTGGGGACAGAGTTGGGTGCCCCACTTATAGACATTAGATGTAGTCCTACTGAAACTGATGGGTTTAGTGACTTAACCAATGTGTATGGCAGCCTTTACACAGCTCTATTTGACAGGTTTATGGCTTCATGAACACGTTAAAGCTCATAAATATCCAATTGCAGAATAACTTCTTCATATTTGGGTTGTTCGTGTGTAATTCATGAGCTATACTAACAAAAAGGTACTACACTAACGGAAGCAATAAAATCCATCACTTGAGGAACTTCTGTTTACAATTTTTTCTATCACATGTCAGCTTGAAACTTGGAATTTTGTGATAAACTCACCGTAAAATCCTTTTCTCCGAGACGCTCATTGGGGGACACAGGTACTGTGGGTGTATGCTACTGCCGCCTGGAGGCTGACAATAAGTGAAAAAAAGAGGTTAGCGCCTCCTCCGCCGTATACACCCTCGCCCCGATTGCGGGAGGAAATCAGTTTAGTGCAAAAGCAGTAGGAGAACAACAAAATCAGCCTTAATGCAGGTAACAACATGTCCAGAAAAAAAACACCATAATATCAAACGAAAATGCATATTAATTAAACAAACAAGAGCCATTTGGCTAACAGGGTGGGTGTTGTGTCCCCCAACGAGCATCTCGGAGAAAAGGATTTTACGGTGAGTTTGTCACAAAAATCCATGTTTCTCCTTCGCCTCATTGGGGGACACAAGTACTGTAGGACGTCCTAAAGCAGTCCCTGGGTGGGAGTTGACTCACCGATCCAAGCTACATACACCTCATGTCTAAAGGTGCGTCACCGCTGCTTGGAGAATCCTTCTACCCTGGCTCGCATCCGCTGAGGCCTGAGTATGGATATTGTAATGTTTGGCAAATGTGTGCAGGCTGGACCAGGTGGCTGCCTTGCAAATCTGTTCCGTCGAAGCCTGGTGCCGAAACGTCCAAGAGGCGCCCACTGCCCGAGTAGAGTGTGCTCTGATCCCTGCTGGAACCGACGCACCTTTGATGGGGTAGGACTCCTGAATAGTGAAACGAATCCATCTGGCTATGGTCGATTTTGAGGCAGTGAGTCCCCTCCTGCGACCCTCGGGGAGCACGAACAGCGTGTCTGTCTGACGAAAGGGTGCCGTCCGTGACCCGTACCTCCGGAGGGCTCTTACCAGGTCTAACGTGTGAAGAGCCTTTTCCACACGGTGTACCGGTGCTGGACAAAAGGAGGGCAAGACAATATCCTCATTAATGTGAAATGAGGAAACGACCTTCGGCAGAAAGGGAGGGGTTGGTCTGAGAACCACCTTATCCTTATGGAAAGTGAGAAACGGGGCTCGGCAGGATAAGACCGCCAGCTCCGATACCCGCCTGATAGAAGTTATGGCCACCTGGAACACCACTTTCCAGGAAAGGTACAACAAAGAGACATCTTGTAGCTGTTCGAATGGGGCTTCCTGCAAAACGCTTAGGACCAGGTTAAGGTCCCAGGCGTCCAGGGGCGCCCTATAGGGAGGTAACCAAATGGGAGACTCCCTGGATGAAAGTCTTCACCTGCAAATTGGTAGCAATTCTGCGCTGGAACAGGATGGATAAAGCCGATATTTGTCTCCTGAGGGAGCTTGGGGCTAACCCTGAGTCTAGGCCAGACTGGAGAAAGGTCAAGATGTTGGGGATAGAGAATCTCAGTGGAGAACAACCACGGCCTCGACACCAAGAAAAGAAAACCTTCCAGGTGTGATGGTAAATACGTGCTGAGGCAGGCTTCCGCGCACTAACCATTGTAGCGACCACCTCGCGCCCAAACCCCGCCTGGGTTAGAATCCAAGATTCAACGGCCATGCCATCAAACACAGGGCCCCTAAGCTCGGGTGGAAGATCGGGCCCTGGGACAGTAGATCCGGGCGCTCTGGCAGTTGCCAAGGAACGTCGGCGAGCAGCTGCACTAGATCTGTGTACCACGCTCGACGGGGCCAGTCTGGGGCCAGCAGAATTGCTGGAACCCCATCTATTTTGATCTTTTTGATGACTCTCGGAAGTAGTGGCAGCGGGGGAAATAGATATGGGAGGCGAAACTGGTTCCATGGCAGAACCAACGCATCCACATCGATTGCCTGCGGGTCCCTGGACCAAGCGACATACGTGGGCACCTTGGCGTTGACCCTGGAAGCCATCAGGTCCACATCCGGGCAAATCTGCTGGAAGACCTCAGGGTGTAGTGACCACTCCCCAGACGCAAGACCCTGCCGGCTGAGGAAGTCTGCCGCCCAGATCTCCACGCCCGGGATGTGGACTGCTGATATCAACGAGTGGTTCCTCTGGGCCCAAATGAAGAAAGTGCCCTACCTCGCGCATGGTTGCTCTGCTGCGGGTGTCCCCTTGATGATTTATGAAAGCCACCGCCGTGGTGTTGTCCGACTGAATCCGGACGGGGCGGCCTGCTAGAAGGTGATGAAAATGTTGCAGAGCCAGCCAGATCGCTCGTATGTCCAACAAGTTGATCGGGAGGCGTGCCTCCTGCGGCGTCCACCGTCCTTGGGTCGTGTGGTGGCGAAAAACCGCTCCCCAGCCTAGGAGGCTGGCGTCGGTTGTGAGCACCAACAAATGGTCTGGGGGAAAAGGTTTCCCCTGAAGCAGGGAGGAACTGGTTATCCACCACTCGAGTGACCGTTTGACCTGAGAGGACAACAGGCACTAGTGATCGAGCGTGAATGGGTTCTTGTCCCAGGATGACAAGAGGGCGTGTTGCAGGGGGCGAAGATGGAACTGGGCGAACGGTATCCCTTCCATTGCTGCCACCATTTTTCCTAGAATCCTGATCCCGAAACGGATGGTATGAGGGACTGGTTGGTGAAGTGTCCGGACTCCTGCCGGAGAGCTAGGGCCTTGTCCTGAGGGAGAATTACCAACCGTCGGAAGGTGTCGAAGATCATCCCTAGAAAGGAAATTCTCTGAGCTGGAACAAGGGATAGAGTATCTAGCGTGATGTTGACACTTTCCTCGCATGCCCGAATTGAAGGGCCCTTGACCAAGAGGTCGTCTAAGTAAGGCACAACAACTATGCCCCGGGAGTGCAGGATGGCCATGACAACTGCCATGACTTTTGTGAACACTCTGGGGGCGATGGCTAGCCCGAAGGGTAGCGCTGCGAACTGAAAATGTAAACAGTTGATGGCGAAGCGTAGAAATCTTTGATGAGGAGGGAATATGGGGATACGTAAGTAGGCGTCTTGGATATTGATAGAGGCCAAGTATTCTCCCTGCCCCATGGCCGATATGACTGAACGTAGACTCCATCCGAAAATGTCTGACCCTGATGAATTTGTTCAGGAGCTTCAGGTACAAAACAGGTCTGACAGTCCCGTCCTTTTTGGGGACCGCGAATAGGTTGGAATAGAAGCCATGAGCCTTTTGTGTTCTGGCAAGGGAATGATTCAGTTGCGCTGGAGCGATTTGATGGCTCCTAGCAAAGCCCTTGCCCGGGTATCCACCTTGGGAAGACGGGAAAGAAAAAAACGTCTTGGGGGGTACCTGACAAACTCTATCTTGTACCCTGAGGACACCAGCTCTCTTACCCATGTGTCGTGTACGACGGTGAGCCAGACGTGGCGACACCAGAGTAGGCGGCCGCCTACCTTGCTGGTGTCGCCTGGCAAATGCCTCGAGTCATTCGGCTGAAGATCTTTGGGACCTGGATCTCCTCGACCTGGGCTGGTGAGTACGCATTCTCCCCAACAGGTTGGCTCTATATGAGGCCTGCCGACCTTTATCCTGGTTGGGGCGACCTGAAGCGGCGGAGTTGGCCGCCGTAGTTCACCCGGGGTTGCGAAAGGCCCGAAAACGTGCCTGAAAACTGGTGACGAAACGGCGGTTTGACCCTTTGTTGAGGGAGAAAACCGCTCTTCCCTCCTGTGGAGTCAGATGAGCTGATCTAACTTCTCTCCGAATAGGCGGCCGCACTGATAAGGTAGGGAAGTCAAGGACTTCTTGGAGGTTGAATCGGCCCGCCATGTCCTTAACCACAGAGCTCTCCTAATGGAAAGTGCCGTGCAATTGGCGGCATCCAAAGATGCATTGATTAAGTAGTCCCCAGCCATAGCGATTAGACATGCGATCTCTGATACTTCTACAGGTAGGTCCCTATCCTGCAAGGCTTGGTTCAATGATTCTGACCAAGAAATCATGGCCTTGGCCAACCACGTTGCCACGAACGAGGGAGAGAGTGCCGAGCCTGATGCCTCAAATACTGAGGGAGCCAAACTCTCAATGAGATGATCCGTGGGATCCTTAAAAGAAGAACCACTAGGATACACGGATAACAGGGTTTTAGAAGCCAAGCGTGACACGGGTGGATCCACCGTTGGGGATTCTGTCCATTTCTTACAGAGGTCCGGGGCAAACTGATACCTCACTTCGAGCGCCTTCTGGCCCGAAAAACATCTGTCCGGCCGCTCCCTGTGTCGTTGCACTATGTCCTCGAACTCTGGGTGAGTGCAAAATACTCTATGCGGCCGCTTAACTCGCTTAAACAACACCTTATGGCCCGAAGCCAAGGTGGAAACATCCTCAATCCCCAAAGTCTGGTTGATGGCTTCGATGAGGCTGTCCACTGTTTCACGACATCCCGGCGTATCTTGTCAAGGGGTTCGTCCGAGTAGAAATCTGAGCTTTGCTCGCTATCGACTACTGGTGAAGGAGAGCAAGAAGCGGAACTCACGGATGCCGAGGCACCGGATGGACCGGGAGACGCTGTGTGGGTTCGTTTCCCCCGCCTCTGCCTGGAGTGAGGGCGGCCCCTGCAGGCCGGAGGCTCCTGTGAGGTGCAGGACCCTTCTAAGACAGGTGAGCCACTATCCCTGCCCTTATCTGGGCACGAAGGGACTCCATAGACTGCGACAGTGATAGGGCCCACTCCGGGGGACTTGGTACACTGGGCTCGGTCGCAGGGGAGGGCTCCTGGGCGCGCTCGGAATCACAGGCTTCGCATAACCGCTTGCTCTGCGCCCGCGGTACTTCCGGTTTGCGGCCTAGCGCTGGTCCAAAGCCGCGGGGGCTCAATTTCTTCGGCGGCCGCCCAGGCCACGGGGGGCGGGCCACAGAAAGTGACGCGAAGGAGGCGGGACTTCCACCCGCGGCCTAGCGCCAGCCGTAGCCACGGGCTCGATTTACAGCGCCTGACCACGAGGGGGGGACCCACCTCCCACGGAGTCCCAGGACGAGGCTACATGGCTGGACGTCAGGACCCACCGCCGTGCGCGACGGGGGGGGGGGGGGGCGCTATCTTCGGATGCTGCCGCTCTGACCCCCGAGGAAAAAGCTAAGGACTCCAGCCCTGTGGACGCTGCTGCAGGAGTCCTCCCCGACTATCCCCCTGTGACGATGCTTCAGCTTCCCAGCTCAGGTAGAGGGGAGGGGGGGCCACATATAGGACGGTGCAGGCACCCTAGCTCCATCTTTCCCTCCAGGAATGAGGAGAGGGACCGTCCGCCGCCTTGCAGCACCGCAGTCTAGCATTGGTGGTGCAGGGGGGGGGCGCACGGACTATGCTTGTGCCTCTGTACAGCCTAGGGTTTCAATACCCTAGGGTGGTCAGGGCTAAGCCCGGCATCATGTCCCATGTTGCGGAAGAGGATATGTGGAGGCAACACTCGCACGTGCTCGCCCGTTGATGGTTTGGGGAAATCGGACCCTTTCAACAGGGTCCGTTGCCCCTGTCTCATCTTCATGGAAGGAAAACAGAAAAAAGTCTGGGAAAAAAAGATCAGACGTGTCCCACATTGCGGGAGAGGATACGTGGAGGCGACGCTCGCACGTGCTCGCCCGTTGTTGGTTTCGGGAGATCGGACCCTTTCAATAGGGTCCGTCTCCCCTGTCTCATCTTCTCAGGGAAAAAAAAAAAGTCTGGAGAAAAACCAGACGTGTGCCTCCAACGGACACTAAGCATGAAACTGATTTCCTGCCCTGCAATTGGGGTGAGGTTGTACACGGCGGAGGAGGAGCTAACCTCTTTTTTTATCTTAGTGTCAGCCTCCAGGCGGTAGTAGCATACACCCACAGTACCTGTGTCCCCCAATGAGGCGAAGGAGAAAATTGTGTTCAGTCACAGAGCATCATGTTCTAGAGCAGCGTTTCTCAACTCCAGTCCTCAAGACCACCAACACGTCATGTTTTCAAGATTTCCTTCGTATTGACCAGGTTAAGGACTTAATGCTTGAGCTGGTGATGGAATAATCACCTGTGCAGTACTAAGGATATCCTGAAAACTTGACCTGTTGGTGGGTTTTGAGGACTGGAATTGAGGAACACTGTTGTAGAGCAAGAGAAGCTCAATAGATTAATACATAGGTTTGGGCTGGAAAAGATTCTGTAAAACTTGTATTTTACTCATTAAATATTCTGAGTTA
The DNA here is from genome assembly GCF_039654945.1 of Dendrobates tinctorius. Lineage (NCBI taxonomy): Eukaryota > Metazoa > Chordata > Amphibia > Anura > Dendrobatidae > Dendrobates > Dendrobates tinctorius. Next base: position 15,146,755 of record NW_027361795.1, on the reverse strand, counting down.
AGTAGTAGCTGGTAGTCTTAAGGCTATGTGCACACGTCCCGAATTCCTGCAGGAAATACGCGAGAAATCCGCATTTGTAATTCCCGCGTATTTCCCGTGAAAAACTAGCGTTTTGCAAGCATAATTAGCTTGCAGAATACTAGCGTTTTCCAAGCGATCTGTAGCATCGCTTGGAAAACTAATTGACAGGATGGTCACACTTGTCATACATAGTGTTTGACAAGTGTGACAAACTTTTTACTAGAGGCTGCCTACGCAGCCTCAGTAGTAAAAAGATATGTTAAAAATAATAATAATAAAAAAAAATCGTGATATTCTCACTTTCCGGCGTCCCTCACGAGACCGCTATGTCATCAAAGGTCATTGTTGAAAGGAACAGGACTTGCTGGGAGCATCGCTGAGGCCTGAGTATGCTTCGGGGGACGCCGAAAGGTGAGAATATCACCATTTTTTTATTTTCATTCTTTTTTTATTTTAACAGGGATATGGTACCCAGAGCCTGGAGGAGAGTCTCCTCTCCTCCAGACCGTGGGTACCATCCGCACATTTTCCGCATGGTGGGCATAGCCACATGCGGAAAGTAAGCGAAACAATGCTTTCCTATGTGTGCGGAAATCCCGCGATTCCGTAAATAGAATGAGCATGCTGCGTATTTTCCCGCAATGTGATTCCGCCACGGAAAAATACGCAGCATTAGCACAGCATGTGCGTAATGCCATTGAACTCAATGGGTTCCTTATTTTTTGCGTTTTTGCAGCGATTTTACAGCATTTTCGCGGCAAAAACGCATAAAATCCGCGGGAATTCCAGACATGTGCACATAGCCTAATCAGTGATTGTCAGTTTTCCTTGTACCGTTTAGGACCGCACCCAAAATCTTACACTGGATGACTGTAAAGTCAACCTTAAAATAGGGAACTTGACATAAGAATTATTCCTGAACTTACCCAGACGTACTCGGGTCCTTGGGCCCTGCATTTGACTCCGCAACTCTGGGCGTAAATGAAATTTCTTAGCCTCATCCACCAGGTCTCTGCACTGTAAACTACATTTGATCAAGGGCTGCAAAAATGTAGACATGAAAAAAATAGTTGAAATTACTGTAGAACAGTGGAAAAATCACACAAGATAACAGAACATCCACCCGTTCGCCAAATACCTCGGTGTCTATTACGTCTGTGATGTACCGTGGAGTCAGCAGAGGCATGCGCACGTACTGAAGAAGCTGGGAAAGGCATTTTTCCCTATGCGGTTTGTTGTGTTTTACCCAGTGTAAAACAGCCTCAAACACCGGTTCTTCAGAGTCAATCTGCATGACAAAACAAATAAAGAAACTGAAATAATGTGCAGTAAACTGGCAACCCAGAATAAGATGGCCCCAGCCGCACAGAGGATACAGACTCCTACCTGAATCTCATCACATCGGATTAACTTCTCCACCTCCTCTTGCTGCAGTAACATGAACTCCTCGTGTTGCACCACCTCGGGAAAGTGCTTCTGGCTGTACACCTCAGCGGCCTGCATTAGGTCCAAGCAATTATGGGTCTCCGCAAAGTCGCGAATCCCTAAACAATTGGATGGATCAAGCTGAGACTCCAGAAAGTCACAGCATGCCTGCTTGACACCTGTGTAGTAGACCACACGATCAGCGGTTATACAGGATTATTCACAATGCTTTGTAATCAGAGTGAAAAAAAACATTGGTCACGATGGAGAAATGAAGTGTATACACATATATCATATATACACACCGGTCAGCCAGAACATTATAACCTATGAAAGGTGACGTGAATAACACTGTCATGACAAGTGATGGGGTATAACAGGCAGCAAGTGAACAGTCAGCTGAAGTCAATGTGTTGGAAGCCAAAAGCAATAGGTTACCTAGCAGTTTTTTTTTTTAAACTCTTTTTATTGAAAGATTACACAAAATAATATAACAAGCATATGACATTACAGTGTAAAAGCAGAGTAATCCATCAAATCATCATCCACAATATCAGTTATAAAATCAAACTTTCAATAAAAAAATAAACAAACAACACAAATGAAATAGAACATTAAACATGATGTATTCTCAGCAGCATTGCATCACTAATCAGGAGATTCTTTATCAGGGTTCTAAGTTTGCAACAATTTGGGTTATAATAAGCAAATATTCCTGAGTCAACATAAAGCATCATATTTATGCATTAGAAAAGAGATACCTCATGGGTTATATCTCGCAGTTGAGGAGATTATGGCATCAGGGGCTAGGTGTGTCAAGGGTGAGTCACACCACCTTTCCCAAATTCTGTGAAATTTCTGGGGACATCCTCTGTTTCTGTGTAATATGTTCTCATATGGAATTATATTGTTCACTAATTTTTTTCACTGATTGATCGAAGGAGACCTTCCCCCCATCCACCTCTGCGCTATCGCTTTCCTGGCCATAAACATAACCTCCCTGAGAAATATCCTGTCATAATGAGTCCACATTTCTTCATCCACAACTCCCAACACACACAGCTCTGGACTACATTCAATTGGTATCCCAATTATCCTTTCTAGTGTAAAAACTACGTCCTTTCAATATCTTCTTATAATTCTACAATCCCAAATGAGATGTCAAAAATCCGCTCACACCTCCCCGCATCTATGACATTCATCATTTACTCTTCTGCCGAATTTATGTAGTCTATTCGGGGTTAAATAGGATTGGTGTAACATATATAATTGAATTAATTTGTTATTTGCCGGTGGAGACACCGTCGTATGCGCTTCCAGTGCATCATTCCACTGGTCATCGGTGATCGAGGGGATTAGGTGCCTCCATTTATCCTCCACAGCCAATGGGGTGGAAGCAATTTTGGAATTTAATAAAAAGGTGTATAAGGAAAAAATCACACCTGTAGGTCCATGGGTTGACAATATTCCTATTAGTGGATATCTAGATATTCGCATTCTAGGAAGTGGGAATTGGTACATTATGGAATGTCTCAGCTGTAGATATCTCTAAAACTCTCTATGAGGGATTCCAAATTTTATATGAAATTGTTCAAATGGTAATAAAATTTGATTTTCAAAGATCTGATTGAGCGTTGTTATACCATTTTGTTTCCAGAAATTTGGATCCTGTAAATTCTGGAGATGGGAAAATTCAGGATTATCCCATATCTGAATCTCCCGAACCTGATCGGAAAACTTTAAAGTATGTTTACTTTCCCGCCAAACCTGTATTGCCAAACTATATGCAAACAACAGGCCCTGAGGTGGTCTGTATGAACCCTCCAATACCGCCCATGGTGTGTGCCCCCCGAGAAAATGAATGAGATGAGCCTCTGCATTGAGTCCATCATGGGGCAACCAAAGTTTTAAATATCGTAACTGGCCAGCCAGATAATACAAAAAAAGGTCAGGTACCGCATATCCACCCTGCCTCTTGAGCCTTTGCAGGGAACTAATATTCACTTTAGGTCTAGATGAGCCCCATATAAACGCTGCCATCAAGCTATGCATTTTCTTGAAGAAACCCTTGGGGACGATAATTGATGTATGTTCCAACATATATAAACACTTTGGGAGGATTATCATTTTAATTAATCCAATTCTACCCGCTACAGATAGGGGAAGTCGAGACCATATCGCAAAGTTTTTTTTCATCATATCCTCAAGGGGGTATATATTGTCTCCAAGGTCTTTAATCGGATTTTGGTTAATTACAATGCCCAAATACTTAAATTTCTGTACTACTTGCAAACCAAACAACACGGGTACTGTTGTGTTATCCATTATCGGCATAACTACCGACTTGCTCCAATTAATTTTAAGACCCGAGAATTCTCCAAAGCAATTAATAAGGTCAATCGCTCTAGGAAGGGACTGTTCAATCCCATCCAGGAATAGCACCAGGTCATCAGCATACAATCCTACCTTATCCACCCTAGAATTTATATCTATTCCCACCACCAAATGGTCCTGTCTAATTTTAAGCGCAATTGGTTCAATCGCCAGTGCGTGTATTGGGGATAGTGGGCAGCCCTGTCTGGTCCCTCTGCTCAGATTGAAATATTCCGATAGCACGCCATTCACCAGTATATTAGCTCTTGGCATACGATAAAGCAGCTCAACCCATTTGCAAAATTTGACTGAGAAACCAAATTTCAGAAGCACCCGTTGCAAGCATTTCCACTCCAATTAACCCCTTCACCCCCAAGGGTGGTTTGCACGTTCATGACCGGGCCAATTTTTACAATTCTGACCACTGTACCTTTATGAGGTCATAACTCTGGAACGCTTCCATGGATCCCGGTGATTCTGACATTGTTTTCTCGTGACATATTGTACTTCATGTTAGTGGTAAAATTTCATTCAAATAACTTGCGTTTATTTGTGAGAAAAACGGAAATTTGGCGAAAATTTTGAAAATTTCGCAATTTTCCAACTTTGAATTTTTATGCCCTTAAATCACAGAGATACGGCACACAAAAAACTTGATAACTAACATTTCCCACATGTTTACTTTACATCAGCACAATTTTGGAACCAAAATTTTTTTTTGTTAGGAAGTTATAAGGGTTAAAAGTTGACCAGCGATTTCTCATTTTTACAACACCATTTTATTTTTAGGACCACATCACATTTGAAGCCACTTTGAGGGGTCTATATGATAGAAAATACCCAAAAGTGACACCATTCTAAAAACTGCACCCCTTAAAGTGCTCAAAACCACATTCAAGAAGTTTATTAACCCTTTAGGTGCGTCACAGGAATTTTTTTGAATATTTAAAAAAAAAAATGAACATCTAACTTTTTTTCATAAAAAAAATACTTCAGGTTCAATTTTTTTTATTTTACCAAGGGTAACAGGAGAAATTGGACTGCAAAAGTTATTGTGCAATTTGTCCTGAGTACGCAGATACCTGATATGTGGGGGGGAACCACTGTTTCGGTGCATGGCAGAGCTCAGAATGGAAGGAGCGCCGTTTGACTTTTTCAATGCAAAATTGGCTGGAATTCAGATTGGACGCCATGTCACGTTTGGAGAGTCCCTGATGTACCTAAACAGTGGAAACCCCCTACAAGTGACCCCATTTTGGAAACTAGACCCCCCCAAGGAACTTATCTAGATATGTGGTGAGAACTTTGAACCCACAAGGGCTTTACAGAAGTTTATAACGTACAGCGGTACAATTAAAAAATCATATTTTTTCCACAAAAATGATCTTTTCACCCCAATTTTTATTTTCCAAAGGGTAACAGGACCATAAAAGTTATTGTGCAATTTGTCCTGAGTACGCTGATACCCCACATGTGGGGGTAAACCACTATTTGGGCGCATGGCAGAGCTCGGAAGGGAAGCAGCGCCATTTGACGTTTTTGGCTGGAATTGAGATCGGACACCATGTCGCGTTTGGAAAACCCCTGATGTACCAAAACAGTGGAAACCCCCCACAAATGACACCATTTTGGAAACTAGACCCCCTAAGGAACTTATCTAGATGTGTGGTGAGAACTTTGAACCCCCATGGGCTTCACAGAAGTTTATAACATAAAGCCATACAATTAAAAAATCATATTTTTTCCACAAAAATGATCTTTTCACCCTCAATTCTTATTTTTCCAAGGGTAACAGGACCCTAAAAGTTATTGTGCAATTTGTCCTGAGTACGCTGATACCCCACATGTGGGGGTAAACCACTATTTGGGCGCATCGCAGAGCTCGGAAGGGAAGCAGCGCCATTTGATGTTTTTGGCTGGAATTGAGATCGGACACCATGTCGCGTTTGGAAAACCCCTGATGTACCAAAACAGTGGAAACCCCCCACAAATGACACCATTTTGGAAACTAGACCCCCTACGGAACTTATCTAGATGTGTGGTGAGCACTTTGACCCCCCCAGTGCTTCACAGAAGTTTATAATGCCCGGGCGTGAAAATAAAAAATTCGTATTTTTTCCACAAACATGATCTTTTAGTCACCATTTTTTTTATTTTCCCAAGGGTACCAGGAGAAATTGGACCCCAAAAGTTGTTGTCCAATTTGTCCTGAGTATGCTGATACCCCATATGTGGGAGAAAACTACTGTATGGGCACACGTCGGGGCTCGGAAGGGAAGTAGTGACGTTTTGGAATGCAGACTTTGATGGAATGGTCTGCGGGTGTCATGTTGCCTTTGGAGAGCCCCTAATGTACCTAAACAGTGGAAACCCCCCACAAATGACCCCATTTTGAAAACTAGACCCACTAAGGAACTTATCTAGATGTGAGGTGAGCACTTTGAACCCCCAAGAGCTTCACAGAAGTTTATAATGCCAGGGCATGAAAATAAAAAAATCGTATTTTTTCCAGAAACATGATCAATTAGTCCCCAATTTTTTCATTTTCCCAAGGGTAACAGGAGAAATTGGACCCCCAAAAGTTGTTGTCCAATTTGGCCTGAGTACGCTGACACCCCATATGTGGGAGAAAACTACTGTATGGACACACGTCGGGGCTCGGAAGGGAAGCAGTGACGTTTTGGAATGCAGACTTTGATGGAATGGTCTGCGGGTGTCATGTGCGTTTGGAGAGCCCCTGATGTACCTAAACTATTGAAACTCCCCACAAGTGACCCCATTTTGGACACTAGACCCCCCACGGAACTTATCTAGATGTGTGGTGAGCACTTTGAACCCCCAAGTGCTTCACAGAAGTTTATAACACTCGGACGTGAAAATAAAAAAATCATTTTTTTCCACAAAAATGATATTTTTGCCCCCAATTTTTTATTTTCCTAAGGGTAACAGGAGAAATTGGACCCCAAAAATTGTTTTGCAATTTGTCCTGAGTAGGTTGATACCCTACATGTGGGGTAAAACACTGTTTGGGCGCATGGCAGAGCTTGGAAGGGAAGGAGCAACATTTGACTTTTTCAACTCAGAATTGGCTGGAATTGAGATTAGAAGCCATGTTGCATTTGGAGAGCCCCTGATGTGCCCAAACAGTGGAAACCCCCCAATTATAACTCCAACCCTAACCCCAACACACCCCTAACCCTAATCTGAGCCCTAACCCTAGCCCTAACCCTAACCCTAGCCCTAACGGGAAAATGGAGATAAATACTTTTTTTTTTAATTTTATTATTTTTCCCTAACTAAGGGGGTGATGACGGGGGGTTTGATTTACTATTTATGGCAGTTTTTATATTTGGCAGCTGTCGCACGCTAAAAGACGCTTTTTATTGTAAAAATAGTTTTTGCATCACCACATATTGAGAGCTATAATTTTTCCGTATTTTGTCCCACCGAGTCATGTGAGGTCTTATTTTTTGCGGGACGAGTTGACGCTTTTATTGGTACCATTTTCGGGCACGTGACATTTTTTGATCGCTTTTTATTCCTATTTTTGGGACACAGAATGAACAAAAACCAGCGTTTCATGAATTTCTTTTGGGGGGGTGCGTTTACACCGTTCCGCGTGCGGTAAAATTGATAAAGCGGTTTTATTCTTCGGGTCAGTACGGATACAGCGATACCTCATTTATGTCATTTTTTTATGTTTTTGTCGGTTTTATGCAATGAAAACTATTTTATATAAAAAATAATTATTTTTGCATCGCTTTATTCTGTGAGCTATAACTTTTTTATTTTTTCGCTGATGATGCTGTGTTGCGGCTCATTTTTTGCGGGACAAGATGACGTTTTCAGCGGTACCATGGATATTTATATGCGTCTTTTTGATCGCGCGTTATTACACTTTTTGTTTGGCGGTATGATAATAAATCTTTTGCTTCGTTTTTTATTTTTATTTTTTAAGGGGTTCGCTAAAGGGGTTAACTAATGGGACAGTTTTACAGGGCGGGTCATTACGGACGCGGCGATACCTAATATGTGTACTTTTATTGTTTTTTTTTTATTATTTCCAAAAAATGGATTTATTGGGGGAATATTTTTTTTTTTTTTTCTAATTTATTTGGCGATTTTTTTTAAATTATTTTAACACTTTTTTTTATTTTTTTTTTTACTTTATTAAATAGTCCCAGGTGGGACATCACTGTCCTGTGACAGATCGCTGATCTGTCACATCACAGATCACTGTGACAGATCAGCTATCTGACACAGGCACTGCAGAAGGCTTCCTCATGCCTGCGCTTTGCAGGCACTGAGGAAGCCAGCTTCCTCAGGCCCCTGAAGGCCCCCGTCGCCATCTTGGATCCGGGGGCCTGGAGGAAAGGAGTCCCCCGCAGCAGCGCTGCACATTGCGCTGCCGTGGGGGGCTCAGGGAAGCACGGAGGGAGCCCCCTCCCTGCCGATGCTTCCCTTTAACCGCCGGTACAAACATGATCGCGGTGTGCAAGGGGTTAACGTGTCGGGGGCAGTCCGTGACCGCCCCTGACACATTGTGCCGGGTGTCAGCTGTGATAATCAGCTGACACCCGGCCGCGAGCAGCGGCGCTCACCACGTGGGCGCCGCTGATCGCGCTAGACGTACTATCCCGTCCATGGGCATAGGGGCCCGGTTCCCATGGACGGGATAGTACGTCTCATGTCAGGAAGGGGTTAATCAAAGGCCTTTGCAGTATCTAAAGAGGCTATATCACCCAAGGTCTTTAATATTTATGGCCTATCTGCGTCAGAACCTGCACTCTTCTAATATTAGAGGAGGTGGACCTTCCTGGCATAAAACCAGTTTGATCTTCATGTACAATGCCCAATGTTAATGCTTTCAGTCTATTAGCAATGAGTTTCGTAAGAATTTTATAATCAGTATTGAGCAAGGATATGGGACGATAAGAACCACACTCCTCAGCAGGCTTGTCAGGCTTTGGAATCACCACAATAGTGGCATCATAAAAGGATTGGGGGAGCGAGTGCCCTGCAAGTGCTTCAGAAAGGGTCTGCAACAGAACTGGCCCCAACTGGTCTAAGTATCTTTTATATAGCTCCGTGGGCATACCGTCAGGACCGGGAGTTTTTCCATTAGGCAGGGACATGGTTGCCTCCTGGATTTCCTCCAAGGTGATGTTACCTAGCAGTTTTACAGTTACAGGAACGATACACTGAGAAATACATGAGCAATTAGAGAGTCGGTCACATATGAGAGCAACATCATGTGGAGTCAAATGATTTCAGCAATTATATTATTTTCTGGGCTGCTTGCTGCAGTTCTGAAACAAATCACTGATTCATTTGAAGGAGAGCAATTAGTTCTTTGCATGCCGAGCTGTGTATAATCCTGCTCACAGCACTGATTGACAGTCTTGTAACAAAGTGCATAGGCAGAAAGCAGCCAAGCAATGGTGGGGCCGGGGTTATACAGTGGTGAAGAATATGGACGACTACATGGCCTCCAGCAATAATGTCCTGCTGATAAAACAGTGATTTTACCAAAACTACAGAAAGCAGCCCAGTAAGTGATATCAATGATATAAAGATCTCTGGCTCTGATATATTAAGACCGACAATTTAGTCAAAGGCCTTGATGAGGGGGCGTAGTGGTAGTGATGCTAATCGTGGGTAATAGAGAGGTCAGGTCTCATTTGTAGAGTTACTTACAAACAGAAGCGGATAACTGGATTACATCTGATGTATTATATGCATACCTTGGTTTAATACAGACTGATATGGGTATAGTTGTAATACCTGGGAGACGACATACTATATACACTCACTGGCCACTTTATTAGGTACACCTGTCCAACTGTGTGTTAAGACTTAATTTCTAATCAGCCAATCACATGGCGGCAACTCAGTGCATTTAGGCATGTAGACATGGTCAAGACAATCTCCTGCAGTTCAAACCGAGCATCAGTATGGGGAAGAAAGGTGATTTGAGTGCCTTTGAACGTGGCATGATTGTTGGTGCCAGAAGGGCTGGTCTGAGAATTTCAGAAACTGCTGATCTACTGGGATTTTCACGCACAACCATCTCTAGGGTTTACAGAGAATGGTCCGAAAAAGAAAAAAAATCCAGTGAGCGGCAGTTCTGTGGCCGGAAATGCCATGTTGATGCCAGAGGTCAGAGGAGAATGGGCAGACTGGTTCGAGCTGATAGAAAGGCAACAGTGACTCAAATTGCCACCCGTTACAACCAAGGTAGGCAGAAGAGCATCTCTGAACGCACAGTGCGTCGAACTTTGAGGCAGATGGGCTACAGCAGCAGAAGACCACACTGGGTACCACTCCTCTCAGCTAAGAACAGGAAACTGAGGCTACAATTTGCACAAGCTCATCGAAATTGGACAGTAGAAGATTGGAAAAACGTTGCCTGGTCTGATGAGTCTCGATTTCTGCTGCGACATTCGGATGGTAGGGTCAGAATTTGGCGTAAACAACATGAAAGCATGGATCCATCCTGCCTTGTATCAACGGTTCAGGCTGGTGGTGGTGGTGTCATGGTGTGGGGAATTTTTTCTGGGCACTCTTTGGGCCCCTTGGTACCAATTGAGCATCGTTGCAACGCCACAGCCTACCTGAGTATTGTTGCTGACCATGTCCATCCCTTTATGACCACAATGTACCCAACATCTGATGGCTACTTTCAGCAGGATAATGCGCCATGTCATAAAGCTCGAATCATCTCAGATTGGTTTCTTGAACATGACAATGAGTTTACTGTACTCAAATGGCCTCCTCAGTCACCAGATCTCAATCCAATAGAGCATCTTTGGGATGTGGTGGAACGGGAGATTCGCATCAGGGATGTGCAGCCGACAAATCTGCGCCAACTGTGTGATGCCATCATGTCAATATGGTCCAAAATCTCTGAGGAATGCTTCCAGCACCTTGTTGAATCTCTGCCACGAAGAATTGAGGCAGTTCTGAAGGCAAAAGGGGGTCCAACCCCTTACTAGCATGGTGTACCTAATAAAGTGGCCAGTGAGTGTATATATTGGTATATCGTTGGGCGATATTTGAATAATGAGTTTATGTACTTATTCATCCCATAAACTTGGACTTATATGGCCATGTAATTTTGATCCTACAGAAAATGCCATATCTGGAGATTTCCATTTCATCCTGTTACAAATATAGACTGTATTTTGCAGACTATAAGACGCACCACAAATTTTGGGGAGGGAAAAAAAAATGGAATTTTTTTTTTTTTTTTTTTTTTTTTTATAATTGGTGGTGCGTCCTATAGTCTGCTTTTACAGCAGCTTACAGGGAGCGACTGTGGTGGAGCAGGGTCGCAGGAGGCAGAGCCGCTACTGCAGGAAGCTGGCGGTGGAAGGAGTGGGGCAATGCTGCAGGACTCGGGGCTAGAAGGAGGGGGGTGTTCGGCGCTGTGGCCCCAGGCTGTCAGAAAATGTCGTCGGAGTCCCCGCACTTCCAAACACTTTCACTGCGGTTGACTCTGGGAAAATGGATGCCAGAGGCAGCACATGCGCAGCTTTAGATCTCACCCAGGGCCCGCAGCATTGCCCCACCGCAGCCAGCTTCCTGCAGAAGCAACCCTGACTCCTGGGATCCAGCTCAACTGCAGCCGCCCTCCCTCTCTGGTACGCTACAGTCGGATTATAAGACGCACCCCAATTTTCACCGAAAAATTTTTGGGAAAAAAAAAAAAGTGTGTCTTATAATTTGAAAAATATGGTACCTTTATAAAAATTGTTGTAATATTTGATAATGTATTCCGATAATGAGTATGCCCAAGTGCATTCAGAGTGGCATAACATTCTATAGCTCTCAATGACCCAAAAGGGAAGTTTTTCAGCACCAAAAGAAAGCAGTTAAAACTTAGCCTTTAAAGGGGTTGGTCACTACTTGATAGGTCACCAATACCTGATCGGTCATATATATATTTTTTTTTTCCAGACTACAAGAAGCATCAGACTGTAGGACGCACCCAGGTTTAGACATAAGAAAACAGGAAAAAAAATAGTTCATAATTAAATCTTTCATGATGATCTAATAAGTAGGAATAGGGTGCGGTAAAGTCTTGGGCCATGTGCACATGCTGAATACCTGCAGCAGATTCCTCCACAAAAAACACCAGTCTTGGCAGGAAAAACGATGCGTAAAATAAGTGTGCATTGTTTTTTATATGTTTTACTTGCTTTCTTGGCCATTCACCTAAATAGATGAAAAACACGGCGAAACACAAAGTACTGACATGCTCCAGATCCCCAAAAAACATCTCAATGGCTCAATTGTAGAAGAAAAAAAATGAGCAGCGTGTGTATGAGAACTCAGAGATCCCCTTCACCCCGCTGACTCTCCTTTGGTGCTGGAGAACATCATCTTCTAGACCAGTGTTCCCCAACTCCAGTCCTCAAGAGCAACCAACAGGTCAGGTTTTAAGGATTTCCTTAGTATCACCCAGGTGGGGGAATTTTTCCCTGTGCAGAGAGCAGATCTCACCTGTGCAATTTTAAGGGAAATCCTGAAAACATGACCTGTTGATGGCTCGAGGACTGGAGTTGGGGGAACACTGGTCTAGACCATTGAGAGTTATTTGACCTGGAAGCCAGACCAGAGCCTACTCCTTGGACCACACCTAGACTAGATTGTCTACCCTAGAAGTCTCGAGGGATACTCATCTCTAACACAGGACAGGTGAGCTGAAGTGACACTTTGCATTTTTCTGTATAGAACATTCCTTAGCCAACCATTAATAACCTAATTTTTAGCATGCTGCCAAGGCGTGTTAAGTGAGATGGCGTTCATATGTTTGTTTATCTACGTGTATGTGTTTCCAAGAACAATAAAAAAAATTTCTGTTAAAAAAAAAACAAACTTAACAGCAGGTAATTACTATTTCATGCAGAATGGCTTGAGAAATAATGAGATGTAACCTGCTTACCTTTTAACTGAAGTAAGCAGGCAGCTGGCAGGAGCTCCTGTACATTCTCCACAGTAACGTGAACAGTCTCTGTATATACAAAATCAAGTAGGATCTCCATGGTACAAGACGTAAGACCCTGGATATCCACATATGGTTTGCCTTTCTCAGATAGCTGTGGGTGAAAATATCATAAAGAAATGTAATAAAGCCAAAGTTGTGAAAATCTAACGTACCTTTGTTATTTTGCTCAGATTTAAAAGGAAATTATTACTCTAAGGCCGGGATCAGACTTACGAGAGCTATGCAAGAAACTCGCGCCTGTACCCGGCACTGCCGCCGGCACTCGGACCGGAGTGTGTGGCTGCATGTATTTCTATGCAGCTGAACGCTTCGGTCCCGAGCGCCGGCGGCGGTGCCGGGTATTGGTGCGCTAGGCTCTCGCCAGTCTGACCCCGACCTAAGTTAATTATTACCTTTCTTGCAGAAATCCAAAAGTTAAAGTTCTATGCAAACTCGCTGCAATTGCATTGGAGAGTGTTAAAGCATTTCCACTTCTCTGGCCCTCACTCCTTATTCTCTGTATGCGCATTTGAATGACAGTCCAGTCATGTAGAATGCAAGCCCGAAAGGGCAGGGTCCTCTCTCCACTCTATATCAGTCTGTCATTGCTAGTTTATTTACTGTAAGTGATATCTGTAATTTGTATGTAACCCCTTCTCATGTACAGCACCATGGAACCAATGGTGCTATATAAATAAATAATAACAATAATAATAAAAAAGTCCAGTCTCTGTCATTCCCAGAGCTGCCAGTGCCTGAGTTCTGTCCCTGTGAGCCAGAATGCACTTGCCTCTTAATAAATTTGTCACATCTTATTTTGACATATTTATTAACATGGCAGAAAAAAATCTCACCCATTTTTTCTCTTCTACAGATTGAAATCCAATAATTAAAACTAAACTAATACACATGAAATATTACCTTGGATGTACAGTAAAATCCAGATATATTTGTTCAGGGACACTGGTTTTGGAATTTTAGCTGTTTACCAAAACATATTCAATATACAGTGATATAAAGAACATAGGTTTAACCCCTTCATGACCGGAGGTATTTTCAGTTTTGCGGTTTCGTTTTTTGCTCCCCTTCTTCCCAGAATCATTTTTTTTTATTTTTTCCGTCAATATGGCCATGTGAGGGCTCGTTTTTTTTGCGGGACAAGTTGTACTTTTGAACAACACCATTCATTTTAACATATTGTGTACTGGAAAATGGGAAAAAATCCCAAGTGCGGTGAAATTGCAAACATAAGTGCAATCCCACACTTGTTTTTTGTTTGGCTTTATTTTGCTAGGTTCACTAAGGCTGAGTGCAGACGGAGTATTTAGCCCTGCGGATTTTTCCGCGCAGAATGGAAGAAATCCGCAGGTCAAATGACCTGCATTTTTCCTGCGGATTTCTTCCATGCGGTTTTCCATCGCGGTTTTCCCCCTGCGGATTTGGTGACAGGGGAGATGGAAAACCGCACAAAAGTAGTAACATGCTGCGGAATTTGTACCGCGGGAAAACCGCGCGGGAAAAATCCGCAGCGTCTGCACAGCGTTTTTTTTTTTTACATTCATTTTAAGGCTACTGTACATCACAATGCGGATATGCAACGTTTCTGCGCGGTAAAATCCGCTGCGGAACCGCTGCAAATCTGCATCGTGTGCACACAGCCTAAATGCTAAAACTGACCTGCCATTATGATTCTCCACAAGTTCTCAGACACCAAACATGTCTAGGTTCTATTTTATCTAAGTGAAGAAAATAAATTCCAAACTTTGTTAAAACAAAAAAACAATTGTGCCATTTTCCAATACCCGAAGCATCTCCATTTTTCACAATCTCAGGTTGCGTGAGGGCTTTTTTTTGCGTGCCGAGATGACGTTTTTAATTATACCATTTTGGTGCAGATACAATCTTTTGATCGCCAGTTATTTTAATGCAATGTTGTGGCGACCAAAAAACGTAATTCTGGCAATTAGACTTTTTTTTCTCACTGCGCCGTTTAGTGATCAGGTTAATCCTTTTTTTATTGATAGATTGGGTGATTCTGAATGAGGCGAAACCAAATATGTCTATGTTTGATTTTACTTTTATTGTTTTATTTTGAATGGGGCAAAAGGGGGATGATTTGAACTTATATATATTATTTTGTTTTTATATTTTTAAAAACTTTTTTTTTTCTACTTTGTCACGCTTCAATAGTCTTTATGGGAGATTAGAAGCTGCACTTGTCCGATCGGCTCTACTACATACAGGCGATGATTAGATTACCTGTATGTAGCAGAATACCTAACTTGCTATGAGCGCCGACCACTTGGTGGCACTCATAGCAATCCGGCAGTGACACCATAGAGGTCTCCAGCAGACCTCCGGTTGTCATGCCAACCTATTGGTGACCCGTGATCACGTGAGGGGGTCACCGATGGGCGGATTTCAGGCGCAATTGCCGGAACCGCATGTTAAATGCCGCTGTCAGAGTTTGACAGCGGCATTTAATGGGTTAATAGCTGCGGGTGGATCGGGATTCCACCTGCGGCTGTTTCAGGCACTTGTCAGCTGTTCTAAACAGCTGACATGTGTCGGGAAAGACGTGGGCTCAGTGCTGGAGCCCATATCAAAGGGAGGGAGTCAGACGTGGGCGTACTATTATGCACAACATCGGAAAGGGGTTAAAGTGCAGACTCTCGACTTTGATGTGAGGGTATTCACATCCTAATTGGGAGTAAATGTTTAGGAATTACAGCTTTTTAATATGTAGCTGCCTCATTTTTAAGGAACCAAAAGTAATTGGAACATTATATCAAAAGCTCTTTAAAGGGGTTGTCCGGGCTTTTCACAATCTCAGTACATATCTGGGCTGCAGAATTATGACAATAAGTAATTTACTTTCTGTCACTAGTTTGCACGGTTTTCTAGATATTCTGAACAGAACGTCCGGGGGGGGGGGGGGGGGGGGGTGTTATGGCATTGAAATGAGAACTGGTCGTAACCTCCTACTCTACTCCAAACATGCCCTCTATAGCAACAACCTCACCCTCTATAGCTACAGGCCCTCCCCATCCACAGGAAGAAGCCCTCATCACACAGTAACAAATCCTCCCCTCTAGCAGCCTCATTGCAGAGAGCAGACCACCCAGCTGCTCCTCCCCCAGACACACGCTGAACAGTGATCTATGGAAAGTGATACTAGTGAGGAGGGAAAATCGTCCTGTATTCTGGGACAGGCTGCTCCCATCAGTATTTGTGTCATTAGAGACACAGTGCTCACACATACACTGCACCAAGTCTGCTGCTGTGTGAAGACATCAGTGACACAGAGCTGTCTCATTCACACAGCAGAGGCTTTGTCACACAACAGATTACATCAGTGACTGCCATCCCCTGTGCAGATTAGAAGCTGCAGACCCCCATCACTGGCCATCACACAGTCTGTTCTCACTGCTGCCAGCAGCCTGAGACAGTGAGGGAAGGAATTACTGATAGTGAGTTATGTATTGTAATCATGGAGTGGCCCAGAATACAGGACGATTTTCCCTCCTCACTACTTTCACTTTCCATAGATCACTGTTCAGCGTGTGTCTGGGGGAGGTGCAGCTGGGTGGTCTGCTCTCTGCAGTGAGGCTGGTAGAGGGGGAGGATTTGTTACTGTGTGATGAGGGCTTCTGCATGTGGACGGGGAGGGCCTGTAGCTATAGAGGGTGGGGTTGTTGCTATAGAGGGCATGTTTGGAGTAGAGTAGGAGGATACGACCAGTTCTCATTTCAATGCCATAACACCCCCCCCTTGGACGTTCTGTTCAGAATATCTAGAAAACCGTGTGACAGAAAGTAAATTACTTATTGTCATAATTCTGCAGCCCAGATATGTACTGAGATTATGTGAAAAGCCCGGACAACCCCTTTAATGGGCAAAAAAGGGCTAATTCCTCTTTATTCCATCATCAATTAAACAGGTAAAAGGTAGCTGATTTAAGGTGTAGCATTTGCATTTGGGAACTGTTGCTGTGAACCCACAACATGTGGCCAGAGGAAAAGAAACAAACCATATTTAGGTTGACAAAAAAAAAAAAAAGAGGGTTCACAAACCATTAATTAGCCTTAAAAAATTGAAAAGCCAGAAAAGTTGTTGTTTTTTTTTGCAAAGTCTAAAGAAGCTCGCACAGTTTAGGAAAAGCATTCTTTGGACAGATGAAACTAATATCAACCTGTACCAGAATGATCAGAAGAAGAAACTATGGAGAAGGCTGTCGAGATCTCAATCTGAGCATGTGCCGCCACTGGCGGCCATTTTCCCGGAGGCCACCAGATCGTAACAATGGATGTGCGAGGTCTCCGTGCTTTCACAAAATGCCGGCCGAGCCCCTCTGCAGAATCTGCCGCACCAGCCAGGGAAGAGAGTGTGCTCATCGCCCGGCAGTGTCGGACCGGGACCGTCGCAGAATCGCCCAACTCCTGCTGCCGCCACAGTATTTGTAAGTATATTCTGACTACAAGACGCACCCCCATTTTCTCCAAAAATTTGGAGGGGGAAAAAGTGTGTCTTATAGTCCGAAAAATACGGTATTTTCCACTGGCTGCACAGTACCAAACAGGAAACAAACATAAATCCCTAGCCTTGTCCAGGCGCTAACTAAACAACACCGACCTTGGCTACTCATACACGGCTGAGCTAGTCCCAATCCAGTCAAACAAAACAGCTATCATCCATAGCAACCAGTTATACTTGCAGTTTGGTGCACACGCCCTGTGCAATCTGTTCTCAGAGACAGATTCCGACTTCTCTCTCTCTTTAGCTCCAACACACATCCACTCTGGTCATCTTTTACAAGCTGACTGACTAAGGTGAACCCCTATAGCCTGGTTACATGCAGTGCCAGCCAGGTACCAATAATCAGAGCCTATAGAGCTGGGATATAACCCTAGCCTACCTGGCATTACTACATGGGCTATAGGTTCTGTTCAAATTCAACCACATACAGCAAAGTTGATGGAAATCGCTTCACAGTGCAGATTCACGATGTCCTAAAACATACAGTGAAAGCATTAAGGCAAAGAAGTGGAAAATTCTCTAATGGCCGAGTCAATCACCAGATCTCAACCCCATCAAGCATACTTTGTACATGCTTAAGACAAAACGTTAAGTAGAATAACCCACAAACAAGCAACAACTGAAGTCAACTAAAGTAAAGGCCTGGAAAAGCATCATAAAGGAAAGAAAAAAACAGTTTTGTGATGTCCATGGCTTTCAGACTTCAAGCATCATTGTCAAGTTGCATAGATTGTCTCGAATGAGTCAACACTTACATTAAATATGGCAGTCGTGTTCCGTGCACTTAATATCACAAATTCTTCTGAGATATTCTTGGTGAAATACTTTTTTCTTTCTATTTTGTTCATGCATTCATTTCCTTGTTCTTATTTGAATGTAGATTTAGACTGAAGGAAGCAAAATCATGAAGGTACACATATGGAAACAAAGAGTAAGGAAACGTGAAACAACCCGGGATATGTGTTAAATCTTAGATTCCTTAAAAGTACAATTTTTAACTCTAATGTCTGCTTTACACCCCCTCGGTATTCTCTCAACAGATTCATGAGGTAGTCACCTGGAATGGTGTCTAATGAACATATGTGCCTCGTTGAGAGTTCATTTGTAGTGTCACTGATCTCCAAAAAAATGTTTGTGACCATCGTGAGTTTTGCAGAGGCAGTGTTGGTACACAGTTGAAAACAGCGCTCAGTCCTATTCCACAACTGTTCTAAGCCAGAATATGGCAAGGAACACTCAAATAATTGCAGACAAATGATAGTCCTTCATTACTTTAAGAAACGAAGGTCAATGTGGAAAATTGCTAGAACCTTGCAGGTATTCTCAAGTGCAGTTCTGAAAACCATGAATCGCCATCACTGGTTCTCATGAGGACGGCTACAGGAAAAAAAAAGACAAAGAATTACCTCTGCTGCAGAGGATAAATACAGTTACGAGCCTCAGAAACCACAGGTTGACAGCATCTAATACAACAGCCTTCATAAATGATGTCCAGACATGAAGATGTAGACACTAGTGATGAGCTGACATAAGGTCTTCTCTGAGCATGCTCGTGTTCAAGTGTCTCCGGCGTGCTCAAAAAATATATTTGGGTCCCCGCAGCTGCATGTCTCGTGGCTGGCAAACAGCTGCAACTCATACAGGGAGTGCTTATCAGACAAATTATGAATGTGTTGCGGCTGTCGAACAGATGCGAGACATGCAGCCGTGGGGAGGGGACTGTAACATATTTTTTGAGCACGCTGAAGACACTCAGCAAAGGAGAATGCTCAAATAACACCTTTTCCGAGCATGTTCGCTCATCACTAATAGACATCTCAACATCACCTTTCCGGACGACACTGCGAAAAGCTGGTCTTTATGATCCAATTTCTGCAAAGAAGCCACTACTGAGGACCGCAAACAAGAAAAAGAGACTTGTTTGAACAAAGAAATACAAAAATTGGCGTTAGATCAGTGGAAGTCAGTACTTTACCAACCACCATGCCTTTGGGAGAAGCAGAAAAGGAGAGAGGATGGTTTCTATATGTATGGTGCCCACTCTGAAGCTTGGTGGGGAAGGTGTGATGGTGTGGAGGTGCTGTGCTGGTGAAAATTTCTGTACTTTATTTCAAACTCAACACAGTCTTACACAACATGGCTACCCAACATTCTGCAAAACGTCACCCTATCTGGTTTGCGTTTTAGTGGGAACATCATTTGTGTTGCAACAGGACAATGAATGAACCAAAACACATGTCCAGGCTATGTGACTAAAAAGGAGGGGGATGGATAGAGTGCTGCATCCGATGACATGGCTGCCACAATCAGATCACAACCCTCTTGAGATTGTTTAGGATGAGTTGAGTCATAGATTTAACCCCTTAGTGACGGGCCAATTTTTTAAATTCTGACCAATGTCACTTTAGGTGGTGAAAACTCTGGAACGCTTCAACAAATCCCAGTTATTTTGAGATTGTTTTTTCGTGACACATTATAATTTATGATAATGGTAAATTTAGGTTGACATCTTTTTAGTTTATTTACAAAAAATATCAGAAACTTGACAAAAATGTAAAAAAAATTGCAATTTTCAAACTTTGAATGATTATCCCTTTAATCCAGATAGTCATATCACAGAAAAACATTAATAAATAACATTTCCCACATGTCTGCTTTACATCAGCACCATTTTTAAAACACTAACTTATTTTATTAGCCTTTTAGAAGGTTTAAAAATGTAGCAGTAATTTTTCATTTTTTCAAGGAAATTTACAAAATTTATTTTTTTGAGTGACCTATCCAGGTTTGAAGTGACTTTGGGGGTGCTATATATTGGAAAATCTCCAAACATGATACCATTTTAAAAACAGCACCCCCTCACATATTGAAAACTGCTGTCAGGTAGTTTATTAACCCTTCATGTGATTTTCAGGAATTAATGCAAAGTGGTATAGCCGGAATGAACAAAATATTTGTTTTTTGTTTTTTTTTTAATTTGTTTATTAAGTCATAAACAGGTATACAATATACATACTGGTAAATAATGTTAAACATAATACAAAATATATATATGTTCATACGATATGAAAATATAAAGCAAAATGTGCGTACCAGTTGTATACAGAATAAAGCAAAATATAATGTCATTTAAATCACAATGGTCTTGTATTATTACTTGAATAATGAGATCTGCTTGACTTTTAAGCCGCATCTACATCTACAAAAAACATAAACCTAAACTAAGCTATTCCGCAGCCTACTTCCACACCATTAATCCTTTATTATGCGACATCTCCACTCTCCAAAGTAAGGTGAGAGGAATTCCACCTCTCCCAGATCTTTTCAAATTTACCCAGGCACCCTCTATTTTGATATAGTGTGCGTTCATATGATTGTGGAGGATAAACAACCCCTCAAATAAGCTTTAAGCGTGTCCCAAAATAAATTAATATTTCGGGGTTCAGGGTGGGACGAGACGAAGCAATGCAGCTGATCAATCGTCTTATCAGGTGGTTTTATCAATTTCAGCCAGAAAGGGTTCAATTTCCATATTATCCTGGTATTCACCGGTCCGTACCTAAGTTTAAGAACAACCGGACTGTGGTCTGAAATCCCCCAACTGTCATGTTCAATATCATCCACTCTTGTCGCTAGGCTGCTGGATCCAAAGATGTAATCTATACGAGACGGAGCGTTTTGTGGAGGAATGGCACGTATATTCCCTTGTCTCTGGATGGTGCAATCTCCATAAATCCAGCCACCCGCCATAAATTGTGACAGCCGGGATGTGCCCGGGGAGGGGACCCCACTCTGTATTCCATCACCCAATCTCAGTTTATCAAGATGATTATTCATGACCAGATTAAAGTCACCCATACAAATAACATGTGCATCTGGGTAATTTAGGGCAAAGCTCAGTGCCTTCTGGATAATTGACATATTGGCCGGAGGGTGATTGTAAACACACAGGATAACATATTTCTGAGAGTTGATCAACGCATGTACGAACACAAACCATCCCTCAGGATCTTTCCGGGCTTCTCTGGTCTCCCATCGAACATCTTTATGGATTAACAATGAAACCCCTCTTGAATAGCTGGTATGAAAAGCATGTATAAACTATTGTACCCACGGTTTTTGCACACACCGAATGGTATCTCTGGTCAGGTGCGTCTCAACCAGGGCCACAATGTGAGGACGATATTGCCTAATTTGTGAGAACACCTTAATTTTCTTCTGGGGGTTTTTTATACCTCTTACATTCCAGGTCATGCATATCAATTCAGAACCCTTTTTCGCCTATCCATATATGTTGCATAGCGGTGCCCGAACAAAATGTAGAGATATCACCTAGATAGTAGAGTTGGCATCGGCTGCAGCATTTACCTAAATAACCAGAAAAACAAAAACTTTTGAAAAAGAGAAAACAAAACAAGAACCTAACAATATAGGAGCATAGTCTCATGCCCCCATCAAAAAATAGGCAAGGGGATACCATCACTGAGCACAGTGTCCGGTATTGTTGGTAACTAGATACCCGCCAAGAAAGTTCCAATTAGACCTTTAAATAAAAGGATCTAAATTAACAGCCATCACATCAGGATTCCTTTGCAGGGGATTCCCCCATGGGACCGCAGCCATTCAGTCGCCCCCACTGGATCCTTGAAGAACACGGAGGTACCTCCGTGGACAATCCGAAGTTGGGCTGGATATATCATTGAGTACACAATATTTCTTTCCCTGAGCCGTTTCTTGACCTCAACGAATTGTGCCCGCTGCTTCTGCAGTTCCATGGAAAAGTCCGGGAAGATGGAGATCACAGCATTATTGAACTTAATGGCACTTTTTAGCCTTGCAAGATGCAGAATGGTGTCTCTGTCCTTACAATTGAGGAGGCGTGCCAAGAAGGGCCGAGGTGGGGCCCCTGGAGGCAGAGGTTTTGTAGGGACCCTATGAGCCCTTTCAACAGCGAACACTGACGAGAAATCATCTCCCAGTGAGGTCTTAAGCCAATCTTCCAGAAACTGCTCAGGATGCTGACCTTCCGAGCGTTCAGGCAGACCAATGATGCGAATATTATTCCGACGCATTCTGTTCTCCAAGTCATCCACCTTTTGCTTCCAAGCATTCACGGAGCCCGCCACTTTCGTTAACTTGGCCTCCATAGGTGTGACGGAATTCTCCACCTTGGACACCCTCATCTCCACCTTTGTAATGCGTCCCTTCATGGCCTGTATATCGTGACGAAGTCTCCCCACCTCGGTGTAAACATCCTCAATTTTTTCTGTCAGATGTTCTGGTGAGGGAAATGGTCTGCATCAATTGCTCAGACGCCTGTTTAAGTGTCAATTCCTCTTGCTCAGCCTCCTCCTCACCCCCTGAAGGTCGATTCTTACGTTGAACTTGGGAGGACGTATTCCTCAGGAGTCGTGCACTTTAGTTTTTCTGCTGCCGCTCCCGACCCTTTAAATCTGCTCATGGCTGCTGCAGTCTGACTCAGTAAGAAAGCTGGAGATATGTGCTCTGAAAATGTCCACCGCAGGCAGTACGCACAGAAGGATTATTAATAAATAATTATGGCTCAGGCCACAGAGATGAGGGAGGGCTGCGTGAAATTAAGAGGGCAGCGATTCACATTGAATGGTTAATGTTCCTTGCGGCCAGGGGAGGGAGAGGGGTCTCCACAGAGACAGCAGCCGCGGGGGGAGGGGCGCAAGGCCTCCCACAGTACTAACGAAATGGCTGAGGGGAAGAGCACACAGGGCCCGATTTTTCAGGGCACTCACCGCACGTCCTTCCCGTTCTGTGAGTCGTTATCTTCGCTGCCCGAACAGCAGTTCAGCGGTGCGAGCGACGCCGCAGCTCTCTGTAGTAGAGCCGCGCGCCCAAGAAGGTCGCGGCCTCGTGGGGAAGCAGCCGCCCGCTACAGTCTCCCCGGTCTCCCGCTGATAGAAGACTGCTCCCGTCCTCCTATGATGGTCCAAAGGGGTCCCGCTGTCCACAGGGGTCCGCGCCGCTCCAGATATGCCAGGCAGAAAGGGTCTAAATCTCAGGATATTACGGGATCATGAGGAGCTTTCTCGGTAAGCGTCCTCTCCTGTTCACTCCATAGCCACGCCCCCCACAAAATGTTTGTTTACCACCTAAATGTCGCTGACTTCTGAACTGACAGATATAGCCGGGAGACTCTAAGGCCGCTATTTGGCCATGAACTGCTATGGCAAACATCAGGACCACACAATCATGATCTCGGTTTATCAATTAGATTAAAGTGCAAGCCCCCACAATCTTTTACCCATTTATTTGATGTCACTTTTGACAGCAGCAACTAAGGGGTTAAACAGATATGGATGGTGACAACACTGATCGTTTATGATACAGCAAGTTGTCAGCTATAGTGTACAGCCAACAGCTGCTGAATTGTCACTTGTGTGGGGATGATATCTTAGGTCAGTTAAAAGACGTATTGGCTGTCATTAAGGGGTTAAGGAAGAGCAGTCAACAAGTGCCCAGGACCTCTGGGAACTCCTTGAAGACTAAGGGTCCCGTTACACTAACGATGCACCAGCGATCCCGACAATGATACGACCTTGTCAGAATCACTGGTGCCTCGCTACATGATCGCTGGTGAGCTGTCAAACAGGCAGATTTCACCAGCGATCAGGACCAGCGAGGACGCTGGTATCCAAGGTAATTATCGGGTAATAATTATCCAAGGTAATTATCGGGTAACTAAGCGAGCGCGTCGTTTAGTTACCTTCTGTGTACCTTGGATACCAGCTCCCAGCGCGAGCATGCACGTATCCAAGGTACACAGCGGGTAACTAAGTGACGCGCGCGCTTAGTTACCCGATATTTACCTTGGATACCAGCTCCCAGCGTCTGCTTACAGTGCTGGGAGCTCGCTGATCGTTGCTCTCCCGCTGCCACACGCAGTGATCGTGCTGGCCAGAGGGAGACCAACAATCAAAAAATGGCCCAGGACATTAGAGCACGATCAGCGATACCCGGCGGGGGGGGGCGGTCGCTGATGCATGTCACACACAGCGAGATCGCTGTTGCATCACAAAATCAGCGATCTTGCTGTGTGTGACAGGGCCTTAAAGGAAAGCCATTCCAAGCGACTACCTGATGAAAGTGCTTTGAGGATCTATAGTAAGATTTAGCACACATTCTGGTTTCACGCTTCTTTCTATACTCCTGGTTTCCGTACTTGTTCTTTCAAAGACTTGCTGCCTTCAGTCAGAACCTAGAATGTGGATAAGAACAAAGTAAACCAATGCATGAACAGGTGTGTCGGAACTCTTGATCGGTATTGTAGTTTTACACACAAATAGAACCATTTTTTACTTTTGCAGATTGGAATAATACCTTATAGAAATGTGGTGGAAAAGGGTGAAAACTGCACTTTTTGTAAAACTTTTTAATTCTTAATCTTGGGCACTACTTACCTCACTAGTAAACATTGCACAAAAGTAATCACTGCAGGCAGCAAGTACAATTCGGTGAGCAGGAAAATCCTTCATGTTTACCCGGAGTGTGACATCACATAATGTCTGGCTCTTGCGCAGGGAGTTCATAGTATTTAAGATGGACTTGGCATGAGAGTTTGTCATGATGTCTTTGGGTGACATCGCTTCCACAGGCATCTTGGAATCTAAGAGTATGCAACACTCACAGGGTCAAAAGAATTAGAATTTTTAATAAAACATGAAAAATACATTATATGAAGCCAAATTCCCACCTGTATGTGGACACTCTGTTTTTTGAACAGAAAAATATTTCCATACTAGATCAGTTACATAACTGATGCAGAGAGAAGCAGAGGGACCCCCTGATCACTAAACGGTTTGTTTGGGTTTCGTTATGTATGTGTTTAATAATGATAAAAGAGATTTAAAAGTGGAAAAACAAAAAGCAACTCACACCATAAAAATCCAAGCAGACTCCATAACTAATGAACATTCGGTTCCTCCGCAGTGCCTCAGGAGCAGGTTTTAACCCCTTTACGACCTTGGACGTAAAGGTGCGTCCAAAGATGCCTTCCCCTGTTCAAGTTTTCCGGCACATGTCAGCTGATTTCATCAGCTGACAGGTTCCCCAAACAGTCGTGGGTGGAATCCGCGATTCACCCGCGGCTGTTAACATGTTAAATGTCAGTGTCAATCTCTGACAGCGGCATTTAAAGGGAATCTGTCACCCCATTTTCAGCATATAAGCTGGGGCCACCGCCATCAGGGGCTTATCTACAGCATTCTGTAATGCTGTAGATAAGCCCCGATGTAACCTGAAAGAGAAGAAAAAAAAGTTAGATTATAGTCACCAGGGGGCGGTGGGTGTCACGGTCCGGTGCCTCCCATCTTCTAGAGATGACGTCCTCCTCCTTACTTCTGCCGCAGCTCCTCCGCAGGCGTACTTTATCTTCCCTATGGAGGGCAGAGTAAAGTACTGCAGTGCGCAGGCACCGGGAAAGGTAAGAGAGCTCCGGCGCCTGCGCACTGCAGTACTTTACTCTGCCCTCGACAGGGCAGAGAAAGTACGCCTGTGCAGGAGCCATGGCAGAAGTAAGAAGTAGGACGGCATCTCTAGAAGATGGGAGGTGTCGGACCGGACCGCGACACCAATCGGACTGGACCCCCGGGTGAGCATAATCTAACTCGTTTTTCTTCTTTCAGGTTACATCGGGGGCTTATCTACAGCATTACAGAATGCTTTAGGATAAGCCCCTGATGGCTGTGGCTGTGGCCGCAGCTTATGGACCAAAAATGGGGCGACAGATTCCCTTTAACATTATTGTGCTGGAAGTGAGTCACAAATCCAACCCATGTCACATATATGTGGGTTGCTGATGGATTGGCATGACAATCCTGGGATTGTAGGTGACCCCGTGGTTGTCTTCACCGAACTGCTATGAGCGACGCCCAGTGGCCGAGGTTCATAGCAGATGAGCTTTTTAGCTACACAGAAGATCACAGCTTCTAGTCTCCCACTTTAATTTTTTTCTATATTTTCCAGTACACTATATGGCAAAACCAATGGCATTGTTCAAAAGTACAACTCACCCCACAAAAAACAAGCCCTCACATGGCCATATTGACAGAAAAATAAAAAAAAGTTATGGCTATGGGAAGAAAGGGAGCAAAAAACAGGGACACAAAAATGGAAATACCCCTGGTCCTAAAGGGGTTAAGACATTCTATAATTGTGCATTTTATAGTGTTCTAGTACTTGTTATCAATGAGGTTTCAATAAACTTCTATTACTTACAAAAAAATAAAAATAATGGTGGCCGGACCATACATGACAAGCACTTTCTATGTCCTTATAGATTGTGAGCAGGGTCCTCACTCCTGTAACTGGAGCACGGTGTGTTACTTTGTGAGGTATTTACTGTCTGTACATGCCCCCATCTAATTGTAAAGAGCTAAAGAAATAATTCTGTTATTGGAGCATCCTGAATGTGGGATCCTCTATTTTACCTTGAAAATTACTTCTATGGTATTTCAGAAAGTGATTTCTAAACCATATTACGAATGAAAGGGAACCTATCACAGGGCTTTTGCTACCACATCTGAGCAGCATCGTGTAGGGGCAGAGACCCCGAGGTCAGAAATGAACTTGTCTGCTTGCTGCAGTTTTGATTAAAAACGGTTTGGAAGGAAACATGTCTCAAGAAAAAAAAAAATAAAAAAAAAAAATAAATCGCTATTAACCTGCCCGGTACCTGTGCTTAGCCGAACACTGCGGTGAGAAATTAACTTTATTCCCCCCTGGCATCATTCAATCACAGTCATGGGGGACAGCTCAGTCACTGCTCTGCATACACACAGCAAGCGACAGCAGTAACCGCGGTCCCACCTGACAGCCGGCCCCAAAGTAGAGGGGCTGTCAGTCAGGGCCGGGAGTGCGGCTACAGCCGGCGCTCTGGATTCTCACAGCGGTATAATAAATAATAATAATAATTTTTTAATTTATATAGCGCCAACATATTCCGCAGCACTTTACAATTAAGCGGGGACATGTACAGACAATAAATTCAATACAAGTTAAGACAATTTCCAGGTTTCCAGGCAAGAAACGACCTGGAAACCATCTGCAATGACTGAAAACTTAGGTAAGAAAGTGAAAGAACTGGGAGCGCAGGTGGTCTTCTCTTCCATCCTCAAAGTGTCATGGGAGATTTCAACTATCCTGACATTTGTTGGGAATCTCTCTCAGGCAAAACTAACAGGTCAAGGAAATTCTTATCCTCTCTTGCCGACAACTTTATCTTCCAAAAGGTAGGGGAGAAAACAAGGGGAACTGCTACCTTCGATCTAATCCTTATAAGCTGGGAGGAAATGGTTGAGGAGGTAAAAGTGGCTGGGACCCTAGGAGGAAGCGACCATGCTATTTTAGAATTTTGGATAACTAGAGGAGGAAGACCTGTGAAGACTCAGACGTCAAGGTTAGATTTCAGAAAATAGAATTAGTCTTACCGGTAATTCGGTTTCTAGGAACCTTCCACGACAGCAGTATCGGAGGATGTCTCCCCGCCCTAATAGGGGACAGGAAATGCACAAGAGGTTAAATAACCCTCCCCTTCCTATTACCTCCAGTGTTTTTTCTGTACACACTAGCATGTACAGTTACCACCAAGGTGCAGGAATCATCCGGTAGAGCATCAGGCAAGGATGGAAATTAGTGCTGTCGTGGAATGTTCCTAGAAACCGAATTACCGGTAAGACTAATTCTATTTTCTCTAGTCACCTTCCACGACAGCAGTATCGGAGAAATACCAACAACTAATTTCTTAGGGAGGGACAACAGACTGCAGAACACATCTGCCAAACGTTAAATCCCTGTTGAAGTTTAGTCTATAGTGTCTGGTGAATATGTGGACAGACGACCAGGTGGCGGCTCTGCATATCTGCTCTGTAGATGCGTCCCCTCTTCCTGCCCACAAAGTTGCTACAGAATGAGTAGAGTGGGCTTTTAATGATGTAGGAGAGGAAACGTTCTGTGACGAGTAGGCGAGGCTGATCACTTGCTTGATCCAATTGGCGATTGCATTTTTTGCCGCCTTTTTGCCTCTATTTCGGCCTGAAATCTGAACGAATAGGTTCTGATGAATCCTCCAACTTGCCGTCTGCTGTAGGTAGAAGAGGACTACTCTGCGTACATCGAGGGTATGGAACCCTTCTTCTTTCGCGTTGGAGGGACTTGGACAGAAGGAGGGTAATACGATGTCCTGGCTCCTTTGAAAGTTCGAGACTACCATAGGCATAAAGGAGGGATCTAATCTTAGGATGATGCTATCCTCCATGATGGTTAAGTATGGTTCCTGTATCGAAAGGGCCTGTAGCTCTCCTATGCGCCTTGCAGTAGTGATTGCCACCAGGAACACTGTTTTTAGTGTCAAGTTTTTCAACGTCGTGGAAGCCAGAGGTTCAAACGGTTCAGCCGACAAGCTTTTGAGAACCAGGTTCAAGTCCCAGGGGGAATCTGGCTACGGAGTCTGGGACGGATCCTAGAAGCCGAGGTCATGAACCGTTTAATCCATCGATGGCTCGCCAAGTCCTGATCGCAGAATGAGCTAAGGGCTGACACTTGTACCTTTAAGGTACTGGGTGTGAGGCCCAGATCTAGGCCATCCTGGAGGAACTCTAAGATCTGTGCAATCTTGGGATGGAAGGGATCTGGAAGATTTGGGGAGCACCAGGACGAGAACTTCTTCCAAACTTTCCCGTAAATGGCGTTAGTCACTGGTTTCCTACTTCTTTGTAGGGTTTGGATTACTTTTTCGGATAAACCCTTAGCTTTTAGAATTCTGGCTTCAGTAGCCAGGCCGCCAGGCTCAGCTTGCACGGATCTGAGTGCAGTAGAGGGCCCTAGCGAAGGCGATAGTCTCTCTGGGGCAGGAGTATTGAACCATCCTGAGCCATGTTTTGCAGGGCTCCGTACCAGCTCCTTCCCGGCCACAAGGGAGCTATCAAGATTGTAGTGACTGGGGGCGTGGCCTGCTTGCTAATGGCACCGGTCACTTAGCTGCTGAGCTCCAGCCACTTCGACTCCTAATCGGCTCATTGAGGCTCGCCAGCGGCACCAATCTCTCTGCACACGGGGGCGGAGTGCTGCGGAGGTATCCAGGATCGTAGCATGCCAAGGGGAAAATCCCAGAAGAAGCCGTCCCCGGCGAAAGTTATAGACTTCTTCTCCAGCACGGGGAAAGGGAAAATGGCGGCAGCATCCTCCTCCACAGCTTCCTCACGCTCATCCAGGAGGGGATCCACAGCAGGCCCAGACTTGGACACAGACGCTGCAGATATACCGCTTACCAAAGGTACAATGCAGAAACTGCTCAGTGCCCTCCGCTCATCACTGCAGCAGGATTGGAAAGATATGGAGGCTGAGCTGAGGGGAGATATCACTGCCATAGGCAGCCGTACAGCACATATTGAATCTAAAATGGGGGAGCTGACAAAGTCAGACAATAGCCTCATTGATGCCAATGCAGCACTGGAGGAACAAGTGCAAAAGCTCCATACCAAGGTCTTGGATTTAGAGGACAGGTCCCGCCGAAATAATATAAGAATCAGAGGAATTCCAGAGGCCATACCAGACAAGGGGCTGCAGAGTTTTCTGGGCTCCTTGCTGCAGGAGCTGCTCCCAGACCTGACTGCAACTGATTTCCTGGTGGACAGAATACACAGAGTCCCTAAGCCTAAATCCCTCAGTGCTGATGTCCCTCGGGACACTTTAGCTCGCCTGCACTTTTACAAGACCAAAGAAGCCCTGCTGCAAGCCCTGAGAAAGAGACCCCCTCTGTCTGAGCAATTCCGGCACCTGTCCATTTTTCCAGATCTGTCTGCAGGAACCCTGGCAAAAAGGAGGGAATTTGCTCCTTATACCAAAGTTCTCAGGGATGAAGCTATATCCTATAGATGCGGTTTCCCTGTAAAGATCCTGCTTTTCCGAGCAGGAAATACCCACGCCTGCCATTCCCCACAGCAGTTGGCAAAGCTCCTATCCTCATGGAACTTGGCAAATCTCCCGGGCAGATCTCCAAGAGCTACAGGATCATCCCAACAGGATAAAGTGAATGAAGACTGGTCCGTCGTGTGAGTTATGTGATATGTTTGAGTCGCGGCTGAGACTTAGTTGCTACTTTTAAGGTCCGCTGGTTCTGTTCAACCAGGACCCTGAACCCCAATGGCGGTAAATTTCCACCATACCGCAGGCCCCTTTTTTGGGCTTTTTTCTTTGTGGACTGATGCTCCCTACATCAGTAATGTTAGTGATGTCAATATTGTTAGTGTTATCTCTTTCCTGCCTAACCTTCCTTTTCCCCCTGCAGCTCTAGGCAAGAGACTTTTTTTTCATGTACAATGGTACTGAACTGTATGTCTATAATTGTTAGGGGTCTGAACTCGCCAGCCAAGAGATCCATGTTTTGGCGGGAAGTGGTTAAATCCAAATGTGATGTAATATGTGGTCAGGAGTCTCATCTCCTCCAAGGGGACTCACACAGGTTAAATAATGCTAAATTTCCTTTCATACTGCTGGCTTGTGGAAAAAAAAAAGGCTGGAGTATTCATTTGTGTAAAAAATACTGTTGCGTTCACACTACATTCACAACATTTAGACCCTGACGGTAGATACGCCATTATTAATTGCTCCATAAATGGATCTAAGTATACTATTGCAACCGTTTACGCCCCCAACTCTGGTCAAATCAGCTTTTTGCGGAGGTTTCTTTCCAAGCTTTCATCCGTTAAAGAGGGTAAGCAAATAATCTGCGGGGATTTTAACATGGTAATGTCCAGCACTCTGGATTGCTCCAATACTGCTGTAAAGAGGAAGGAGATGAGCACAATAATTTCAGAAAGGCATCTCCATGATATATGGAGATACCAACATGCAAATGAGAGGGACTACACATTCTTCTCGCCTCGGTTCACCTCTTACAGCAGATTGGACTACTTTCTGGTTGATAGCTCACTTATTATGGATTGCTCAGATTCAAAAATTGGACTTATAGCTTGGTCGGACCACGCCCCCATATACCTGACAGTTCAGGAGCAAAACCGCGCGCCTGTTTTTACCCGGTGGCGCATGAATGACTCCCTCCTAGCCTGTAGACAAATCTCTGAGGAGTTGCAGGCCGACCTCGCAGAGTTTTTTAACTTTAATGATAACAAGGAGGTGACAGAGGAAACGCTTTGGTCTGCACACAAGGCCTATATTAGGGGGTCATTCATCAAAATTGCCACTAGGGAGAAAAGGAGGTGTCAGGCAACTTACAAAGCTCTACTGTCCCGCATAGTACTTTTGGAAGCCCACAATAAATCTGCCCCAAACTTGTCGACATCTGACGAACTCAGGAAACTAAGAACACAGCTCCGCCAGGTGTTGATGGCAGACTATGAGAAAAACTTAAGATCCCTCAAACAGCGGTACTATGTGATGGGTGACAGGGCGGGTGCCTTACTAGCCAGGAGGGTTAAAAAAACGAGAAATGCAAAATAAAATTGAATACCTCGTGACGGGTTCTAATGCCACAATACGCAACCCAACGGAAATAGCCAACGCATTCGCTGACTTTTACCAGTCTCTCTACAACCTTAAAAATGACCCCACTGCCCCAAAGCCTACCCAAACGGCAATTAATTCCTTCTTAAACAATATTAATCTTCCTCGGTTATCTGCAGTACAGCTGGAGCAACAAAATTCCACTTTTTCTCTGGAAGAGGTTCGCCAGGCGGTGACCACAGCCAAAAGAAATTCAGCTCCAGGCCCAGACGGCCTCACTAACTCCTATTATAGGCAATTCACTGAAACCCTGTCTCCTTTCCTCCTGAGACTTTTCTCCTCTTGGCGAGCCACAGCAGATATTTCACCAAATAATCTAGAGGCCATTATAACTACCCTGCCAAAACCAGGAAAACCCCCTATTTCACCGGGGAACTTCAGGCCAATATCCCTCCTAAACTGCGACTTAAAATTGTACGCCAAAATAATCTCAGCTAGAATACATAAAGTTCTTCCATCACTGATTTCCCCGGATCAAGTGGGGTTTGTGGCGGGGAGGCAGGCGAAAGATGGGACGAGACGTATGCTGGATCTGATTGCGGTGGCTGAGGGGAGGAAAATCCCCAGTGTATTCCTGTCCCTGGACGCAGAGAAGGCGTTCGACAGGGTGCACTGGGGATATCTGAAATCTGTTCTGGCCAAGTTTGGTTTCAAAGGCCCCATACTTAATGCCATAATGGCGCTGTACTCTAACCCTAACGCCAAAGTTCTGGCATCCGGATTTATATCTCGGAGTTTTGAATTAACCAATGGGACACGCCAGGGGTGTCCGCTCTCCCCTATCATCTATGCCCTTGCTATAGAGCCTCTGGCGCAGACTATCCGTGAATGCCCTCGGATCTCGGGGATTCGAGTGGGGAGTATAAATCATGTGGTCAGTCTATATGCAGATGACGTGATTTTATCTTGCACTAATGTAGAGGTGTCCCCACAACACGTAATGGAGATCCTGTCCTCCTTCGCTCAAGTCTCGTATTACGAGCTTAATATTACCAAGTCCTTAATTTTTCTGCTCTTCTTGCCAGCCTCTACCAGAGCCACTCTTTCTCATCTTTACCCTTTCAAATGGGAAGACGAGGGAATCCCCTACCTGGGTATTATACTGGCCCCGCTACACTCCGTGATCCGGAAAAATCTGCTGACCCTGCACACCTCATTGGATAAAGAACTTACTCGCCTTTCTCTTCTCCCACTCTCTTGGGTGGCGAGAATGCAGACTTTTAAAATGATCTGTCTCCCAAAAATTATCTACTTACTTCGGTGCCTGCCCCTAACAATTCCGCAACGGTATCTCACCAAAATTCATTCGCTAATGAGTAAATTTATATGGGCTGGGAAAAAACCTAGAATAGCCCTGAGATGTATGCATGCCCCGTTCAGTGGTGGAGGAATGGGTATTCCTAATATTCTAACATATCACAGAGCTGCTATCCTGGAACCGGCTCGAGATTGGTGGAAGAATGATTCAGACTTGAGATGGTTACAGATTGAGTACACCTGGGCACAGGCCCACTCCCCTAAACAATTCATAGACTCCCTGCTCCTAACCCCTTCGCCCCCCGGCGATCTTCTACCCACCACAGCAGCTCTAAAGAAAGCTTGGTCCTTATGGAGCAAGCCAGTGTCACAGGCTCTAGGTCCCAGCCTTCCCCTTAGATCGCTGGAAGCCTTCATTCCAAATTTGAATCTTGCCGCCTGGACACGTGGAGGTCCAATTACCCTAGCAGATCTCTATAGAGAAGGCGTCCTACTCCCGTACTCAGAAATGTGTGTTAAATTTAACCTCCCCCGACACAGTTTATTCCAGTTTTTTCAAATACGTCACTTCCTTCAGTCTGCTCCTCACCTACCGGTTCCCACAACAGCCGACCACGCTGCAATTAAAAAATTCTTTCAAAATAGCAAAATCAAAGGCCTTTCATACATCCATAACCTGCTAAACTCCCCGGAACCGGACAAACAATTGCCGTATATGCTCAAATGGGAACAAGATCTAGCCTCTCAGCTTCCGTCGCAAGAATGGTTCGCGGCCTCAAAATGGATCCACAAATTCTCTTCATGTCTCAATCACATAGAGCAATTAAAAAAGGTTCATCTGCGGTGGTACAACTCCCCTACTAAACTGGCTTCTTTTTCCCCACATATGTCACCTTTGTGCTGGAGGGGATGCAACCACAGGGGCACCTTGTGTCATATGTGGTGGTTTTGCCCTAAGTTATCTAACTTCTGGCAGGAGGTGTTCAATCTAATCCATGAGGTTACTAGTCTCCGTCTTTCCCCAAACCCAACCTTAGCGGTGCTACACATTGGCCTAGATGGGATCCCGGATCTTTTAACCCTCCGTCAGGCGCAATATAGATTCTCCTCAGTTCATGCGCAATGTGCCTGACAAGCACAGGTCAGAAAACCACCTATAGTAGCTACATATTTCAATTTCAGGACTATAGAAGTAGTCAGTGACCTTCATAGGAATGTATTAAAAGAGATTACACCAAATCAGATGCAAAAAAAACATTTATTAACCATAAACTTATTAAAACTAAAAGTACCACTTTTCGGTAGTACCGCCAAATAGGCTCCAGTTATCTTTACTTAACTATTGCTTAAATATAAAATTATGGAAAAAAACTTAAAGGATATTGCACTTAGATGTTACTTAATTATTTTCTACTCATCTTCAGTGGTTTCAATTACAGCAGAAGATCATCGAAACGGAGGCAACGGATCAGGACTTTGAATCGTTTCAGATTCATCACAAGGCTGAATTTTTCGATGCCATCACCGTCTGTCCCCCACAGCTCCTCCAAACTTTGCCTATTTGCTCTGAAAGCACCAGCTAGGTATAACAAGCCAATAAATGCCTTGAGTTCAATCACATCAGTGTTTTTGATGTCCCTCTCTCTGGAGAATTGCTCTTTGATTGTGTCAATATACTGGTTAGTGAACCGAACAATAGTTTCCAACATGCTATCTGTAATTAGATTACTCCAACATTCCACTGCAGTTTTAGCTTTTCTAGCACTTCCAATAACTCCAGGAAGGTGTGTAATAATATTGTGGGATGCTCTGTGCTGTTTGTTCTTGGGTGCCTTTTTGTTCCACTTTGTATTTTTATCTTTGCCCAAATAATAAGCTAGATCTGTGTCTGTTTCCTCTGTATCAGTGTCATCACCATCCTGCTCTGTTCCAGAATCAGTGTTACATTCTGCTACCTCATCTTCAGATGAAATGTCACTAGATTCCTCTAAATCCTCAGTTACTGCTGGTTCTTCCTCATCATCTTCTAACAAAAAAATCTTCATTTCTTCTAAATGAAGGGGTTTAGATGAGTCATACTGTTTTCTGGCCATTGCAGCAGAAAATCTGAAGCAAGAGAGAAAGAGTATGTGTTAGGGCGCAATGTGCCTTAGAAGCCACCCTCCTTTTGTCTAAGAAAACAGTACTTATGTACACTAACTTAGCATTAATCCTTCATAAAACAAGCTAAATACACAATCGTGATGAATAAAAAAAGAAAATACTAACCTTTCAATTTGTGTTGAAATCAGGCGCAATGTGCCTGAGAAGCCAAAGTGTTGATATCTGCTCACTAGAAGGTCTGCTGAGTCACTGTGATATCAGGTTTCACAGAGCCTGTAGAGTCAGGAGATAACTAGGAGGGGTGGGGTTTTCTGATAAGTGGGCAAGGAGAGAGAAGTGAAACTAATTACTGTGTGCCTGTCAGATCTATTGCGCCTGACGGAGGGTTAAAAAATATCATTTCTCACATTCTCATAGCCGGCAGGTACTGTGTGGCATACAAGTGGAGGTCGGTGAGCCCCCCTACAAAAACAGAACTAATTGAGAGGACCAACCTACACTGGCTATACGAAACCAACTTGACCCCCAATCTAGAGAAGAGAACGGTGAGACTTAAACAACGGCATCCGTGGGCCACTTCCCTTTATGCAACGGCCCTCCCCCAGATACAGACACCTACACCATAAATAAATTGATTGTGCCTAAGAATGCCATGCATGTAGAGCTGCTTCCCCTTCCCCCTCCCCCCTCTCCCCGCTTCTATGTTCAAGTTGTTGTTGGAAGGGGTATTTAATGTCCCAGATTGATATTCTAATAATGGCTCGAGGTTATTCCACCTCTTGCTACTCATTGCTCCTGTTCTTGATGTTTTTGTATGAGAAGTTTGTATTTTTTCTGAAAACTCAATAAAAACCTTTATGATAAAAAAAAAAAAGATTGTAGTGACTCGTTCTGCCAGTACCTTCTGTAGTGTTCTTGCTATCATGGGGATTGGAGGAAAAGCGTAGGCTAGGTTGAAGTGCCACGGGTGAGAGAAGGCGTCTACTTCCCACGCTCCGTCGGTGGGCCTGAGGGAGAAATATGTTCCCACCTTCGCATTCTGACCATTGGCGAACAGGTCCACCTCGGGATATCCCCATCTTGAGACCAGCGATGAAAATACTGACTGGTCCAGGCTCCATTCCCCGGGATGAACGTCCCTCCTGCTGAGGAAGTCCGCTTCCACATTGTCTACTGCCCTTAGATGCACTGCTGATATGGACAGTAGATGTTTCTCTGCCCAGGAGAAGATCCTCGCAGCCACCAGCTTTAGGTTGAAGAATTTTGTGCCTCCCTGGTGGCGGATGTAGGACACCGTAGTCATATTGTCTGAGTACACGCGTACGTGATGGTTTTGGACGAGGGTCGCTGATGCCTTTAGTGCCTCCTCTACCGCTATTAGTTCTCTTGTATTTGAGGAGTTGGAACTGACTTCTGGGCCCCATAACCCCTGGAAGTGTGATTTTCCCACTGTCGCGCCCCAGCCTCGCTGACTGGCATCCGTGGTGATGATCTTCAGGGGCAGCTGATCCCAGCCGACCCCCCCGCTGAAGGTTCTGACGGTTCAGCCACCATAGAAGAGAGGCTTTCACATGACCTGGAAGAGGAGTTTTTCCTTGTTGAGGGATGAAGGTTTGACTTCTCTAGGTTAGGGATCCAACCCAAGGATTTCAGAATCTCTAGAGATTTGCGTACGTCCTGGTTCAGGCGAGGCCTGGATGGAGCTACTATTAGAAGGTCGTCCAGATATGGGACGATGCAGATCCCCTGTTGGCGAATGAAGATTATTGCCTCCGCCATCACCTTGGTAAATACCCGAGGGGCTGATGATACTCCAAACGGCAGGACGTTGAATAGGTAGTGCCTGACCTGGGACCCCTGAGATACCGCAAACCTGAAGAATCTTGTGGTCTGGATGGATCGGGACGTGATAATAGGCGTCCCTTAGGTCTATTGTAGCCATCACCCAATTCTGTCCTATAAGAGGGATTGCAGTCTTGACCGACTCCATCTTGAACCGCCTGTATTTCACCACTTGGTTCAATGGTTTCAAGTTTATAATGACCCTGTGTTTCCCTGAGGGTTTTACCACTACGAAGAGGCGAGAATAGTGGCCTTTGCCTATTTCTCGTTGTGGACCCGGAAAGATTGCTCTTGCTTGCAGGAGTGTTTTTATATCTGAAAGCAAGGATCTTTGGAGGTGCGCTTGCAGGGAGGTTATTCTCAGGCATTGAGGGGGAGGACTCTCGAATTCCAATCTCAGTCCGTCGCGAATAGTGCGAAGAACCCACTGGTTTGATGTTATGGACTGCCATTGCTCTATGAAATTCGACAGTCGGCCCCCGACCGGAATACCGTCATTGCTTCTTTGTGGGGTTTTGTTGTTGCTGGGACTGGGAGGCCAGAATATTTCTGCCTCTTCCTCCCTTCGGATAGCTCCACCTGCCCGTTTTACCCTTCCCTTTGAACTCTTTCTGGGAGGGTTGGTCACGGTGGGAACGAAAAAACCGTCTTCTAGGTTTCCGCTCTTCTGGTAGTGACTTCTTTTTATCCATGGCCTTCTCCAGGATATCATCCAGGGCTGGGCCAAATACATACTTCCCCTGGAAGGGAATCGCACAAAGTTTTGACTTTGATGTGATGTCTAGGCTTTGTTTTACGATCCATAGGATCCTTGAGTTGAGACGAGTCTTCGAAGGGAAGAGCCGTCCTTTTCGTCACTCTGGATACCTGCACGTCTACTTTGGGGATCTCCCATAGGGAGCAATCCCCCTCCAAAGGAAATCTGTTCCTCATATCTGATGGAGTAGTGAGCCTTTTTTCAGGAAAGGCCCATTCTTGCATAACTAAATTTCGGATGTTCTCATGGATGGGGAACCCCTTTTGGTCTTTGGGTCTCAATCCCCCAAACATTTCATCCTGAACTGAGTATTCTACCTCCGTCTCCTCTAATCCCATGGTGCCCCTTACCATGCTAACTAAGTCCCCCATGACTTCCGATGAAAAGTAATATTTTTTGTTATCGGGCCTGGGGGCAGAAGTGGAACTCTCGTTTTCCCATGCATCCTCTGAGTCAGAGGCAGCAATTTCTCCCGAATCTGAGTACGACTCCGCCGGGGGCGCCTTCCTTTTCCTAGTTGGAGGGGGTTGTGCGGTCGGGGTCTGGGCACTCGTAATCATAGAAGATTGCATGTTTTGCTTGATGAGAGATTTTATACTGTCCAGAAGGGAGGGTTGTTCTACGCGGATTACTTCATCCGTGCAGGGCTGACATAGATTTTTCCTGTATGTTAAGGAGAGTTTGGTACCGCACACGCACTTGCGACTTGGTTTCTTTATGGGGTCAGGGGCCTTGTCTCCCTAGAATAGAGAGAGAAGGCGTACTAAGTTACCTCGCCATTTGGACAGAATAAAGGGGGACCGGTCCTGCTACTTACAGTAGGAGGGTGTACGCTGGGCTCCGCAGAAGCAGAACGAGAGTCTGTCACAGTCACCAGTGCAGAAATGGCCTTACCTGGACGCCCTCTGCCAGGGTCTTAAAAAGCCGAGGCTCCACAGTGTCTTCCTCTGCTCCTCCTACCCTGGTCCAGAGGTGGAGGTAATCGTGCTTACCCCTCCTCACGGCTCCTTCTCAGCTGTCCACTGTCATCCTGGGGACGTCACTCCACCCCCTCGAACTCCCAGCCACCGCCCGATGCCGCCCCTGTATCACCTTAGCCCCCATCACTTCAGGTAAGTGGGCAGGTGGGCGGTGAACAGGCGGCGAGTGGGCTGCGACAGGCGGGTGGATAGCGTCAGGCAGGTGGGTGGGCGAACACCGAGGCGCAGCTCTCACCTTCCCCGAGACGCCGCTCGCGTTCCCTGGAGGCCGCCATGCTGCCGCCCCGAAACCGGAAGTACGGCGCCGCGTCACTTCCGATGCGCTGCCGTCATGGAGAGGAGGACGCCGGGGAGCTCCATGAGGACCCCGGCTGCACATCGCCGTCTTACTTTACCCCGCGGAAGGGGCGCAGAAAAGGCGGGTACGGGGTCCTGAGTCGCACCTGCAGGCGGAGACGGGAGCGGCCAGATCCAAGGAGGGAGGAACGGATTCCCCGACCATCGGCTGCCCGGCTCCAGGTAAGAGATGGGGTGCTCCGGTCGCCGGCCATGGCAGCACCATCGGACCTCTTATGCCCCCATAGGGGACAGGAAAAACACTGAAGGTAATAGGAAGGGGAGGGTTATTTAACCTCTTGTGCATTTCCTGTCCCCTATTAGGGCGGGGAGACATCCTCCGATACTGCTGTCGTGGAAGGTGACTAGAGAAAGGCAGATTTTAAGGGATTCAGAAAGAGAATTGGAGGGATCCAATGGCTGGATATCCTTAAGGACAAAAATGTCCAGGAAGGATGGGAAATCTTGAAAAATGAAATTCTCAAAGCACAATCGTTAACAATTCCGAAAAGAGGGAAGAATAGGAAGCGTTTAAGGACACCAGGATGGATGAACACAGAACTTAAGCACATGCTAAAAAGGAAGAAATAAATGTTTGTAAAATGGAAAGAGGGAGGCATATCTAAAGAAGAACATAAAGCTGTCTGCAGAACCTGCAGGGCACAAATCAGATTCTCTAAAGCTGGCAATGAATTGAGGCTTGCAAGAGATGTTAAAAGCAATAATAAAGGATTTTGGGGATATGTCAAAAGTAAAAGAAAAGTCAAAGATGCTATAGGATTTTTACAGGATGAAAATGATGAAATGGTAAGACAGAAAGTTGAGAAGGCCCAACTTTTAAATTCCTATTTTGCATCTGTTTTCTCTCAGAAAGGAAATTTAACATCAACTGTTCTTCACTGTCCTATTAAGGAAATAGAAGAATCCAGGATATCTATACACAGAAAGTTAGTGAGGAAACACTTAGCTAACCTAAATGAATTCAAGTCTCCAGGTCCAGATGAATTACACCCCAGAGTTCTGAAGGAGATAGCAGAAGAAATTTTTGAACCCCTCTCCATAATCTTTGAAAATTCTTGGAGAACAGGAGAAGTTCCAGAAGACTGAAGAAGAGCAAATGTTGTTCCCATCTTCAAAAAGGGGAAGAAGGTGGACCCAGGCAACTATAGGCCGGTGAGTCTGACTTCTATACTAGGAAAGATCTTTGAGCAAATTATTAACATGTATGTAAGTACATGGACAAGAATGAAGTGATTAAACAGAGTCAGCATGGGTTTGTAACTAATAAGTCATGTCAGACTAACTTAATTTCCTTCTATGACAGAATCGCTGATTGGGTGGATCAGGGAAATGCTGTAGATATAGTATATCTTGACTTCAGCAAAGCATTTGACAAAGTATCTCATACAATCCTTATTGAAAAAATGGCTAAGTATGGAATGGACAAGGCAACTGTTAGGTGGATTCTTAACTGGCTTAGTGATCGGACCCAAAGAGTTGTCGTAAATGGCTGCATATCCAGTTGGAAGAATGTCTCAAGTGGGGTACCACAGGGCTCTGTCCTGGGCCCTGTATTGTTCAACATCTTTATCAACGATTTAGATGAAGGAATTGAGGGTAAACTGATTAAATTTGCTTATGACACAAAGCTAGAAGGAATAGCTAATACTAGAGAAGAGAGAGGATTCAAAAAGATATAAATAAACTGGAGCAGTGGGCAACAACTAACAGAATGTTTTTTAACAGGGAAAAATGCAAAGTACTACATCTTGGCAATAAAAATGAAAAAATCATATACAAAATGGGAGGAATAGGGCTAAGTAACAGCACATGTGAAAAAGACTTGGGTATACTAATTGATCACAGACTGAATACGAGTCAACAGTGTGATTCAGCAGCAAAAAAGGCAAATGCAATTCTAGGATGTATAAACAGAAGCATACAGTCTAGATCACAAGAAGTCATTATTGCCCTCTACTCCTCTTTGGTCAGACCTCATCTGGAATACTGTGTCCAGTTTTGGGTGCCACATTTTAAAAAAGACATCAA
The DNA here is from genome assembly GCF_039654945.1 of Dendrobates tinctorius. NCBI lineage: Eukaryota > Metazoa > Chordata > Amphibia > Anura > Dendrobatidae > Dendrobates > Dendrobates tinctorius. The sequence goes on along the minus strand of NW_027361795.1, from coordinate 15,105,534 downwards.
CAAACTGAAGTAAGTTCAGAAAAGAGCGACCAGAATGGTGACCGGTCTGCAAACCCTGTCTTATGAGGAAAGGTTGCAGGATTTGGGAATGTTTAGCTTGCAGAAGAGAAGACTGAGAGGAGACTTAATAGCTGTCTACAAATATCTCAAGGGCTGTCACATTGTAGTAGGATCATTTTTATTCTCATTTGCACAAGGAAAGACTAGGAGCAAAGGGATGAAACTGAATGGGAGGAGACACAGATTAGATATTAGAAAAAACTTTTTGACAGTTAGAGTGATCAGAGATAGAGTGGAACAGGCCGCCACGAGAGGTGGTGAGTTCTCCTTCAATAGAAGTCTTCAAACAGAGGCTGGACAGACATCTGTCTGGGATAATTTAGCGAATCCTGCTTTGAGCAGGGGGTTGGACCAGATGGCCCAGGAGGTCCCTTCCAACTCTACGATTCTATGATTCAATTTAAACAGTGACATTAGGAGTGAGGTCCCTGCTCGCAAGCTTACAATCTACAAGGAAATGGGGGGGACACAGTAGGTGAAAAGTGCTTGTTATTTCAGGTCTGGCAATTATAATAAATAGGAATTTTCATATAAAGCTGCATGATCCGGTCATCGGCCCGTGTGTTTAAGTGCAATAGTCAAGTATCAAGTGCAGTTATGTGCATGGAGGGTGTGGAGACAGATGAATAGTAGTGTGCAGATTCAGAATAATATTTGGAAGGAGGGAACAGGGCAAAGTTAGTTTACTGAGTAGTTGATGTGGTAGGCTTGTTTGAAGAGATGGGTTTTCAAAGCGCGCTTGAATAGGTCGGGGCTAGGTATCAGTCTGATCGTCTGGGGAAGTGCATTCCAGAGAGCTGGCACAGCACGAGGGAAGTCTTGGAGACGGAGGTGCGAGGTTCGGATTACGGGGGATGTTAGTTTTAGGTCATTTGTAGAACGGAGGGCAAGTGTAGGGCAATAGACATAGATGAGAGAGGAGAGATGAGATATAAGGCGGTGCAGCACTGTGGAGAGCTTTGTGGGTGAGAGAGATGAGTTTATACTGGACCTGTAGCGAATAGGTAGCCAGTGTAATGACTGGCACAAGATGGAGGCATCGGTGAAGCGGCTGGACAGAAATATGACCCTGGCTGCCGCATTCAAGATGGATTGGAGAGGAGAAAGTTTGGTAAGAGGGAGACCGATCAGAAGAGAGTTGCAGTAGTCCAGACGAGAATGAATAAGAGCGACAGTAAGAGTCTTAGCAGTTTCAAAGGTGAGAAAAGGTCGGATTCTGGAGATGTTTTTAAGATGCAGGTGACAAGAGCGAGTGAGTGATCGGATATAGGGAGTAAAAGAAAGTTCGGTGTAGAATATGACCCCAAGACAGCGGTGACTGAAATGGAATCCTGCCGTGGAGAATAAAGTGAATTTTCTCCCCAGAACGTTTGGCTAAGTGTGGACACCGGCCAGATTAGTAACGCTATCAAACTCCTTATCTGCAGGTTAATAGCGTTTTTGCTGGTGACAGGTTCCCTATAACTCCCGCAGATCTACCAAGTCTCTAATTGCTGAGCTCTGTATAACCCCACCCACACCACTGATTGGCAGCTTTCTGTGTATACTGTGCATAGGCAGAAAGCTGACATTGCGTGGTGAGGGCGGAGTTACACAGAACTCATGAATATGGACAACTACATGGCAGCAGGTTTATTAGTCCTCTAGGGAATCTCCTGCTCAGAAAAGAGTTTTATCAATGCCACAGTAGGTAGCCCAGTAGGTGACACCACTGGAATCAGGGTCTCTGCCTCTAAATTATGCTGCTATATAACACAAATCTCAGTCAGCCAGGAGTAGGGCTGCGATATGTGAAGAAATATACAGGGTGGGCCATTTCCATGGATACACCTAAATAAAATGGGAATGGTTGGTGATATTAACTTCCTGTTTGTGGCACATTAGTATATGGGAGGGGGAAACCTTACAAGATGGTTGGCGACCATGGTGGCCAATTTGAAGTCGGCCATTTTGGATCCAAATTTAATTTTTTCCAATGGGAAGAGGGTCATGTGACACCTCAAACTTATTGAAAATTTCACAAGAAAAACAATGGTGTGCTTGGTTTTAATGTAACTTTACTCTTTCATGAGTTATTTACAAGTTTATGACCACTTATAAAATGTGTTCAAAGTGCTGCTCATTGTGTTGGATTGTCAATGCAACCCTCTTCTCCCACTCTTGACACACTGATAGCAACACCGCAGAAGAAATGCTAGTCTAAGGGGGTCAGATTCCTTGTAGGAATGCTTGGACCTGACACCCATAATGTGGTGGTGCACCATCTTGCAGAAAAATCTCAGGGAACGTGCCATCTTCAGTGCATAAAGAAGGCAACACATCATCATGTAGCAATTCAGATATCCAGTGGCATTGAGGTTTCCATTGATGAAGAATGGCCCCACTATCTTTGTAACCCATATACCACACCATCAATTATGGGTGCCAGGTCCGAGCATTCCTACATGAACAGTTTCGTGAAAGGTGGATTGGTCGTCGTGGGCCAAGTTGAATGGCCACCAAGGTCTCCCGATCCGACCCCCTTAGACTTTTATCTTTGGGATCATCTGAAGGCAATTGTCTATCCTGTGAAGATACGAGATGTGCAGCATCTGAAACAATGGATACTGGAAGCCTGTGCTAGCATTTCTTCTGTGGTGTTGCTATCAGTGTGTCAAGAGTGGGAGAAGAGGGTTGCATTGAAAATCCAACACAATGGGCAGCACTTTGAACACATTTTATAAGTGGTCATAAACTTGTAAATAACTCATGAAAGAACAAAGTTATGTTAAAACCAAGCACACCATTGTTTTTCTTGTGAAATTCTCAATAAGTTTGATGTCACATAGCCCTCTTCCCACTGGAAAAAATAAAGTTGGATACAAAATGGCCGACTTCAAAATGGCCGCCATGGTCACCACCCATCTTGTAAAGTCCCCCCCCCCCATTTACTAATGTGCCACAAACAGGAAGTTGATATCACCAACCATTCCCATTTACGTGTACCCATATAAATGGCCCACCCTGTACATGCATATACTGATGTCTAAAGCAATGAGAAGTTAATGTGATTAAAATTAAATACATTTTCCTTCCTGAGCACAATGGGGGTTATCTACACTTTCATCCTCCTCAATGTTTTATAGGTATTCTCATTCTGCACTGTTCTAAAACTGTCAGATTGACGGAGGAGGATGAAACAGGAGATAACTCTCTTCACATAGGACAGCCATGCTCGCGGCTGATGGATATGGGTGTGATACGGCTCCTCTGTCAGTTGAGATATGTCTCGGGAGCTGCATGCCTTCAGTCTGTCCTAACACGTGACCAGGACAAGACGAAGTTTTAACTGTCTTACAGGCGCCACGTTATTACATTGTCGGGGAATCCCTTTAGGCAAGTGACTGCTGACCCTGCCACTACCAAGCACCACATTGTAGACTACCTGCCCCCAAACCAAAAGGTCAGATGATGCCACTATCTCACCTGAGTAGCTTATTTATTGGAAATGATCTTCAAGGCACAAAGCTGCATGACAGGAATCGGGGCGGTGCCAGTTATCAGACAAGAGGCTTCATGGTCAACTTTGAAATTTCATCCTATGAATAAAAACACAGTTGTGTGGTGGCTTATGACTTTCAATATTCTATTATTCTTTTCTACACATTATCGGGGTCTTATTACTTCCAGTTTCTTCTATACTACATTAAGTAACCCCTGTATAAAAGCAAATCAAGAAAATGTGAAAAGGCACGAGATGGTATTAAAGGGCTGTTCCTCCATGTTGTCTGATGGGGCACTCCTGCTGATTGACAGCTGTGACCGGCCGCATTGTGCATTCTCACATGCTACAAACACGGGAAACCTCTGCAGTATCGGAGGAGATCAACTGTACTAAAACTGACCGGATCAGGAGCCAACAGTGCGCTTCCTGCAATCCGGCTTGCTTCAGCGCAGCGACTACAAGCACAATAGATAAGAGCTTGGAAGCGCTGAGCATGGCTGGCTGCTGCTGCTAGAATCTACAAATACCAATGTTCCTGAGAAAGGAGCGGGGCATTACAGAGGTCGACCACTACTTGTTCATTGATGACCTTTGTGATATGGTTATGGATATTCATTGACATTTTACCACACGTACACATCCATCTGCTGTAACGGGTTTTCTTTTTTCCCTTTCATCAATTGTGGACAAAGGCCGGGTCATTCACTGTACCAGAATGAGGGACACAAACCACAAATTATATATATATATACACACACACACACATTTGTACACAAATAATACACACACATATATATATATATACACACACACATGTATTATATATGTTTTCTTATATAATGCCCCTGCCCACAAATACACACACACGCTTTCATTTCCAGCTGGGACATTCTGGAGTGACTGCGGGGGCCACATCTCACTACAGCAGGGGCCAGACATGACATTTCCAGCTGTCTCCAGCAGCCCATAGGCGTTGCCATGACAACCTTATCATGTAAGGAGGCCACCAGTGCTCATCTATGGGCAGTCATGTGCCCCCTCTCCATGATGCCATGTATGTACCCAGTGAGGCATATGGGGACAGGACGCAGCTCTGCCTCCTCTCCCGAGCAACCATAGCGCCAGCAGCCAGTCACAGCTCATACTTGCCTTCCAGTTATCACGACATGACCGCGGCCTTCCTTTCACTATCCGGGCACATATCATGCACACAGCACGGTCTATCACCGTTTCTCAGGCTCCTGTTGTGGCCGGCGGTGTCTGATGACATATCTGTGCTTCCTGGGACATCGCTATACCGAGTGGTTGCGAGACTTCCAGGAAGTGCTGGCCGCCATGTTCTCGGAGACAAATTTCCCTGCAGTGCAAGGAGCGTGCTACACAAACATGGATCCCAGAATGGCCATCTAAGGATCCGGGGTCTGTTACGCTCCACATTGGGGGCTAGGGGCAGGGGACGGAAGGCTGACTGTCATGTCTGCACACTACTGTGTAAAATTGGCTCCTGTGAGGGTCTCCTCCAGTGTATACGGCTCAGCACTGACAGGACTAGGATGTAAGGACAGGGGTGACCCAGGAGCTCCTCATAGACTCCATTCTAGTGACAGAAGTGACTGGAGTGGGGTAACTGCAGTGAGGGGAACACCGACACCCAGGAATAATGACATTACAGGGGTCACTGAAGTGAGAGGGGACAACGAGGCCCAGGAATAATTACATTACAGGGGTCACTGCAGTGAGGGGACAACGAGGCCCAGGAATAATGACATTACAGGGGTCACTGCAGTGAGGGGAACACCGACACCCAGGAATAATGACATTACAGGGGTCACTGCAGTGAGAGGGGACACCGAGTCCTAGGAATAATTACATTACAAGGGTCACTGCAGTGAGGGGGACCCGGAGGCCCAGGAATAATTACATTACAGGGGTCACTGCAGTGAGAGGGGACACCGAGACCCAGGAATAATTACATTACAGGGGTCACTGCAGTGAGGGGGACTCGGAGGCCCAGGAATAATTACATTACAGGGGTCACTGCAGTGAGAGGGGACACCGAGACCCAGGAATAATGACATTACAAGGGTCACTGCAGTGAGGGGAACACCGACACCCAGGAATAATGACATTACAGGGGTCACTGCAGTGAGAGGGGACACCGAGTCCTAGGAATAATTACATTACAAGGGTCACTGCAGTGAGGGGGACCCGGAGGCCCAGGAATAATTACATTACAGGGGTCACTGCAGTGAGAGGGACAACGAGACCCAGGAATAATTACATTACAGGGGTCACTGCAGTGAGGGGAACACCGAGACCCAGGAATAATTACATTACAGGGGTCACTGCAGTGAGAGGGACAACGAGGCCCAGGAATAATTACATTACAGGGGTCACTGCAGTGAGAGGGACAACGAGGCCCAGGAATAATGACATTACAGGGGTCACTGCAGTGAGAGGGACAACGAGGCCCAGGAATAATGACATTACAGGGGTCACTGCAGTGAGAGGGACAGCGAGGCCCAGGAATAATTACATTATAGGGGTCACTGCAGTGAGAGGGGACACCAAGACCCAGGAATAATTACATTACAGGGGTCACTGCAGTGAGAGGGGACACCGAGACCCAGGAATAATGACATTACAGGGGTCACTGCAGTGAGGGGAACACCGAGACCCAGGAATAATGACATTACAGGGGTCACTGCAGTGAGAGGGACAACGAGGCCCAGGAATAATTACATTACAGGGGTCACTGCAGTGAGAGGGACAACGAGACCCAGGAATAATTACATTACAGGGGTCACTGCAGTGAGAGGGACAACGAGGCCCAGGAATAATGACATTACAGGGGTCACTGCAGTGAGAGGGGACAACGAGACCCAGGAATAATTACATTACAGGGGTCACTGCAGTGAGAGGGACAACGAGGCCCAGGAATAATGACATTACAGGGGTCACTGCAGTGAGAGGGACAGCGAGGCCCAGGAATAATTACATTACAGGGGTCACTGCAGTGAGAGGGGACACCGAGACCCAGGAATAATTACATTACAGGGGTCACTGCAGTGAGAGGGGACACCGAGACCCAGGAATAATGACATTACAGGGGTCACTGCAGTGAGGGGAACACCGAGACCCAGGAATAATGACATTACAGGGGTCACTGCAGTGAGAGGGACAACGAGGCCCAGGAATAAGGACATTACAGGGGTCACTGCAGTGAGAGGGACAACGAGGCCCAGGAATAATTACATTACAGGGGTCACTGCAGTGAGGGGAACACCGAGACCCAGGAATAATTACATTACAGGGGTCACTGCAGTGAGAGGGACAACGAGGCCCAGGAATAATTACATTACAGGGGTCACTGCAGTGAGAGGGACACTGAGGCCCAGGAATAAGGACATTACAGGGGTCACTGCAGTGAGAGGGACAACGAGGCCCAGGAATAAGGACATTACAGGGGTCACTGCAGTGAGAGGGACAACGAGACCCAGGAATAATGACATTACAGGGGTCACTGCAGTGAGGGGAACACCGAGACCCAGGAATAATGACATTACAGGGGTCACTGCAGTGAGGGGAACACCGAGGCCCAGGAATAATGACATTACAGGGGTCACTGCAGTGAGGGGAACACCGAGACCCAGGAATAATTACATTACAGGGGTCACTGCAGTGAGAGGGACAACGAGGCCCAGGAATAATTACATTACAGGGGTCACTGCAGTGAGAGGGACAACGAGGCCCAGGAATAAGGACATTACAGGGGTCACTGCAGTGAGGGGGACCCGGAGGCCCAGGAATAATGACATTACAGGGGTCACTGCAGTGAGAGGGACAACGAGACCCAGGAATAATGACATTACAGGGGTCACTGCAGTGAGGGGACAACGAGACCCAGGAATAATGACATTACAGGGGTCACTGCAGTGAGGGGAACACCGAGACCCAGGAATAATGACATTACAGGGGTCACTGCAGTGAGAGGGACAACGAGGCCCAGGAATAATTACATTACAGGGGTCACTGCAGTGGGGGGAACAGCGAGGTCCAGGAATAATGACGTTACAGGGGTCACTGCAGTGAGAGGGACAACGAGGCCCAGGAATAATGACATTACAGGGGTCACTGCAGTGAGAGGGACAGCGAGACCCAGGAATAATGACATTACAGGGGTCACTGCAGTGAGGGGAACACCGAGACCCAGGAATAATTACATTACAGGGGTCACTGCAGTGAGAGGGACAACGAGGCCCAGGAATAATGACATTACAGGGGTCACTGCAGTGAGAGGGACAGCGAGGTCCAGGAATAATGACATTACAGGGGTCACTGCAGTGAGAGGGCACACCGAGACCCAGGAATAATTACATTACAGGGGTCACTGCAGTGAGGGGGACCCGGAGGCCCAGGAATAATTACATTACAGGCGTCACTGCAGTGAGAGGGGACACCGAGGCCCAGGAATAATTACATTACAGGGGTCACTGCAGTGAGGGGGACCCGGAGGCCCAGGAATAATTACATTACAGGGGTCACTGCAGTGAGAGGGGACACCGAGACCCAGGAATAATTACATTACAGGGGTCACTGCAGTGAGAGGGGACACCGAGACCCAGGAATAATGACATTACAGGGGATACTGAAGTGAGAGGGGACAACGAGGCCCAGTAATAATGACATTACAGGGGTCACTGCAGTGAGGGGAACACCGAGACCCAGGAATAATTACATTACAGGGGTCACTGCAGTGAGAGGGACAACGAGGCCCAGGAATAATTACATTACAGGGGTCACTGCAGTGAGAGGGACAGCGAGGTCCAGGAATAATGACGTTACAGGGGTCACTGCAGTGAGGGGAACACCGAGACCCAGGAATAATTACATTACAGGGGTCACTGCAGTGAGAGGGACAACGAGGCCCAGGAATAATTACATTACAGGGGTCACTGCAGTGAGAGGGACAGCGAGACCCAGGAATAATGACATTACAGGGGTCACTGCAGTGAGGGGAACACCGAGACCCAGGAATAATTACATTACAGGGGTCACTGCAGTGAGAGGGACAACGAGGCCCAGGAATAATGACATTACAGGGGTCACTGCAGTGAGAGGGACAGCGAGACCCAGGAATAATGACATTACAGGGGTCACTGCAGTGAGAGGGACAGCGAGACCCAGGAATAATGACATTACAGGGGTCACTGCAGTGAGAGGGACAGCGAGGTCCAGGAATAATGACGTTACAGGGGTCACTGCAGTGAGGGGGACCCGGAGGCCCATGAATAATGACATTACAGGGGTCACTGAAGTGAGAGGGACCCAGATGCCCAGGAATAATGACATTACAGGGGTCACTGCAGTGAGGGGGACACGGAGGCCCAGGAATAATGACATTATAGGGGTCACTGAAGTGAGAGGGACACGGAGGCCCAGGAATAATGACATTACAGGGGTCACTGCAGTGAGGGGGACACGGAGGCCCAGGAATAATGACATTACAGGGGTCACTGCAGTGAGGGGGACACGGAGGCCCAGGAATAATGACATTATAGGGCTTACTGTATTGAGAGGGACCCAGAGGCCCAGGAATAATGACATTACAGGGGTCACTGAAGTGAGAGGGACCCAGATGCCCAGGAATAATGACATTACAGGGGTCACTGCAGTGAGGGGAACACGGAGGCCCAGGAATAATGACATTACAGGGGTCACTGCAGTGAGGGGGACACGGAGGCCCAGGAATAATGACATTACAGGGGTCACTGAAGTGAGAGGGACCCAGATGCCCAGGAATAATGACATTACAGGGGTCACTGCAGTGAGGGGGACACGGAGGCCCAGGAATAATGACATTACAGAGGTCACTGAAGTGAGAGGGACACGGAGGCCCAGGAATAATGACATTACAGAGGTCACTGCAGTGAGGGGGACCCGGAGGCCCAGGAATAATGACATTACAGGGGTCACTGCAGTGAGGGGAACACGGAGACCCAGGAATAATGACATTATAGGGGTTACTGTATTGAGAGGGACCCAGAGGCCCAGGAATAATGACATTACAGGGGTCACTGAAGTGAGAGGGACCCAGATGCCCAGGAATAATGACATTACAGGGGTCACTGCAGTGAGGGGAACACGGAGGCCCAGGAATAATGACATTACAGGGGTCACTGCAGTGAGGGGGACACGGAGGCCCAGGAATAATGACATTACAGGGGTCACTGCAGTGACTGGAACACGGAGACCCAGGAATAATGACATTACAGGGGTCACTGAAGTGAGAGGGATACGGAGGCCCAGGAATAATGACATTACAGAGGTCACTGCAGTGAGGGGGACCCGGAGGCCCAGGAATAATGACATTACAGGGGTCACTGCAGTGAGGGGAACACGGAGACCCAGGAATAATGACATTATAGGGGTTACTGTATTGAGAGGGACCCAGAGGCCCAGGAATAATGACATTACAGGGGTCACTGAAGTGAGAGGGACCCAGATGCCCAGGAATAATGACATTACAGAAGTCACTGCAGTGAGGGGGACACGGAGGCCCAGGAATAATGACATTATAGGGGTCACTGAAGTGAGGGGGACACGGAGGCCCAGGAATAATGACATTACAGAGGTCACTGCAGTGAGGGGGACCCGGAGGCCCAGGAATAATGACATTACAGGGGTCACTGCAGTGAGGGGGACACGGAGGCCCAGGAATAATGACATTATAGGGGTCACTGAAGTGAGAGGGATACGGAGGCCCAGGAATAATGACATTACAGAGGTTACTGCAGTGAGGGGGACCCGGAGGCCCAGGAATAATGACATTACAGGGGTCACTGCAGTGAGGGGAACACGGAGACCCAGGAATAATGACATTATAGGGGTTACTGTATTGAGAGGGACCCAGAGGCCCAGGAATAATGACATTACGGGGGTCACTGCAGTGAGGGGGACACGGAGGCCCAGGAATAATGACATTACAGGGGTCACTGCAGTGAGGGGAACACGGAGACCCAGGAATAATGACATTACAGGGGTCACTGCAGTGAGGGGAACACGGAGACCCAGGAATAATGACATTACAGGGGTCACTGAAGTGAGAGGGATACGGAGGCCCAGGAATAATGACATTACAGAGGTCACTGCAGTGAGGGGGACACGGAGGCCCAGGAATAATGACATTACAGGGGTCACTGCAGTGAGGGGGACACGAAGGCCCAGGAATAATGACATTACAGGGGTCACTGCAGTGAAGGTGACACCGAGACCCAGGAATAATGACATTACGGAGGCCCAGGAATAATGACATTACAGGGGTCACTGCAGTGAGGGGAACACCGAGACCAAGGAATAATGACATTATAGGGGTTACTGTATTGAGAGGGACCCAGAGGCCCAGGAATAATGACATTAAAGGGGTTACTGTAGTGAGAGGGACACTGAGGCCCAGGAAAAATGACATTACAGGGGTCACCGCAGTGAGGGAAGACACCGAAGCCCTGGAATAATGCCATTACAGGGGTCACTGCAGTGAGAGGGTCACTGAGGCCCAGGAATAATTACATTACAGGGGTCACTGCAGTTAGGGGGGACACTGAGGCCCAGGAATAATGATATTACAGGGGTCACTGCAGTGACAGGGACACTGAGGCCCAGGAGTAATGACATTACAGGGGTCACTGCAGTGAGGGGGACACCGAGGCCCAGTAATAATAAGATTACAGGGGTCTCTGCAGTGAGGGGAGACACCGAGGCCCAGGAGTAATAACATTACAGGGGTCACTGTAGTTAGGGGGACTCTGAAGCCCAGGAATAATGACATTATAGGGGTCACTAAAGTGAGGGGAGACACCGAGGCCCAGGAATAATGACATTACAGGGGTCACTGTAGTGAGAGGGACACTGAGGCCCAGGAGTAATAACATTACAGGGGTCACTGAAGTGAGAGGGGACACCGAGGCCCAGGAATAATGACATTACAGGGGTCATCGCAGTGAGGGGGACACTGAGGCCCAAGAATAATTAAATTACAGGGGTCATTGCAGTGAGGGAGACACTGAGGCCCTGGAATAATTAAATTACAGGGGTCATTGCAGTGAGGGGGACGCTGAGGCCCAAGAATAATGACATTACAGGGGTCACTGCAGTGAGGGGAGACGCCCAGGCCCAAGAATAATGACATGCAGGGGTCATTGCAGTGAGAGGGACACTGAAGCCCAATAATAATGACATTACAGGGGTCACTGCAGTGAGGGGGACACTGAGGCCCAGGAATAATTGCATTACAAGGATGACTATAGTGAGGGGGACACCGAGTCCTAGGAATAATTACATTACAAGGGTCACTGCAGTGATGGGGACACCGAGGCCCAGGGATAATTACATTACAGGGGACACTGCTGTGAGGGGGAAACCGAAACCCAGGAATAACAACATTACAGGGGTCACTGCAGTGAGGGGGACACTGAGGCCCAGTAATAATGATATTACAGAGGTCGCTGCAGTGAGGGGGTACACTGAGGCCCAGGAATAATGACATTACAGGGGAGGGTGTTTCTTTCCTAGGATTTAATACCTACAGTGGGTACAGAAAGTATTCAGACGCCTTTAAATTTTTCACTCTTTGTTTCATTGCAGCCATTTGGTAAATTCAATAAAGTTCATTTTTTTCACATTAATGTACACTCTGCACCCCATCTTGACTGAAAAAAAAACATCTCCTTGAGATGGTTCTTTTCCTTCATTGGAGTCCAGCTGTGTTTAATTAAACTGATAGGACTTGATTTGTAAAGGCACTCACCTGTCTATATAAGACCTCACAGCTCACAATGCATGTCAGACCAAAGGAGAATCATGAGGTCAAAGGAACTGGCCAAGGCTCTCAGATGAAGAAAACGGAGAAATAGTCCAGCTGATACAAAAAGACTGATTTATTGAAAAAAATATAATTAATAATAACAATAATAATAAATGTTATTTCTATAGCGCCGACATATTCCGCAGCACTTTACATTTCAGAGGGGACATGTACAGACGATAGACATTACAGCATAATAATAATCACATAGATCATAACAGATACCAAGAGGATCGGTATACCGGTATATCGGTAAAGTCGGTATACCGCAGACGTGTTCGAAACGCGTTGCTGTGCCACCGCTCATGTCTGTGGTATACAGATTTTAATTATATTTTTTCAATAAATCAGCCTTTTTGTATCAGCTGGACTATTTCTCCGTTTTCTTCATCAAGATTCCAAGTTATCCACTTGCAGTCCGTGCTGACAACACGCCACAACAGGTGAGCTGGCTCTACCTTTTGCTGTTTTATCACTGGATTTTTTTGCCTTGCTCACCTTTATTGTGCAAATTTTTGGTTCTGTATTGGACACATTTATACTTCAGAGGACATTTCCATTATTGTCCTTAAGCATTGCATGCTTTTTTATAAATGTGGCGTGTTGATTACGCTGTTTTACTATGACTGATGTTTACAATGATCGGATCCGCAGAGCGGCTCAGGTGTTTTCCACCAATGACTCTACACTTGATTCCTTCAGTTCGGATGTATTTGCTGAATATAGCAAGTTGGAAAAATTCATGATATCCGAAACAAAGGTATGGTGGGATCACACCACTCTCACCAGTTATCTGGAGAAGAAAATGATCCCCAGGGGTCTACGTATCAAGAAGATACCAACTACTGTTTAAGGGGGTTTTACACATAGCGATATCGCTAGCAATATCGTTAAAGCATCACCGATTTTGTGACGCAGCAGCGATATTGCTAGCGATATCGCCATGTGTGATACTTACCTCCGACCGGCTCCCCCGCTGTCTGTCGCTGATCGCGCAAGATCGGCCGGGTCCATTTCTCGTCGGGCGCTTCCTGCTGGCGCCGACGAGCGACGTGTGGACGCGGGCGGGAGGACGTCAGGATCGCTGCGTGTGAAAGGTAAGTAATGGACCGCTGCTGCGTCGCTACATCGCTGTGAGATCTGCCTGTTTGGCAGCCCACTAGCGACCATTTTGCGATGCACCAGCGATCCTGACTGGGTCGTATCGTGGTCGGATCGCTGGTGCATCGCTAAATGTAAAGGGGCCTTTATTCCCATACCTTCTTTAACAGATGGAATGATATATTGTCCAACTGTTCAATGGAACTTATTAAACTAATTGTGGAAGAGGAGGATGCTAAGTTGAAATCTTTACAAAGTGAGATAGAGGCTGTGACAAATGATATAAAAACTAAGTTGAATGTGTCTGATTTTGATGACATCATCAAAAAAATCCGAAAGGATATATCTAACCTGGAAGACACAATTATAAATAGGAAACAGTCCAAATTTCACTGTGATAGTAATGACTATAAATCAAATCAAGTGTACGAGTGGGGACGATGGGAAAAAATCCCAAATCCATTTTGAAGCGTACAAGCTCTTTGGAGAGGATCTCATCCAGAACACATGTCAGTTTCAATTCATCTGATTTTGATTTTTCTGATGGCAATGACACTGAGCCAGAATCTAACACTTCTCGTGAGGATTTTTCTTATTTCAGAAAGGCAAAAACAAAACAAAAAGCAGGCAGGACGCAAGCACCACAAACGTCCAAGGAATGGCAACGCGACGTAAGAAAAAGTTTTGAATAGTGATCAATATACCAATGTCCTGAATTTGTCACAACAGAAGTTGGATCCAATGCATATGCGGGTGCTTAGCTATGGTCTTAATTTTGTGCCAGCAAGGTCATTCAATCTTTTTGAAACTTTATTAGACATTAATCGTTTTGTCCGCAATTTTACAGTAAAAAGACATTTTTACAGGGACAATTGTGTTGAAGACAGTGTTCAGACGTCCTTACCGTCGGTTAATGAATACCGTGCACTAACTTTTGAGGAACGTTTGGCATTATTGCATTTGCAAGATTTAGATGAAAGTGAAAATAATGACCAGGTTTTACTAGAAAATGTGGCTAAATTCCGTACAAAAAATCCTTTTTTCTACCCTGTACAGTCTAGATCTGATGCTATGGATCAGTTCCAGGAGGCAATTCAGCGAGACCTGAAGAAACTTCACATAGCTGTACAATTTGATTCGAGGAAATCTAATCTCACTCGTGCTGAATCTTTAGCTCTTGAAGAGCTTAAATCTATGGATAATGTCATCATAAAAATGTCTGACAAGGGGGTATTAGTGGTGGTTTTGGATATGGAGGTATATAATTCTCAAATTAACATTTTATTATCAGATTCTTCCACATAAACTAAATTGTCTGGTAATCCATTAAAAACCTTTATGCAGGAAACCCATTCCATTATTAATGATGGTTTTGTGTTGGGGGTATTAACCAAACAACAAATGTAATATATGACCATTGATTATCCAACTATTCCTCATATACATGGTCTACCAAAAGTGCACAAGACTCTTTATCCACCCCCCATGAGACCAGTCATTTCTGGAATCGGGTCAGTTACTGAACGTGTGGGTGAGTGACTTGACTCTATGCTGCAGCCTTTAGTCCAGCGTTCATGCGGTTTTTGAAAGACTCCTGTGATGTTCTTCAACAATTATCACAGGTGTTCTGGGATCCTTTGTGCTCCTGGGTCAGCTGTGATGTATCACTGTACACCTGCATCCCCCACCAGATTGCTTTGGAGGCGCTTAAATTTCACTTGTCTCATTATAGTAACTATTCTCAAGATTTAATTAATTCCATTTTAGACTTGTTTTTTTTTTCTGATGACGCATAATTTTTTTCTTTTTGACAATCAATTTTATTTGCAGCGCAAGGGTGTTTCAATGGGGGCCAAATTTTCTCCTGCAGTAGCTAATCTGGTAATGTCCTATTGGGAACTAAATCATCTTTATGCTTTATCTAATCCTTTCGTTCAGAGCATATGGAAGATTTATCGACGACCTCCTGTTCATTTGGAAGGGGGATGTTACTTTAATTCCTGACTTTATTGAATACATTAACAATAATACGTATGGTCTTTCTTTTACATCTAGTATTCACACTTCTTCTATTTCATTTTTGGATCTGTTTTTGGAGGGTGCAGGTAATATGATTTTGACTTCCACTTTCTCTAAACCTCTGTCTGGCAATAGTATATTGCATGCGCATAGTTGTCATCCAAAACACACTATCAAGTCTATACCTGTAGGTGAATTCACGCGCATAAAAAGCAATTGTAATGATGAAACCAAGTTAACCAGTGAACTGAAGGAAAGTGAAAAAAAGCTCAGTAATCGTGGATATCCTGATTGGATGTTAAATAGAGCTAAAAAAATAGTGGAAAAGAAAAAACGATCTGATCTTTTGGACTTTTGGATGATGCTGCATCCAAAAAATATGGCAGGATAAACCTGTATTATCTTTACAATATAGTACGCAATTTTATGACATAAAAAAAATTGTTTTGAAATATCTGCCTCTTTTGGAGGAGAATGCAACACTGTCCAAAATATTGGAACCTGGTTGTGCAGTGGTGGCTAAACGGGCTAAAACTTTGGGTAATTTTTTTATCAGCACCAAATAATACAAGAAAACGCAGTGGGTCCACATGGCTTAGCTGCAAGGGTTTCTTTAAATGTGGTGAGAGCCGATGTAAAATGTGTAAATTTGTTTCCACTACTAAAATTTTCACCAATTCAAATGCTTCTGAATATTTTAATATGAATCAATTTCTAAATTGTAACAGCCAGTACGTATCCTATGTTATTAATTGCTCTATCAGTAGTAAAATGTATGTGGGTTGTACCATTAGGAATCTGAAGAAGTGTATCTCAGAACATTTGGGGGATATGTACAACATTTCTGATTCTTCTCGTAATATTTCACAGGCTTCCAGACATTTTGTACAACAACACGAACGTAATACCGCTTCTTTCCAGGTTTTTGCGATCGAAAAAATCTTTCCATTAGCCAGAGGAGGGGATACGCGAAAATACTTGCGAGATCGCAAAGCCTTCTCGATGTTCCTTCTGAATACCTGCCATCCTTTTGGACTCAATCTCCAAAAGGAATTATTGTTTCATTATTGAACTTTTATATTCAGTTTTCTAGTTTTTTGCCTTTAATTATTTTTTAGTATTTATGTCGATTTGATTAGTTTTCATGTTTTCATTAGCATGTATAACAGGTGGTTTTATCACATGATTTGTTGGGGGAGTGGTTTGATCATTTTGTATGTATAAATTGTCTCCGGTAACATCATTATGCAGCTCTTACAAAGAACACACCTTGTGTTCAAAACGCGTTGCTGTGCCACCGCTCATGTCTGCGGTATACCGATTTTAATTATATTTTTTCAATAAATCAGCCTTCTTGTATCAGCTGGACTATTTCTCAGTTTTCTTCATCAAGATTCCAAGTTATCCACTTGCAGTCCGTGCTGACAACACGCCACAACAGGTGAGCTGGCTCTACCTTTTGCTGTTTTATCCAAGGATCTCAGAGACAGAATTGTGGAAAGGCACACATCTGGCCAAGGTTACAAAAGAATTTCTGCATTACTCAAGGTTCCTAAGAGCACAGTGGCCTCCATAATCCTTAAAGGGAAGAAGTTTGGGACCATCAGAAGTCTTCCTAGACCTGGCCGTCCAGTCAAACTGAGCAATCGTGGGAGAAGAGCCTTGGTGAGAGAGGTAAAGAAGAACCCCGATATCACTGTGGCTGAGCTCCACAGATGCAGTAGCGAGATGGGAGAAAGTTCCACAAAGTAAACTATCACTGCAGCCTTCCAAAAGTCGGGCCTTTATGGCAGAGTGGCCCAACGGAAGCATCTCCTCAGTGCAAGACATATGAAAACCTGCATAGAGTTTGCTAAAAAACACATGACGGACTCCCAGACTATGAGAAATAAGATTCTCTGGTCTGATGAGATGAAGATAGAACTTTTTGGTGATAATTCTAAGCGGTATGTGTGGAGAAAACCAGGCACTGCTCATCACCTGCCCAATACAATCCCAACAGTGAAACATGGTGGTGGCAGCATCATGCTATGGGGGTGTTATTCAGCTGCAGGGACAGGACGACTGGTTGCAATTGAAGGAAACATGAATGCAACTAAATGCAGAGATATCCTGGATGAAAACCTCTTCCAGAGTGCTCTGGACCTCAGACATGGCCGAAGGTTCACCTTCCAACAAGACAATTACCCTAAGCACACAGCTAAAATAATAAAGGAGTGGCTTCAGAACAACTCTGTGACCTTTCTTGATCGGCCCAGCCAGAGCCCTGACCTAAATCCATCTGAGACCTGAAAATGGCTGTCCACCAACGTTCACAAAAGGATGCTTCTACTCAATACTGAGCAAAGGGTCTGAATACTTATGCCCATGTGATATTTCAGTTTTTCTTTTTTAATCAATTTGCAAAAATTTCTACATTTCTGTTTTTTTTTTTTCAGTCAAGATGGAGTGGAGAGTGTACATTGATGAGAAAAAAATGATTTTTTTTATTTAAATTTACCAAATGGCTGCAATGAAACAAAGAGTCAAAATTTAAAGGGGTCTGAATACTTTCCATACACATTGTATATATAATGATCTATAGGCTTTTTAATGGTTTTTTTTTTTTGGTTCTTGAAGAAAACACTTCAAAACTTGTATATAAGATTTTTTTTTACACTTTTATCTTGTTTTATATAAACAGTACAAAGATTAAAATTGATGGTGTCGGCCCTTTAAAGAACAATGAGAGTGAAGTCATAGAGAGCGATGCGGGAAAAGCAAATGTTTTAAATACTTTTTTCTCAAAAGTGTTCACACCGGAAAAGGATTTGCCAGGGGAAATGCAGAGTGATAATGTAAACTTCCCATTAAGTATTACCTGCCAAACCCAGGAAGAAGTGCAGAACCGCCTTAGTAAGATTAAAATTGACAAATCACCAGGCCCTGATGGCATGCACCCTCGGGTATTAAGGGAGTTAAGTAATGTGATAGACAGGCCTCTATTCCTTATATTTAAAGACTCTATAGAAACAGGGTCTGTTCCTCTTGATTGGCAGCAAGCAAATGTGGTACCAATATTCAAAAAGGGGTGTAAAAGGGAACCTGGAAACTATAGGCCGGTAAGCTTAACATCTGTTGTGGGTAAAATTTTTGAAGGGTTTCTAAGGGATACCATTATGGAATATCTCAATGTTTAACTCCATATCAACATGTATTTATGAAGGATCGCTCCTGTCAAACTAACCTGATCAGCTTCTATGAGCATGTAAGTTCTCAAATGGACCAAGGAGAATCATTGGATGTCATTTATCTCGACTTCTCTAAAGCATTTGACACTGTCCCACATAAAAGATTGGTAAGTAAGATGAGAACGCTTGGGCTAGGGGAAAATTTGTGTAGATGAGTAGGTAGCTGGCTTAGGGATAGAAAACAAAGAGTGGTTATTAATGGTGCATACTCAGATTGGGCCAGGGTTACTAGTGGGGTACCACAGGGTTCTCTATTGGGCCCCCTGCTATTTAATATACAGTGGGGCAAAAAAGTATTTAGTCAGTCAGCAGTAGTGCAAGTTCCACCACTTAAAAACATGAGAGGCGTCTGTAATTTACATCATAGGTAGACCTCAACTATGGGAGACAAACTGAGAAAAAAAAAATCCAGAAAATCACATTGTCTGGTTTTTTTTCATTTTATTTGCATATTATGGTGGAAAATAAGTATTTGGTCAGAAACAAGCAATCAAGATTTCTGGCTCTCACAGACCTGTAACTTCTTCTTTAAGAGTCTCCTCTTTCCTCCACTCATTACCTGTAGTAATGGCACCTGTTTAAACTTGTTATCAGTATAAAAAGACACCTGTGCACACCCTCAAACAGTCTAGTCTTCACCATAGTGGAGTT
The DNA here is from genome assembly GCF_039654945.1 of Dendrobates tinctorius. Lineage (NCBI taxonomy): Eukaryota > Metazoa > Chordata > Amphibia > Anura > Dendrobatidae > Dendrobates > Dendrobates tinctorius. The sequence goes on along the minus strand of NW_027361795.1, from coordinate 15,086,126 downwards.
TGGAGTCAAAGAGCTGTCAAAGGACACCAGAAACAAAATTGTAGCCCTGCACCAGGCTGGGAAGACTGAATCTGCAATAGCCAACCAGCTTGGAGAGAAGAAATCAACTGTGGGAGCAATAATTAGAAAATGGAAGACATACAAGACCACTGATAATCTCCCTCGATCTGGTGCTCCATGTAAAATCCCACCCCGTGGGGTCAGAATGATCACAAGAACGGTGAGCAAAAATCCCAGAACCACGCGGGGGGACCTAGTGAATGAACTGCAGAGAGCTGGGACCAATGTAACAAGGCCTACCATAAGTAACACACTATGCCACCATGGACTCAGATCCTGCAGTGCCAGATGTGTCCCACTGCTTAAGCCTGTACATGTCTGGGCCCGTCTGAAGTTTGCTAGAGAGCATTTGGATGATCCAGAGGAGTTTTGGGAGAATGTCCTATGGTCTGATGAAACCAAACTGGAACTGTTTGGTAGAAACACAACTTGTCGTGTTTGGAGGAAAAAGAATACTGAGTTGCATCCATCAAACACCATACCTACTGTAAAGCATGGTGTTGGAAACATCATGCTTTGGGGCTGTTTCTCTGCAAAGGGGCCAGGACGACTGATCCGGGTACATGAAAGAATGAATGGGGCCATGTATCGTGAGATTTTGAGTGCAAACCTCCTTCCATCAGCAAGGGCATTGATGATGAAACGTGGCTGGGTCTTTCAACATGGCAATGATCCAAAGCACACCACCAGGGCAACGAAGGAGTGGCTTCGTAAGAAGCATTTCAAGGTCCTGGAGTGGCCTAGCCAGTCTCCAGATCTCAACCCTATAGAAAACCTTTGGAGGGAGTTGAAAGTCCGTGTTGCCAAGCGAAAAGCCAAAAACATCACTGCTCTAGAGGAAATCTGCATGGAGGAATGGGCCAACATACCAACAACAGTGTGTGGCAACCTTGTGAAGACTTACAGAAAACGTTTGACCTCTGTCATTGCCAACAAAGGATATATCACAAAGTATTGAGATGAAATTTTGTTTCTGACCAAATACTTATTTTCCACCATAATATGCAAATAAAATGAAAAAAAAACAGACAATGTGATTTTCTGGATTTTTTTTTCTCAGTTTGTCTCCCATAGTTGAGGTCTACCTATGATGTAAATTACAGACGCCTCTCATCTTTTTAAGTGGTGGAACTTGCACTATTGCTGACTGACTAAATACTTTTTTGCCCCACTGTATTTATTAATGATCTAGTGGATGGCTTACACAGTAAAATATCAGTATTTGCAGATGATACAAAAGTATGTAAGGTAGTTAACACAAAGGAGGACAGTTTGCACCTACATACAGATTTGAGTAAATTGGAGAATTGGGCTGAAAAATGGCAAATGAGGTTTAACACAGATAAGTGTAAGGTTATGCACATGGGAAGGAGAAACAGATGCTACAATTACTTACTAAATGGGAACCTGCTGGGGAAATCAGACATGGAAAAAGACTTAGGAATCTTAGTCAATAAGAAGCTAAATTGGAGTGCCCAGTGTCAGGCAGCTGCCACCAAAGCAAATAGGGTCATGGGATGCATTAGAAGAGGTCTGGGGACACGACATGAAAACATAATTCTCCCTCTGTACAAATCACTCGTCAGACCACACTTGGAGTGTTGTGTGCAATTTTGGACGCCGGTGCTCAAGAAAGACATTACTGAACTTGAAAGGGTTCAAAGGCGGGCTACTAAAATGATAAATGGAGTTGGTTCACTACAATACCCAGAAAGGTTATCAAAATTAGGTCTATTTACTCTAGAAAAGAGAAGACTTAGGGGAGACTTAATATATATGTACAAGTATATCAGAGGGCAATACAGAGATCTCTCCAATGAACTGTTTGTACCAAGGACTGTGACAAGAACAAGGGGGCATTCTCTTAGTTTGGAGGAAAGACAATTTCTGCACCAGCATAGAAGAGGGTTCTTCACGGTAAGAGCAGTGAGGCTCTGGAATTCTCTTCCTGAGGAAGTGGTGATGGCCAACTCACTGAATGAATTTAAGAAAGGAATGGGTGTTTTTCTTGTGAGTAACAGTATAGAAGGTTACGAATAACAGAATATTATAGGTAGATGGTTGACCCAGCTTAGGGGTAGGAATTTTTTTCCCTATGGAGAAAATTGGCTTCTACTCTGTGGGTTTTTTGCCTTCCCCCGGATCAACAATGCAGAACAGCTGCACTAAAAATAGGCTGAACTAGATGGACATAAGGTCTTCCTTCAGCCTTCAAAACTATGTTACTATGTTATACAGCTGACAAATTTTGCTTTTTTTCTGATTAATAAAACTTTTTCGTAATCTAAAAATTTACACACAGCGCTGACTGTTCAGTTTTGCCTGAATTCGACATTTACTATAAATACACAAGTATTGGCCAGCAACACCATTTTGAAGAGTGGACGGAACTTCGTGTGGAGGGGCGAAACAGAGCACAGCTGACAGGATAATCCTAATTTACAACACAAATGTGATGGAAATTATGACAGAATTGTACGAGGTCACTGGAGGATATTTCTGTCGTAATTTACGCCATCATGGTCCTTCCCGCGAAGCTCTGCCCACCTTTCAAAATGTGAAATGCGCGTTGGGGCTCAGGGGGAACCATTGGACCACCCGCATTGTCTGCCACTCTTCAATGCTTGCTGTTATATCTCCATAATCTAGGAAATAATTTTACTTCACATGTATCGTTGCATTTAGTCATGTTTACCTGTTTACCTTAAACTTTGATATGGTTATAGTTACTAAAAGATGCCTCAGGCACTTTGTGTCGGTATTAATTCTCTGTACCATGTCAAAGCTAGTTGCTTCCAAACAAGAACAATGTCTTAAAGTTAATATAGTATCTGCATTATTTTCTATGGAAATAATTTTTGGAGCCACCTATATGCACTGGCACTTTATCTTTGGGTAGGTTTTTTTTATCAGTCCCCCTTCTGGGTATTTTTGTATATTTATGTCTTGTGTCCCTCGATTTAACTATTTATCAATAAACATTAAATTTTAATTTGCTACTTTGGTTCTCTTCACTTAAGGTATTGTCACACTTAGCGATGCACCAGCGATCCCGACAACGATCTGGATCGCTGGTGCATCGCTAAGTGGTCGCTAGTGAGCTGCCACACAGGCAGATCTCACCAGCGACATCGCAGGGGTCGGGGTCGTTACTTACCTGTGAGACGAGGCGATCCTAACGTCCTCCCGCCCGCGTCCACGCGTCGCTCGTCGGCGCCACAGGAAGCCCCAGCAGGAAGCTGATGACGAGAAACAGCCCAGACCGTTCTCGCGCGATCAACGATAATCGCCGGGGGAGGCGGTCGGAGGTAAGTATCACACATAGCGATATCGCTAGCAATATTGCTGCTACGTCCCAAAACCAGTGACGTTACAGCGATATTGCTAGCGATATCGCTTAGTGTGACGGGGCCTTTAGCCTGTTGTTTAATTACAACTTGGCCTCCTGTGGTTCTATTATTCTGAAATCCCTTTTTTAAAATATATAGAACAGTTCTTTGGTGTAATCATGTGTACTTAAGGGCAAAGTCGAATTCTATCAAAACTAAACAATCTGTGTAATGTACGATTTATTTATATTACGAAAAGCTATAATAAATATGCAAATTTTATTAATTGCCAAAAAAAGAAAATGCACAAAGTGCCATAGCTACAGTGCCTTGCGAAAGTATTCGCCCCCTGGAACTTTTCAACCTTATCCCACATGTCATGCTTCAAACATAAAGACACCAAATGTAATATTTTTGTGAAGAATCAAGAACAAGTGGGACACAATTGTGAAGTTTAACAAAATTTATTGGTTATTTTAAATTTTTGTGGGAATTCAAAAACTGAAAAGTGGGGCGTGCAATGTTATTCGGCCCCTTTAACATAATATTTTGTTGCTCCACCTTTTGCTGCGATTACAGCTGCAAGTCGCTTGGGGTATGTCTCTATCAGTTTTGTATATCGAGAGACTGAAATTCTTGCCCATTCTTCCTTGGCAAACAGCTCGAGCTCAGTGAGGTTTAATGGAGATCGTTTGTGAACAGCAGTTTTCAGCTCTTTCCACATATTCTCGATTGGATTCAGGTCTGGACTTTGACTTGGACATTCGAACACCTGGACACGTTTATTTATGAACCATTCCATTGTAGAGTTTGATTTATGTTTGGGATCATTGTCTTGTTGGAAGACAAATCTCCGTCCCAGATTCTGGTCTTTTGCAGACTTCAACAGGTTTTCTTCAAGAATGGTCCTGTATTTGGTTCCATCCATTGTATCATCAATTTAAACCATCTTCCCTGTCTCTGTTGAAGAAAAGCAAGCCTAAGCCATGCTGCTGCCACCACCATGTTTGACAGTGGGGATGGTGTGTTCAGGGTGATGAGCTGTGTTGCCTTTTTGCCAGACATATCGTTTGGCATTGTTGCCAAAAAGTTCGATTTTGGTTTCATCTGGTGTGTCTCCCAGGTGGCTTGTTGCAAAGTTTAAATGACACTTTTTATGGATATCTTTGAGAAATGGCTTTCTTCTTGCCACTCTTCCATAAAGGCCAGATTTGTGCAGCATACGACTGATTGTTGTCCTATGGACAGACTGTTCCACTTCAGCAGTAGATCTTGGCAGTTCATCCAGAGTGATCATGGGCCTCTTGGCTGCATCTCTGATCAGTCATCTTGTTTGAGATGAAAGTTTAGAGGGACGGCCGGGTCTTGGTAGATTTGCAGTGGTATGATACTTCTTCCATTTCAATATGATCGCTTGCACAGTGCTCCTTGGGATGTTTAAAGTTTTGGAAATCATTTTGCATCCAAATCCGGCTTTAAACTTTTCCACAACAGTATCACGGACCTGCCTTTTGTGTTCCTTGGACTTCATGATGCTCTCTGTGCATCAAACAGAACCCTGAGACTATCACAGAGCAGGTGCATTTATACAGAGACTTGATTACACACAGGTGGATTATATTTATCATTGTCACGATCCATTTTTGGATCTGTGTCAGTTTAGGCTGCTCACATTTAAACTTTTTTCCTTTCTGGCCATTGGGGGTTAATGTCAGTTTTTCCCCAGAGTGGCCACTGGTGTTACTACATGTTTAGTTAGTTAGCTGGTGGTTGACCACTCCCACCTTCCTTTTAAAGGTCACCAGGTGCTGCAACTCACTGTTGGTGATACACTTCCTTTTGATACCAACCTGGTGAACACAGGAGCTGGCTGTGTGCAGTGGAGCTTCAGCTGAATGCTGATCTGGAGCCTTACTCTGCTGCTCGGAGCATTGGCAGCAGAGAAAGCTAAGTTGTTTTTTTTTTTTAGTTGATTTAACCCAGAGGTGTCTGTTTTAGCTTTCCTTTGGTTTTTGGTGCAGTTCACTTTTTTCCCTGTCTCACCTCCTGGGGAGGGGGTTGGGGGTTTAGCACAGGGATAAACAGGAGATAGGGACTAGTCGATGACTTGGGCCTCACTACCATCAAGTGTACCCCCCAAGTTAAGGAAAGTCAGGGAACATTCTAGCTGTCTCACTACAGAGATGACCAGATCAGAGTTGCTGCACGGAGGTTCATGATATTTGGGCACACAGCACTGCCTAAGGAAATCTTCTGAACAGAAACTCCATTCTAGCTGTCTCACTACAGATATGACTAGATCAGAGTTTCTGCGTGGAGGTTCATGATATTTGGGCACACAGCACTGCCTATAAAGACATCTTCTGTACAGAAACTCCATTCTAGCTGTCTCACTACAGAGATGACTAGATCGGAGTTGCTGCACTGAGATTCATGATATTTGGGCACACAGCACTGTCTATAAGGATGTCCTCTGTACAGCAACTCCATTCTAGCTGTCTAAATACAGAGATGACTAGGTCGGACTTGCTGCACACAGCACTAATAGAATGGAGTTGTTGTACAGAAAATGTCCTATCTGTCTCACTACACAGATGATTAGATTGGACTTGCTGCAGTGAGGTCCATGATTTCTGTGCATACAGTACAGTCTATAAGGATGTCCACTGTTCAGCAACTCCATTCTAGCTGTCTCATTACAGAGATGATTAGATCGGACTTGCTGCACTGAGGTTCATGATTTCTGTGCAAGCAGTGCTTTCCATGCTTTCCTCACTGCAGCAACTCCATTCTAGCTGTCACACTACTGTGGTTACTAGATTGGATACTCACATATAGCTCAGCATTGAGACCACCATTGATCCTGGTCAAGCATACAACGGCTTTGGTTGAGAAATAACCACACCGATCTTGACAGTTCCTTCAATTTCTTGATCCGTTAGCCCCTTTTTCCCCTTGTTTCTTCCAGACCCATTTGCACCCATCAGAGCCTAATCTATCGACTTTTGGCTCATCGCTCAAAATCCAACGCAATATTGAGGTCAAGGGTTTTTCACCTTTTTTTGGGCCACCATTCCAGACTTGTGTAACGTGCATTGCATGGTGCTTGTATGGACATCTGTGATCTATTACGAAGCATACATTGCTGTATTTGTTGTGACAGAACTGATAGACCTTGTTATGTGCCGACTTGTTGACTCTGATATTTTGCCTGGATATCCACCTTTTGGCTTCTGAATGGCTGGACGGACTTCATTTCGTATTCTTCCAACTGTCTTGGCACTCATATGATTCAACTTGGCAATTTTCTTGGCCAACAGACCTCTATTGATGATCTTGATGACGCTGTTTCTCTTTTCTTGGGAAATCTTCTTCATGGCTGCTCCTCAGTTCGAACCAGAGACCTTTCGCTTGGGAATCAACTCAAAAACACACTGAGCTATTAGTGAATGATAGAATAGGTTGTATTTTGTAGTAAACAGGAAAAAAAGATTTTTCACCACCAGGAGCAAAGCAGTAACAATGCAGTGACATGACAAGAATCTGCATAGCTAATCATATGCTAAATAATTATGTAAAGTTTATGTATGAGATAGCCAAGATGATTGTCTATAAAATGATGGTAGTCTCATGATCAAAGCAGTAGTGGATGGTGAGATATGGAGCCTGAAATTCAAAAGTTCAAAACATTGTTACCCTTTTGCTCATTAGTGTATGTACAACAGACCCTCCCACTGCTTGAGTTCCATAAAATGCTTGAGCATTAGAAAAAACTGTCGGGATATTCTGGACGTTGCCAGTGGATGAGGGATGTCCAAAGTCTGGTAGATGAAGAGTTTTTTTTATTGTATTACACGTTCCAGAGTTGATCCATGTTTTGCCCATTCTGTGCAGCGAGACATTTCTGAAGTGCTGTTCCAGCTATGGTCATTAGATGTCATAGCTGCCCTTCTCTTTCCTATTCATGTGTTTAGAATCCTGTTCCTTTAATGGTTATTCTGTTCAGAACCGCCCCTTCATCCTTCCCTGGTCAACATCATGTAACCATTTCTCCTGGATATCTGAGGAGCTCACATGTACTCAGCTCTCTGCAAAATCACTGCTTATATCAGCCGGATTTCGGTAAGGTTTTAATGCAGCTATGTAATATATGTTATGCATCTGTATTAGCTGGCCATAGTGCATGCCCCATGATATTTGCAATGCATATTCTGTTCCTGTAATGCTATTACACTGCATGTTAGTTATATGCATCCTCTGTTCAGTTAATGCAAGGCTAGCAGCCATAAGTTGTTTAGATATCTCTTTCTCATTTACTGCTGTGTATGTTGTATTGCTCAGCCTCTGTATAATGCATGCTACCGATATAAAACCACTCTGTATCATTGCTACTGTTGTGATAGTACTCTGTATTGCTGTGATATTGTCTGCCTGTACTGAAACGCTGCATTGTCTGTTCCCTTATAGTTTTTACCGGAAATCATCCACAACTTTGTACATCAAACTCTGATTCATCCACAGTTGTGTTCAACAACCTTTGATTTCATCAACGGCTGTGTTCAACAATCTCATGTACTATACCATCTGTTATCATCTCGCATTGTTGTCCATATCATCCCAATAAATATAGACTTAAGCACCCATACAGTCTTGTTACTGGGAGTGGATGAAGGGTTTAGCCGTATGCTGGAATCCACACGGTGTCATACATGGAGGAAGGCAGAACAATCCAACTCCTTCCTTAGAAGGAGCGCCTGGATAATCCCAAAAGTTTTTTTTGATTCTCAAACGTTCATTTCAGTTCTAGTAGTATCCGAACCAGCGGTTGGAGCTGCAGCCGTCCTTAGTGGACTCACATGACCTCTACAGTGTTGTGCCTGTTGCTGAAACAACATCCAGAGATTTAGACAAGGAGCACTTTCCCTATTTTTGAAAGAAACAGAATCCAGCACAATTAAAGTTGCAAGCAATATTTTAGTTTTAATGAGAATCGCAATTCAGCAAATGAAATTAGTGACGTTTCGGTCAACAAGACCTTCTTCAAACTTAAAGCAGTATAATAATTCCAAGTATGTGATACAATAAAATTCAGATATACATACTATAGTGTTCAAAAATACTTGGCACTCAAAAATGAAGAAGCAGTATATTCTTTATTTAGCATCCAGACAAAAATAGACTCATATCGTATGAACATTTTCAGTCCAACAACGGACCTTCATCAGAAAGGTTTTTTGGTTTCTTTTGGTAGAAAACTGCAAAAGATACCGATAGGGTAATAGATATCCTTAGTTGGTAGCAAAGTCTATGCTGCTGGTATTATATAGAGCCTGGAACACGAGTCTATCTGGATGGAATTAGATAAATGTGACTGGATAAAGCAGGGCTACAGGAATGGGTTAACAGCGCTAGGAGTGCAGGCTCTGCAAACAGATACAGCGCTTAGGGCCTGCAGGAGAAATCGGCACCCTGGATTTCTCCTGCAGGCACTAAGCGCTGTATCTGTTTGCAGAGCCTGCACTCCTAGTGCTGTTAACCCATTCCTGTAGCCCTGCTTGATCCAGTCACATTTATCTAATTCCAACCAGATAGACTCGTGTTCCAGCCTCTATATAATACCAGCAGCATAGACTTTGCTACCACGTAAGGATATCTATTACCCTATCGGTATCTTTTGCAGTTTTCTACCAAAAGAAACCAAAAAACCTTTCTGATGAAGGTCCGTTGTTGGACCGAAAACGTTCATACGATATGAGTCTATTTTTGTCTGGATGCTAAATAAAGAATATACTGCTTCTTCATTTTTGAGTGCCAAGTATTTTTGTACATATTTACGGGTTGGAAACCTTACTTGAGCACCGAACAACCGTCCTTTTTTTCTCTGGAGTGCCGTGTTTTTTTGCCTACATACATACTATAGTGGTCAGACAATATTGTAAATGGGAAATAAGGCATCATTTCAAAAGCATTTAGAAAAAAATATTAGTATAATCCCTTTTTAATTACCATACGAATGCAGTAGAGGGCAATGATGAAGTGAGACCAAAAGAAGGAGCCATATACTAAGGTTAGCTTTACAGCAGTATTTAGATAAAGAACCAAATCAGTGTACTGTGGACAAATATACTCCCACTGGCCCAAGGGTTTGGAGTTTTTTAGGCTTCACCGAACAAAAACCATCAGGATTTTCCCCACAACCGCAGCGATACTGCAATCCCATCTCACGACTGAGTTCCTGTTTCTGCTCAGTCTGCCAAACACGGTCGACCTTCTCGGATTTTGCACGGGTAGCTGCCTCAGCAGGCTGAGGAACGGGTGGACTTTAAAAGCTGGAAGCTGTGAAGGAAAGCTTTTGCTAAAGGTTCTGGGTTAAACTCTTCGACGACCATACAGAAGGCCACCAGGAAGGCTTCCAGGTCTGTGGTGATAGTAGCTCCTTTCTCCCATAGAGGAATGAGCCATGCGAAGACATCTACTGCTAGGTAGGACATCAGGAATCCCACATTGGCCCGATCAGAGGAAAACTGTTGGCTGAAACTTCATAATGCTGCATGCACTGCTCCAGGAACCCTCGGCACTGCTTCAGATCCTCATCGTACCGAGGTGGATTAGAAAAGAATGTGCTACATTCTAGGAGCACAAGTGTCAGGTTGTCCAGTCGTCAGGTCTTCAAATTGGGCATCTAGTGTCATCAGATGAAACAAAATGTTTTCCTGGCTCTCTCGCTGGTAGCACAATTGCCGATACAGTTTCGAGCACAGAGAGGACTGGGAATCAGCGGGGCTCATGGTCAAGTAAACTTTTCCAGTTTGGCCAATCAAACTGTTACGTCCAAGGGTGGCGCATGTGGGTTTGTGGACCACTTGTGGACCCACTTTGCCGGGCCTGTCCAGTAAGAAGATGTAGCTGTGGCTACCTGGCGTTCACTGGAGCTCCTGATGGTGAAGACAGACTGGGCTGCAGGTAGCCGCCAGGTACTACTCCTGGGCAGATCCCAGTACTGCAGCTGCTGAGGTTCGCTGACAATGATTAGGCCTGTGTTCAGAAACACTGGTCTCGGATAGTGGATCAAGGACTGGCCGTACACGGACAGGGGGACAATGTTCAGGCTCTGGCCGCATTGGTACCAAGGGACTTCAGGAACAGGACTGGCTTCACCATTGCTTGGGGACTTCAAAGACAGGAATGCCACTCCAGGACCAGGGGTCTATATTCAGGACTGGCCACACGAGGACCAGGGGACTATGTTCAGGACTGGCCGCACAAGTACTGGGGAACTATGTTCAGAGCCCTAGCTGCATTGGGATCAGGAGTCCTCACAACTGCACTGGTAGAACAACTACCTAATGACTCAACTCGTTGCTTGGCGACTCCCAAAGGGAGAGGGAGTCTTTTATACAGGATGACTGAAGCGATGGCCGGGAAAATCACCACAGTGCAGGGAGATTACGGTACAGAAGATGAGGTGCAAACAACAAGGGGTAAATTTACTGAAAGGCAAGGGAATGAAGTAGATAGGAAGGTGCAAACAGGGGTATGCAATGGCAAAAGATAATTTACAAGAGTAATATTCTTTAGCTGGACCGTCAAATAGCACGGTGCTCCAACTATTACAGATCAATATATTTCAAACAGGCAAAACAACACAATGAACACAGAATGATGCTACTCTAACTGTAGCCTGCTACACCGGCCACACGGCTGCCGTGCTCTGTCTATTGAAGCCTACCCTAGGCCCTAACATGTGCACAAGCGGGATTAAACTCACAGTAATATTGGGGACTCAGTCCGGTCCCGGGGGCCTCCAGCAGTCCTGTACGTTGGTGCGCACGTCTGTCTGGAAGATCCGTGAAACGTGGTCTTTTCCTTGCTTGAGGGTCCCGGAGATGCTCCTGGAAACTGCAGATTCCTTTCTCGGTCTCTTTGTAGCTTCTCAAAATAGCACAGGACAGCCACCTTTGCTATCCCTGAAGAGTCTATACAATCTCAGAAGTCAAGTCATTCCCAGGCTGTGCATCCTCTTCTCACAGCTCCATGCAAAGAAACTCTCTGTAGAATCTCCAGCTCAGAATGCACACACAGGCTCAGCCCCTGCCCTCTGCAGTCTTGGAAGAACATCACACAGTCTTTGCAGAACATCACACAGTCTTTTGCAGTGGAGAGCAGAACGTACCATCAAAACAACCAAGGGGGTGCTGTCTCTTAAAGTGGCAGCGTGTCGCTTACTGTCCATAACAACACCACCCTCTTTCATGACTCCCAGCCAAAGGAGTAGCTAGGGGTTCAGCTAAGGGGGGGGGGGCAAACATCTGCATGAGCTCCCAACCGCTAACCCTGATTGCAACTAAGGTTGCGAATCTTAATAATAGGTTTAGGGGAACCTAAGCAGATCACAGGACTGTTACTAAAATCCAGTCTCTAGACAAGGACCGACACCGATAATAATACCATACGTATAGTGACCATTTGGTGCTAGGTAACAGCCCTGGCTATCATTTAACACAGTGGTCCCCAACCTATTTTGCACCAGTGACCGGCTTCAAGCAAGACCATTCTTCCATGGCCCTGCTGGCCGGAAGTGGGTCAGGGGCGGGACTTTGGTTATATGATATGGGGGCGGGGTTATGGAGGGATTTGGAGATTAGTGCATAGTTATCATTTAATTATGACATTTATATAATATAATAATAATCTTTATATAGCGCTAACATATTCTGCAGCGCTTTACAGTTTGCACGCATTTTCATCACTGTCCCCAATGGAGCTCACAATCTAAATTCCCTATCAGTATGTCTTTGGAGTGTGGGAGGAAACCGGAGTGCCCGGAGGAAAGCCACGCAAACACGGGGAGAACATACAAACTCCTTGCAGATGTTGTCCTTGGTGGGATTCGAACCCAGGACCCACCTGACCCAGCTAACCACTGAGCCACCGTGCTGCCCGTATGATTATTCCACCTGTAAACCCCCATATATAGTATGAAAGCCCCACACATATAATCCCCCATACATAGCATGATGGTCCCACAAAGTACTGCTATACAATGGGTACGGAAAGTATTCGGACCCCTATAAATTTTTCACTCTTCGTTTCATTGCAGCCATTTGGTAAATTAAAAAAAGTTCATCTTTTTTTTCTCATTAATGTACACTCTGCACCCCATCTTGACTGAAAAAATTAGAAATTTTTGCAAATGTATTAAAAAAGAAAACCTGAAATATCACATGGTCATAAGTATTCAGACCCTTTGCTTAGACACTCATATTTAAGTCACTTGCTGTCCATTTCCTTGTGATCCTCCTTGAGATGGTTCTACTCCTTCATTGGAGTCCAGCTGTGTTTAACTAAACTGATAGGGCTGTAAAGGCACTCACCTGTCTATATAAGACCTCACAGCTCACAGTGCATGTCAGACCAAATGAGAATCATGCAAATAGCATACACTCTGTCGCATGACCTCCTAATCACATGTAATTTTGAAGACTCATTACATCAGGCGCACAACATCCTGTCATGATTTGGCAGTATGCAGTCATGTAAAGTGACTGCAAAGTTTTATCCAACGCCCGGACAACCACTTTAAAAAGAACCTGTCACCACGTTTTCCCTATAAAAAAAAAGTACGACCAACACCTGTAAGCTCTCTTTTACAATATACTAGTATGCTTTATGCAAGTCCCCAATCCGCTCTGCAAGGCACGAAAAACACCTTTACTTAATCTTAGAGATGATGAGGTCCGGCCCAATGGGTGTCTCTGGTCGTGATCTGGACCCTCCACTCTTCTTATGATTGCGGTCCTACTTCGTGTGGATGACAAAAAGGCAAGAGAACAAGGAGAAATGATAGAAAATACTACAAATTTTATTAAAGAACAATACACTAATGAAAACACATACATAATGATAAAGTAACACGTTTGCAGAGACGTCCCAAAGATACAGGGAAAACATCCTCAAAAAGTACCAAAAAATTCCTTGATAATGGATACCATTACCATATGGAGTTACCATATCCAAAAAAAATCCATATCACATGGAATGGTACCAAACAGTAGCGCCCTTTATATTACCAATAGTAAGGTGCAAAAAATGTAAGGACACATCAGGGGAAAAAAAAAAGAGCTTACCAGTCAATAAGGGGTTAAGGGAACCTCACACCAGATGTCACCCCGATGCGCGTTTCGAGTAAGCGTGCGCTGACAAATGACGCCTTGGTTGCTGCAGGACCTGGGGCTGCCACAGTGCATGCGCCGCTATGGCCATTTCTTACTCGTCCTTTGGGATCATGTGATTAGTTGGGCAGGCTATTTTAAGGTCCTTTTCCCGTCCCAGTACTATCCCCTTGAGAAAGCTGCGTGTAATGTCAGCGAAACGCGTGTCGGGGTGACATTTGGCGTGGGGTCCCCTCTCTTAACCCCTTATTGACTGGTAAGCTCTTTTTCTTTCCCTGATGTGCTGTTTACAATGGTCTTTACATTTTTTGTAGCTTACTATGGGTAATATAAAGGGCGCTACTGTTTGGTACCATTCCATGTGACATGGATTTTTTTGGATATGGTAACTCCTTATGGTAATGGTTTTCGTTATCATGGAATTTTTTTGTTCTTTTTGAGGATGTTCCCGTATCTTTGGGACGTCTCTGGAAGCATGTGTCACTTTATCATTATGTATGTGTTTTTATAAGTGTGTTTTGTTCTTTAATAAAATTTGTAGTATTTTCTACCGTTTACTCCTTGTTCTTTTGCCTTTTCATGATTATTTGTAGTTGGTATCAGGTGTTCGGGTGGCTTACTACCCTTAATCCACCCGTTAACACTGATTATGCAGCTGGGTTGTTTTGCATTCGTGTGGATGACGCATCTGATGTCATTAACAGTCTCCTCCATTGCGCTCATGTGCAGAAGCAGTTCTCTCTGCCCTTCCGAGGCCAGAGCACAGTACTATAATGCACATGTGCTGGGATAGTCCAAAGAGTGCCGATGACACGTAGGTAAGGCCAGCGTATGCGCAATACAGTACTTTATTCTGCCCTCAGCAGTAGAGAGAGAAGTACACCAGCCCTGGAGCGCGATGCCAGGGAGACTGTGTCGATGACGTAGGAAGCAGGGAAGGAGGTGCCAGATCATGACCAGAGCCGTCCATCATACTGGACCACACCGTCTGTGAGTGTAATAGAAGATCTTTTTTGGGCCTTGCACAGAGGACTGGAGACTTACATATAGCATACTAGCAGGGCCGGGGTTGGCAGTAGGCAGACCAGGCAGCTGCCTAGGGCCCCCGCTCCCCCAGCCAGCGGCACATCACACAGTTGCTATGGGGCCCGTGAGGCAGGGGGGCCCGCCTGCTGCCAGCACCGACTCCCCCCGCCGCATTGAACTATACTAGCGTCTGCTGGTACAGTTCAAAGCAATGATGGAGACAGCGTCAGTTGACTCTCCCTGTCCCATCATTCCCTGCTCCGCCTCTGACACAGCAGGTGTGCGATGACATCATCACGCACTGACTGTGTGCCGGCAGTGCAGCAGCTGAGACAGGAGCCCGGAGCAGCATGGGCATGAGGAGAGGTGAGGAGTGTGTTTTGTTATTTTTTTTATGTAACAGTGAGTACTAGACTATGGTGCCATTCTTGGGGGGGGGGTGGTAATATGCTATGTGGGGCTGTGTTATATACCATGTGGGGCTGTGCTATATACCATGTGGTGCTGTGCAGTATACCATGTGAGGATGTGCTATATAACACCTGGGGCTGTTTTATATACTATGTGGCTGTGTTATATACCATGGGGGGTACATTATATTCTATGGGGGAGACTGTTATATATTGTAGGGGGCTACATTATATTCTATGGCGAGGTGGGCTGTACTATATTCTATTCAGAGCGACATTATATTCTATGGGGGGCTGTATTATATTCTATGGGGGGTGATTGCATCATACTCTATGAGGGGGCTACATTATACTATATGAGGAGGCTACATAGTATTCTATGGGGGGCTAGATTATATTGTATGGAGGCTTCATTATACTTTTTTAGGGGGCTACATTATATTCTATTGGGGCTGCAATATACTATATGAGGAGGGCTACATTGTATTCTATGGAGGGGCTACATTATACTATATAAGGGGGCTGCATTATATTCTATGGGGGCTGCATTATTCTCTATGAGGGGGCTGCTATATAGTCTATGGAGGGGCTGCATTATACTATATGAGGGGTGTTGCATTATATTCTATGGGTGGGTTACATTATATTCTGAGGGGTGGCTGCATTATACTATAAGAGGGGGGCTGCATTATATTCTATGGGGGTTACATTATATTGTATGGCGGGACTGCATTATTCTGTGGGGTGGCTGCATTATGCTCTATGGGGTGGCTGCATTTTACTGTATCGAGGACTATGGGGAATATATTATACTATATGAAGAACTATGGGGTGCATTACACCATAGGAAGTGAATTGTACTATATGGATGACTGGCGGTGTATTATGCTATATGAAGCACTATGAGGAGTGTATTATACTATATGGAGGACTGAGCAGTGTATGTTAATATATGGAGGACAATGAGGAGTGCATTATATTATATGGAGGACTGAGTAGTGTGTTATACTATATGGAGGACTGAGTGTATTTTAATATATGGAGGGCTATGAGGAGTGTATTATACTATATGGAGGACTATGGGGCACATTATATTATATGGAGGACTATAGGGAGTGTATTATACTATGTGGAGGACTATGGAGTGTAAATTGTAGATGTGCTGCTGATAACATGATACTGTATGGTGATCTGTTAGTGATCCATTAGTGATTGTTCTGTCCCCATCATTCTTTCTCAGACGGTGGAAAGAGGCCGAGAAACAAGTGTTGAACGTCTTCAATATTGTTGATCACACTCATGGCCTGAACTCCGCGAATGTAAATTCAATCAAAATGCTTCTGTGTGATGTGCAATATGTTAGCATTTGAGGCCCCATTTTAAACTTTGCCTAGGGCCCCTTTGTCTAAAACCGGCCCTGCATACTAGATTGCTGTAACAGAGCTCAAAGATGATGACAGTACTTTATATGGGGAAAACCTGGTGACAGGTTCCCTTTAAGAACTTTATACAAATAATTAGCCTGTTATTCTGAAATTATTAAAGGGGTTGTCTTGTCTAAAACTACAAATTGCTGTACGTGACTGCAGGCTTGTGAATCCTCATAGAAGCGGACGGGAGTTCAAGTGAGCCTCTTCATGTGACGGGGCCCTCACAGTAGCTACACTACTCCCAGTTATTGGCTGTGAGAAATCTTGCAGGTGCACTAAATTATACTAACTGCCTCTCAGCTACAAGCTGAGGGCATTTACTACATGCCCCTGCTGCCCCTTTAAGAGCAAAAGAGCACACACAGAGCAGGCAGCACGCCGGGGACCGCACCAAAGGCCAGGGCGGTGAGTAAGCCGGTGTCCTGCATGGAGGGAGAAAGGGACACCATGCAGGGGCACTGGACATAGCGCTACAACCCATAGAGAATAACGCAGCCCCATATAGTGTAATGCACACAAAGTACTCACCAATTTAAAAATAATTACTCACCCCTCCTCGTTCCCCCGCTGCTCCGATCTCTGCAGCACGTCCACTCAGCAGCTCCACTGCTTGGCACAGCGTGGTATACGATGAAGTGACGTCTTTGCACCCGCTGCATCAGAAGCAGAGGTGGAATGATGGGACAGGGAGTATCACCTGATGCTCTCTCCTCCATCATTAATGTCAACTGTATCGGTATCTATGATGCTGCTACAGTTGAATGCGTAGGGGGGCAGAGCCGCTGCTGGCACCTTGACTCACGGGCCCCATAGCGGCCGCGTGGGGGACCGATATTAGCAGACGCCACTAACTGGGGGCCCCTGGCAAATGCTTAGCTTGCCTGCCCCCAACGTGTTCTTGGGGTGGTAAGCTCTTTTAGTTTGGTGTCAGTCATAGCATTTACTTTGGTGGTCAAAAAGTTCAATTTTGGTCTCATCTGACCACAGCACATTCCTCCATACATTTTGGGAGTCTCCCACGTCTTTTGTCAAACTAAAAAATGAGCCTTACAACTGTTGTGCACAAGTAAATGCTTTTTTTCTGGCAACTCTTCCACAAATGCCACCTCTATGGAGTGTACGGCTTATTGTGGTTGTATGGCAAATACTCCAGTTTCTGCTTGGGAACTCTGAAGCTCCTTCAGAACTTTGGTCACTGTGCTGCCTCTATGATCAATGTCCTCCTTGCCTGGACTGAGAGTTTTGGAGAACATAAGCACAAGCAATCCTGAAGTTCCAGGGGACTTGAAGGGCATCTACTGCCGAATGGTTTTCCCTCGGGTTTATTGAAATTTTTTTTTTCACTTTCCGGTTCTGTTTGTCAGCAAACAAGTCTATTTCTGGCAACCCCCATGAGAGAACTGTCTTCTGAATCATCTGGAAGTTTAGGGTCCATTCCCCATGTTTCAGCCTGTTGCGGCTTATGCTGCCTTGGTGTTCTCTGTCCCCTTTACGTGCAGCGCTGTTAGGGACAAAAGGTGTTCCTCTGCTAGAAGGAAGAGTCTGCTGCTTCTATTAGGGAGTGGGACCTTGTTCCTCTCTGGTGGTTGATATACACATGGCAACCAAGGAAGGAAGGAAGAAAACCCCTTAGAGATCTTTCTAGAGCCCTCAGGTTTGGCAATTGACAATTTGAAGAGTGACTAAGAACCCCGAATTGCACGATCTCTCAGGTGTAACCCCAACCTGATCTGCTTTCATCGATTGTGACCATGTTGCTTAGCCGTTTCACACATCCGTTTTTTATGTCCGCCAAACGGATCCGTTTCCGTTTTTTTGCCGCTAACTGATCCGTTTTTTTGACGGATCCGCGGTAGCCGCTAATGCAAGTCTATGGGAAAAAAACGGATCCGCCAAAAACATGGCGGACCCTTTTAACAGAAAACGACAGATTTGGACGGATTTAAAAAAACGGAAGTGTGATCCAGGCCTTACCGGCTTTAGCACAGGGACACAAGTTCTAAGGGGGTCCATTTCTAGCTCCAAAGTATTAGCAGTTGTCCATTTTGATGACTGCAAAGCCCACTTAAACTCTCCTTA
Organism: Dendrobates tinctorius; assembly: GCF_039654945.1. Classification (NCBI taxonomy): domain Eukaryota; kingdom Metazoa; phylum Chordata; class Amphibia; order Anura; family Dendrobatidae; genus Dendrobates; species Dendrobates tinctorius. Next base: position 15,067,620 of record NW_027361795.1, on the reverse strand, counting down.
CACATGGGCCCTCTTCTGTTTCTGTCCATCATTGCTTTAACCATTGGACCCCTGATGTTACATTTGCCCTGTCTGCCCACCATGAGAGGGAGTTTCTAAACAAAGTTCTATCTTCCCTTCTACTTTCAGGCTGTGTGCCCACGTAAGCGTTTTTTTCACGTTTTTACTGGCAAAAACACTTAAAAATCGCTTAAAAGAAGCATCCCATTCATTTTAATGCATTCTGCACTTTTTGTGCATATTGATGCGTTTTTTTTCGCGAAAAAAAACACATTGCGGTAAAAAAATGCAGCATGCTCATTAATTTTGCGGAAAAGTCCACGTTTTTAGCTATTTTCCATGAGCCTGGGGACGCACGGAAAAAACGCATCAAAAACCCGCGTTTTCTAGGAAGGAGTCCGGTTTTCATGCAGAACTTTTCAGCATACGTGGGCACATAGCCTCACAGTGAGATTTCAGCACAAGGTTCTCATCAAGGACAGGAAACCAACTGATGCGGGGGAGAGTAGGTTTCCTGTCCTCGGTGGGCAGATCCCTCTCTCAAGTGTGCGGTGTTGGGTGAAGGGAAAAACATGATGCAAGTTTCTGACGTTTCAGCACCAAAACCCAATACTACTGTTTATTGCTGAGTTTTTGCACTTTTTGCTTTCGATGAGTGAAAAAACAATGCAAAAACGCTGAAAGGGACATGCCGCAGTTTGCAAAAACGCAGCAGTTTTTCTATTCAGTCAGGAAACAAAACCATGGTGTGTGCATGACATTTCTGAAATCTCATAGCTTTTGCCGATACTGTAAAATGCAGCTTAAAGTTTGCATTAAAAAAGCTGGAAAAATGCAATGTGTGAACTTAGCCTTAAGGTCTTCACGAGGTGCACTATTTAGGTTTCAGCACACGAAATAGGATTGGGCAGAATCTCCCACGTTACTCTTTCCTGCACTATTTTTTTTTCTTGCACCTGTGTGAAAAGTGGCACAAATCAGAGTGCGGTCAGGATAGCACACGTGCTGCGCTCCCTGCGGGTCTGTGATGTGCGAGATACTCTGGTTACCTCTTCCCAACATGTGACTGACGTACACCGAGTGCAGGTGTACGGACAGCCTCAGGAGCTGAGCGTGCTGCAAACAGAGCATGTGCCAGCTGCGCTATACACCCAGCATCTGCCTCTAACAGAGGAGCTAGATAAACCAAGGATTTATCAGCCTCCTTTTCCCAATCCAAAAATAAATAAAAATTAAAACCCTTTGGTATGTCATGAAAAGTTTGATATACGAAGATATAAAATAAGCCCGTATGGTAAACAGTGTAAGCCAAAAAAAAACAACCTGTCACACTTGCAGTTTTCTTTTTTTTCCTTCTTTTATTTAGTCATCTTCCCCAAATACAAGAAATCATCTATAGATTAAAATAGTGCAGGTCCATCACTGACCAGTGATCATCTATTTATATAATTGCCTTGTAATGTTTTCATTTCCTGTTCTGTCCAGATGTCACCATATCCCAGAATTCCAAGCGGAGGAAGTTCACCGACTGCCATATTGAGACACCCAAGTGATGGGTGTCTCAATATGGAAACTGCTGCTGGTACCAACCTATTGTGCGGTACCACCAGAACACCATCGCACCACTCTCACAGCCTCTTGCGCGGTACCACCAGCAGAACACCGTACGCACCACACTCACACAGCCTCTTGCGCGGTACCACCAGAACACCGTACGCACCACACACACACTCACAGCCTCTTACGCGGTACCTCCAGAACACCGTACGCACCACACACACACTCACAGCCTCTTACGCGGTACCACCAGAGGATCACCATCGCAGTGCGCGAATTCCACGCAGGGGCAGTGAATCATTTGGCTGATCCCAGCGGCAGATGCGCGACTTGTCTACAGGCAGAGGAAACCAGTCACATTAAAGGGGTTTTCCCACAAACAAAAGTTCATTTTAAAAATCGTGTCTGACTGTGTACGGAGCATACCACAGCTCCTGGGCAGGGGAGGAAGCAAAAGACAATACTGACATTACAGCAGGGGATTCACAGAGGATTCATTTTGTGAGGTAAAATATTTCATTGATTGTTTTTAAAAAATATTTTACCTCACAAAATGTATCCTCTGCGATCTCCTGCTGTAATGTCAGTATTGTCTTTTGCTTCCTCCCCTGCCCAGAATCTGTGGTATGTTCTGTACACGGTCAGACACAGGGGTGAGGGAGACAGAGCACAGGGGGGGAGACAGCTCAAACGGGACAGCACATGAGAGAACACAGCACAGGAAGGAGAGAGACAGCAGACAAGGGGGATAGCACATGGGGTAGACAGGTCAAAGAAGAGAGCACAGACGGGAGAAGTCAGCACATGGGAAAGAGAGTGGATAGGTGGGTGAGCACATGGGGGGAGAGATTCTCAACGCTGCAAAGCCTGCCCCCATCGTGACATTACCGCCTCGCATTGGGCCTCCATCTAGTAAAAAATAAGCTTGCATTTTTGTAACCATTTCAGGCTACTTGCATTTTTTTTTTTTTTTTTTTTTTACAGTACATGGCAATGTAAATGGCATCAATCTTACAACTCGTCCCCCCAAAAAATAAGTTCTCATATCGACAGAGGACAGGGACCAGCGCAGCACGAGAGCCACTGCACGGGGACCAGAGCACAAGACAGGGACCAGCGCAGCCCAAGAGCCACTGCACAGGGACCAGCGCAGCCCAAGAGCCACTGCACAGGGACCAGCGCAGCCCAAGAGCCACTGCACAGGGACCAGAGCACAAGACAGGGACCAGCGCAGCCCAAGAGCCACTGCACAGTGACCAGCGCAGCCCAAGAGCCACTGCACAGGGACCAGAGCACAAGACAGGGACCAGCGCAGACCAAGAGCCACTGCACAGTGACCAGAGCACAAGACAGGGACCAGCGCAGCACGAGATCCACTGCACAGGGACCAGAGCACAAGACAGGGACCAGCGTAGCCCAAGAGCCACAGCACAGGGACCAGAGCACAAGACAGGGACCAGCGCAGCCCAAGAGCCACTGCACAGTGACCAGCGCAGCCCAAGAGCCACTGCACAGTGACCAGAGCACAAGACAGGGACCAGCGCAGCCCAAGAGCCACTGCACAGTGACCAGAGCACAAGACAGGGACCATCGCAGTCCAAGAGCCACTGCACAGTGCCAAGAGCACAAGACAGGGACCATCGCAGTCCAAGAGCCACTGCACAGGGACCAGCGCACAAGACAGGGACCAGAGCAGCCCAAGAGCCACTGCACAGGGACCAGCGCACAAGAAAGGGACCAGCGCAGCCCAAGAGCCACTGCACAGGGACCAGAGCACAGGACAGGGACCAGCACAGCCCAAGAGCCACTGCACAGTGACCAGCGCAGCCCAAGAGCCACTGCACAGGGACCAGAGCACAAGACAGGGACCAGCGCAGCCCAAGAGCCACTGCACAGGGACCAGAGCACAAGACGGGGACCTGCGCAGCCCAAGAGCCACTGCACAGTGACCAGAGCACAAGACAGGGACCATCGCAGTCCAAGAGCCACTGCACAGTGACAAGAGCACAAGACAGGGACCATCGCAGTCCAAGAGCCACTGCACAGGGACCAGCGCACAAGACAGGGACCAGAGCAGCCCAAGAGCCACTGCACAGGGACCAGCGCACAAGACAGGGACCATCGCAGCCCAAGAGCCACTGCACAGTGACCAGAGCACAAGACAGGGACCATCGCAGTCCAAGAGCCACTGCACAGTGACCAGAGCACAAGACAGGGACCATCGCAGTCCAAGAGCCACTGCACAGTGACCAGAGCACAAGACAGGGACCATCGCAGTCCAAAAGCCACTGCACAGGGACCAGAGCAGCACAAGAGCCACTGCACAGGGACCAGCGCACAAGACAGGGACCAGAGCAGCCCAAGAGCCACTGCACAGTGACCAGAGCACAAGACAGGGACCAGCGCAGCCCAAGAGCCACTGCACAGTGACCAGAGCACAAGACAGGGACCAGAGCAGCCCAAGAGCCACTGCACAGTGACCAGAGCACAAGACAGGGACCAGCGCAGTCCAAGAGCCACTGCACAGGGACCAGAGCAGCAAAAGAACCAGTGCCCAGAGCACAGGACAGGGACCAGTGCAGCACAAGAGCCACTGCACAGGGACCAGCGCATAGGACAGGGACCAGCGCAGCACAAGAGCCACTGCACAGGGACCAGAGCACAGGACAGGGACCAGCGCAGCACAAGAGCCACTGCACAGGGACCAGACGACAGGGACCAGCGCAGCACAAGGGCCAGTGCACAGGGACCAGCGCAGCACAAGAGCCACTGCACAGGGACCAGCGCAGCACAAGAGCCACTGCACAGGGACCAGAGCACAGGACAGGGACCAGCACAGCACAAGAGCCAGTGCACAGGGACCAGACGACAGGGACCAGCGCAGCACAAGGGGCAGTGCACAGGGACCAGAGGACAGGGACCAGCGCAGCACAAGGGGCAGTGCACAGGGACCAGAGGACAGGGACCAGCGCAGCCCAAGAGCCACTGCACAGTGACCAGAGCACAAGACAGGGACCAGTGCAGCCCAAGAGCCACTGCACAGTGACCAGAGAACAAGACAGGGACCAGAGCAGCCCAAGAGCCACTGCACAGTGACCAGAGAACAAGACAGGGACCAGAGCAGCCCAAGAGCCACTGCACAGTGACCAGAGCACAAGACAGGGACCAGCGCAGCCCAAGAGCCACTGCACAGTGACCAGAGCACAAGACAGGGACCATCGCAGTCCAAGAGCCACTGCACAGGGACCAGAGCAGCAAAAGAACCAGTGCCCAGAGCACAGGACAGGGACCAGTGCAGCACAAGAGCCAGTGCACAGGGACCAGCGCAGCACAAGAGCCACTGCACAGGGACCAGAGCACAGGACAGGGACCAGCGCAGCACAAGAGCCAGTGCACAGGGACCAGAGGACAAGGACCAGCGCAGCACAAGGGGCAGTGCACAGGGACCAGAGGACAGGGACCAGCGCAGCACAAGGGGCAGTGCACAGGGACCAGAGGACAGGGACCAGCGCAGCCCAAGAGCCACTGCACAGTGACCAGAGCACAAGACAGGGACCAGTGCAGCCCAAGAGCCACTGCACAGTGACCAGAGAACAAGACAGGGACCAGAGCAGCCCAAGAGCCACTGCACAGTGACCAGAGCACAAGACAGGGACCAGCGCAGCCCAAGAGCCACTGCACAGTGACCAGAGCACAAGACAGGGACCAGAGCAGCCCAAGAGCCACTGCACAGTGACCAGAGCACAAGACAGGGACCAGCGCAGTCCAAGAGCCACTGCACAGGGACCAGAGCAGCAAAAGAACCAGTGCCCAGAGCACAGGACAGGGACCAGTGCAGCACAAGAGCCAGTGCACAGGGACCAGCGCAGCACAAGAGCCACTGCACAGGGACCAGCGCATAGGACAGGGACCAGCGCAGCACAAGAGCCACTGCACAGGGACCAGAGCACAGGACAGGGACCAGCGCAGCACAAGAGCCACTGCACAGGGACCAGAGCACAGGACAGGGACCAGCGCAGCACAAGAGCCACTGCACAGGGACCAGACGGCAGGGACCAGCGCAGCACAAGGGCCAGTGCACAGGGACCAGAGGACAGGGACCAGCGCAGCACAAGAGCCACTGCACAGGGACCAGCGCAGCACAAGAGCCACTGCACAGGGACCAGAGCACAAGACAGGGACCAGCGCAGTCCAAGAGCCACTGCACAGGGACCAGAGCAGCAAAAGAACCAGTGCCCAGAGCACAGGACAGGGACCAGTGCAGCACAAGAGCCAGTGCACAGGGACCAGCGCAGCACAAGAGCCACTGCACAGGGACCAGCGCATAGGACAGGGACCAGCGCAGCACAAGAGCCACTGCACAGGGACCAGAGCACAGGACAGGGACCAGCGCAGCACAAGAGCCACTGCACAGGGACCAGACGACAGGGACCAGCGCAGCACAAGGGCCAGTGCACAGGGACCAGACGACAGGGACCAGCGCAGCACAAGAGCCACTGCACAGGGACCAGAGCACAGGACAGGGACCAGCACAGCACAAGAGCCAGTGCACAGGGACCAGCGCAGCACAAGAGCCACTGCACAGGGACCAGCGCATAGGACAGGGACCAGCGCAGCACAAGAGCCACTGCACAGGGACCAGAGCACAGGACAGGGACCAGCGCAGCACAAGAGCCACTGCACAGGGACCAGACGACAGGGACCAGCGCAGCACAAGGGCCAGTGCACAGGGACCAGAGGACAGGGACCAGCGCAGCACAAGAGCCACTGCACAGGGACCAGAGCACAGGACAGGGACCAGCACAGCACAAGAGCCAGTGCACAGGGACCAGAGGACAAGGACCAGCGCAGCACAAGGGGCAGTGCACAGGGACCAGAGGACAGGGACCAGCGCAGCACAAGGGGCAGTGCACAGGGACCAGAGGACAGGGACCAGCGCAGCCCAAGAGCCACTGCACAGTGACCAGAGCACAAGACAGGGACCAGTGCAGCCCAAGAGCCACTGCACAGTGAACAGAGCACAAGACAGGGACCAGTGCAGCCCAAGAGCCACTGCACAGTGACCAGAGAACAAGACAGGGACCAGAGCAGCCCAAGAGCCACTGCACAGTGACCAGAGCACAAGACAGGGACCAGCGCAGCCCAAGAGCCACTGCACAGGGACCAGAGCAGCAAAAGAACCAGTGCCCAGAGCACAGGACAGGGACCAGTGCAGCCCAAGAGCCACTGCACAGGGACCAGAGGACAAGGACCAGTGCAGCACAAGAGCCACTGCACAAAGACCACAACAAAGGGCAGTGCACGGGTGAGGGTAACGCTGCCTCCCGCACGGCCCCAGCATCCTGCGGCTCTGCGCGTTCCCTCTGACCCTTGAACCCGCGTGTCTCCGCCTCCCGCCCCAGCGTGGTCCCGCCCTCCGCTCTCCCTGCGTGCGCGGCTTGGCGGGCGGTGTTTGGCGCGCTGTAGAGGAAGGCATTGAAGTTTTCCCGGCCGATGCTCGGCAGCGTATCGGTGTAATGGCGCAGGGCATGCCGCCCGGTTTCCCCGCTGTGCAGGCAGGGCTGCGGGAGGCCCTGTTGGAAACCCTCGGTGGTATCCTCTCCCCTGGACACGAGGTGCGAGCGGCGGCGGAGGAGCAGCTGAAAGTGCTGGAAGTGACAGAGGGTGAGGATGGGCGCTGCGGGCAGGGTGAGGGTGAGGATGGGCGCTGCGGGCAGGGTGAGGGTGAGGATGGGCGCTGCGGGCAGGGTGAGGGTGAGGATGGGCGCTACGGGCAGGGTGAGGATGGGGGCTGCGGGCAGGGTGAGGATGGGAGCTGCGGGCAGGGTGAGGGTGAGGATGGGCGCTGCGGGCAGGGTGAGGGTGAGGATGGGAGCTGCGGGCAGGGTGAGGATGGGCGCTGCGGGCAGGGTGAGGATGGGGGCTGCGGGCAGGGTGAGGGTGAGGATGGGCGCTGCGGGCAGGGTGAGGGTGAGGATGGGCGCTGCGGGCAGGGTGGGGGATCAGCAGACCACTGACGCTGGGCTTCTTGTCTTGTAGAGTTCGGGGTGCACCTGGCGGAGCTGACTGTTGACCCCCAAGGTGCTCTCGCCATACGGCAGGTAAGACAATGGCTGCGGCTCGGGGTGTTGGTGCCTCTGCCTGGCAGGGTGGTCTTCTCATGTAGGGACCCCGCTCCAGTGTGTAGTGCTGTGGGGAGAATGAAGCTGAGTGTTAATAGTTTTATCAATTAACACAATGTAAAGTCCTGCCAGTATTTGCTGGCACTGACTTTCGCCTTTAAACAGCATCAGCTCTTACGGACAAAGGCCGCCGCAGGGGAACATCCGAGAACTGTTTCTTCGTGTAGTCCCAGACAGACCAGATGATGCTGAGATCGGGGGCCATAATCATCACTTCTAGTACCCCTTGTGCTTTACACTAAAGAGAGTCCTTAATGACTGGCTGTGTGTTTGGGGTCATAGTCCTGCGGCAGAATAAATGTAGCCGATCAGACGCCTCCATGATGGTATTAATCCTGTGTTTCTCAGCATTGAGGAAACTTATTCCTTACCAAATCCCAAACTCCATTTGCTGAAACGCAAGGAGCTCCCACCATGCTTCACTGTAGGACTTATTGTACTGCTTATCGGCCCTTTGGCAAACAAACGGCTGTCATGTGCAGTTAAAAATTTCACATTTTGACTTATCTGTCCAGAGCGCTTACTGTCATTCTTCTGCATTCTATTCTGATATATATCCCACAGATGTCATCTGTGGTGCCGGGAAAAACTGACATGTCTCCATGTGGATCTGTGCATAGTTGAGCCGCTTGGCCCTGTTTTCATGTCAATGACTTTTTTCCTCAATTCTTACCTGAAGATCACTTCTGGCTACACTTTTCAGAACATTAATTGGGTGTTGCTGGGTCCCACTTGTAGCTGCCAGTTCTGAGTTGTCAATACAGGACACCTTCCAATTTCTGTTGCCCATTTCTTGTTGTTCTCAATTCAGAGAAGTACAGTCAGATACTTACACCCTCAGGAAGGCTTCTGATTGGCTCCAACTTATTCTTTAAAAGGACAAAACATGCAACCAATGTCATCAAAATGGAATCTGTCAGGAGGTTTTGATATGTAATCTGACAGCAGTGCGGGGTAGAGACAGAGACCCTGATTCCAGCGATGTCACTTAGTATACTGGGTGCCGCAGTTATGATAGAATCAGTTTTGATAGAATCAATTGCAGATTGAGACTCTTGATCCTTGTGTAAAGGGCATGTCACACTAAGAGATATCGCTAGCAATATCGCTATAACTAGTGACGTTATAGCGATATTGCTAGCGATATCGCTGTGTCTGATACCTACGACCCGCTCCCCCGCTGGTAATCGCTGATCGCGCGAGAACGTTCAGGGCTGTTTCTCGTTGTCAGCTTCCTGCTGTGAGGACGAGCGACGCGTGGAGCCGGGCGGGAGGACGCAGGATCGCCTGGTGTGACAGGTAAGTAGCGACCCCCGTCCCCAGCGATGTCGCTAGTGAGATCTGCCTGTGTGGCAGCTCACTAGCGACCACTTAGCGATGTACCAGCGATCCTGACCGCGTCATATCACTGGTCGGGATCGCTGGTACATCGCTAAGTGTGACAGTACCTTTACTCCATCGCTGATTGGCAACTTTCTATGTACGCTGTGTATTGGCAGAAGGCTGCTAATCCGTGCTTATGCAGGGTTGGACTAGCAGTCACGAGGCCAGTTGTCCTGTAGTGATGAAACACATTATTGAAACAGCAAAACACAGCCCAGTAGGTGACACATCCCTGGAATCCGGCTCTCAACCACTACATCACTGCACTCTGATTACATAGCAAAAAGCTGCTGACAGATTCTCTTAAAGAACTATGAGTATATAGTCTCCACAGAGTCCTGATCTCAGTATTATCAAGGCTGTGTGGAATTACACGAGGAGACAGAAGGATTTGTGCACGCGTACATCCACAGAACATCTGTGGTCAGTTCTCCCAAATGTTTGAATTTGGATAAATGGTTCAGGTTAGACTTGGTTTACGTCACTTTTGAGACTTCCATTGTCAGTATGTCGGGTGTCGTCCCCAGTGTATGTTTATGGATAACTCAGATATTTCACGCTACAGGGCACAGTTAGGCAAATGTCCTCAATAGGCAACTAAAAAAAAGTACTACATGCGTTTGTCATATGTGTATAGCTCCTGTCTGTCCATAAGTTGAACATAAGTGGAAAATGTCATGTAAGCCTAGCCAGAGTACTAGGTCGGAAATCGTCACCGTGGAGCATCCCTAGATCGGCACTGCAGCCCTATTATTCTACGGGTCTGTGGGTGTCCCAACAGTCAGACCAGCATGGCTGTGATGCCTTCACTTATGAAATAAAAGCATCTACCGCCAGCCTGGAATATACAGAAGGTTTGGAATGTAAATTTACCTGCCCTCCCTTTACAATTCATATTTGTAGGGGGACATTTACTTTAGGCAGTTGTTTCTACGTCAGTTTTTGTCCTCATCGAGATGTCTGTATTGCTAGTACATGTTGTATCCGTTTCTTATTTTTTCACGGATACAACACGCACCCATTATAATTTGTTGCTATTCATGTCCTTTTTGTTCTCCACACTGTCCGTGCAAAAGAATCAGGTGTCTTTTTTTTTTTTTTTTTTTTACAATATTACTGATGGAAAGGGCCAATACAAGTCTATGGGCCATGTGAACAACATGTACAGTACACGGAGGGCATCTTTGTTCCATCCTTATGCTGCCACGATTTAACATTGCAATAGTAATTTATCAATCTGTAAAAAAAACTGAAGCGAAAAAATGGCGTAAACACTGATGTCACATTGAGCCAAATGCTGATGACTCGGTACAATTTTTTTCATGTACCTGTTTAAACACGGACATCTGAATTAGTCCTTAAAATGAACCTGTCAGTAGGATAAGCCCTCCTATGCAGTCTAAGGGGAATAAAATGATTTCAACTACTACAGTACAGCAGAGCTGAGCTTTGTCTCATTACAACATCTGCAGCTCTGCATTGAGAAAAGGAGAGCAGACTCAGTCTTTGTGTCTCACACTGGGGACACTTCCTTTACATAGTAAAAAAAATTATTTCTGTGGAATAAGACATTGAATTTCACATGCCCATGTAGACGGCTTAGGAGGGTTGATCCTACTGACAGATTCCATTTAATGATAAATGCAATTTAGTAAAACTCGGCAAAATTCTCCAGATGCTCAGGTCTCTCAGTGGCTTGTCCAAGTGTGAGTAAGCTATGGGCTGGTGTATGTGTGCTATATTTCATGTCAATTGCTGATGTAAATGTATCATGCTGCCAGCCACACCCCTACTTACTAAGCCCCACCCATTTGCGAGTGCTAAAAAAGTAAACAGTAAATCACATTTCTTGTAGAAACTTATATTTAGTCTCTCTTCATACTATGTCTTTTAAAATTTGCGGTCTCTCCATGTTTCTTACATTTAGAGTATTCAAATGTTTTACTGAATTTTTGGATTAAAAGATCATGAGTGTTGTGATGCCCATCTCTGCCTATCATGGCCAAGACGGGAATAATTGCTTCTAATAATAATAAATTTTATTTCTATAGCGCCGACATATTCCGCAGCACTTTACATTTCAGAGGGGACTTGTACAGACAATAGACATTACAGCATAACAATCACATAGATTATAACAAATACCAAGAGGAAAGAGGGCCCTGCTCGCAAGCTTACAGTCTATGAGGACAGAGGTAGACACGAAAGGTGGGTGGTAACAGTTGCCCTGATTGTATGGACCAGCCATAATGTTAAGTGTGTAACAGTACAGACAGAGGGCTAATGGATGCATAAAGCATGTGGGAACATGATGCGGGGAACCTGGTTATGGTAAAACTTTTGGCTGTGCCACAAAGGGATAGATTAGGTTAATGTGTTGAGGCGATAGGCCAGTCTGAATAAATGCGTTTTCAGGGCACGCTTAAACTTGTGGGGATTGGGGACTACTCGTATTGACCTGGGAAGTGCATTCCAAAGAATTGGCGCAGCAGGTGTATAATCTTGGAGACGGGAGTGGGAGGTTCTGATTATTGAGGATGCTAACCTCAGGTCATCAGCAGAACGGAGGGCGCGGGTAGGCTGGTATACTGAAACAAGGGAGGAGATGTAGGGTGGTGCTGAGCCATGAAGAGCTTTGTGGGTGAGGGTAATGAGTTTGTACTGAATTCTGGAGTGGATGGGTAGCCAGTGTAATGACTGGCACAAGGTAGAGGCATCGGTGTAACGATTGGTGAGGATTATGATCCTGGCAGCAGCATTCAAGACAGATTGGAGGGAGGAGAGTTTGATAAGAGGGAGACCGATTAGAAGGGAGTTACAATAGTCGAGACGAGAATGAATAAGAGAAACATTTGCGAAGTCAAAAGTAAAGGGGGTTTTACACATAGCGATATCGCTAGCAATATCGCTAAAACATCACTGATTTTGTGACGTTATAGCGATATTGCTAGCGATATCGCTATGTGTGATACTTGCCTCCGACCGGCTCCCCCGCTGTCTGTTGCTGATCGGGCGGCTCCATTTCTCATCGTCATATTCCTGCTGTATGAGACGAGCGACGCTGGACGCGGGCGGGAGGACGTCTGGATCGCTGTGTGTGAAAGGTAAGTATCGTCCGCTGCGTCGCTGCTGCATCGCTGTAAGATCTTCCTGTGTGGAAGCTCACTAGCGATCATTTAGCGATGCACCAGCGATCCTGACCGGGTCGGATCGCTGGTGCATCGCTAAATGTAAAAGGGCCTTAAGAAACGGTCGAATTCTAGAAATGTTTTTGAGGTACAGGTAACAAGAGCGAGCCAGTGATCGTATGTGGGGGACAAAGGAAAGCTCGGAGTCAAGTATGACCCCCAAGACAGCAGGCATGTTGCTGGGGAGTAAGAGTGGAACCACACACGGAAATGGCAATGTCGGGTATATGTACATTAGTAGCGGGAGGAAACACCAGGAGTTCAGTCTTTGACAGGTTCAGTTTCAGATATAGTGAGGACAGGATGTTAGACACAGCGTTTAGACAATCGCCGGTGTTTTCTACAAAGGCTGGCGTGATGTCAGGAGAAGAAGCGTATAATTGGGTGTCGTCAGCATAGAGATGGTACTGGAAACCAAATCTACTGATTGTTTGACCAATAGGGGCAGTATACAAAGAGAAGAGGAGGGGGCCTAGGACTCATCCTTGAGGAACCCCAACAGTAAGGGAAAGGTGAGAGGAGGAGGAGCCAGCAAAAGATACAGTAAAGGAGCAGTCAGAGAGATAGGAGGAGAACCAGGAGAGAATGGTGTCCTTGAGGCCAATGGAATGGAGCATAGTGAGGAGGAGCTGATGATCCACAGTGTCGAATGCTGCAGAGAGATCCGAGAGAATTAGCATGGAGTAGTGACCATTTGATTTAGCTGTTAGTAGATCATTAGAGACTTTAGTGAGGGCATTTTCAGTAGAGTGTAAAGAGCGGAAACCGGATTGGAGAGGGTCGAGAAGAGAGTTATCAAAGATAGCGGATAAGACGGGAGTGGGTCAGGCATTCCAGGAGTTTAGAGATGAAGGGAAGATTAAAGACAGGTCTATAGTTAGCGGCACAGTTTTGGTCGAGGGATGTTTTTTTAAGTAGTGGATGTATGACGGCATGCTTAAATGAGGAGGGAAAGATACCAGAAGAGAGAGGTTAAATATTTTAGTTAGGTGAGGGGTGACAGCAGGGGAAAGGGGCTGGAGTAGATGTGACGGAAATGGGTCACTGGTTCAAGTGGTTGGGCGAGAAGGTGCAAGGAGCCTGCTTACTTCTTCTGTGACTGGTTCAAAATCAGTGAGCTAGATGCAGTGGGGGAGGGAGGAGAGTGCATGGTATGAGGGGATTGGGAGATAATTTCCTGTTGGATCTGGTCATTTTTTTCTTTGAAATAATTGGCCAGATCGTCAGCTCGAAGCTCCGTGGTTGGGGCCTGTACTCTTGGGTTGAGTAGAGAATGAAAAGTGTCAAAGAGACTATTAGGGTTATTGGACAGTGAAGTGATGAGGGTGTTGAAATAGGTTTGTTTGGAGACGTGAAGGGCAGTGTTGTATGTTCGAAGCATAAACTTATAATGGATGAAATCTTCGGGTAGGTTGGATTTTCTCCACAGACGTTCAGCGCACCTGGAGCACCGCTGCAGGAAACGTGTTTGCAGGGTGTGCCAGGGTTGTTGCCGTCTGTGTTGTGGTGTTCTATGTATAGGAGGAGCAAATTCATCCAGGGCACTTTGAAGTGTTTCATTGTAATGCTTCAATGCAGAATCAGGACATGAGAGGGAGGAGATGGGGGGCCAATGAAGACTGCAAGTTCTTCATAAGTTTCTGGGTGTTAGTGGCCTGTATGTTTCTATAAAAATGGACAGTGGGGGTGACCTGAGCAGCCTGACAGTTCTTGATAGAGAATGAAAGAAGGCTGTGGTCAGAGAGCAGGAGAGGGAAGTTTGCAAAATCATCCACTGCACAAAGCCGAGAGAAGACCAAGTCGAGGGAGTTTCCGTCTTCATGCGTTGGAGAATTAGTAAGCTGCAAAAGGCCAAATGAGAAGGTTAGAGATAAAAGGTGAGTAGCAGATGGGGAGAGGCGAAGAGCAATGGGGATGTTGAAATCGCCCATGATGAGGGTAGGGATGTCACAGCAGAGAAAATGTGGAAGCCAAGTGGCAAAATGATCCAGGAACTGATGGGAGGGGCCGGGAGGACGATATACCACCGCCACTCGCATGGAGAAGGTGGTGTAGAGTCTGACGGCATGGACCTCAAAAGAAGGAAAGACAAGTGAGGGTACTTGAGGGATAACCTGAAAGGTACATTTTGATGATAGGAGCAGACCAACGCCTCCACCTGCTCTATTGTCTGATCTTGGGGTATGGGAGAAGTGTAGTCCACAGTATGAAAGGGCAGCAGCAGCGGTAGTGTCTGATTGCTGGATCCAGGTTTCAGTAAGAGCCAGAAGGTTAAGAGAATTAGAAAGGAAAAAGTAATGAATGAAGGAGAGTTTGTTACACACAGAGTGAGAATTCCAAAGGGCACAATTAAGAGAGACAGATGGCAGGCAGGGAATATTGATAAGATTAGAGGGGTTTCTGAGTGTAGCAGTTGGGGGGTATAACATGGGGGACCAGGGTTGGGAGCAATGTCTCCTGCGACTAGGAGGAGGATAGAAAGAGTGAGCAGATGGTTAAGTGATTTGTGAGAGCGTCTCTGATGTTAAATGATGGGACTGACTGGATCTGTGCAATTTAACAATGTGAAAAGAGCGTGAGTGCTATACATAGGAGAGGAAAGGAGTGAGGGGCCAATATGGACGGAGTGTAGAGAGTTAATACCAGGGCGGTGGATGTGTATAAATGCAGTGGCCAGGATATAAATTAGACAAATACATATGGTAAATATTTGGGGTTGCCCAAATGTACAGGGAATAGATTTATTTATCTTACCTGTCTCCTGCCCTGTCTAACTGCCATGTTATAACTGCCAGCGTACTTAGATACATGTAAATAAATGCCTTCCCCAGGCTAGCTCTGAATTTATAGAAGGCCAGTTCTAAGATCTTCCTTTTTTTTTATTCTCTCTCCTTACTCGTTAGCAATCAATCAAACTAAGTTAGGACAGCAGGACACAATAAATGTATTTAGCAGATAAACAAGTGTCCAGGCCTACATGGATCATAAACCACTTTGAAAAGTTACTTGACCTCAATAGCATAAGGGGACAAGCAGGATGAGTTGAAATAACTATATACCATTATATATGCTGCAAAGATGAATGATAGAGATTGGACACATGCAGGATTCAGTGAAGTTGCTGGAAATAGTTAAATACCATTATATATGCCTGCCAGCGTACTTTGATACATCTACTTAGGTTACATGTACATAAATGCCCCCCCTGCATTCTAGGTCCCAACCACCATAGGTGGGGTTACAAGAACA
Source organism: Dendrobates tinctorius (assembly GCF_039654945.1). NCBI lineage: Eukaryota > Metazoa > Chordata > Amphibia > Anura > Dendrobatidae > Dendrobates > Dendrobates tinctorius. Next base: position 15,052,061 of record NW_027361795.1, on the reverse strand, counting down.
GCTGAGCGCAGAACCCACATAGAAATGAATGGGCGTTCCGCCAATAGCATGCTGTGATACACTATGCTTGTGTCTCATTGGGAGTTCCGCCAATGTTGGTGAGGATATCCCGCCTCTGGTGGGATGACCCAGATCATTTATCACCATCATGGCCAGGAAAGCCAGAGATGGAAACAGCCCTTTAATAGGAACAATGTTTTAGGCTGATTTACAACTGACCAGATTTACAAAACACGTAACTGGTTTATTCAAAATCTCATTCACGCTGCAGAAAAATATCTGCACAAAGATGAAAGCATAATGCAGATTTAAAATCTGTAGTGTGTGGATTTTACCCTGTTCAATGCTTAGTAATGGAGTAGGGTCATATCAGCCATTAAATCCAAAAGTATCACATGCAGATTTGTGAACAAAAATTTTCCACAACTGTGAATATGGCCTAAATATGCATGTTCCTGATTTTTTTGTTGTTGTTTTTAAGTGCTCAAAGCGGCTTTTTGGCAGGAAATGTACCCCCCCAGTATATATTTGGTTCAATGATATTTGAAATCTAAATAAATAATGTAGGTCCAGTTAGGAACCAAATCATTGGCAAATGGGCTTATTTCTTCATACTACTCCTAACCATTAATATGTTCACTCTTTACTCAGCTGGCATCAGTGGTGTTAAAGCAGTATGTTGAAAATCATTGGTGTTCCCAATCCGAGAAGTTCAGGTTACCCGAGACTACTGAAAGAGTAAGTTATCCTGAGTAGTTTTTAATTATTTTCTTAATCTACTAGGTGAAGTTGGTATGTAAGGGTTGGATACAAAGGTTTGTTAATTTTTTTTCATTTTATTTTTTTATTAGGCTAAAGTAGCAATCCGTCAACTTCTTCCTCGAGGCCTTCGAGAGTCCATAAGTAAAGTGCGTTCCAGTGTAGCTTATGCGGTGTCCGCCATTGCCCACTGGGATTGGCCTGAAGCCTGGCCGCAGCTTTTTAACTTGCTCATGGAGATGCTAGTAAGCGGGGAAGTCAATGCTGTCCATGGTGCTATGCGAGTCTTGACAGGTACAAGCAGTTGTGGTTCTTTTATGTTGGCAAACATTTTGGTCTACGGTTAGCGATTCTCTATCTACACTGCCATTTAATAGTGTCCAGCTATTAAAAAAAATTATTTCATACAACCATGGAAACAGTGGTGGAGGGCAAGCACTGGGCCATCTAGACTAGCTCGGTTAACACTTAAAATCCCACGGGCAGCTGATACTGCATCATATACGAAGTTTGACAGAGGGAGATGGGTCCCTCTGTCACCCCACACCTGTGGCATTCCGCTCCCCACGAGAACAAAAAATTCAGTGGATATAGCACACACACAAAATGAATGAGGTCTAATTGTGTTGATTGCTTAGTTTAGGCTGAGATTACATGGTGACATGCCACGCGCCAGCAATTCTCTAAAACGTCGTACAACAAAAAATATTAGTACAACTTGTTGCACAACTATTTTCGAGCTCTGATTTTGCTGTTATTAACACACCAAAATTGCAGATACGTCAGGCAAAAGTTGTGTTGTGTGCGATTTAACAACCAGCGACACAAAATTGAACACGTTTATCAATCTTTGTGACTCGGAAATCACTGCATCCAATGTTGCTGTGTGACACTGCGATATCATTGTCACACGGCACATGTCTTGCAGACGCAGACAGTTAATATAATGTAGTTAATGAGTGGTATGTACTCCCGAATAATGAAAATGAAAAATGCGACTTGTTAGGCAATAAACAAGATCCACCTCCTATGGTTACATCAGCAGAGATGAAGAAGAAAGTGATCCTGTCCTGAAGGCCCAAAGTAGCCTAGTCGTTAAGGTATTACATAGCTCTTGTAATGCAAATAGAGGAAGCCTCCCTTTTTGTCACAGAACTTGTAGTGATTTCTGGGCATGGTATGTAAAAGGGAATCTGTCAGCAGGTTTTTGCTACCTCATCTGAGAGCAGCCTGATGCAGGCAAAGAGAAGATGAATCCAACCATGTATCACTTAGATTGCTGGGTGCAGCCGTTCTGACAGGTGGTTTCTAGATTTAGCAATACAGCAGAGCTGAGGAAGCTGCCCCCGCCCACATCAGGCTCTCCATGTGCAAAGTCCATAGACAGTGAGCTGCCTATCGCAGGAGGGGGCTTGTCAGACTAATATGCACACACTACTACCGTATGTCCAAGCAATGATAAGCTCCTGGTGTCATTGTGAGTAAACAAAATCTTGGAGTGCTATCTGTAATTTAACCTCATACTGTCTTCAAATTACATAGCAACACCCTGCTCACGTTCCCTTTAAACAGTAGTGTCTACAGTTTGTAAGATGCTTTTATTTTGTTTTCTTTCCATAGAGTTCACCCGTGAGGTTACTGACACACAAATGCCTTTGGTAGCTCCTGTCATTCTCCCAGAGATGTACAAGATCTTCACTATGAGTGAGGTATAATAAGTGCATTTACGAAGTATAATGTACTGTTTAGGGTTTACTTATTGTTTCTCAAAGTGAGACAGAAGGTAATATAAATATTTTCAGAATACTAACTCCAAACACTCTAAAATAACAGAGCAGGTACTTGCTGCTGTAGCCAATCGCTGAGCCCAGTGGCTCTCTGCCAAGGTAGACTGCGCATGCTGTCGAGTTCAGTGATTGGCTGCAGCGGTGATCCTTTGCTTCTGGCTTCATGTCATTGCTGAGCAGTGGTGGAGAGCCAGTACTGTACCCAGGGAGGGTGAGGGCCTGCTCTGTTTGTTTTATAATGGGGATTTGAGAGTGGAAAATCTCTCTAAGGAAACTTTGTTTATTCTTTTTTAATACATAGCCAAATTTGGCGTGACTGTGGAGGATAAGATTTGCTGTTGTTGTCTCTTTTCTTTTCAAAATTTGCAGAAAAGCTGCATAATTTTTGCTTAATTTTCATAGAAAAAATGCAGCATTTTTGCCACAATTTCAGAGAAAGCCATGCAGATAAATTGGATCAAGATCGCAACGTGGTGCACGGACGGGCTCTCCCGACCCAAGTATGACGGCTTCCTGTATTTCTGTCACTCTCGGATCTGGAAAACAGTTGGAAAATCTGTGCTCTGAGTTCTGATCTTGATCCAATTTGCACAGCCGTCTGACTGCGCCCAAACTGCCCTAATAATGTATGCCATTTATAATGTGACGTGATGACTAACCATGGTTATACAGCTCTCCGCAGGCCTGTTCTAGTAAGTAGTTGCATCCACAATAATTCTGAAGCGTTTTGTCTTAAACACCAATATCATCTGTAATTCCTCCTGGAAATGTATGACTATACTCATTGATGGCATTCCTAGAGTTGACGGGGTCAGCACCGATTGGGCAGTGTCCCAGTGAAGGACTAGTTGAATGGTGATACCCAGTTGTCAATGTATTCTTTTCCAGGATGCATAACAGTGGCAGTTTTGTAAGGAAGGTTTCTTTATGGTGATGGTAGATGATAACGAGCACAGAAATGTCAGCATGCCAACAGGTCGTTTCATTTTTTCCTACTTTGATGATGATAGAACACGGCCTTCACTTAGAATTGTGCTAATGGTAGTGTGTTTTTAGATCTGTTTTAGTTCATTCTTTCGCTCTCTTCCATATCTGCAGGTATATGGCATTCGTACCCGATCTCGAGCTGTGGAGATTTTTACTACATGCGCGCACATGATCTGCACAATGGAGGAGATGGAAAAGGTTGGGGGTCTTGCATTATTCTAATATAGTTTTGTGCATATCAAATAATCTATTTTTGTTTACTTTCTGTCAGATTGTAATTCTAAATCCGGTTCCTCTTTCATAACTGCCTTTGAACCCGCAAACAATCAGGTTTATTAGACAATGTTATATTCGTTGTCACCAGCAGTTGTGCAGCTCTCAGGTAGCCCATTAGGTTGTACTGTTGCATCTGATTAGTGATGAGCGTGCTGGCATAAGGCATTATCTGAGCATGCGCTCAGGTGCTAATCGAGCATTACGGCGTGCTCGAATGATATGCACATGTCCCCACAGTTGCATGTCTCATGGCTGTTTGACAGCCACAACAAATGCAGGTATTTCCTAACAAACAGGCAATCCCTGCAGGTGTTGCGGCTGTCGAACAGCGGCGAGACATGCAGCGGCGGCGACTCGTGCATATTTTTCAAGCAGTAGTTTGACAATAAACGGCTTCAGCCAACCACTAACCATGAGTGGAGAAAAAGTTTTTGTGCTATCATTCATATTCTCTGAAAAAAAAGGTCTAGAAAGCAAAAATCCTGCCGGGGCATGTAAACTTTTGAGCACGACTGCATATAACACATTATTTTGTTATTTTCTTCACACATTAAGCCTTTTATGCGATGAGAAAAAAGTTACACATGGAAACCCCAGATTAGTGAGCAAGCCGTGGTCTCTTGTGTATTATGTTTAGAGCATAGGAAATTAAATTTGAAATTGTAAATGTATGCAGCTTCTCTCGTGGGAAGTAGGCATCTTTAGTAAGACACTTTGTGGCATTTTTTTTTTCTTTATCGCCTTATTGGGGGACACAGAATACCATGGGTGTATGCTGCTGCTGCTAGGAGGCTGACACTATGCAAAACAAGAAAATTAGCTCCTCCCCGGCAGTATACACCCACCGACAGGCTCTAGGCACCTCAGTTTGTGCTTAGTGTCTGTAGGAGGCGGACCGGGATCTTCCCAGATCCGCAATTAACCTTTTCTTTCCTTAGGTGTTCTAGTGGAACTTTTTAATTCTCTTGTCTTTTGTTTTGCAGATTCAAGTCGGGAAACAGGGTGAAAGTTCACTCTGCTTTCCCATATCAGGCGGCTGAGCGAGCAGTGTGGTGATCCCACATCGCAACTCTCAGTGCGCTGGCAGGACTTTGTCCCATATCACCTCCGGGTGCTATGGGATGCGGACAGGTGGCTGGTCCTTGCCAAAATTCCCCTCCTCACCCCTCTCTCGGGACAGGACTGAGAGGAAGACGGCGATCGCAAGATTCCCCTCGCCATCAAGAGGTTAATGCCGTCTTCTACAGAAAGCGGGTACAGAGGACAGCAGCCAGCGACTTGCCACTACCCTTGTGAGAGGTCCCTGTGGTCATCCTCTTCAGGGACTTCAGGTAGGTGCCTGAACGATCCCTCCAGCCCGCAGCATCCCCAAGAGGCACATTGGTGGGTAACTGGACATCACCAGGCAATTTGAATTTCCCGCCGCTCTCTCCAGCCGCGCGCCTCTCCACTCATATTAAAGGGCTGAATACAGGGATTTTCTCTCCCTGTTTTCATAGCTGGCCATGGTTTTCCACAGTTCTCCTGCGCGCCAGTACCTCCATTACAGGGACTTTATCTTCTCCTTCCTGGGCGATTTAATCACGGGGCTGCGGTGCTGACTTTCACTTTCACTTTCAGTTCTGCTCCCGCTCTCAGGGCGCCTCCTCCTTCTTCTGAGCGCGCTTTCCTCGCGCCTTTTTTAGCCCATCACAGGGCTCCTCGTCCCCTTCCTTCATGTCAGCTCCAATTGCGGCTCAGCCGCTAAGCTCCGCCCACCGCTCACCTCATCAGGCATTTCCTGTTTCTTTGGTCCTGCCTTTCTGCGCTGCTTGGGGGACACTTCAGCGTTTCTGCTGCTCGCCGGAACTAGGTAGGCTCTGCTCTATGCAGAGATATTAGCCCTCCTCCGCAGTTCTTTCCCCAATTTCCGCGGCCATTCAGCGCAGTTTTCCATATGCCCAACCCTGCAGGGGAGCTCTGTTTCAGGCCCACCGCTACTCATTACGCCTGTGCGCGCTGTAAAAGGAAGTGGGCTTCGGGTCAGCCATCTCCTTTCTGCCCGTCCTGCAGTCCTTCAGCTATGTCGGCCTCTCAGGAGCACACAGATTCCGTGATGGGGGCACTTCTCTCCCAGAATGGGCCGTAGCTATGTCTCAGTCGGTTTCCGATCTGACCAAAGTCTCTCAGTCCCTGGTCCAGGTCCTAGAACGTTTGCCTCAGCTATCTTCAGCCACCGCTGCTCCGACCGCCTCTCGGGGTGAGTCGTCCGCTCCTGACCGCGACCTTCAGAGGGACAGGCCGAATAGGATGTCCAGGAAGCGTCTCCTATCAGGCTCGTTTTCCAGTTCGCTAGGCCCGTCTGCTTCACCCAGGTGTCCGTCTCCTTGAGTGGACGACCTTAGGTCAGATGACGATCCACAATCAGGATCTAGTTCAG